>NC_052626.1:94243931-94843931 GCF_016161935.1 Mauremys reevesii
CACATTGAGTGGATGTTTTCAGAGAACTATCCACAATGATTCCAAGATCTATTTCTTGAGTGGTAACAGCCAATTTAGACCCCATAATTTTATATGTATAGTTGGGATGTTTTCCAATGTGCATTACTTTGCATTTATCAAAACTGAATTTCATCTGCCACTTTGTTGCCCAGTCACCAGTTCTGAGAGATCCTTTTGTAGCTCTTTGCAATCTGCCTGTGACTTAACTATCTTGAGCAATTTTGTATCATCTGCAAATTTTGCCACCTCACTGTTTACCCCCTTTTCCATATCATTTATGAATATATTGAATAGAACTGGGCCCCAAACAGACCCCCGGGGGACACCACTATTTACCTCTTTCCATTCTGAAAACTGACCCTTTATTCCTACTCTTTGTTCCCTATCTTTTAACTAGTTACCAATCCATGAGAGCACCTTCCCTCTTATCCCATGACTGCTTACTTTGCTAAAGCAACAAAGAATCCTGTGGCACCTTATAGACTAACAGACGTTCTGCAGCATGAGCTTTCGTGGGTGAATACCCACTTCTTCAGATGCAAGAATCGTCTTGCATCTGAAGAAGTGGGTATTCACCCACGAAAGCTCATGCTGCAGAATGTCTGTTAGTCTATAAGGTGCCACAGGATTCTTTGTTGCTTTTACAGATCCAGACTAACACGGCTACCCCTCTGATACTTTGCTAAAGAGTCTTTAGTGAGGGAGCTGTCAAAGGCTTTCTGAAAATCTAAGTGCACTATATCCACTAGATCCCCCTTGTCCACATGCTTGTTGACCTCCTCAAAGAATTCTACTAGATTAGTGAGGTATGATTTCCCTTTATAAAAACCATGCTATTTCCCAACAAATTATGTTTATCTATGTGTCTGACAATTTTGTTCTTTACTATAGTTTCAACCAGTTTTCCTGGTACTAAAGTCAGGCTTACCGACCTGTAATTGCTGGGATCATCTCTGGAGCCCTTTTTAAAAATTGGCATCACATTAACTATCCTCCAGTCATTTGGTACAGAAGCTGATTTAAATAATAGGCTACAGACTACAGTAAGTTGTTCTTCAATTTCACATATGAGTTCCTTTAGAACTCTTGTGTGAATACCATCTAGTCCTGGTGTCTTATTACTGTTTAGTTTATCAATTTGTTCCAAAACCTCCTCTAATGACACCTCAATCTGGGACAGTTCCTCAGATTTGTCACCTAAAAAGAATGGCTCAGGTTTGGGAATCTCCTTCACATCCATGCAAACCAATGCAAAGAATTCATTTAGTTTCTCTGCAATGGCGTTATTGTCCTTGAGTGCTCCTTTAGCATCTGGATCATCCAGTGGCCCCACTGGTTGTTTAGCAGGCTTCCTGCTTCTGGTGTACTTAAAAAAAAAATTCCTATTACTTTTTGAGTCTTTGGCTAGCTGTTCTTCAAATTCTTTTTTGGCCTTCCTAATTATATTTTTACATTTCATTTGCCGGAGTTTATGCTCCTTTCTATTTTCCTCACTAGGATTTAACTTCCACTTTTTAAAGGATGACTTTTTGCCTCTCACTACTTCTTTTACTTTGTTGTTTATCCACAGTAGTACTTTTTTGTGGATTTTATTATGTTTTTTTTAATTTGGGGTATGCATTTAAGTTGAGCCTCTATTATGGTGTCTTAAAAAAGTTTCCATGCAGCTTGCAGGGATTTCACTTTTGGCACTGCACCTTTTAATTTCTGTTTAACTAACCTCCTCATTTTTGTTTAGTTCCCTTTTCTGAAATTGAATGCTACAGTGTTGGGCTGCTGTGGTGTTTTCACCATCTCAGAGATGTTAAATTTAATTATATTATGGTTGCTATTACCAAGCGGTCCAGCTACAGTCACCTCTTGGACCAGATCCTGTGCTCCACTTAGGACTAAATCAAGAATTGCCTCCCCTGTTGTGGGTTCCAGGACTAGCTGCTCCAAGAAGCTGTCATTTAAGGTGTCAAAAAACTTTATCTCTGCATCCCATCCTGAGATGACACATACCCAGTCAATATGGAGATAGCTGAAATCCCCTATTATTGAGGTTTTTTTATTTTAATAGCCTCTCTAATCTCCCTGAACATTTCACAGTCACGATCACCATCCTGGTTAGGTGGTCAGTAATATATCCCTACTGCTACACCTCTACCCCGATATAACGCTGTCCTCGGGAGCCAAAAAATCTTACCGCGTTATACTGAACTTACTTTGATCCGCCAGAGTGCACAGCCCCGCCTCCCCCCCCCCGCCTCCCGGAGTGCTGCTTTACTGCATTATATCAGAATTCGTGTTACATCGGGTCATGTTATATCGGGGTAGAGATGTATATTCTTATTATTAGAGCATGGAATTACAATCCATAGAGATTCTATGGTACAGTTTGGTTCATTTAAGATTTTTACTTCATTTGATTTTACGCTTTCTTTCACATATAATGCCACTCCCCCACCAGCACGACCTGTTCTGTCCTTCCAATATATTTTTTACCCTGGTATTACTGTGTCCCATTGATTATCCTCATTCCACCAAGTTTCTGTGATGCCTATTACATCAATATCCTCATTTAATATTAGGCACTCTAGTTCATCCATCTTATTATTTAGACTTGCAGCATTGGTGCATATAAGCACTTTAAAAACTTGTCACTTTTTAGCTGTCTGACATTACACGATGTAATTGAATGGGACTTTTTTTCATTTGACTCATTCTCATCAGATCCTACCTGTATTTCCACCCTCTCCTCCTTACTAGGACATAGAGAATCTCCATTAATAGATGTCCCCTAAGGGATGTCACTGTCTGAACCATGTGCTCCTCCGCACCTGTCGGCTTTCCCCCAGCTCTTAGTTTAAAAACTACTCTATGACCTTTTTAAATTGAAAGGTCAGCTATAACAAGTTAAAGGGCTAAGAAGCTAAGGGGGAAGACAGGGTCATTGCAAGAAGGAAAAAAAGATAGAAGGGGACAGTGTAAGTAGTGGATAGGACACTGGACTGGAATTCAGGAGACCTGAACTGCTATGTGTGACCAGGAAAGGGATGCAGTCACTGCACCAGCTAAGGAGAAGGGAGGGCTGCAAGGGGAGAGCTGCTCCTGCAAACCAGAGAGAGGAAAGTTCTCATTCTGCTTTTGGCGGAGAGGGAGAGTTACACTACCTCCTACTCCAGGTTACTTTAACCTCTGATGGTGCTCCCTTCACTGACCTTCCCTACTGCAATGTTTGGCCTGACAAGTCCTGGGCAGTTGTATGAAACCTTATCCTACCTTGTCAATTTGCTGTTCCTCCCATGAACCCTGTTATGGTAAATTCCCTGCAAATAGGGAAACTGAGGCATAAAGAGCTCCAGAGACTTGTCCAACATCATACAGCTAGTCAGTAGTAGAACAAAGATCTCCAGGTACCTACTCCTGTTCTTACCACTAGGACACAGCTCCTGTCTGACTACTGACTGCTACGAAATTGTAATGAGATTTACAACTCATGGTACTGCTGGTGTCAAAACTCTGTCTACGAACTGAGCAGCTCCTGCCATGTGCTTTGCAAGTGAGAATTAAGTTTCCTAAATACACATACTTTATCATTAGTTACTCTGTGCCTTTCTAGGCAGAGAGAGAGAGAGAGAGAGCGCGCGAGAGAGAGAGTTTTATTATTGTTTCACAAACTTTTTTTTTTACAGGACAATGTGGATCTTGGTGACTTGATGTTCTCACTCTGCTACCTTCCAACAGCTGGCAGGTTAACTATTACCATAATAAAGGCTAGGAATTTAAAGGCAATGGACATAACAGGAGCATCAGGTAGGAATTTCTTTCATGCCCAACATTACAATTTCATCTTCTCCCCCTTGAATTAAAGATATGATTCAGTGGTTCCAATCCCTCTGATATTTGGTGTTTTTCTTAAAACCCCAGTTTCTTTGGAGTTATTTGATTAAGGAAGATTCTTTCATTAACAAATGATTTTAGCCATCCTAGTTGCAAAGAAAAGCTTTAAAAATGTGAACCATAAAGGCTCAAAAACTAGAAGGCAATTTAAAAGACCCCAAAGTTTATTATTGTAAAGACCTCAAGAATTTCAGGGGCCTGGCTTTTAAATACTTGGAGGTGGCCATGCTGAGACTGTAACCACAGAATTTAATTTTGCACTGCCTGGTATTTGTTGGGGTTCAGGTTGGGTACAGAATAACCAACACTGACAATGGAGAGGCTCAACAGCCATTAATCTGATATAAATGATGCTTGAGCCAAGATTATGAAGCCCACTGGTCCATTGTAGCAACTAGTTTCAGGGTCAGTATTGAAAACAAAATGAAACCAGTTTGGGATTTTGCTACAGAGGGGTCACAGATGCCTTGTTTCAATCCACTGGCAAAGGGGGAGAGCGGTAACAGTACTGTCAGAAAGGAGCTACAATGAAACAGGTGCCCCAAGTGGGGCAGTCTTCTATTACACCCACAGCTTTAACTGTACCTCTAAAGAAAACAATAATTGTACACCACTCAAACTATTATACTTCTAGAGTGTTAACATAACTAATTCCATATCAGCAAACACTAACGCTGACCACATTATCTGATTGTGTCCGGGTTCTACTTCTGCTATAGATGTAATCAATTACACAGACTGTTACAAACACGGAAATGCACATTGTGTCATAATGGAAATTTTTACATTCTTTGAGAAGACACAATACAAAAACCCAGCTTCCTGAATGAACATCTAATTGTTCATTATAGTCATTCAACCAGGAAGACCTTTTAACTGCCAGCGCCTCCCAGGCATTTCATTATTGAAGGAGCTCAGATTCTAATTTAGGTACTGGTGAATAAATTATGTATATAGATATAGGCATACATTAAAGGTTACTCCATTTGCTTTCCATCTGTGTTTATTTTTAAATGAACAAAACTGCTTATTATGATTCACACAGATCCCTACGTGAAGGTTTCTTTAATGTGCGAGGGAAGGCGCCTAAAGAAAAGGAAAACTTCCACCAAGAGGAATACCCTCAATCCTGTTTACAATGAAGCCATAGTCTTTGATGTCCCTCCGGAAAACATTGACCAAATTAACTTGTCAATAGCAGTTATGGATTATGACCGGTGAGATACCTGTAGCTGTTACTCTACTATGCAAGATTTTACGAGGCAAAAGATTGTAAAAAGCTGGCCCAAATTCTCATAGTTTTCTCTCAGTTTGTGGTATTGATTAAAAATGTTTTGTCATGCAGGTCTCAGCAGAGGGCTACAATTCTCTGTACCATCAAACAGCATTTCTGTCTTAGTTTTTGAGATACAGAATTGCATGCATAACTTTGTATGCCTCATTTGCATACATATTTACTAGAATTGTAATGATAGCCTGTCCAAATGAACAGTTTGCACTCTGAATGGCCATTTGTACGCATATTAATTACTCAGATTTCCTCTGAAAATGTGGCCCACAGTATATTCTATTTGCAAATAAGTGCCTTGGAATAGGTGTACTGTTTGTTCAGATATCCCATTTCACATAGTAGTCTTTACATGTCGGATGCTTTGGGTGGGCTGGAGTCAGAACAAGTATGATGTATAGTTATTTTTCTCTTTTTCTGTTGGTTAAAATTGGAGTGTAGACAAATGAAAGTTCAACTGTCAATTTACTTCATAAAAACCAACACACACACGGTGTGAACTAACATGATATAAAAGAGTAAATTATTGGTATATTATCTCTGTTAGTGAGAAAGAAAGGGATGAAGCTCAAACCTGTGTTGTGTAGCTCATCACGTTTTCCCAGCATCCTAGATCATTGTCTGTTATAACGAATTTAAATTATATTTGTTCTCAAATGTAAAATTTTAAGAAAAAAATATTATGGCACATTTTCACAGCGTAGGTCACAATGAGGTAATTGGAGTGTGTCAAATAGGCAACGATGCAGAGAGTCTAGGCCGGGACCACTGGAATGAAATGCTCTCGTATCCTCGGAAACCGATTGCTCATTGGCATCCGCTTGCAGAGGTAAGATTTCCATTTCCTGCGTATTTACTTGAATTGTGAAAGCTCTTTAATGAGAAACTAGAAGATGGATAAAATCTTTGCGAACAAAATAGCATGATCTACATTCGTAGACTAAACCCAGAAAAGGGCTTTGAAACTCCTGTTTTTAAAGTGTGCCTGAAGTAGCAGGGACATAAAATCAGCTCCTATCAGTTTTAGTGGGATGTAAAATACTTCAAACTTTTAAAATATACATATATAACTTAAAACTCAGGCATTATATATAGGATGATTTTTATAACATATAAAACTTTGAGTAACTTTCACTGTAGATTGGCTAAACCATATCCATCTGTTTAGAGCTGTTAAGGAATAATTAAATAAATAGTTAGGATGTTTTACATTTATATATTAGATACAAATATGACTCACTCTCTTGTAATACTTTATTTCCATTCCATTGGCATGTCCAAAGGGATGTCTAATTGCACCGAAAATAATAAAATGTCCTTGGAGATTAGCAAATGTAAAAATAAGAAACCGCAAAATCAGAAAAGCTCTTCAAGTTACGATTGGCTTCCTATGTTTCTTTTGTCTTCATTTAGGGCCCTATTCAGCAGAAATGTTATGCGGGCCTTCTGCGCATGGATGGCTGCCGAAGAGGCTTCCTCACCCTTTTAACCTATTCAGCAGAAATTTGGCATTCCTGTTGATCTCTTTCTTAGCCATTTCCTCAGGAGCCATTCCGCAGAGAGTCCAGAGGGGTACAGACATCCTTCTAACCCCTCCCCCTCACTCCCTTCCCTCCCCAGGGAATACTAATCCTGATTCATGAGACACAAAAATTCATCATAGACACAGCTATATCTTGATTTCTGAAAGTTACCATCATGTAGCTCTAGTCTAGGCAAATGTAATACAAACAGTAACAGTGGCCTCTGCTGTTACCTAGGAATTACTTTTATTATTACACGTATTGTCTAAATTCAGATGGCAACACATGTTCACACCCATTTCCAGAGGCTTATGGATATAAATATGGTAGCCTGTTTAACAACTACACCTCTACCCCGATACAACACAACCCGATATAACACAAATTTGGATATAAAGCAGTAAAGCAGTGCTCTGGGGGGGCGAGGGTGTGCACTCCGGCGGATCAAAGCAAGTTCGATATAACGCGGGTTCACCTATAACGCGGTAAAATTTTTTGGCTCCTGAGGACAGCGTTTTATCGGGGTAGAGGTATAGCATGCTAACCCTCAGCACAGAAGGATGGGAAGGCCTGCCATATTGATATTTCTAGCCAGGAGCCAAGCCACGATGCCCATTAGTTATTCAGAGATATGATTAGTGGGCAGCCTCTCTATGTATGTTGTATTGATTAGAATGTAATTGTGGATGCTTACAGTGATATGGCAGTTTTGCTAAGTTATAGGTGTCAACCATAGATGGCTTCAGTAGACAGTTGGCAAGTACCAGGAAGCCCCTGTACAATGATAGCAGTATCCTACTGGGACCACATCTCCATGACTGATCATGTTTAGTAATGGGTCCCACTGCAGTTCAGTCTGCATGTCTGGGACCTCTGAGCACCCACAAACTGCCTGAATGAAGGGAGTGGAAGATTGTGGCACCTGGAAACAGTCCAAGCAAGGTGGCGAAGTTCAGCACACAAAGCTTTGGGCTTACTGAGAAGCTGAATACATGATCAATGGCACTTTATTCCTTTTCATGATGGGCAAGTGCCAAAATTGTGCTTTGCTCCGATTGAGCTGGGCTTGGAAAACTGAGCACCTTGCTCTTAACTATAGTCAAGCAATGACATGAGTGGCTTGACAGAACCCTCATGGAGCACTGAAAACCAGTATGACAATGTCTGTTAGCAGAGGTTATGCATGCCCTTACATCAAACCCATATTTCCCTCTCTGAGGGCAATGGGCTGCAGAGGTCTTGTCCATAGAAAAGAAAGGGCTGTCAGAATCTAATTGACATCCCTATTCTCTCAGCATATGCTCAGTTGAGTCCTTCAGCGGTCATTAATGTGGGTCACTTTACATCTACCTGAGCTACAAAGAGGCATATGTTTGGAATTCCCAAGAATCAAGTGGGGGAGGGTACCCAAAGCATCCAAGATATGCAGAGAAATATTTATACAAACAACATATCATTTTGGGTCCTGAATCAGGATTAGGCTCAGTGATGGCTAAGCTTTGGAAGCTTCTAGAGCCATTGTGTCCAGAGCCATAAGACTCTGACTATTTGCTGAATAGGACCCTCAGTTTTCAAACAAATGTTTCAACTATGTGAAGAGTGGTTTGTTTAGATAGAATCTGCGAGTAACAGTAACACCCAGAGGCCTTTGGTGGTACCTACGAATTACTGGTATGGGTACTAGCATTGCCCAAATTCAGATGGTGAGCCACATTCATGCCCATTTCCAGAGATTCATGGAAGTAGTTTGGTTTTAATAGCAAGACTGATAGCAATGGAAATCAGCAAGCAGTGTGAGTTGCAGCTGGGTGCAGCAACCAGTTTCATTCTTGTACTCAATATTTTTCAAACAAAAAAATGAATGCTGTACTGGATATTCTTGCAAATACATTTCTTCAAGAGTGATTGTCATTATACATTTATATTGTGGTCATGCCTCGAGGTACCAGTAAGGATTGGTGTCCCCTCTCACCCTGTACAAAAATCCAGGTTAACATGGCTCCTGCCCCAAAGACCTTACAATCTAAGAAACTAAAGAAGGAGCTACTGTCTGTAGGGCAAGAATGAGACAGGTACGGCAATCTTAGTGACACGATGTTCCTTCAGCAAGAAGGAGAATAAGTAGGATTGTGTTTGTATTTTATGTAGCCTGTAAATCTTCATTGCTCTTTGCAGATCCATTTTCAACAGCTGTCTCAGTTATATAGGTAACATTGAATAAGGAAGATTTGTTCATCTCTGTATAAAATAGGTGCAGATCAAAGGTGGCTCTGCACCATAACACCCACACAGTTATTATTTTAAATTAATTTACCAACAGATAATGCATAGGAGCTTTCTCTATAATTTGCATAGGAAATAACTAGATGCCACTGTGTGGTAATTGCTGACAAATTTTGAAAGGTGATCACAGTACTGGGCACTACCACACTAAGAAATCCACATCCAGGAACAAGAGCCACTGAGATAAAAAGCTACTTTCACTATATCTTCAGTTGTGCATGTAATTAGTTGTCTAAAGCCTTTCCAGCATAGTTTAATTTCAAGGATTTAGTAAAAGCCCTAATGTTAAAACATACACATGCAAACTTGTGTACACTTTTGTCTGAGCAAAATGCCTGATGCATAGTCACACTTTCCTTTGTGTCCACAGACCATCTTGCATGTTCATTAGGCATTTTGGATTTGCAACTGAGCATATGCAAATACAAGTATTTTGCAAATACAAAATTTGCAAAAAGTGTCAGTCTGTTTCTGTCTTGTTAGACTTTCAACAAAAACTGTCTGAGCGGCTCCTTGGTATCAGCAAGCCTGTGGCACTGTGACAGTATTCTAGTCTGTCATGCATGAACCTTATTTCAGGCCTGTCCTCTTTATTCAGGCAAAACTCCCATGGGGGTCAATGAATTTGGTCCTGTAAGAGAAATATTTTGATTCCTTGGCAAGTCAATGCATGCATCCCTGCTTGGAATGCAAATCAGACAGGTGCATACTTACCCACTGTAAAAGATGGTTACTCACCTTTGTAACTGTTGTTCTTCAAGATGTGTTGCTCATATCCATTCCAATTAGGTGTGCACACGCTGCGTGCACGTTTGTCAGAAGATTTTTACCCTAGCAACACTTGGTGGGTCATCTGGGTCCCCCTGGAGTGGCGCCGCTAGAGCGCCGGATATATACCCCTGCCGACCCAGCGGCCCTTCAGTTCCTTCTTGCAAGCTACTCCGACACAGGGGAAGGAGGGCGGGTTTGGAATGGATATGAGCAACACATCTCAAAGAACAACAGTTATAAAGGTGAGTAACCGTCTTTTCTTCTTCGAGTGCTTGCTCATATCGATTCCAATTAGGTGATTCCCAAGCCTTACCTAGGCGGTGGGGTCGGAGTGAGATGTTGCAGAATGCAAAACTGCTGAGCCAAAGGCTGCATCATCTCTGGACTGTTGGACCAGTGCTTAGTGTGAGGCAAAGGTGTGGACCGAGGACCAGGTAGCTGCACGACATATCTCCTGGATGGGTACATGAGCCAGGAAGGCAGCAGAAGAAGCCTGAGCCCCGGTGGAATGTGCAGTGAGGTGGCTCGATGGAACATGGGCCAAGTCATAGCAGGTACGGATGCACAACGACACCCAAGATGAAATCCTCTGGGAGGAGACAGGTAGGCCCTTCATTCGGTCTGCCACTGCAACGAAGAGTTGGGGCGTTTTACGAAAGGGCTTTGTCCACTCGATATAAAATGCGAGTGCCCTACGGACGTCTAGGGAGTGCAATTGTTGCTCCCGTTGCGATGAGTGTGGCTTCAGAAAGAAGACTGGAAGGAAGATATCCTGGTTGATATGAAAGGCCGATACCATCTTAGGGAGGAAGGCTGGATGTGGTCGCAACTGCACCTTGTCCTTGTGAAACAGTATACGGTGGGTCCACCGTGAGAGCCTGAAGCTCGGAGACTCGTCTGGCCGATGCAATGGCTACGAGGAAAACTGTCTTCCAGGACAGGTATAGCAGCAAGCAGGTTGCCGGCGGCTCGAATGTGGCAGTCATAAGTCTGGTTAGAACCAGGTTGAGGTCCCAGGTTTGGGCGGAGCGGCGAACTTGGGGGTATAAGCGCTCCAAGCCCTTGAGGAACCTAGAAACCATAGGGTGCAAGAATACGGAGCGGCCACTCTCCCCTGAGTGGAAGGTAGAGATGGCTGCCAAGTGCACCCTCAATGAAGATACCGCCAGGCTCTGCTGTTTGAGAGACCAGAGGTAGTCCAAGATGGAATGGATCGGGACCTCGGTGGGAGTAATGTTGTGCATTTCGCACCAGCAGGAGAAACGCTTCCACTTGGCCAGATATGTTAATCGAGTAGAAGGTTTCCTACTACCCAGGAGTACTACTTGTACCGAGGCAGAGCAACGTAACTCGGACTGGCTTAACCATGCAGCAGCCATGCTGTGAGGTGAAGGGACTGCAGGTCTGGGTGGTGAAGTCTGCCGTGGTCCTGAGTTATGAGGTCTGGGCAAAGAGGCATGGGAATTGGGTTGGCTATCGACAGGTCTAGCAACATGGTGTTCCAGTGCTGTCTGGGCCATGCTGGAGTGATCATGATCAGGTGCGCTCTGTCCCTGCGGAGTTTTGGCAGGACCCTGTGAACCAGCGGGAACGGTGGAAAGGCGTACAGCAGTTGGCTCATCGACGGCATCAGAAATGCGTCCGAGATCGAGCCCAGGGAGAAGCCTTGGAATGAGCAGAACGTCTGGCATTTCCTGTTCTCGCGAGAAGCGAAGAGGTCTATGTGGGGAAAGCCCCACCTCCGGAAAACAGAATGGATAACGTCCAGACGAATCGACCACTCATGAGACAGGAAGGATCTGCTGAGGCGATCTGCCAGGGTGTTTCGAACCCCTGGGAGAAAGGACGCTACCAGGTCTATCGATTGGGCTATGCAGAAGTCCCAGAGGTGGATGGCTTCCTGACAAAGAGGGGAGGACCGTGCTCCTCCCTGCTTGTTTATGTTAAACATGGTCGTTGTGTTGTCTGTGAACACTGAGACACAACGGCCTTGTAGGTGCTGCTGAAATGCCTGGCATGCAAGGCGGACTGCTTTCAGCTCTCGGACATTGATGTGCAGGGCCAGCTCTTGAGCTGACCAAAGGCCTTGGGTGCGAAGCTGACCGAGGTGAGCACCCCAGCCGAGAGTTGACGCGTCCGTTGTCAGGGACACCAAGGGCTGAGGCGGATGGAACGGCATCCCTGCACACACCAGGGAGGGCGTCAACCACCAGTCGAGTGAGCCTAGGATGCTCGGGGGGGATCGAGACGATCATGTCTATGCTGTCTCTGCCCAGATGGTACACTGAGGTGAGCCACGATTGGAGGGGACGGAGGCGTAGCCTGGCATGTTTGGTCACAAATGTGCAGGCAGCCATGTGACCCAGGAGACCGAGACAAGTGCGAGCCGAAGTTGTCGGAAAGTTCCGTAAACCTTGTATAATTGTTACCATGGCCTGAAACCGAGGCTGAGGTAAGCAGGCTCTGGCAAGATTGGAGTCCAGGATGGCCCCAATGAATTCTATTCTCTGGGTGGGAATCAGAGTGGATTTCTCTATATTGATCATCAGGCCTAGGCACAGGAATAGGTCCTTGACGATGCTCACGTGACGGGTGACTTGTGTCTCAGAGGTCCCCCGAATGAGCCAATCATCTAGATACGGAAAAACGTGTACCCAACAGCGGCGGAGGGAAGCGGCGACTACAGCCATGCATTGGCCACAAACTGACGGTTGGCCACAAACTGGAGGTACCGTCTGTGGGAAGGATAAATGGCGACGTGAAAATACGCGTCCTTCATATCGAGGGCAGCATACCAGTCTCCGGGATCCAAGGATGGGATGATGGTCCCCAGGGATACCATGCGGAACTTCAGCTTTATCATGAACTTGTTGAGATCCCACAGGTCTAGGATAGGTCTGAGACTTCCCTTCGCCTTGGAGATTAGGAAATAGCGGGAGTAGAACCCCTTGCTCCTTTCGTCCTTTGGTACCTCCTCTATAGCTCCGATGGTGAGGAGCGTCCGCACCTCTTGTAAGAGGAATTGCTCGTGAGAGGGGTCCCTGAAGAGGGACGAGGATGGAGGGTGTGGGGGAGTGAAAAACTGGAGGCGGTACTCAAGTTCCACCGTGCATAGGACCCAATGATCCGAGGTTAGATGGGATCACGCAGGGAGGAAAAAGGAGAGGCGGTTGTAAAAGGGAGGGAACGGATCCTGGGTAATAACTGGTACGCCGTCCTCGGGCGTCCCTTCAAAAGTTTGACTTCGGCCCCGCTGATGGTTTAGAGGGACTCTGATTTTGGCCCCCTTGGGGCCCTGACTGTCACCTACGACCGCCTCAGCCACGCCTGCTGGCAAAGTCCTGTCTTTGTCTAGGCGCAGGGTAAGGGCGGTGAGGCTGGGGACGGAAAGGCCGGCGCTGAGTCACCGGCATGTGCATGCCAAGAGAGCGCATAATGATCCTGTTGTCCTTTAGGCTTTGCAGCCTAGGGTCAGTTTTTTCAGAGAACAGGCCTTTGCCATCGAAGGGCAAGTCCTGTATAGTATGCTGCAGTTCCGGGGGAAGGCCTGACACCTGGAGCCATGAAATGCGCCTCATGGCAACACCCGAGGCCAGAGTCCTGGCAGCGGAGTCAGCTGCATCCAACGAGGCCTGGAGGGAAGTTCTTGCCACTTTCTTCCCTTCTTCCAGGAAGACAGCAAACTCTTGACGGGAGTCCTGAGGGACCAACTCCATAAATTTGCCCACCGCAGCCCAGGTGTTGTAATTGTAGCGGCTAAGCAGGGCTTGTTGGTTTGCTACGCGGAGTTGCAGGGCCCCTGCCGAGTACACCTTACGGCCCAGTAAGTCCATTCGCCTAGCCTCCTTCGATTTAGGAGCTGGTGCCTGCTGGCCATGGCATTCCCTCTCATTGACGGACTGGACGACAAGGGAGCAAGGGGGAGGATGTACATACAGGTACTCGTACCCCCTAGTGGGCACCATGTACTTGCGTTCGACTCCCCTCTAAGCGGGCGGGATAGAGGCTGGAGACTGCCAGATGGTATCAGCATTGGCCTTGACCGCGGAATGAACGGTAGGGCCACTCTAGTGGGGGTGTCAGCCAACAGAATGTCTACGACTGGATCCTCTACCTCCGAGACTTCCTCCACTAGGAGGCTCATATTGAGTGCCACCAGTCTCAGGAGGTCCTGATGGGCCTTCAAGTCGATTGGAGGAGGGCCTGAGGAGTACGTTCCTGCCACCGCCTCATCTGGGGAGGAGGAAGAAGAAAAGCCGGGGACAAGCAGGTCCTGCGTGAGCTCTTGTTCCTGGACAACCTCCTGTTCCAGTGGGATCTGGGAGTCCGGTGGCTGAACTGGGGCTTCCTCCGTACCAGTCGGAGCAGGACGGCTAACTGTCGCCTCTGGCACCCGGTGCTCTGATGGGACAGAGCGAGATGGGATCACAGGTAGTCCTTGGGCCTGGTGGTACGCCCAAGGTGTCCAGAATGACCACTGATGGGGACCCTGGTCCTGGGCCTGGGTCTCCTGGAAGACTCTGGTGGGCACATCAGAATCACGGTCCTGTGCATATGAACTGTCCGCGTGGGATTACACTGATGTATGTCTGGATGGCCATGGAGGAGCTGAAAAGCCCTGGGCAGAGTCTTCCTCTCTAACTGATGTCGCTCGACGTGGCACCGGGGATCAGTTCCGGGAGGCATACCGGTACCGGGAGCGAGATCGGGACCTGCGACCGGAGCGGTGCCGGGAGGTCGACCGAGATCGCGAGGCTCGACGTCGGGAGTGGCTATGAGAGTCACGGTGCCTGGAGAGGTGCCGGGAGCTGGATCGGTGCCGAGTGTACTGGGCCGGCGAATAGGACGCTGACCGGTGCCGCGAGTGCAACCGTACCGAGATGGAGAACGGTGCCGGGACTGCGAGCGGCGTCGGGACCTGGATCGACAATGGGACCGAGAACGTCTGCACAACCACGGTCATGAACGGTGCCGCTCTGTGGTGCCGACGGAGGGTGGTCTGATCAAGGCAGGCTTGCCGATCGACTGTATAACCCGCACTGGCGGTGCCGGGGGTTGAGGCAGTGTAGACTCCGTCATTACAATCAACTCCCTCGCCGTGGAAAATGTCTCCGGCGTGGAGGGAATAGTGAGCTCAACCACGGCTCACACTGGGGAGCTTTCAGGCACCGGACTTGACGGCTCTTGCGGGGCCGGAATTGACGGTGCCGATGTTGTTGGTGCCATGGCAGGTATCGGTGCCAGGCGGTCCGACTTAGTCGAGCGCTCTGGCTGCGGAGCAGGCGGCGCGGACGCAGCAGGAGTCTTGAGCCTCTTGGCCCTTGGGGAGAGGGATCGGTGCTGAGTGGACGTCGGTGCAGGTGACGGCCGGTGCCAAGAAGCCTTGGCGGTACAGGTGCGATCCGGTGCCGAGGGAGCGCTTTTAGTTGAAGACTGTCCAGCGCTCGGTGCCGAGGGCTGAGGAGTAAGAGCTGCCTCCATCAGGAGATGCTTGAGATGAAATTCCCGCTCCTTTTTTGTTCTCGGCTTAAAGGCCTTACAAATGCGGCACTTATCGGTTAGGTGAGATTCCCCGAGGCACTTAAGACAGGACTCGTAGGGATCTCCTGTTGGCATCGGCTTGTGGCAGGCCGAGCACGGTTTGAAACCCGGTGAATCGGGCATGGGCCCTGGCACCGGGTGCGGGGAAGGGGCTAATCCCCGAACCCCTCTGAACTATATACACTAACTATACTATAAACGAATAAAGTTAACTACAACTATATAAATCTGAACTATATATACAAGAATTAACGAGAGAACTACGAGTAGCTAGGGAAGTGGAGGTCAGCTAAGACGCGCTCCACTGTTCCAACGACTGACACGGGCGGTAAGAAGGAACTGAAGGGCCGCTGGGTCAGCAGGGTCGCTCTAGCGGCGCCACTCCAGGGTGTGACCCAGCCGACCCACTGAGCGTTGCTAGGGTAAAAATCTTCTGACGAACGTGCACGCGGCACGCGCACACCTAATTGGAATCGATATGAGCAAGCACTCGAAGAAGAATACCTATTCCCAGTGTAGTGCCAGGATTGGTAGCTGCAGTGGAAAGGGAAACACCTGCAGAAAGGGAGAAAGAGAGAGACTCATGATGGATGTGAAAGTTCTCACACAGCTTCTGCATCTCCAGCATGTTAAAGAGGCACCTTTATAGACATAAAAGTTATATATTTAGTATTGCCTGCTCTCATTAGTTTATCGCCATTCTCACACTATATGGTGTTTTACTTACAGCCCCAGCTGCTGGGATCTAGAAAGCTGAGATTCTCATGCAGTGTCATTTGGGGGTGGAGAGATGGGGGAGTTTCTAGGTGGCTCAGTTATTGAGAAAGTGCTTGGAAACTTGACCTGAGTGCACCCTAAAAGGTTCAGAAACCAGAAGGCAAAGAAAAAGAACCCAACATTTATTTATTTTAACTCTCATGATTTTTTGGTGCCCAACTCAGGATGCCTGAACAGTTGGGGGTGGCAGTACTATATAAAAGATGCACACAGTAGGTTAGCACCATACTGTGAATATTAACATTCTTCCTTTTTCATAATTGATGTGTCACCATTGATAATTTCTGTTTACCTCTGTACCCCCTTGGCCAATGAAATCCACTCGATCAGTCAATTTCATATTCTGGTTCTCATGCATTAGCACAATGCTACTGTGTTTGGGGTTCCACCCCTGCAGGACAGTATTATACTAGGTGGAGTACCCCAGAGATCATGTTTAAATTCTGCCACAGAACTAACAGGAGAGTTGGGGTGACTACCCTTGACCCTGACACAGTCGACCCCTTTTTGAAACACTGCTCCCATGGGTAACTTGTCACTAGGGCCCATAAAAATAATCCCAACCCTCTTTTTTAAATTTTGTATATTTGCCTTGGAATGGAACAAATTGCTCCAAATGGAAGGTACGGTAATTTCCAGAATACTTCCTCAAGACAGAAAACTGCCCCCCCCCCCCGCCCCAAACACATTCCTACAAGTTTTTCACCTTACTGCCACTTCAGATTACACTGTACACTTGTGCTATGCTACTTTATACAGTCAGTATAGTTTTCAGGAACAAAACACTTCCATAAATTTGATCACTAAGAGATTATGGGTGCAATCCTGATCCCACTGAAGTCCATGGGAGTTTTGCACCTATTGCCTCATTTCCTTGGTGGAAGAGAGCATTTTTGTTTAAAGAGGAAATTAAAAGAATAAATATTTCAATCCCTCGAAGACACTCATGTTGTTGCAGGCTAGAAGGGCATTTTTGTGGAAGTTCCTTGTTAATATATTGACATCACATCACTGATGCACATGAATTTTAAAATTAAAAAAAATCTCTTTTTACTGAACTTACAAAGCACTAAAAACATTTCTATTCTATAGTTTTATAAAAAAAATTTCTCCCCTCTTTTCATAAACAAACCATAAAGGTGCGCCTAAAGTACCTGGCAGTGAATGAGTGCATATACAACTCCACTGCTGGGGCAGCAGGTGCTTCCAGAGAGAAATCAGGCCCGTAGCAGAGGAGACGCATGTGTCTCAAGATGATGGTACCAGTGCATGTGCATTTCAGCATTCTTTCCAGCTGATCCATGGATCAGCTAAGAGCAGTAAACATGAAAAAGGTAATGACAGCCTGTTACACAAGGGCCTGATCTAACTCCCACTGGAGAAAAGAGAAAGAGTCCCACTGGCTTCAGCAGAAGTTGGATCAATCCCACAGAGAGGCATGAAAGGAAAGAGATCCAAAGAATTACAAGAAGACTAAGTGGATTAGAGTCATTCTCCATTCAGGTGTGGGTATCACTGAAAAACAGGTACATTTCCTTCAGGAGAATTTAGAAGGAGTTTTAAACCTAGGATTATATTGACCCATATTATCACACAAGATATAAATGAAGAGGTACAAGAGACATAATTCACACCAACACCACTCAGCAATGTTAAAACATTAAGGAGGCCTATTTGCCATAAAAACAAAATTGCTGGAAATGTGCTTAAGCTTAAAACATCAACTGATTTTAAAAAAAAATCAGAATTTTTAATTTTTTTTGTTTGACCCAATTAGAAATACAGTGCAATTTAGTGTATTGTTAAAACATTTTGTGTTTCAACTGGAGAGAAAAAAATAGAAGAACTTAAACTAGGCTGAAACCAACAGAACTGTTCTCAATTCAATGTTCTTACCATCTGTTTAGAACAATGCACTGTAAAATGACTATACCTTAGAATCAAATGGGGGGGAAAATGGCATTATTATAAGGAAAAAAATGTAGAGTTAGCAATGCATAATATAGTAGAATTTAATAAAAGCACTTGGGCAGGTGAAAACGGAAGCAGAACAGGATTTATAACCGATGTTTAAAGCTTTCTCTTTCTGCTGTAATTCATGAAGGTCCTTGCTTACATCCTAATTCTGTTCTGAAGTGACAAACTTTACAGCATGTGAACAAAGCCGTGTAAATGTGAATAATACTGTGTAAATGGAACTGTGACATTTATGGATATTGCTGAATGTCTTCAAGAATTGCATTAAAAGGTGATTTCTAATACAGTGGGTTGGGCAAGGAACTACAGCTGGAAGCACTCCAGGGTCCTGCAATTCTCTGAAAGGACCACCATCTCCATGAAGGCACATGAAATTTATGAATCCAAATGGCAGTGATGGACCACATACAGGAAGACTCATCTCAGCTGCTAACTAAGCATTAACAGACCTGGCACAGACGAGAAGTACACAAAGGGGACTGTAAGCATCTGGGATGTTTGTTTGTTTTGTCGGTTTCTTTTAGTTCCTTGTTTCCTTTGGCCAAACTCAGACATCCCTAAAACTGGAATGTTTTAGTCAGTTGCATGCTGGCCGGTTGTCATAATTTTTTTAAATACTCATCGCAAAGGTATGTAAAGGGACCAGTACAGTTTTGATATACAGTAACTTTGATTTTACTACACATGAACATTGTATTCTACTTTACTGTTTCTTGTTCAATGAGTAATCCTGTTATGTCTATGTTTCTGTCTAATTTTGGAAAGTAGAGCCACATCTTTATCAGGACTCGTTCAGTTAGGTGGATCTCATCTTTGTTTAGTAGAGATAATGCATGATTCCTTTGCAGTAATGGTTTGAGGGATAAAGTAAATAAATTTAAAATTTCTTAATTTTATAAAAAGTATATCATTCTTCTAAACACAGGTAAAATGTACTTTGATTTATTTATATAGAGCTAGTCTATACAAATAATTTTGTTCTTAATAAGACATTGTGCAATTGTTATTTATTCCTATTTTGTATTTATATATTAAAGTTTAAGTGAATGTTTAAAGAACTCACATGTAATACTTTAGAGATGTTTTAATTCAGTGTTTATCAATAGGAAGCAATGGAAAACCTTTCTAGTACAGTTCTGAGCATTCATTTTTAAAACAAAATGGGCATGGAGCTCATGTTGTAGATGAAGTAAAAGACAATATCACACAAATAGGGTGTTCAAAGAGGAAAATCAGAAGGCTACAGAAAGCTTTCTGCAGAGTGAAGCATAATTTCCTATCAATTTAAGGGCATCCTGACTTTGCTCTATCCACTATATTTCACATTTTCATGTAATTTTCGAAGTGGCAAAGTATGATTTTCTTGTTTAAATTAACCAGACCAGTATTCTTCCTGTCAGAGCTTGACATGCAGCCCAGGGAAATTGCCAGCTGTGCTGAGGTAGAGTGTAGACACATATGGAAAAGAGTGTATAGAAGTAAGAAACTGGCATGACTAAGTAAGTTATACCTAGCAGCACAGGCGATGCGTAGAGGGAGGACATGCAGGAGCAAGTAACCCCCCAGATTTCTGCTTGGCCTCCTGGGGGACAGGGGTGGGAGGGAAGAGGGGCTCTGTCCTTCTCCCACTGCACCTGCCCCTGGCATGTTCGGCCCCTGTCCCTGGCAGCCAGGCCCAGGCGTGGAGTGGAAGGGGTGGGACCAGCTGCTTCTCATGTTGGCTGCTCTGGGTTGCTGCTCTATGTGGCACAGCAGCTGCCTGAGAGAGCCCAGCTGGGGAGGCGGCAGCTTCTGCTTCCCGCCTGGGCCTGGCTGCCAGGGACAGGGGCCCAAAGAGCCAGAATCCCCTCTCCCCTCAGCATGTTTCCAGCTCGCTTGGCCCCATCCCTGGCAGCTGGGCCCAGGGGGGAGCAGACGCCACTGCCTCCCCAGCTGGGCTTCCTCTCAGGCAGCTGCCATGCTGCACAGCATAGCGACCCTGAGCAGCCACCGTCAGCCATGTGAGAAGCGGCTCTGTTCCGCTCCCCGCCCAAGCCCGGCTGCCAGGGAGAGTGGCCAAATGTGCCTGGGGGGGGGGGAAGCGTGGTGGGAGAAGGAAAGAGCTTTCCCACCTCCTGCAGGTAACTTTGGTGGGGCAGGGAGAACGCGGCAGTCCCCAGGCTGGGCACAGGGTGGGGGGTTGCTAGGGAAGGAACTGTGAGCAAGTTCCCGGAGATGTGTAGGGAGAACGTGGCAGTCCCCAGGCTGGGCACAGGGTCGGGGGTTGCTAGGGAAGGAACTGGGAGCAAGTTCCCGGAGATGTGTGCTCCCCTCTCCTGTGGCCTCAGCCCCCTCCCTCTCCCTCCCAGGAGATGGCGGGATTGGCTGCCCTGACCCAGAGAGGTTGGGCTGGAAGTTCTGCCCAGAGGAGACACATGGGGCAATCACATGTCCTCCCCTTTACATTGTCCCCCACCCAGTATCAGGCGGCCTAGCAGGGCCTCATTCTTGTCATATTCCACACCTAGTGATGTGTAGAACTCTCATTGATGTGAATGGAACATGCATGACTGGTCCAGCATTGAACCTGATTAAACAAGAATCCATCTGGCAAGCTCTCCATTAACTCATTTGGAAGATCTGTACCCACCTGCTTCCGCTACATTAATGGACTAGTCCCCAGAATGTAAGTTCTGTGGATGTAGAATAGCAATTTAAAAACAACTTCGTAGAACACTGCTCTTTCAACTATTTGAAAGTCCCAGTAATACAAGGAAGAATTTAAAGCAGAATTGTAGTTTTGAAGTTGACATTGTATTTAATCATAATCCAAAAAAGGACCAGGGCCTCATTGTGCTAGAGGCTATATAAGCACATAAAAAGATACAATCTCTGCTCCAAACAGCTTACAATCTAATGAGACAAGAGATATACAGTGGTGGTAGGAGAAAGATATAATTCAATAAATACAACATCTACTCACACACACACACACACATATTTGCTTTTCCTCCCGAACTATAAATCAAGGAAGTGCCAGCTATCCCCATCTGCCCCTTATTAACTGGCTGATACAGACATCACAGCAGAAAGATATTTGAAGAAGAGCACTTACAGATCATTTGAAATCATACGTCTCTTTAAATAATATACAGCACTGAAATAGACAGCACTTAAATAGACAGCACTGAAAACTGATATCACATTAAATGTTTTGGTGTTTACTATTTCTATTTTAAAACTACTATCTTCTTTCAACAGATATTCCCACATTGTCCACAGTTTGAGCATTTGCATTCAGATTGCAGACTTGAAACAGACGAAGTACCTTATGTTTTGAGTGCCCGGAAGAATTTGTGACTATGACAGACTTTACCAGCCACTTGTTTGCCACTTTCAGTTCATTACTAGTGCTGTATGTCATCAGCACTTGAAACACCTCATTCCAAAGCAAATAAAACACTTCACCATA
Source organism: Mauremys reevesii (assembly GCF_016161935.1). Lineage (NCBI taxonomy): Eukaryota > Metazoa > Chordata > Testudines > Geoemydidae > Mauremys > Mauremys reevesii. The sequence goes on from NC_052626.1 coordinate 94,265,449, forward strand.
ATATTAAATATGAACAGTCAAGAGATCCTACAGAGTTAATATTTAGTTAATTGAAAAATCAGTGAGAACAAACACACCTTGATCCAAACAGTAAACTTCAGAAATGTATGCACTGGGATGAATGTGGCTCTCTACATTTAGAAAATGGGAAAGTAAGTAGATTCCAAGTATCAACAAGCAATGAGTTCCACAAAGAGCCTCAAGTGATACAATTGGAGAGAAGACACAAGATGAAATTGATGAGTGACCTGAGCCAAAGGCCAGTAGGATAAGAAATCAGGAACTCCAAAAGATAACTCGGACCCTATTTAAGAAAATAAGAACAGCCATACTGGGTCAAACTAAAGGTCCATCTAGCCTACTATCCTGTCTTCTGACAGTGGCCAATGCCAGGTGCCCCAGAGGGAACGAACAGAACAGGTAATCATCAAGTGATCCATCCCCTGTTGCCCATTTCCAGCTTCTGGCAAACAGAGACTAGGGACACCATCCCTGCTCATCTCGGCTAATAACCACTGATTAACTTATCTAGTTCTTTTTTGAACCCTTTTATAGGAACAGGGTTGGCCTCCACAACATCCTCTGGCAATGAGTTCCATAGGTTGACTATGCATTGTATGAAAAAAATACTTTCTTTTGTTTGTTTTAAACCTGCTGCCTATTAATTTAATTTGGTGACCCCTAATTCTTGTGTCATGAGGAGAAGTAAATAACACTTCCTTATTTACTTTCCCACGCCAGTCATGATTTTCTAGACTTCTATCATATCCCCCCTTAGTCATCTCTTTTCCAAGCTGAAAAGTCCCAGTCTTATTAATCTCTCCTCATATGGAAGCTCTTCCATACCCGTAATCATTTTGTTGCCATTTTCTGAACCTTTCCAATTCCAATATATCTTTTTTGAGATGGGGTGACCCGATCTGTACGCAGTATTCAAGGTGTGGGCATGCCATGGATTTATATAGAGGCAATATGATATTTTCTGTCTTCTTATCTACCCCTTTCCTAATGATTCCCAACATTCTGTTCACTTTTTTAAGAGAACTATCCACAATCTCTTTGTGCTAACAGCTAATTTAGACCCCATCATTTTATGTGTATAGTTGGGATGATGATTTACAATGTGTACTACTTTGCATTTATCAACATTGAATTTAATCTGCCATTTTGTTGCCCAGTCACCTAGTTTTGTGAGAAAGCTTAGTCTGAATTGGCAAACACTTATAATTAATATGAAATTTGATGAGAAACCAGTACATTTTGGATAGGATTGAGGTGATATGGAATCACTTGCTGCCAGCAGGAATATAAACAGCTGAATTTTGTATTGTTTATAGCCCACGACTCAAGCAAGTTGAAATGCTAGTAAGAGCATTCCAATAATCAGTATAAGAAAGCCACAAAAGGATGGATCAGACACTGTCTCCAAAGGAAGGAGAAGGGCAGTACAATGAGTGATTTTTAACTGGCTTTTTTCAGGAAACTGGGTGACATATTGTTCTGTCATATACTAGTTCCATTCACAGCTGAAACCATTGTGCCTGAGCAAGAGAATTTGCTATGGTAGAAACCAGCAGCTGTTTGCAATACATATAATATACAAATTGTGTAAAATAAGATTTGCAGTGCATATTCTATAGGGAACAAACAAAAAGATGACATGCTTTGCAACAAAATCAGCTGAATGATTAGGTCTAAATCATGCACTGCCACAACTTGTGCAAGTAGAAAGTCCCCATGATCGTGCCTGACAGCTGAAATTGTCCCATAGTGGAACATTAACCAAAAAAAAAAGTGCTTTTGAAGTAACATGTAATCTTCCTGATCCAAATCTTTATAGTGATTTGCCATTCTAACATAGTGCCCAGTAATCTACTGGATGTATTTAGAAATGTTGGCCATTTCACATTTAATTAACCACATGTCCCAATTTGGCACACAGAGTCATTAAAAAGGTCATCGATTTAAATTAAATGTGATAAAACTTGGAATCATTTAATGTTGTTTGCAAACAACATTTAATTACTTTAGTGTTCAAGTACAAATACAAATGGGGTTTATAATACTGGGAAAACTTGTAAGTGTTCCATTGGCTATAATTTTAGGCCACGTTGTCTGTTAAGACACTAAGAGCCTAACCAAAGTAGTCAGCAATATTAAGTGATCCATTAAGAGGTACTGTTTCTCAGCACATTGAGAATCACCAGTTTGCTAACTCATCAGTACAGCATTTTAGCCATGAAACAAATGGAGAGTCACAGATTGTTTTTGTGTGGAAAATAGTCCTTTAAAAAAGTTTAAAGCTTTACTATTTTCCATCTAGCAGACTGTAGGAGTCATAGACTCATAGACTTTAAGGTCAGAAGGGACCATTATGATAATCTTGTCTGACCTCCTGCACAGTGCAGGCCACAGAATCTCACCCACCCACTCCTGTAACAAACCCCTAACCTATGTCTGAGTTACTGAAGTCCTCATATTGTGGTTTGAAGACCTCAAGCTGCAGAGAATCCTCCAGCAAGTGACCCGTGACCCATGCTGCAGTCCATCTCTAATATGTCACTTCTGGTGGTTAGTCATATCCTGTTAACTAATAAATGCATATCTAAGACATCAGGTTAGTAGACCTCAGCTCACGACTTCAAAAAAAAAAAAAGTTGAAAAATAAATCTTAGTTTAAAAAATACCCAAATATTCCAAAAGGATATTTTAAACTACTTTCTCTTTCTAAAAATGATGATTTTTATTTATGAAATCAACAGATAAATATTAATAAACAAACAAATAGTATTTTTAAAACATTAACTGCTTATTTAAACTAAATTGTGTGAATTCAAAACTCACCAGTCAGTTGTTTCCCAATCAAACTCTTGCCAGGAAACATTTGCTGTTCTACAAAAGAAAAATCCCTCATGATCACAGCACTGATATTTCCTCACTCCTAAAAGACTACTGTTCTGATATGGTAGCATTTCATCCCCACTTTACACTGGTGACCCCCATATAGCACAGGGCACCAAAGAATCAGGCTCAATGTATTATAAAGCTTTGCTCTCTGTGTTTGTAACCCTGCTAGTCTGGACACCTGCACTCATGGGAGTCTCCCTGACTTCCATAGGACTCCATAGATGCAGGGGTCTTCACTAGCACAGTCTGATACAGGATAAGGGCCCTGGGTGAAATTCACCTGCATGCAAGACTGTATTCAGCACTTAGGGTGACCAGATGTCCCAATTTTATAGGGACAGTCCTCATTTTTGGGTCTTTTTTTTATATAGGCTCCTTTTACCCCTCACTCCCGTCCCGATTTTTCACACTTGCTGTCTGGTCACCCTATCAGCTCTTGAGCCTAAACGCTGGGTTAACATAGCATCGAAGGTATTGAATGGGCTCTCTGCTCTTGGGTGCATTTTGCCACAAAGGTCTTATGAATAAATGATGCCTTCATCCCAAATGAAGAGAAAAATCAATGAGTTATGGGAACTGAAGCTACCTGTGGATCACAGCAGATTCATGTGATCACACCTATTAAAATAGAGGGCACTTTGTTGTTCTGTAATTAAACAAAATCAGGCAATCGCCAGTAATGAACTACTCTCTAAACTGATGATTTGCACAAAGGCTAGGAGAACGTTTATACAGTATGTAGGACCAAGATCAATGTTCTGATCATTTCCAAGAGGTCCTGGGAATGTCAGAACATGATCAAATTTAGCACAAAAGCAGTTTAATACAGAAAACAAATAACCGTTTGTTTTGAAAACAGTCACCATTATGGACGTGGCTGTTGCCTTAAGAAACCCCACTTCTTTGTTTTTCTCACTATTCTCCATCTTTTTCTTCTTTATTTCCCTTTGTCTTTCTACAGCTATTCCTCACTCTCTCAAGACTGTTTTTTCTTACACTTTAAACCAGTGGTTAAAGTGGGCTGAAACATGAAGAAAGGGGGGCCTGCTCCCCCAAGCCAGAGAAAGGAGAAGGGAGCACTGTTCCTCCCACCCTTAGTTTACCCTAATCCTACTTTGAACTTAATACATTGGATCAAATTCTCAGTTACATCATCAGGGCCCCCCTAAAATCAACAGGGTTGCACAAGGCCCAAAAAAGATGATAATGAAGATTCAAATGAAACACTACCCCTATTTTTCTCTGCTTCTCTTATATTCTTTTGCACACACTCTCTCTCAGTTTCTTTAGTGGAGTAGCCCAATCCACAAAAAGCCTAAGGCACTGGGCCTGAGAAGAGATTATCCTAAGTATATGAACACTAATCCTTAAGGAAATATCACTTAGAGATCCAAAAGGCAAACTATGTGCAGGAATGCTTCCCTTTGTTTCCCTATCCAGTGTTCTATAGATACAGAAACCGGGGCACCTTCTTGTCTCAGAGAAGAATTCCCCTACAAAGGGAAACATCTCCAGAGGTCTGGGTTTCCTTTGAAAAAACATCATTGCTTGTAAATTGCTGGCAGCAGCCTTCTTGGAGTCAGGTGAATGAGCTTGGTGTCATAACTTGGCACAGCACCACATCATGGCAGGAATGCAGTACTGCGCCATTCCACAGCCATAAATAGATACAGGAACTCCTCACTTAAGGTTGTAGTTATATTCCTGAAAAATGCGACTTTAAGCGAAACAATGTTAAGTGAATCCAATTTCCCCATAAGAATTAATGTAAATGAGGGGGTTAAGTTCCAGGGAAATTTTTTTCACCAGACAAAAGACTATATATATATATATATATATCACACATATACACACACACACACACACACAGTATAAGTTTTAAACAAACAGTTTAATACTGGTACACAGTGATGATGATTGTGAAGCTTGGTTGAGGTGGAGGAGTCAGAGGGTGGGATATTTCCCAGGGAATGCCTTACTGCTAAATGAACTAGCAATTGACTGAGCCCTCAAGGGTCAACTCTCACAACACTCTACAAGGCAGCAGGAAAGGAGGGAGGGCAGATAGAGACAGACAGATACACCCTGTGTGTGAAAGAAAAAATGTGCATTTCCCCTTTAAGTAGCTGACCCCAGGCTTAAGTACACTGCCTTGTTAATTAAATCAGCTTGCTGAGACCTGAGACCACAGCTACTGCCTAGAACAGGGGTCTCAAACTCAAATGACCATGAGGGCCACATGAGGACTGTACATTGGCCCGAGGGCCGCATTACTGACACCTCCCCCCCACCGCCCTTGGCCCCGCCCCCACTCCCTTCCATGAGGCCCTGCCTCTGCCTGCCTCTTCCCACCCCTTCCCTGCCCCCATTCCAACCCCTTCCCCGAAATCCCCACCCCCTCCCTGCCCCCAGAGGGTGCAGGAAGGGTGTGGGGTGTGGCGGGGGCTCAGGGCAGGGAGTTGGGGTGTGGGGTGCAGGAGGGGTGAGGGGTACAGCAGGGGGCTCAGGACAGGGGGTTGGGTTGCAGGAGGAGTGTAGGGTGTGGCAGGGGGTTGGGCTGCAAGAAGGGTGTGGGGTACTGCAGGGGGCTCAGGGCAGGGGGTTGGGGTGCAGGAGGGGTGTGGGGTGCGGCAGGTGGCTCAGGGCAGGGGGGAGGGGTGTAGGAGGGGTGCAGGGTACAGCAGGGGGTCAGGGTGCAGGAGGGGTGTGGCAGGGGGATCAGGACAGGGCATTCGGCTGCAGGATGGGTTCGGAGGCCGGCTCTGGCCCAGCACGCACCAGGAGCAGGGCGGGCTCCCTGCCTGCCTGGGAATGGGGACCGCGGCCAATGGGAGCTGCTGGGGGCACTGGCTGAAGCAAGAGCAACACACAGATCGCTCTGCCCCCTTTCCCCATGTTACGGCTGCTTCCTGGAGCGGTGCAGGGGCAGGGCAGGTAGGCAGGCAGCCTGCCCTGCCCCCGGTGCGCGTCGGGCGAAGCCGCTCTAGGTAAACGCTGGGAGGGCAGGGGGGCAGCGAGGAGTTCGTGGGCCGCAAAAAATAACCGCACGGGGCACATGTTTGAGACCCCTGGCCTAGAAACTCCCTCTGTCATGTGTCCCCCCTGCTCTATAGAAGACGCTAGCCTCGATACATGGACGCACACCGCCGAATTAATGTGCTTAGTGTGGCTGCGTGCACTCGACTTTATACAATCTGTTTCCAAAAAACAGTTTCTGTAAAATCAGAATAATCTCGTAGTGTAGACATACCCTAAGGTCACTCTGACTACATACAGGGGCCTTAAAGGGGTAGAAACAGCCTCCTGAGAATACCCTACTGCACAGAGTAGAACTGATGTAAGGGGAAGACTTGAATGCTAGCCCTGCTTCCAGCTCCCAGCATGGGAGTTGTTCCCTACTTCCCAAGACCTGTAGGGTATGTCTACATGGCAACAGAAGGTCCATGGCATGGCTGGCACAAGTTAGTCAGCTCAGCTTCTCAGGCTATAAAACTGCAGTGTAGATGTTCAGGCTTGGGCTGGAGCCCAGGCTATGAGACCCTGTGAGTGAGGAGGGCCCCAGAGAACCAAATGTCTACACTGGTATATTTAGTCTTGCAGCCTGAGCCCCTCAAGCCCAAGTCAGCTGACCTGGGCTCTGAGACTCAGTGCCGCAGGTTTTTTATCATACTGTCGACATCGATGGCTCACTATGGGTAGCAAAGATAAACGAGAGCAGCCCTGAAACTACTTTAGCTTACATGGGTGTGCCAGGCAGACCCTTTGCTACTCTAGAATATGGGGAACGTAAAAGGTAGCTTAAAGCCACCCCCACCCCCACACTCTATTCCTGTGCTCATTGCAGGAATGACACACCAGAATCCAGGACCCATCTCTCCTGCTTTCTAATCCTGGGCCTTATGCATAGGACCATATTAACATATTTAGCAAATACATCTTGGAGGTTTCTTTGCAGGAATTGGGCTGACTGGTCATTCAGAGTGGCAAAGTGGAGTCAATGGCTATCATCCTATGAGGGGGAGGGAAAAAGCTTGCATTTCCCCTCAGCAGGTGATGTGTTTGTTTGATCTCAATCACTTCACACACAATAAACCAACACAGAGAAAGAATGATTCATAGAAACCAACCCACATTAGAAAGTGGTTAGCTGGTGGATGGTGAAGCTGAACAATTAAGAATTAGGAGTGACTTATCTAAATGTATAATAAATGTGTATATCACCTTTCGAAAGAAGGCATGAGAACTAGCTATTCCCCACTACATAACTGTTACTTCTCCTCCCCTGAACTCAAGGGAAGAGCTATACAAAAGGGCTGCTGCAAAGGAGCATACCTGTGGAAAGGCAGGGCTCCAGACCCAAGTGCTGAGTGAACCCTAAACTGGAGAACCCTTTCATGTTTGTCTTTCCTTAATGGAACCAGTTGTTATGTGCTTCTGCTGTTCACACTGATTACTGCTGAGCCATCCCACCAGCTTACATGCCTTTCATCTCAAAAGTACTTTAAAACCCCATTGCACACAAAAAGACTGCTGAGTCATCCCATTGACTTACACACTTTTCATCTCAAAGCACTTTAAAGGTTAAGGTTGCAAAATCAAGCACTCAGAAGTTACAAAATGCCAGAATTAAGATTGCCTATGCAACCTTGATTTGATCCCCTTGTGCACATGTATTATGCTGCAGTCTTTAATTACACAAGCATGTATTATTTTTTTCCACAGGACTCCTGCCTCATTCACTGCATAGGATGGCTGGTCCTCACTGACCAGGCGGCAATTAAATATTTTATTTTATCCTCATGTGGCCCCATTTCTTATTTATTGCACACTATTCATTCCTCATGGGCTTTTATATGGCGCTCATCACTATAGTCTCTAAGTGCTTCATAAACATTAATTATTTTCACAACACACATGGGAGGTGAAGCGATATTATCATCCCTATTTTATAGATGAGATGCAGGGAAGCTAAGCTCAGAACTGTCCATTAATTTTGAGTGCTCAATCTGAGAAGCCTAGGGCCCGATTTTTCAGAATACTTAGCATTTTTATAGCACTCTGTTTGTTCAGAGCACAGTTCTATTCCACTTAATTTGCAACTGAGTTCTTGGCACTTCGGCAGATCAGATCCAGGGTCTCAGACTAGGAACCAAGAAAATTAAGTACATCCAATTAGTGACGACTTGTGAAAAGTTTGGTTTAAGTGACCTTTTCCGACCATCACACACTTTTGGCAGGGGCAGAAATAGAATCCAGTTCTCCGGGGCAGAATTCAACTTCCTGAATAATGAGACTTTCTCTTCCTGTAATTGCCTGTCTTATTCACTACAAACATTCCAACTTCTGCACCAAAGAAAGCAGGGGGTTTACAGACAACAGCCTCCTTCACTGATTCACACAACCCTGGTTCATCCCCGGAACAAGATCCAACCTCTGCACTGAACGAGACAGAAGTCCTGTGTAAAAATAGAATGTGATCACATAGACTTACCCAGCCAGTCCCAAGACCCTATTGTAAATCTATGGGAACGATCTTTTTAATCTGTTGCACTCTTCATTGTCAAGGAAGATTTCATACTGGCCATTCAGAACCCCCAAATTATTAACCCATTTCTGCAGTCTTTACTCAGCCAAAATTCCCATTAAAGATGTTCATGTCAGAAAGCCTACAAATGAAATCTGAACTTTGAGACTGAAAGAATTCAACACAAAGCATTTTTTTACCATGAAAAATTAAGGTATTTTAAGGAAACCATGATAGACCTTCAGCTATAATGGCATGTCTGGCACTATTCTAATGTCACATGCATAATATTACATTACCTTATTTAATTGTTTTTAATTCATCTCTCTGCTATGAGCTCCAACAGTGTGTTTCTGTTTGTTTCTTACTTCAAGATAAGCACCACAGATGTGCTCACACTTTGCCTAAAATTGCAGCTGGTTTGTAATTACAGTCTGAGACCTAAATTATCAGAGCCTGAGGCCCCCTGAAAAGATATAATTACTGAAAGGATTTTGTCTGTACATTTTGTCTGCACACTCAACCATCAATTAAATCATTACCATCTAATTCTGTTCCCAGGCTGTGGAATATTCTGAGAGTTGCTAATTCCTGAAGCTATTAAAGCTTGTTTTCAGATGGTTTTTAAGTGAAAAATTACCAAGTTTATTGAGTGAATTAAGGTAAGTGCATTTCTCCTATAGAAATCAGGGCTGAAGAGCCCTTTATCTCTTTCCTCTGTGAAATGGCAGCACAGTGTCATTGTGAGTTACCCAGCCCTTGCTAGATGAGTGAAGTGGAATTATGCCTACTTACCTCTTATAGGTACATGAGGGGCAGATTAATTAGGGCTAAATCCTGCCCCCTGGCCAATGCCCCATTAAGCAGGCATTGCCCATAGTTCTCATGCACACCTCCCGACTGCAGAAACTCTACCTGCTTCCAGCACTCTAGCACTACAGGGAATTTTGTCTGTGGCTCCTGCATTCCACTTCTAAAGTTTTTGCCACTTAGGCTTTGTCTACATTAGCACTTTTGTCGGCAAAACTTTTGTCGTCAGGGGTGTGAAAAAACTTCAGTTAGGAAGGAGTCTCAGACCCACAATGGAATTTCTGGTCAAAACAGGGCAGGGAGAAAGAAAACCACCCCAGATTAGCCAATAGCCCAGTGGTTAGGGCACTCACATGGGATGTAGGCAATGTTAGCTCAACTCCTTCCTCTGCCCAATTCAGAGCAGGGACTTGAATTTGAGAATACAAGTTTACGTGGAAAAAAATGGTGAAAGGGTTCAGGTTCATTCTGATGCAGAACAAAAACAAATTCTGAAATACCAATTTTTTTTCCACAAAATAGAATTGTTGGTTTGGGGCCAGCCCTGCTCAGCACAGGAACCGGGAAGCTAGAAGGCTGGAGAAACATAAGATAACGTCACTGCACCTCTTGCTATTCTGAGTCTGGCCCAGCCAGGGCCCCAATGTACATCAGAGGAGCCTCAGAGAAGCTCCCTACCTCTTGGCATGACCTCTACTCCTGTTATGTGTCAACTTAGCAACCCCTTATGCCAAGGTTGTTGTGTGAGGGAAAGAGGAAGACTGGCTTCTGTAAAGGCTCTTTATGCTGCTGGATCAGCTTTAGGGCAATGGAGACTTCTGCTCTCTGTGTCGTGTTGTGGACAGAACCACTGCTCCAGGGTGCATGGAGGCACATGCCCTCTTCAGTGCTGGGACCCTTTGGAGGCCTTACATGGCCTCAGCACTCTGAAGTGCTATGTGTGATTGTGGCAATATCCTTCTTACCGTTTTAAGCATGCGGGTCGGAAAGCATTCTTTTCCCTGACAGGAGCCGGGTTCACAGCAGCCCCTTAAAAATGCTTCACCGTCTTCCTCTCAGCTGAGAAACTGTCACTCAGGGGGGAAAGTATTTAGAAAGGAAAACATGTCCTCTTATTTTCCTTAAAAGGCATGTGCCTGCTTTGCATTGGTAAGGAGCTACCTTTGGCAATTTCTAGTCTCACCATACGTGAAGTACACAAATTTCCTGGTGCCCTAGCAGCTGCATGCTGCTCTAGCCCCTGCTCCACCTCTTCCCCAAAGCCCCCGCCCCTGCTCCACCCTGCCCTGCCCCCACTCCACCTCTTCCCCAAAGCCCCCGCCCCTGCTCCACCCTGCCCTGCCCCCACTCCACCTCTTCCCCAAAGCCCCCGCCCCTGCTCCACCCTCTTCCTGCCCCAGTCTCTCCCCCACTCCCCTGAGCACTGCAGCAGGGCCGGGCCTGCACTCACCGGCGGCAGGAAGTGCAGCAACCCGGCCCCAGCCATGACACTGGTGATTGCTGTGGGGCAGTTTCCCCCTGCCCCCCAAGCCAGAAGCCCCCGCCCCCCGCAGAGGCCCGGTGCCCCACACCCACCCAGTGAGGGGGCTGCGTAGGGCCCCAGAATAGCTAGGGACCGCCCTGATTCTCACTCTTCCACAATCCTGACAAACATTTACAACTATCAGTACATTTAATAATAATAAAATTCTGGAATAAAGATCATATATCAGATACTTTAGCACTTTCAGGTACTTTGTATAGACTACTTTGGGGATGTGAGGTTGTGCTGGTATCCTCTATGTACATAAGAACATAAGAATGACCATACTGGCTCAGACCAAAGGTCCATCTACCCCAGTATCCTGTCTTCCAACAGTGGCCAATGCCAGGGGCCCCAGAGGGAATGAACAGAACAGGTAATCATCAAGTGATCCATTCCCTGTCGCCCATTCACAGCTTCTGGCAAACAGAGGCTAGGGACATTATCCCTGCCCATCCCGGCTAATAGCCACTGATGGACCTATTTTCCATAAACTTATCTAGTTCTTTTTTGAACCCTGTTATAGTCTGTTATAACATAACCCTGTTATGTATTCCCTCTAAGAACATGATTACTCTGAAGAACCTGCTTTTATTAATTCAGTTTTAAACTATTTAATATTTTGGTGGGGGAAGGGTAATTTGTTTTTTTAAATTTCAAAGGATGAGGTTATGGGAAGTTACTTGGCCAGATTCCCCTTTACTGTTCTCCTCAGATGTTCTCCAGCTAGCAGCACAGAAACACATGGAATGTATCTGTCAGCTGCAGACAGAAATATTGCCATGTGGTGCATGGAAATACAATCCAGGATTTACTTGTGACAGGTGACAAGTGTCGGTTAATTAAAGCCTTCTCACTGTTTATACATCCTGGCCCAAACTAGAAGTATTGGAAACTTCTTCATTCACTGCACTTTCCAGATTTATTAATTGAGAAGTTGAAAAGTATTCCAGACCGTAGCATGATTATTATTATTTATTGCTTACATTATGGCAGCACCCTGATACACCACCCAGCGTCCCATTATGTTAGGCACTGTTCAAAACATAAGAATGGCCATACTGGGTCAGACCAAAGGTCCATCTAGCCCAGTATTCTGTCTTCCGACAGTGGCCAGTGCCAGGTGCCCCAGAGGGAATGAACAGAACAGGTAATGATCAAGTGATCCATCCCCTGTTGCTCATTCCCAGCTTTTGGCAAACAGAGGCTAGAGACACCATAGGAAGACCTGATTCCTTTTCCCAGATCTTATAATCTAATTGAAGACAAGCTACAACAAACATCTGGAAACGGGACAGGAAAGGGAAGATGAGGGTGACCAGTGCTAGCCAGATATGGCTCTATAGCTGGGGTCTCAAACTCCTGGCCTGCAGGCCATCTGTGGCTCGCGAGCCTCCCCAATGTGGCCTGTGGGACTCCAGCAGTTTTGGGGCCAGGTCTCTCCCTTGGCCCCACCTGCCACCCCCGGGTGCTCCCCCCTCAGGGCCCCTGGCAGCGCAGCAGAGCTGAGCGGTGTCTGCCTGATCGTCCCAGTGGCTGCCAGCCCCTCCCTGCGGCCCAGGGGCAGGATAGGGCAGGGCAGGGCTGTGCCTCTGCATGTTGCCCCCACCCCAAGTGCCCCTGTGTCCAATGGGACGCTGCAGGGGCAGTACCTGGGGGTAGAAGTACATGGAGGCCCCCTGGCCTCACCCACCTTGGAGCCCCAGGTAAGTACCGCACCTCCGACTCCCCGCCCCAGAGCCTGCACCCTCTCCCCATATACCCCCTCCTGCCCCAAACTCCCTCCTGGATCCTGCACCCCGTTCCCCCCACCCCGTTCCCCCCTCAAACTCCCTCTCAGAGCCTGTACCCCTCCCCACACTCCCCCAGCCCCCCAAATCCCTCCCAGAGCCTGCACCCCAACCCCCTACCCCAGACCTTCTCCCCCACCCAAACTCCATCCCAGAGCCTTAGGCAGGTGGGAGGCAGAGTTTTTGGGGGGTGGGTTCTGGACAGCATGAGTGACATTGGCCCACTGGGAGGATTTGAGGACTGGCACTGGCCCTAAGGTAAATTGAGTTTGAGACCCCTGTTCTATAGGGTACCAATATGCACAATGGAAATGTTTGAATTATTAATTCTAATTCCCCTGGAGTTGCCTAGAATGCAGATCTTGATCTTCTTCCAAGGGTCAAGAATCCCTCTACCACTGTCCTACAACCTGCTTCAACAGTAGCCAGTAGCACTCCTTGACCAAGTAGGACTGAGTCTTTTGGCCTGGTTCATGGCAGGCCATTCCTCCAAGGCTGGGTATTTCAGTCAAGTTATCCCAGACCATGCTCCACTCCCACAAAGTGTATCTTGGTGCCTTGTATTCGGTACAGGAGGTACAGAACAAGGCGAGTTCAGATAATCATGACAAGATCCCATCAACCTTAGATTCCCCGCAGGTTTTGACAAGAGGCCTAATTTCTAGCGCTATGAAGAGTCCAAACTTCAGCACTCAGCACAAAGAAGGTTGGTGAATGGGAAGAGGTGGGATACTCTCCTCTAGTGTTATCCAAACTGTGCTGTACCTCAGAATCTCCCGAGGATCACCCTGCACAGATGAGAATCAAAAATAAATATTTTTAGTCTATCAATCCTGAAGCAGCTCAACGTATTCCCAAACCACATCCACATAGCTCCACTGAAAGGGAGCTATCTATGGGGTGGAGTGCATCCATCCCATTGTACAACAGCAGGCAGAGACACTAAGATAAAGCAGTGCCCCACTTTCAAAAAGTGCCATCAGTGCAGACACAGCTGGGCTTCGCTATATACCCTTTACCCTGATGATGAGATATGAAACTAGTAATCATAAACTTTGCTTACCCAATATCAGTGATAATCCTGGAGAGCAAATGTGAGGGCTCTCTCATTTTATTTTTTGATTTATACAAAGATGCCTAACATAAAACCTTTTGGGTGTGTGGAGAATAGTCATGGGCACTATAACAGTAAAGAATACTGACCAAACTCACTTATGCACAACTCTCCCTCACCCACAAAATAAAATGAAATACAATCATTTACACTCATGTCGCCACGTACTTCCTTCAGGAAAAATCTTGCACCTTGCCCTGCAGATTAACAGCTTTGGGCTTTGTTGAATTTATGTAGGAGTGAATTTTAGAGTCCTTTCAAATGAAGGAATATTCTCTGATTTATGTACAAATGAGTCTTTGGTCCCTGGAATTTCCTACTGTGCTGCCTACCCTGCCTTTTCTGTAAAATTACTTCCCTTCTGGAAATAGAAGTAAAAGCCACATCCTTTGTGCTACAGTGAAATGAAATTTCCTGGAAAGTACTGCAAAAAATATAGTTTAGGTCCATTTCTCTGCTCTGAAGGTATAGTGTGGCTTTAGTCACTTTTTTATGAGTAATCTCCCCCTTCCTATGCCCCCTCCTCAATCCCTTCAGCTGTGTTTATTGGAAAGGTATTAACAGAAAGCTAAATTACATCAGATACTGCACATCTGTATTTTCCACTTAAAGAGGTGCTTCTCTTTCAGATACACACAGTAATTTATTTTACATCTATCCCATCGACCACACACCACCTGCTGTAGCACACATTCCCAATGGAACAGTCATTGCTTTCCTTGTCTCCTCTCTTAGCACTAATATTCACCTAATGCCTGTCTGTCACTCTGACATCACACCACAAACAGAATGACAGCTGCTGTATAGGAATAGGATGGGATCTGTATGTCTCGCATGAACCTGGAGCCCACAAGTCTTCAAACACACCCCATTCTGAGGGCATCCACAGCTGGAAATAGGGCAAGTGGGAGAGTCATTTCATGGGACATGGTGCGAGTTGCTACCTGTCACTATAGGAGGAGCTAGGTATAAGCTGCAAAGTTCAGATCCACATTTTACCGGAGTTCTCTGCTGTTCAAATCCAGGGGTTTGGTTCAGCCTCAGCTTTAATTTACTAGTACATACCGGTGCCTATATCACAAGTTTAAACTTATAGCTATTAGTAAAGTTTGCACTTTGATCAGCATGATCCAGGGAAGAGAGCAGCAGAAATGCAGTCAGGAGACCTGGGTTCTATTCCACTTATTCATTGTGTGGTCTTGGCCAAACTATATCACACATCTGTGCCTCCGTTTCCCCATCAGTAAAATTGGGATAGTAGTGCTTACCCATCTGTGTGAGGTACTTTGAGAGCTGCTGCTGAAAAGTGATATAGAATAATTAAATATTACTATTCTATAATTAGTCAAACAAAGATTTCATGGCCCTATCAATTCACTCAAATGAGGAGATGAATTATGTTACCAGACTTAGATTTTTTGTGACCTCACTAAATGGCCTTCAGTATAGCTGTAGCTAAACAGCAGGTAAAGTGAAAAGCAGACAGGGGGAAATCAACTGTAAATCTTTATAAATATATTTGTTGAGTTTTATAGGCTGATTTCCTGCAGTATCATCTTAATCTAAATCTGTTCTGTCAGCAGTATAACAGGACTAAACTGTTTGTGAACCATTAAAGTGCCTGTAAACTTTAAAAAATACACCTTGAATAGATGATAATTTAAGTTTAAATTTAATAGTCTGTGCTAAATTAGCCTCTAAGATCTGAGCAAGGCATACCAGTGCATGCTCAATTAACTATGACCTCAGCAATCAATGTGAAAATATATTGTTAAGTTAGTTGCAAAAATACACTCTAGTTACAGTGAAATTCTGGAATGTACCATGGCTTTTAGCAGGTATAGTACTTCTATCCATTTGAGATCTTTTAGCATTGCATGGTATGTCCAGTTGCTATGTTTGCAGCTTAATGCATTCATTTAGCCATCAGTAATAAATATAACAAATTATGTTCATGAAGAGTGTTATACTGAATTATCAGTTTTGATGCTGTATGAAGATAACCACCTTGGAATGATATGTCAGGATGACAGTCACTTCACAGCTGGATGCTAATTGAAACAAGACAATCTAGTCCTGTATGAAAATGAATTGAAACACAGTAGATGTGTTTGGTTTTTTTAAGAAATGGGAATTTGGGATTTAACACAATGATCATATTGCTGCAGCTTTGACCTGAGCAGCTAGCTAAAATTTGGGCCCTGACAGGGCTATTTCAATTTGGATGAGAAAACAGTAAAATGAGTCAGGTATATTTTTGGTGCAATCTTGCTCATTCACAAAAATGTAGGCAAATTACTTTCACTGAATTCAGTGGAAGAGGTGGATCTAGAGCTCTTGCTCTTAGTTCCATACTTCATTCAGAAGACCTTTTTGCCTCTCAAAGGACTTCACCCTGTGAAGTGCTGAGCACCATTTGTAAGGTGCTGAGAGCTGTTAGCTCCCCCATGTTTTCTGAGGAATGTTTTCCATTTCAGTCACCAGAAGTCCAATACATAGCCTGTGCTTTTCAAACTGCAATTGTCCTTTCCTACACACAGTGTACAATCTCTGTCAGAGCAGTGAGTGTGAAGGATTCAGTCCATGGTTTTCCATACAGCATAACAGCTAAAAGCATTAGTCCAGTCCCTCAGTGATTCATTGAAATGTTTTACAGTCAAGTTAGAGTGCACATTTCATGTAAATAACGTTTGCAAGGTGCTTCCCTCAAAATAAAAAAAAAGAGCTCTTAAAACAATATGCTACAACTCCTTGAAAGAAAAATCTAATATATCTTAAGCATTTGACAAAGATTTTGTGGCCTAATCCCGCATCCTTTGAGGCTATGGGGAGTGTTGCCATTGACTTCAAAGGGAACTGGCTCTTGGTTTGATATTTGCTTCAGTTTTTATGGCAAAAAGTGACCTAACATTTTAGCACTTCTCTGGATAGATTTTTATGTGACACAGAAAATGCAGAACAAAAAAGGAAGTTGTGAAATTTAGAAAAGGCTCCAGTGCTTCCTTTTTAGTTCAGATTTTACAAAAAACAAAGCTTCATTTCAACATGAATTTGGCATTATTAGCTTGGTAGCATCCTGTCTATCCTCTCTGAATGGGTAAAATACAATTGCAGGTGCATGAATATGAGTGGAATGACTGCATGGTGGTAATGCGAAAATTTTAATAGCTTCTGTCAGATTTCTGGTAAACCAGCCAGAGGCAACTCCTGCCATCACACATTTTTAACCAGTCAACATTTATGTTCTCCATTACTGTCTCAGCCTATCACAGTAAGGAATGACAGTGCTGAACAACTGACAAATTGGTAATGTTCCCAAAGGCTTATCACTTAAGGGCTAGCAAATTTGACTTATCAATCAATTTGATGATAAATCTGTTATAATTATTGAACAATCGTTCTGCAATTATTCCACTTGCATTTTCAATACAGAGTTAAATTATAATATCCAAAAATATTACAGAAACCTTGACTGGCTTAGAAGAGAATTGCATATAAATTTTGCTCAAAGGAAATAAATCCTGATAATGTAATTTAGGACTTAATCCAAAACCCACTTCAGTGACAGCTGGATTGGACCTATATTGCCCACAGACAGGACAAAAATTCAGTTTCACTGATACTGCTCTCAGCGCTAACTAGTCTTTTTTGTATTAACCCTCTTAACCTTTCTGGCCCTAGTGACCTGAGGCCTGACTGTGTACAACTGGAGTGAATAAGAGCCTTGCCATTAACTTCAAGGAGTGCAGGATCAAGCCCTGATTGAAGGAGGTACTTCAGGAACTCCTCTTGCTCTGCCAGGATGAAGGTTCGGGAGGAGGAAGATATGGCACTGCTAATCTTTAGGTAGGGGACTGTAGTAGCGCATTTTTCCTTTGCTTCCCTTACCGCTCCAGTCCATGCCCTCTGCCTACAGGTTAATATTGGAGTTGGGAGGCAGAGTAAACTAGGCCTTTACAAAATTAGGTCTCGCAAAAGGACTGTAGTACAAGTGCTCCTGTTCCATCAATGTATGGAAGAATAGAAAGCAATCAGAAAACACTGTAAAAAAAAACAGGAGTACTTGTGGCACCTTAAAGACTAACAAATTTATTGTAGCATGAGCTTTCGTGAGCTAAAGCTCACTTCAAGAGCCACTGTTTTGTGCTCCCCTCAGGACAGGGGAGTCAGGCAGGAGGGTCAGTGCCCTCAGACTCCAAGAGCCCATGTCAAATCCTGGCTCTAAGCCAGTAAATTTCTGGACATCACATGTGCTGTTCCCTCCACATTGCTCATGGTCCTCTGCCACAGCTCCTTTGCCCATCTTTGTGACTTACTGTAGCGGGAAGCTTAACAACATTCCCCATGCCCTGCCATTAAAATGATCCAGTAGTCAGTTCAGTGACGTGGTTTTACACTGCTTCCTGAACCTCACAAAACTCAGGGTACCACTAGAGAGAGCATCTCCTTAGAAACTGTGGCCCCAATCCAAAGCCCACTGAGGTCAATGGGAGTCTTACCAGTGACTTCTAACGACTTTGCATTGAGCCCATAGGAAACTTTTAGAGTGCTTTCGTGCCTGTCCTCAGCAGTTCTAGCTGAGGAACCACCAGCAAGAATGATGCAGCAGATAAAGTCCCAGATCACTGAAGGATTTATGGATCAGAATCAGCACCATGAACTTCACACACACACTCACATGAGTGCAGGGACAGCACAGAAGCCCAGCTCCACAAAGGTATTAGGCTCCTGACTTCCTGAAGTCTAAATAGCTTTGTGGATCTGGGCCAGAGTGCTGTTGGTATGTGCTTAAAATTACTAGATCCACCTCCCTATCCCACTGAATACAAACCATTAAAAAAAAAACAGACAAGATTTTCAAAATTGATTAGTGATTTTGGGTGGCTTGCATTTTTGGGTGTCTAACTTGAGACCCACTGAAGATGCTTGATTTTCAATAAATGCTGAGCACCCACACTCTGAAAATTAGGCCTTTTTAAGGTGTTCCAGATTGGATACCCAAAAATTTAGGCACTCAAAATTCAAGCCACTTTTTAAAATATTGGCCCAGCAAAGTATTATGCACTGGGAGGGCCAAATTCTTTTTCAGAAGCCCACCCAGTGCACAAAATGTTTGTGGATGTCTTCATGGGAAATGGGCAGCATCATGTACTTGATATTTTGGCCTGCTCTTCAAGTGATCCAGAGGAACAGATCTATGATGTTACTCAGACCACCCCACACCAGCCCTGATGGGGTTAAGATGGCTCAGAAGAGGCCAGTTAAACTTATATGCTGCACTTGGGGTACAGTCAGGGTTGAGTGATACGCACTAACTGAAGATGAAACTCAGCTGGGCAGGTTGGGCTTGTACAAAGCCATGATGTTGCTAGATACTATAGGGAGAGAGTCTGTAGTTGCTCTCTAGGCACAGAGAAGTGGGTAGGAGGAAATCCAGGACGGAGCAAAAGCCCTGGGTTCCTTCCCTGATGGAAGGCATTTACCCAGAGAAGTTGCAGGGGTAAGCCTGTGGAAGAAAGAACAGGAAGAAGCCCAGGGACAGAGAAATGAGGGTTGAGACTGTGTAGACTTTGGTTGCTGATAGCAGTGGACAGGCTCGGATTCAGGGAAGTGGCATGGACTGGGAATTACAGAAGACTGGCTGGGATGGTGTACAGATAGTTGGTCCAGAAGGACTTGATCACCCCAGAAAGAGAAAATGATATAGCGACCTGGCCGGAGGGCTGAGTCATGAAGAGAGAACCCCAAGTCCTGGAGAGTGAGGGGGGCCATGGGCAAGCGAGTAATTGAAGGGAGCATTACACCAGACAAGAGCTAATCCCTAGACCTAGCAGTGAATGTACCCTCATTACAAGACCAATCTATAGTAAGGGTATGTCTACACTACGAAATTAGGTCGGGTTTTATAGAAGTTGATCGTTAGAAAGCGATTGTATACAGTCGATTGTGCATGTCCCCACTAAGCGCATTAGGTCAGCGGAGTGCGTCCTCAATACCGTGGTTAGCATCGACTCACGGAGTGGTGCATCGTGGGTAGCTATCCCACAGTCCCTGCTGCCCATTGGAATTCTGGGTTAAGCTCCCAATGCCTGATGGGGCAAAAACTTTGTCATGGGTGGATTGGGGTACATGTCATCAGTGTCCCCTCCCTCCCTCCTTGAAAGCAATGGCAAACAATCGTTTTGCGCCTTTTTTCCTGGGTTACCCATGCAGACGCCATAGCACAGCAAGCATGGAGCCCGCTCAGCTCACCGCTGCTGTTGTGAGCATTGTAAACACCTCACACATTATCCTGCAGTATGTGCAGAACCTGGCTAGGAGACGCCAGCATGAGGACAATTGTGAGGAGGACAGGGACACAGACATTCCTGAAAGCATGGTATGTGGCAATTGGGACATCACGGTGGCAGTGGGGCAGGTTGATACTGGGCCGATTCTGGGCCCAGAAAACAAGCATAGACTGGTGGCACCGCATAGTGTTGTAGATATGGGATGATTCCCATTGGCTGTGAAACTTTCGCATGCGTAAGGCCACTTTCATGGCACTGTGTGAGTTGCTTTCCCCCGCCCTGAAGCACAGGAATACCAAGATGAGAGCTGCCCTGACAGTTGAGAAGCAAGTGGCGATAGCTGTGTGGAAGCTTGCAACGCCTGACTGCTACCAGTCAGTTGGGAATCAATTCGGAGAGGACAAATCTACCGTGGGGACTGCTGTGATCCACGTAGCCAAGGCAATCAGTAACCTTCTGCTAGCAAGGGTAAAGACTCTGAGAAATGTGCAGGTCATAGTGGATGGCTTTGCTGCAATGGGCTTCCCTAACTGTGGTGGGGTGATAGTTAGCATCCCTATCTTGGCACCGGACCACCTTGCCAACCAGTACATAAACCGCCAGGGGTACTTCTCAGTGGTGCTGCAAGCACTGGTGGAGCTCAAGGGACGTTTCACTGACATCAATGTGGGATGGTCAGGAAAGGTGCCTGACGCTTGCATCTTCAGGAACTCTGGGCTGTTCAAACAGCTGCAAGAAGGGACTTACTTCCCAGACTAGAAAACTACCACTGAGGATGTTGAAATGCCAATAGTTATCCTTGGGGACCCAGCCTACCCCTTGCTCCCATGGCTCATGAAGCCATACACAGGCAGCCTGGACAGTAGTAAGGAGCAGTTCAACTATAGGCTGAGCAAGTGCAGAATGGTGGTAGAATGTGCTTTTGAACGTTTAAAAGCTTGCTGGTGCTGTTTGCTGACTAGGTTAGACCTCAGTGCAACCAATATTCCCATTGTTATTGCTTCTTGCTGTGTGCTCCATAATATCTGTGAGAATAGCGGGGAGACATTTATGGTGGGGTGGGAGGTTGAGGCAAGTCACCTGGTGGCCAATTTTGAACAGCCAGACACCAGGGTGATTAGAAGAGCACAGCTAGGCATGCCATGCATCAGAGAGGCTTTGAAAACCAGTTTAATCACAGGCCAGGCTACGGTGTGACAGTTGTGTGTGTTTCTCCTTGATGCAAAGCTGTCCCCTTTGTTGAATTTACTTCCCTGTAAGTCAATCCTCCTCCCCACTTTGACCAAAGCTGGCAAAGGAAATAAAGTTCCTATTGTTTTGAATCCATGCATTCTTTATTTATTAAAAACAAAAACTGAGATCACTGACAAGTTAGCCCGGGTGGGGTGGGGGAGGAGGAAAAGACAAGGCCACATTGCTTATTGTAGCCACACTACAAATCTCAGCTGTTTGAATGACAGCCTTCTGTCGCTTGGGCCATCCTCTGGAGTGGAGTGGCTGGGTGCCCAGAACTTCCCCCTTACACCTCCCCGCCACACACATTATTGGGTGTCTGGGTAAGGAGAGTATGGAACTTGGGGAGGAGGGGAGGCGGTTATACAATGGATGCAGCGGCGGTCTGTGCTCTTGTTGCCTTTCCTGCAGCTCAACCAGATGCCTGATCATGTCCATTTGCTCCCTCATTAGCCTCAACATCTCCTCCTGCATGTTCTGATCATGCTCACTGAACGCTTTCCTGGCCTCTGCCACTGAATGACTCCATGCACTCAGCTGTGCCCTATCAGTGCGGGAGGACTGCATGAGCTCGGAAAACATCATCGCGAGTGTGTTTTTTTTGCCTTCTAATCTGTGATAACCTCAGGGACGGAGATGATATGGGGAGTATAGAAACTTTTGCACCTGCAGGGGGAATAAAAAGGAGAGTAAAATTTAAGAAGATACATTTCTGAGAACAAAAGGGAGATTCTTTCACAGTGAATCAAGCAATTCACAGCAGACAGCACATGTGCTTTAGGTACAAGGTCGCATTTTGCCTTTTATATTGAGCACCTGTCAGTATGGTGACACATCACACACAGCTGGGCAACAGAATTTGGTTTCCAGGCAGCCATGGTAAGCCAAAGGGTACGTGGGGTTGGCTTCTTCCGCCTTCATAACATGTGGGAATGGTTTCAAACTGCAGCGCCCTCCTTTCCCATAGCAAGCAATGCTGGTTGGGTTTGCCGTTTAAAAGGAGGGGGCTGCAGATTTGGGTTGGATATACAGCACACCCCTCCTCCCACTGCGTGGCTATTCTCCGGGATGATCCCTTTTATCCAAGCACAAACAGCCCGGCATGAATGGGATCCTTTTACTGTTCCCTTACAAAAATTCCCATATTTCAACCAGGTGACCATGAATGATATCACTCCCCTGAGGCTGACACAGAAAGATAAAGACCGAATGTTGCATGAATGTGATCAAAACCCGGGAACATTCACTGCCATGCTTTGTGCTGCAATGATTCCAGACTACTTGCTAGTGGCTTGGCGTGGTAAAGTGTCCTACTGTGGAGGACAAAATAAGGCAGCCCTGGAGGATTCCCAGTCCATCCCCAGATATGTTAACAGACTTTTCCAGTATCTGTACTGGCCGCGAATGCATCCCAATTCTTCAGGCCAAATCAAACATTAAACACAATTTCTTGTAGTGTAGTTACAAGTGTGCACTCACCAGAGGTGCTTTCTCTACCTTCAGGGTCTGTGAACTCACCTTGGGAGAGTATTGGCTCCAGGATGATAAAAAGTTCCTGGCTGCTGGAGAGAACAGATTCTCCACTTGCCTGCTGTGCATTCTCCTCCTCCTCCTCTTCCTCATCCACAAAATTCTCCTCCATGTTGCGTGAGACTCCCCTCTTGCAGGTGTCCATGGACAGTGGTGGGATACTGGTAGGGTCCCCCCCAGAATGCCATGCAGCTGATCATAGAAGCGGCACGTATGGGGCTCTGACCCAGAGTGACCATTTGCCTCCATTGTCTTGTGATAGGCTTGCCTGAGCTCCTTAACTTTCACACAGCACTGCTGTGTGTCCCTGGGGTAGCCTCTCTTCACCATGCCCTTTGCGATTTTGGCATATATATTAGCATTTCCTCTTTTTGATCCGAGTTCTGCCTGCACAGATTCTTCTCCCCGTACAGCGATCAGATCCAGTGTCTCCCGTTTGCTCCATGCTGGAGCTCATTTGCGATTCTGGGATTGCATGGTCACCTGTGCTGCTGAGCTTGCCATGCTGACCAAATAGGAAATGAAATTCAAAAGTTCCCGGGGCTTTTTCCTGTGTACCTGGCTAGTGTATCGGAGTTGAAAGTGCTGTCCAGAGTGGTCCCATTGGAGCACTCTGAGATAGCTCCCAGAGGCCAATACCGTCAAATTGCACAACACAGCATCTGCACTACCCCAAATTCAACCCAAGAAGGTCGATTTTAGAGCTATTCCCCTCGCCAGGGAGGAGTAAGGCAGTGGATTTTAAGAGCCCTTTAGGTCGACAGAACGGGGTTGGTTATGTAGCCGCATTGCTTATAAAATTGACCTAACACAGCTAAATTCGACCTAACCTTGTAGGGTAGATCAGGGCTAAGAGTTTAATCTATACTGTTATTTTTATATAGTTGTTTGCTGTTGGCTTTTTGTTTGTTTGTTACAATGTGTCTCCTTCAGGCATTCAAATACAGAATGGGCTTCCTAGTTATTTCTTTATCTGTAGTAGCACTGACTCTTTACATATGAACAACATTATCGGAAGAATAATCAGTGTTCTGCTAAAACTCCAGGGACCCAACAAATTATCCCAAACTGCATTACTCAGACTCCTGCCCACAGTTTAAAATAAATGCTCAATTTGGAAGTGGAGCAAATATCTAGTAAATCTTGCCTGTGTTTCTCCATCACGTGGAGAGAACTTTATTTCAAGCAATGATCCAGAAAGTGAAGCAGTGGAGAGCAGGAAGGGGGAGGGAGGGAAAGACACGATGGGGGAGGGGGAGAAATAAGCTCATTAGAATTAAAGGCATTCATGTAGAAAAATCCCTGACAACTCTAGCAGGCTGTGAGAGAAGAGATCCACAGGCCTCAAAAAAGAAATAAATAGCAAAGCCATTGTACAGGTCAGTGGAAATGAAAGAAGGGGGCTGGAACTAGCTTTGTGCACTGAGCTTTACCTACGGTTTCAGAATGCCAACACCAAACTACACTTTGAAAAAAGAGATTATGAATGGTGCTCCATGAAACACTGTTTTATTTAACAGTGGTTTGGTTGTAGAGATGAGTCCAAACCCAAGACTCTCCATTCTGTGCTTCCCCGCCTGGTAACAAATATGAAAGTGCTAGCAAACACTTTCAGGGAGCATACTGTTTCCTGGGGGGGTGGAGGGTGGAAACGGGGACTGTTAGAAAGGAACATCGGTCTGAGAAGCCATGACGCTGAATAAGCCATGTTGTAAGCAGCAACGATAAAGCTGCAGTTTGTTAATTAATCATGTTTTCAAAGTGAGATCTTATATGGCAGATTATCCAGTCCAGACACAACAAAGCATAAAACATGGTGGAGCTGGTAATCAAATCCTAGACAGCAAGAGGGACTGGTCTTAGCTGCACTGCAAAGAGCAAAATACTTCTGAGTACATAGTTTGTGTTATCTGCCTCCTCTTATAATAGAACATGGAGGGGCTGATGCCTCCCGGGACATTAAACCTGCAAGCTAAGAAGTTAGCTCAGGCATGGAAGAACTTGAAAGAAGAATTTAACCTCTATGTAGATATTGCTATGGCAGATAGAGAGCATGCTGTGAAAATAAAACTGTTTTGTTAAATGATTGGAGAAAAGGGGAGAGAGAGAGAGATCAGTGGGACTCTGTGCATGGAAATGTCCCAAGCTCGATGCACCTTAGAAACAATAATGGGCTGTTTTGATACTCACTGTAACCCCAGGAAGAATGGAACAGTAGAAAGATATACACCTCTACTCTGATATAACGCTGTCCTCAGGAGCCAAAAAATCTTACCACGTTATAGGTGAAACCGCGTTATATCGAACTTGCTTTGATCCACCGGAGTGCGCAGCCCTGCCCCTCCCCCCGGAGCACTGCTTTACTGCATTATATCTGAATTTGTGTTATATCGGGTCACGTTATATCGAGGTAGAGGTGTAATTTCTTTACTTGGGATCAAGCACCTGGGGAGGGTATAGACTGAGTACAGAACCCATTTAGAAGTGCTAGCAGCCAGTTGCAATTTTAGAAATATTAAAGAACTATTGATAAGAGACCAGACAGTGTGTGGGATACAAGACTTGCAATTATGAGAGCCGTTGCTGAGATAAGCTGTCTAACTTTGGAGAAAAGCTTGGAGATATGCTGGGCTGTAGAGCCATCAGAAAGAGAGAATGAGAACCCTGCAAGGGCAATCAGCAGAAACAGTCCATTCAACACATAAGAAAGAGAAATCAAAACCAGGCACACCACCATTGGATGACAATGAGACTAAAGAAGCCATGTTGTAAGCAGCTACAATAAAACTGGAGTTTGTTCATTAATCTTGTGTCAGAGTGAGATCTTATATGGCAGATGATCCAGCCACAAAGCATAGAACACCTATTAACCATAATAACAGCCGACCCCAAGAAGCAACCAGGATACAGCAATGAGACAGAGTTCTGAATCCTCCTGAGATGTGATCACAGCTGACTAATTATTACAGTGGCTAATGGCATTGCACTCTAGTGCATTCATGCAGTGCCTTAACACCTTGGTGACGGTGTTTCTCAATAATGCTATCATCAGATGCAATCACTCTGCACCAGGAACAGCACCGGAGAGCTTTGTAGGAAGGGAAATGAAGAGTGAAACAAACTACATAAAGAACTCATTGGTGGAAGTTATCCCTTGCCTTGGATTATGGGTGGTGCTGAACCACCACAGCAGGAGCTCTAAGAGGGGTTGTACCTTTTCCAGAGACATAGGATATAGAGGGCATGATGTCTGCCACATTATTCCTTAGGATCATGGAGAATGCAAATTTTACTGCTTCTTGTATTCTCCTCCACCCACCTTGCAGGCCAGGTCCAATCAGACCCAAGTAACTTTAGACTAGCAGAAAATGTATGCAGTAAAACAAAGAAAATTATGATGAATATTTTCCTATTATCCCTTTAGAACAGGGGTAGGCAACCTATGGCACGTGTGCCGAAGGCGGCACAGGAGCTGATTTTCAGTGGCACTCACACTGCCCGGGTCCTGGCCACCGGTCCAGGGGGCTCTGCATTTTAATTTAATTTTAAATGAAGCTTCTTATACATTTTAAAAACCTTATTTACTTTACATACAACAATAGTTTAGTTACATATTATAGACTTTTACAAAGAGACCTTCTAAAAACGTTAAACTACATTACTGGCACGAGAAACCTTAAATTAGAGTAAATAAATGAAGACTCGGCACACCACTTCTGAAAGGTTGCCGACCCCTGCTTTAGAAGAAGGCCGCTCCGTAGCCTGAAAGGACACA
Source organism: Mauremys reevesii (assembly GCF_016161935.1). Classification (NCBI taxonomy): domain Eukaryota; kingdom Metazoa; phylum Chordata; order Testudines; family Geoemydidae; genus Mauremys; species Mauremys reevesii. The sequence goes on from NC_052626.1 coordinate 94,291,944, forward strand.
CCCAGGTGGGAGTTGGGAGGTCGATAAACATATTCAATGAATTAACTTGTTGCTATAATCCTATCAACAATAGTGTTTATAAAGGGATTTCTACTGTTTTGCACTTATTGCAGAGAAAACAGCATCTTAATACCATTCCTCCCACAGTAATTGACGCACCCTGGCAACAGCTGAGAATCAATCTCTTTTAAAAATAAATCTTTCCTTAAACTCTGTATTTCCTCTCTCTTCCCTCCGATTGTTTTGTTTTTCTGAGGGCATTTGTAGAAAAACAAGATGTGTTTAAGGAATTCATTTATTCCTATTGCTGCTTCCCTACCTCCATTCATAATCCTCTGTTACATTTCATTTCTGTACCAGTGGATTAAAGCCAGTGGCACCAGTAAAGCAGGAACAGAGGAATTCTTAAACACAGGTTGTATTTTCTAGCCAACATTTAAATATTACTGGACATCTGCATTCCTTCCCTAAGGTTTCCAAAGGCACCTAACATCATTTGGACTATTATAATTGGAGGTCCTCTTTAGCCAATTACTGCCAATCATGCAAATTGTTTGATCATTTTATTTTGTAGACAAAAGCAATTAGGAAGTTCAGGGGATGGCGTCAGGGGTGGGGGGAAGAGAGTTGTACTATTTTTTCTTCTTGTGCCCCATTCTTTTCCCTTCATCTCTCTCTCCGCCCACTGCTGTCACTCACCCTGGTAATTCACTTCAAACCCTGTAGCATATCTAAGAATAACAAGATGAAGTTATGAAGAGAGATTAGGCTAGAAAAACAAAGCACTGCCTAATGGTGAGATGTCTAAGGTTGTGCAGTAATCCTCCCCAGGGCTCATTGCTTGGGAGATTTAACAGTAGATAGGACAAAGCCCTGAAGAATGTACTACAGAGAATAATATTATTAGGTAGATAATGAAGGCACTTGGCTTTTTAGGTAGACGGATACAAGAAATAGTCTTCATTTCCTCAAAAAAGGTTATTCTTCACTTTTTTTTCTGGAACATATGTAGCACTTAGCAAACACATAGCGTGGCATGGTATAAAGGTTCTCCTTTGGGATGGCCTGCATAGCACAACCATGGTCTTGTCATCTACTGTGGTGTGTTATAAAGATTTGGCTTGAGGTTAGCAGGGCAGGTATCACCTTATTAGCAAATTCCTCCCTCAACCCTGCAACTGGCTCCATGTAGGCATACTGATCCATCTGCATTAAGATGGTTGCAGGATTGAGATCTTTAAAGACATAACCATGTAATTATTTTACCACTGATACTGTAATGACATAATCTTAAACAATTACACAGACATAAAATGAATGTATCTGCTTGTCATGGATTTGCTGGAGCCAGTGGGACATCTCACAAAGCGAGCTCACCATCTTTTAAAACAGTAAATTGATATTCAACTCACGATGGCCAGCTGGACTTTAAACTCCATCACATACAACAACTCCTCCTCTGCACTGGCTCAACCAAAAAGGTAGTCAGTGAGGCCGTAGACCAGGCCTCTTGGGATCCTCTTTCTCATGTTCTAGCTTCACCCAGAACTGGGGCCCTGGAACAAGCATCCAACCCTTTTTATCTTGCATGCTGAGCTCTGATTGGTTTCTGTCTGCTCCTGGACCTTCTAAGTACTAGAGTACCAATTCACATTGGTTCTGCCAGCAGCTGATCCTGGGTGACCTCTCTAGGCAGTTCTTGGAGGACTGAACCCTATTTTGCCTAGAAGAACACCTCCTTTGGGTTGGGTGCACCAAGGCAGCGAGGCCTCCAGCTGGGGCACCAAACATCTCTATATGCCATCACACTGATCTTTTAAAGAAAGTAATGCCAAATACATGTTCCTGTTGCATATTGTTTTCCATTATACCATACAAGGCAATATGTAAGACTTGTAACTGAGAAAAAACAACGAGGAGTCCTTGTGGCACCTTAGAGACTAACAAATTTATTTGGGCATCAGCTTTCGTGGGCTAGAACCCACTTCATCGGATGCATGGAGTGGAAAATACAGTAGCAGGTATATATATATATATATATATATATATACATATACATACACACACACACACACACACACACACACACAGAGCACATGAAAAGATGGGAGTTGCTTTACCAAGTGGGGGGTCAGTCTAACGAGACAATTCAACTAACAGCAGGATACCAAGGGAGGAAAAATAACTTTTGAAGTAGTAATGAGGGAGGCCCATTTCAAACAGTTGACAAGAAGGTGTGAGTAACAGTAGGGGGAAATGAGTATAGTAAAATTAGTTTTTGTAATGACCCATCCACTCCCAGTCTTTATTCAGTCTTAATATGATGGTGTCCAGTTTGCAAATTAATTCCAGTTCTGCAGTTTCATGTTGGAGTCTGTTTTTGAAGTTTTTTTTGAAGTTGTGTCATTAACTGACCCCCCACTTGGTAAAGCAACTCCCATATTTTCATGTGCTGTGTATATATATATGTATATATACACACACACATACACACACACACACACACACACCTGCTACTGTATTTTCCACTCCATGCATCTGATGAAGTGGGTTCTAGCCCATGAAAGCTTATACCTAAATAAATTTGTTAGACTCTAAGATGCCACAGGGACTCCTTGTTGTTTTTGCTGATACAGACTAATGTGGCTACCACTCTGAAACTTGTATCTCAGAGACACTTAACAATATTTCAGGCTCCAAGAAGTAAGCTAATAAGTAACAGTGATTTATCAAACTATTTAAAGCATGTTAGACCTAGCACCTTGATGCCTGGTGTTAAAGCATATTATGATTTTCACTACTATTCAAACTCCACAAAAAAGGGAGGCCCTAACTTGAAGCAGGCTTTGGTCACACTTTCATTTGAGACCACTCAACATTTAGCATAGGCCAGATATCAACAATGAATTAATGTTACCAAAGGGGCACTACATCACAACAGCTTTTTGCTTCTACTCTGTTTGAGTTTTGGGCTGTGACCAAATTCAGGTTACATTGTTGGCTAAGAGTCATCTTTCAACAAAATCCTTTCTGCTTTTAGAGAATGGGATTTTATTCCTAGTGTCTCTCACTCCCATCCCAACCTTTTTTTTTTTATTTTATTTTTTTTAAGAGTAGCTGTTGACAATCATTGATTAACTCTCCCACCCCAAAATATATAATTTAGCTAATATCTAAATCTGTAATTTAACACCTGGTGCCTAATCCAAAAGCCACTTAAATCAATGGGAGCCTTACCATTTACATTCATTGGACTCTGAATCCAACCCAGATGGTATAATATCACCTGCAGCTATGTGCACACAAGTCTGTGTGTGCATATCTGAGGGTGGATTTTGGCTCAGTTTAAATTGGTACTAGGATAGGAATGCGTTCCTGAATCTCTCTGTATTTGTATTAGTTTACCTAAGGTGGTTTTTGTTTTTTTTAAATGTTTCTCCTATAGAAAAGTCCTGTAGAATTTAATAGGAAATAAACTTTTTCATATTTTTGAGCCATCCTATAGAGATTATAAATCATAAGCTTTCAATAGGACTGTTCAAAATAATCTAAAATGGGTATCACTCTACTCAAGTCTATCAGCAGATTCTGAATTGTAATCTGGCTCCTTATGCCTCTGGAACAGTGCAAAGGTGCCTGTGATGGGGCTCCACTCACCACACTGATGCCTCCTGCTGGTCATCTTGGGGATTCACTCCGCAGATCAGTACACCCACTCCTGGTGGTGCCCCGCCCACCATAAATTCTTCTCCCAGACCTACGTCACTCCAAGGAACGCTGCATTTTCTTCATGACACAGTCCTCCAGTTGCGTCATGATCTATGCTCCCCACTTCTGGGGGTAAGTGTTGCAGTCCAACTGTCCAGCCACTTCCCCAGTGGCACCAGCACCCTCTTCACCCTTGTCAGTTACTCCCTGGAGCTCAAGGAGGAAGAACTGGGCGCCTGGCCTCAGGCTGCAAATCCCAGCAGCCAGCCAGGAGCTCTTCTCTAGCTACCCTGTTCCCTGCTAGCAACACTGCTCTGTCCAGGGTACTAGCTTCCTTCTACCTGCCAGGTGCCCAGTTCTTCCTCCTAGAGCTCCAGGGAGTAACTGACCCTGCTCTGCCCTGTGGCTCTTCTAATATAGGCCTGCTGGACTCTGACTGGCTGTTCCTCGCAGCCCCTCTCCTATTGGCTGCTTCCTGTGTAGCCTCCCTAGGGCCCTATTAATCCCTTGCATGTCTGTGTGGGGTGAATGCCCCATCACAGGACAAGAAAGCAGTCAGATCTCTTCAGCTGCTTTCCCCCACGAGAAGCAGTCCCTAGCTAGTGTATATCCTTGGTTCCTTCAACTCCCCCGACAGCTACTGAAGCAGGGGATGTATGGCCAGAGCAGTACTGGAGAGAGGAAAGTACTTAATCTCTGTTTTGGGCCCCACACTCTTGGCCTCAGCCTCTCTCTCTCTCTCAGCAGGTTGTTTTGATGTTACTTAATACTGGAGGCCTGAAATTACTTACGTATTTTGCAACTGTACATTTATCCTTTATACATATGTTGATTACTCTTCAGCCTGAAGCACAAAACACTAGCCAGCAGTCATAATAGCAATAATAACTGCAGGAAAAATAACAGCACTTCATTATGTAATGCATATAGTAACAGCAGCATATAATAGCAATAGTAATACCTACTTCACTGCATGCCACTTTCCACTTGCATTGCAACTCACCATCATCCAACTTCACTGAAGGTGAGTGAGGGCCTAAAAGTTTATGGGAGTTCTCTACATTTTCTCCACAGCGATTTCATAAAAAGGGCAAAGAAGAATATTTAAATACCCAACCCCAAGAAGCAACCAGGATACAGCAGTGTAGTCAGTAGCTGAACAAGGCAACAGTGTGTAACACAGACTCACACAATAGCGTCAAAGCATTTTTAAATCTCTCTTTGAATGGTACTTGGCCCACTTTTAAAAGTGTCGTTACCATAAACCTATCTTGTATCTTTTCATTCAGCCCAATGTATTAAATCAGCAGGATCACATAATCTTTTAAGCATGTTCAGCTTCTCTGAGCAATTATAGTATATATTTTTCTTTACTTTAGGAGCCACCAACTGCAGCTGTACCAACATTCAGCACCACAGCAGAATTACTTCGGATATTGTCCTTACTGCCAGTTAAGTGCATGGCCCTGTGAGATGCTGAGCCCATCCTGTGAATTCCATTGGCTGCTGAGAACAATCAACACCTCACAGACACACTTCTCATCTCTCCTATTTCCACTACAATCAATGGGAGTTTATAGTTGCTCAACTCCTCCGAAAACCAAAACATAATTGTTTCATTTGCAGTTTTTGAGGTTTCCACAATGCCCAGGTATAGTTCAATAGTTTCAGGATTATATTCTCCCCAAGAGCTGAGAAAGGAGCCAGTACCCCAAGCTTAAAATATGGGTAAATGGTCACAAAAGTGAATAAGGAAAAGTTGTTTACTTGTTCCCATAATATAAGAACTAGGGGCCACCAAATGAAATTAATGAGCAGCAGATTTAAAACAAATAAAAGGAAGTTCTTCTTCAAACAGTGCACAGTCAACCTGTAGAATTCCTTGCCTGAGGAGGTTGTGAAGGCTAGGACTATAACAGGGTTTAAAAGAGAACTATATAAATTCATGGAGGTTAAGTCCATTAATAGCTATTAGCCAGGATGGGTAAGGAATGGTGTCCCTAGCCTCTGTTTGTCAGAGGGTGGAGATGGATGGCAGGAGAGAGATCACTTGATCATTACCTGTTAGGTTCACTCCCTCTGGGGCACCTGGCATTGACCACTGTCGGTAGACAGGATACTGGGCTGGATGGACCTCTGATCTGACCCAGTATGGCCATTCTTATGTCTTTCAAACCCTACAAGTGCGTTTGCTTCTTGGCTACAAGATCGTGTCTGTTTTTTAGAACAGGAACCAGATCCCAACTGGATGGTTCAACTGTTTTCTTTATACAGCTCAAGTGTCTGATCTCCAGTCTCCTGGAACAGGTAATCATCATTCATTGGCCTTCTCCTTAGGGCGTATCTTCAAAAGGCTGAGGTTTTGCGTAACTGCGCTAGTGGAATTTGCATCAACCACTACCTAATGATGCCCCAGGAAACCCACCTAATGCTTATTATCCCCAAAGTCAATGTCTGGCACACTTCATTATAGTTATCTGAACTCTTTATACTTCCCAGTCTCACATCTGTCACAGGGTCCACTAGGAAATGATTGGTGACCATACTGAGGGGTACTAGTCCAGTGTGTAACATAAATTGTCAGCCTCCCTAGGTTGCCCTATGTGCAATAGTACTGCCTAGTACTTCCATAGCACCATGTGCGGTCACCCTGACCCTATCCCAGCATGCTCCGTATGAAGGGAGGTCCTTAGATGGCAGCCCACAGAGCTATCTTCCTCAAGTCTTGTGCTGGGGTAATTGCCTCTAGCCAGATCAGGGGCATTTAGAACTCCTTCACATCACTCTGGTCATTTTACTATTGTAAAGGGGCTGAGGACGGGGGAACAAATCTCACCCATGGTGTAGTTTTTAAATGCTTCTTTGTAAATGAAGAATAATAAAATGAGAGGGGGTTGTTTGTACACTACAAATTAAATATACTTTGACCCAGTGAGTAAAGTTACTCAGAGATATAAGTCTTTGGAGGATTGGTTCCTAAAGGCTCTGATTCAGCAAGGTATTTAAGCATGTATCTAACTTTCAAAGTATTACCTGAATAAGCAAATGAGTAGTGCTACTGGTTTCATCTGGATTATTCACTTGCTTGTAGTTAGGCACCTACTTAAATACCTTGCTGAATCTGGGCCCAAATGACTCAGACACAGATCACTAAATAGCCTCACAAATCCCCGCAGATCTCTTATATCTAAGAAACAAAGAATCAGGTTTTCTATGTTTGAAATTTACAGACACATTTTGAGATTATTTGTACCTCTGTCTTTTGTATGAGGATTGTCATTTGCAAACTGCAAATTAGCAGACAGCAATTTTGCATATAATACCTGAGTCAAATTGTGGATAATTTTGCTTCTATAGGGACAATCTATTTGCATGAAAGAAAAATAATTTGCACGGATGTGGAATTAGAAAGGTTTAGAGAATCAAAGAAAATAAAGAGGGGAAAATGTCATTTTTCTGTGGCAATTAGTTGTCCTTTCTTATTTTTTGAGTCCAGCATAAAGAAAATCAAAGCGCAAGGTTTCTCTATTTAAAAAAAATCAATTTAAAAATATTTGAATGGAAAGGTTTTGATCTATAATCACTGATTTTTTTAAAAAACGCAGTAAGATATATTGGCTAGAAAAACGCAGAGTAAAATTCATTACAGCAGATCAATGGATTGCTGAAACTCCAAAAGGTCAAAATAAAAGTGTTTTAAAGTCATCCTGCAGGCTAATTGTCTTTTCTTAAATCCCAAGGCAACTGATGTCTCCATGGCAACTGCCCTTAACTTTGGTATTTTTAAAAATTGTTTATGCTTCATAATTTGCCTATTAGGCACAATTAAAACAAATGTTTGGCATCTTTGATATGTAGGAGCTTCTGTTTTGCTGCTTTGCATTGCATGTATTGTAAACATTTCTGGTTTCTGCTCTTAGCTGTGTTTTTGTTAGCACTGATCTCCGTTTTATTGTGTTGCACCACAGAACACACTGATTAGTTGGTAACAAGGAAAAGCAGCAATGCTTCTGCATGGCACTCTGACAGTATTAGGCATAATGCTAATTTAGTTAAGATACAGATTGCTGAGATGGTTTGGGTAACTGTAATTGTTCCCTGTGTGTGTGCGAAATCTAACTTGACAGAACTGCAGAGGGCTTGTAGCATGTGTTTTCCAGTAATGTCAAAACTGAACATGATGGACTAAATTCTGCTGTGATTTACAGTCCGTAGTGTCTCATTGACATCATGAGGATTTCACTGATTGTAACGCAGTGCAGAATTTGGCCTGGTAAATGAAAGCTAAAAAGTTAACCTGTGAAAGTTGTTGCCAGAGAACGTTGCGAAGTCCAAAACTGTAACAGGGTTCAAAAAAGAACTAGATAAGCTCATGGAGGATAGGTCCATCAATGACTATTAGCCAAGATGGTCAGGGATGCAACCCCGTCTTCTGGGTGTCTCTAGCCTCTGATTGCCAGAAGCTGGGCGTGGACAACAGAAGATGGATCACTCGTTGATTGCCTGTTCTGTTAATTCCCTCTGAAGCACCTAGCATTGGCCACTGTCAGAAGATAGGATTCTGCACTAGATGGACCGGAATGGCCGTTCTTATAAGTCAGCCCTTTATTCACATCTTGTTAAATATCATCGAACATCTCAAGCCTTATTCAATTGTAGATCTGGTCAAATTGTATATCAGCTACTTTGAAAGTGTAGCTAGTACAGATATAATAAAAATCTCCTTAGGGAGGATAAGAAAGAAAAGTGAAAATGTATGGTGTATAGGTGGGCAAAAGTACCATGTGACTTAAGTTATCAATAACACAGCTCAGCATGCTAGTAGTTGGTTCTCAGGTGAATGCTCACTATGCAGTTTACAGGTTGTAATTGGTTAGCTCTCAATATTCATCAAATAATGAATGCATGTGTAAAAAATGTGATCTGCTGCCACGGACAATTTGCAAACGGGGAAAAAAAATAAATTATCTGAACAAATTGTTTACTAGATATAATTCAATTAGTTTTAGCAGCTCGATAAACTTCTTTCTGTTATTTGTATACACAGTTTCACAGTTGTCTGTGCTGGTCCTATGAAGTAACGACAGGCTGTAAGAATCCCTGGCTATATGCGGATTACAACACTTTTTTTTCCTTTCAAGCTGCTAGGCTTGTGGTTTTTAATGTTAGCTGCTCGTATATCACAATTATAAACATACTTTTTTGAAACAAAACAGCAAAATAGATGCTACACAGTTGGCTGAACCTAGAGCTATTGGCTTGAACATTGATTGTTATAAGTCTTTTTAGAACACACATACATTGCATGTCTTTACATAGAATCAGAAGAAACAACATCTTTTATGGCTATTATGTGCATACAGTAATTCTGTACCAATCCAGGTCAAGTATAATGATGATGTAGTTTCTAAAGTCTGGTGGTGGTAGTAGTAGTAGTATGTGTTTAACATTTACATTCCAATAGCACCTAAAAGCCACTACCAGGTTGGGCATCTTGTGCTAGGTGTTGTAAAAATGCATAAGTGGCAGTCACTGCCCCATAGAGCACATAGTGAAAAAGAAGGTATATATGGTCTAAATGTGATAACTCTTCTAATGCTGGTAAGTGAATATTGTAGGTGGAGAACATCTTACATCTCATAACTTGTCCCTGAGCACAAACGATTTGTGTAAAACCAATTGCTATCTACTCCTCCAAAGTCGCCTGCAGTTGTGGAACATTTAGAGCTGAAGTTTCAGCTTTCAGTTTTAGTGGCACCACCAGTTTTATGAACATTAGAGGCTCCTCTGAAAATAGCGGGAGTTGCATGTATCTGATGTTCTGGACAATCACACTTTTGCCCCTCTTGCTCCCCCCCCTCTGGGCGGCCCTGACATATTCTCCATCTTATTCTCTATCCCCTTTTTAATGATTCCTAACATTCTGTTTGCTTTTTTGACTGCCACCACACACTGCGTGGCTGTCTTCAGAAGCGGGGGAGGGATAGCTCAGTGATTTGAGCATTGGCCTGCTAAACCCAGCGTTGACAGTTCAATCGTGGAGGGGCCATTTAGGGATCTGGGGCAAAATCAGTACTTGGTCCTGGTAGTGAAGGCAGGGGACTGGACTCAATGACCTTTCAAGGTCCCTTCCAGCTCTATGAGACAGGTATATTTCCTTATATTCAACTATCCACAATGACTCCAAGATCTCTTTCCAGATTAGTTGTAACTAAATTAGCCCCCATCATATTGTATGTATAGTTAGAGTTATTTTTTTCCAATGTGCATTACTTTACATTTATCCACATTAAATTTCATTTGCCATTTTGTTGCCCAATCACTTAGTTTTGTGAGATCTTTTTGAAGTTCTTCACAGTCTGCTTTGGTCTTAATTATCTTGAGCAGTTTAGTATCATCTGCAAACTTTGCCACCTCACTGTTTTTCCCGTGTCTCCAGATCATTTATGAATAAGTTGAATAGGATTGGTCCTAGGACTGATCCTTGGGGAACACCCCTCTCCATTCTGAAAATTTACCATTTATTCCTATCCGTTGTTCCCTGTCTTGTAACCAGTTCTCAATCCATCAAAGGATCTTCTCTCTTGTCCCATGACAACTTAATTTATGTAAGAGCCTTTGGTGAGGGACCTTGTCAAAGGCTTTCTGGAAATCTAAGTACACTATGTCCACTGGATCCCCCTTGTCCACGTTTGTTAACCCCTTCAAAGAACTCTAATAGATTAGTAAGACACGATTTCCCTTTACAGAAACCATGTTGACTTTTCCCAACAATTTATGTTCTTCTATGTGTCTGACAATTTTATTCTTTACTATTGTTTCAACTAATTTGCCCAGTACTGACATTAGACTTACTGGTTTGCAATTGCCAGGATCACCTAAAGAGCCCTTTTTAAATTTTGGCGTTACATTAGCTATCTTCCAGTCATTGGGTACAAAACCTGATTTAAAGGACAGGTTACAAACCATAGTTAATAGTTTTTCAATTTTACATTTGAATTTTTTCAGAACTCTTGGGTGAATGTCATCTGGGCCCAGTGACTTGTTACTGTTAAGTGTATCAATTAATTCCAAAACCTCCTCTAATGACACTTCAATCTGTGACAATTCCTCAGATTTGTCGCCTACAAAGGACGGCTCAGGTTTGGGAATCTCCTTCACATCCTCAGCCATGAAAACCGATGCAAAGAATTCATTTAGTTTCTCCGCAATGACTTTATCATCTTTAAGTGCTCCTTTTATCTCTCGATCGTCCAGGGGCCCCCTTGGTTGTTTATCAGGCTTCCTGCTTCTGATGTACTTAAAAAACATTTTATTATTATCTTTTGAGTTTTTGGCTAGCTGTTCTTCAAACTCCTTTTTGGCTTTTCTTATTACACTCTTGCACTTAATTTGGCAGTGTTTATGCTCCTTTCTATTTACCTCACTAAAATTTGACTTCTACTTTTTAAAAGATGCCTTTTTATCTCTCACTGCTTCTTTTACATGGTTGTTAAGCCACGGTGGCTCTTTTTTAGTTCTTTTACTGTGTTTTTTAATTTGGGGTATACATTTAAGTTGGGCCTCTATTATGGTGTCTCTGAAAAGTATCCATGCAGCTTGCAGGGATTTCACTCTAGTCACTGTACCTTTTAATTTCTGTTTAACTAACCTCCTCATTTTTGCATAGTCCCCCTTTCTGAAATTAAATGCCACAGTGTTGGGCTGCTGAGGTGTTCTTCCCACCATAGGAACGTTAAATGTTATTATATTATGGTCACTATTTCCAAGCGGTCCTGTTATAGTTACCTCTTGGACCAAATCCTCCACTCCACTCAGGACTAAATTGAGAATTGCCTCTCCCCTTGTGAGTTCCTGTACCAGCTGCTCCAAGAAACAGTCATTTAAAATATCGAGAAATATTGTCTCTGCATTTCATCCTGAGGTGACATGTACCCAGTCAATATGCAGATAATTGAAATCCCCCACTATTCAGGGCTGCCCAGAGGATTCCAGGGGTCTGGGGTCTTCAGCGGCGGGGGGGGGCCCTCTTCGGTGGTAATTCGGCAGCGGGGGGTCCTTCCGCTCCGGGACCCGCCACTGAAGGACCCCAAAGACCCGCGGCGGGGATCCCCGCCGCCAAATTACTGCCGAAGTGGGACCCACCGCCGAAGTGCAGCCCGGTCTTTGGCGGTAATTCGGCAGTTCTTCGGGGCCCTTCAGCGGTGGGTCCCGGAACGGAAGGACCCCCCCCCCCCTGCCCAATTACCGCCGAAGACCTGGCTGCACTTTGGTGGCGGGTCCCGCTTCGGCGGTAATTCGGTGGCGGGGAAGGACCCCCCACCACTGAAGACCCGGAGCGGAAGAAGCTCCAGGGACCCAGGCCCTATGAGAGTTTTCTGGGGCCTCCAGAGCGAGTGAAGGACCCCGCTCCAGGGCCCCCGAAAAACTCTCCTGGGGGCCCAAGGCAAATTGCCCCACTTGCCCCCCCCCCACCCCCTTCTGGGCGGCCCTGCCACTATTATTGAGTTCTTAATTTTGATAGCCTTTCTCATCTCCCTTAGCATTTCATCGTCACTATCACTGTCCTGGTCAGGTGGTCGATAATAGATCGCTACTGTTATATTCTTATTAGAGCATGGAATTACTATTCATAGAGATTCTATGGGATATGTGGATTCATTTAAGATTTTTACTTCATTTGATTCTACATTTTCTTTCACATTAGTGCCACTCCCCTCCCTCCTTGCCCCCCGATGACCTGTTCTGTCCTTCTGATATATTTTGTACCCCCGAATGATTGTGTCCCATTGATTGTGCTCACTCCACCAGGTTTCTGTGATGCCTATTATATCAATATCCTCCTTTAACATGAGGCACTCTAGTTCACCCATCTTATTAGACTTTAGCATTTGTGTACAAGCACTTTAAAAACTTGTCACTGTTTATTTGTCTGCCCTTTTCTGATGTGTCAGATTCTTTTTTATGTGGATGTTTCTCATCTCATCTGCCCCATATTTTATCCTCTTCCATTCTCTCCTCCTGACTAAAACCTAGAGAATCTCTATCAATAGACTCTCCTCTAAGAGAAGTCTCTCCTATCCACATGCTCCTCTGCAGCAATTGGCTTCCCTCCATCTCTTAGTTTAAAAACTGCTCTGCAACCTTTTTAATGTTAAGTGCCAGCAGTCTGGATCCACTTTGGTTTAGGTAGAGCCCATCCTTCCTGTATAGGCTCCCCTTTTCTGAAAAGTTTCCCCAGTTCCTAATAAATCTAAACTCCTCCTCTCTACACCATCATCTCATCCACACATTGAGACTCTGAAGCTCTGCCTGCCTACCTGGCCCTGCACATGGAACTGGAAGCATTTCTGAGAATGCCACCATAGAGGTCCTGGGTTTCAGTCTCTTTCCTAGCAGCCTAGATTTAGCCTCCAGGACGTCTCTCCTACCCTTCCGTATGTCATTGGTACCTACATGTACCACGACCACCGCTTCCTCCCCAGCACTATACATAAATCTAGATGCAACCTTCACACCAAGCAGGCAAGTCACCATATGGTTCTCCTGGTCATCACAAACCCAGCTATCCATGTTTCTAATGATCAACTCTCCCATTACTAACACCTGCCTTTTCCTAATGACTGGAGTTCCCTCCCCCAGAGAGGTAACCTCAGTGCGAGAGGCAACCCCAACATCATCTGGAAGGAGGGTCCCAACTATGGGAAGGTTTTCCTCTGCTCCCACTAGACTGACACCGCTATGTTGAAGTTGGGGATTACCTCTGGAAAGATTTTAGCATAGTGAAGGTTCTTTTGCTGCTCTTCATATGTTCTTTGTAATGCTTTTACCCTAGGAATAAATGCAGTTTGCTTTGTGATGGCTGGTTGTTAATGAATGTACACTGTTATAACCCCTAGAGAAAGATAACCACAGGTGCTGGACCCTGGAAAATTGCAGTGAGATGCAGAAAAACTGCAAGCCTAGAGCCTTGGTCTGCAGGGAGAGATACACGGGTCTCTGTCTCAAGAGAGGTGCTGGCTGGGAAGTCTAAAAACTTAAATGGGTGCCTTTAAGGGAGACCAAGAGGTCAGTCAAAGGTCTAGTTAATCCTGAAACTATGACAGACCCAATCACTAGGTTCCAAGCCAACTGGATCTAGGTAGACTCTAGTTGCTCTTCCTTGCTCTTGGATTCCAGGGCACATTCCTTGGCTCAGAGGTCCTTCCTTGCCATGTGGGATACCACTGTCCAGCTGCCCTAGACCCTTTTAAAATCAGTGCTGCAGTCCTCCCGATCACTCATTCACACTCCCCAGGCTGTGGGCACTCTGGGGTCACTTGCAAGAAAGCAAGGAACACAAGCTTACAAAAGGAAATTCTTAACTACAGTGATTTTACTCTTAAAGCACTGGAGTTACAGATCTCTGAAAAATAAGAAAAGTTCTGAGACGTACTCTCCTCTAGTCTGAACTCATGCAGTCCGTGGTTCCTCAGTATTTCAGGCTGGGCTGAGTCCCTCCCCACCATCCTTCTGACATGTAGTATTGGACAGCTGTGTTCCCCTCTCCCACCGCACAGCACCTCCCCCCCCCCTCACACTTTTAAATAGTGCTTTTGTCTTTGTGCCACATGCTCATACTGAGAAGCTCCAGATCCACCAGTCATGCTTGCCTCCACGTCTCTTTTCAGGCTCCTTTTGTAGACATACCATTGTTCCGTGGGGGTGAGTCAATAGTCAACCGCCATTCAAAGTCAGTGGCCTCAAGACTGCTGTCTAGATGTCTCTCAGTGATAGGCCTTCAGTGAGGTGTCAAACACCTGCCTGGAATGCCGTACAATATGCTGCTCTTGGGCAGGTTCAGGCTTGTGCAGTCATAGTGGTAATATTCCCACACACTGTACAACATAGATTAATATACATACATAACCCTGAAAAAGAGTTCTGTGTAGCTCAAAAGCTTGTCTCTTCCACCAACAGAAGCTGGTCCATTAAAAGATATTACCTCATCCACCATCTCTCTCTTGCATTCTACTTTGCCATACCTCAGACAGCCCTCAGGGCTGCCCAGAATGAGAAGGGCACAAAGGTATCTGAAAACATCACAGCCTCTGGGCTGCAAATTCTGCACTGTCTTTCTTAAAGACATCTCACCCTATGTGCACAGTATAAATGCAGAATGAATCCTCATGAGTCCAATCAGTAAACTGTAGTTCTGAATGTCTCTTCATCACCTTTCTAACATAGATAGCATCCCATATCACCATAAAATACATTTAGGCTGACATGTTCAAACCCGGCTACCAAAAGTGGCCTGATTTTCAAAGGCACCTGGCAGTGTCCATTCACTTCAGTGAGATTTGTGGGTCCTCAGCAGTTCTGAAAAACAGAACACTATTATTTAGGGACCTGTCTATGGATCTAGGAGTTAAATCTTAGGAACCTGGCTTTGAAAAACATGGTTTATTGAGTCCGATCTAGGAATGTGGTATGATCCTTTTTTAAAAAAAACCTCATTTGCACTGTGAAAGATGGACCTAATATTAATTAATATCATGACATTTATGGCCTTCATTGTAATAGGCACATCAGGGGTGCTTAAGACAAGATTCTGTAAACTTCATTCAAAATGAGTTGTACCTTTCACCTTGATATCAATGGGAGGATCTGAAGCATATGGTATTAATCAAAGTGAGTCCAGGTGACTGAGGACAGGTCTACTCTACAGGGCCCATACCGGCATAGCGATGGCGACGTAGCTATGCCAATCTACACCAATAAAAGGTTTTATTCTGTTAGTGTAGGAAAATCCCCTCCCTGAGCAGCTGTAGCTAGCTCAGCAGAAGCATTCTTCCATCAACATAGCTGTATCTATACTAAGGGTTATGTCAGCATAGATGTGTCAGTCAGGGATGTGGACTTTTCCCATTTCTGCTAAAGAGCAGTCAATGAAATATATAATGAAGGTTCAGAACAAAGAACAGTGGTGGCCACTGGCCCAAGTCAGTTGCCTTAGATCAGTGGTTCTCAACAGGGGTACACAGAAGTCTTCCAGGGGGTACATCAACTCATCTAGATATTTGCCTGGTTTTATAACAGACTACATAAAAAGCACTAGTGAAGTCAGTACAAACTAAAATTTCATACAGTCAATGACATACTTTACATTGAAAAGCAAGTACAATATTTACATTCCAATTGCTTTATTTTATAATTATATGGTAAATGAGAAAGTAAGCAATTTCAGTACTAGTGTGCTGTGACACTTTTGTATTTTTATGTCTTATTTTGTAAGACAGTAGTTTGTAAGTGAGGTGAAACTCAAGGTACAGAAGACAAATCAGACTCCAGAAAGAGGCACAGTACCCTGAAGAAGTTGAGAGTCACTGCCTTAGATAACTATCTCGCTATTGCAGTGGCCAAAGTATGGGGAATAATGCAAAACTGAGGAAATATTTATATAGTTTAAGTGAATCTGGCAAGTTTTTAAGTGCCACTCCTTAATAATTTTGGGCCAGATTGTGCCTCCTCTATATCTGAATATACAGAGACTCCTCTGTACACCAATATTGCCCTTCCACACACAAAAGGGACTCAAATGCCTTGGAAGCTCACAATAATAATAAGTTCAGATCCAAATTTAGAACAGTATATAAGCTATTGCATAAAAGTGTCCTTGGTATTAAAATTAAGACACGGGAAAAATGGAACAAAGGAATTAAAACTGAGGTAGCTGCCAATTTTATTTTATTTACCCTCAGAAAGTTAAAACATTTAAGTTTATTATTGAAAGTCATTTCTCATTAGAAGAGAATGTTTCCAGAAGATGAACACTTGATCTGCCTCTGTAATGATGATATCCCCCTGTTCACAATTACCCACATTGATGTGGAATCTTTTGGCACCTACTGTAGTTCTGTATTTGTTCCTTCATCCAGAAATGCACAAAAAGAATTATAACAGCTTCTTAACCTGCAACTCTGTGTTAGGATGTAGGTGTAATGACCCATTATTAGCAAGGTCTTTTGAAAGGAACATACACTTCCAAACATAAACCTTAAGAAATGAATCAACCATGCTAAAAGCTGTCATTACACGCTTTTAACACTTAAAATGAGATGAGCTATTCCCAACATTTAGATCTACCTAAAACCTTTATGCTTCCAACCATTTACACTTTTCTTTAATCCTCTAAACCTTTTTCAAAAAGCCAGCCAATTAGCTCCAACACATCTTCTCCAGTCATTTCATATAAATAATGGAAATGCATTTTCATTAGTCTCCTTTTCTTCCTTTTGCTTTTGAAACAGGCTGGTAGGCCATGTTGACAACTATAACTCTGATCTGAAAATGCAAAGAACAAATTCATCAGAACCAGTGGTGTCTAATTAGGTGAAATAGGGATAAACTCTCCATCTGTGAAATGAGGATACCACCATTATGCGGTAGTGTACTCACCACCTGTAGCGCTCCCTTGTGGGTCCTCATCTCCAGCACCTCCTGCAGGCTGTCTGCCTCTCACTGAGTCTTCTATGGCTAAGCCCTCCATCCAAGGCACATACAGTTCAGTCCCCTTCCAGGGTAACAAGAAGTTCCACGTGCAAGTTCACCAAACGTTCTAACATGAAAGAGCCTTCTGCCCCCATCTTGGCCCACTCTTCTGCCCATCTTTTCAAGTCTTCAGCCCTGGCCTCAATATTCCTTACAATGGGTTTCCACTCCCCTTCCTCCATAGCTGGTACTCTGGGTTCCAGCCCAGGAACCTGTGTTAACCTAGGTCTGCTTCTTCAGATCTGTTGCTGTTTCCTTGGGCCACTTCTTACCTCTACAATCCCCTCCTAAGGTAGTACCTGCCAGTTACTGCACTGGGCTATGCCATTGTTCCAACTCTTCTTCTAGGTCATATTCCTGGGTGACTAAACTGTTTTAGTCATCCAGCACATCTTGATAACATTCTTCACCGTATTTCTTTGTCCTGCATGACCATTTGCAGGGCCTCCTCAGTGACAGCTAGCCCGTTCCAGGGTTCACTGGTGATTTTCTTACACATTGAGTAAATGATAGATCTGTTAAGAAAAGGTAAAAAAACACTTGGTCAATTGGAAAATATACATCTCTTGTTTCCTTTCCTGTGCTGTCTAATATTTGTTTGGTTTTATACTTTGGGGGCTTGATTGTACAAAGAGATGAGCGCCTCCTGCAAGATGCTGAGACCCAAATCTTCAAAGGTATTTAAGCACCTAATTCCCATTGAAATCAATAGGAGTTAGGTGCCTAAATACCTCTGAGGATCTGGGCCTAAGTGCCTTCAACTCTCATTGAAGTCAATGGGAGCTGAGACCCCTCAACTGCTGCTTGAGGTGCTGAGCACCTTGCAGGATCACTGGAAAAGGAATGGCACAACACGGTCATAGTGAAGTCTGGAGAATTTAATCATAGGTCACTAGTATCACATACAATAAAAAAGAGCACAACAGAAGGGTGCAGACCAAACCTGCTCCCACTGAATTCCCATGGGAATCTTGCCATTGATATGAAAGGAGGAGGATCATGTCCTTTAGGCTTAGAGCCTTTGACTTCCACCAGTCTTGCAGGAGATTTTCTGATCTCCAGGGTAAATGACATTGAACAACAAGTTCCTGTACAATGACATTCACCTCCTGAAGGGCAAGGGGAATTGTAATGTTCCGGGACTGCACTCCCCTTTATAATAGGGTCCAGTATGCTGACCTGTGGCTACCGCCCCAAACAGGTGGGTGCTGTCATGAAATGGAAGTAGTAGGGCTGAGCATCTGAGTTAATTTATAAGGTGATTGTCATTAAAAGTCAACATTTGTCAATGGATCCCACACAGTTACCATAGCAATTGCCTGTTTCCTAATATAGGGGAACACTTTGGTGTCTCAGGTCTCTGGTAGCAGAACAGACTAGTTCTTCCAGCAATCTCTGTTCTTTTCTATACTATAAATCCTGTAACAAAATGCTGTGCCCTTTGTCTTCTCCTTGTCATTCTTTAGCAGTAACATCTCCTTTCTTAGGTCCCTGTTATGACTATGAGCCAGATGTGAACAGTGGTCCTTGGAGGGAAAAATAGAATAGGCATTATGCCTTGAAATACTGTGAGAGCATGCTCAGGACAAACAGTTGCTAATTTTATTCTATGGGTTTCTGTGGTCTTTAGAATGCAGACTGACCAGCACACAGGGGACAAAGCTGTAGCTACACTGATCTGTCCAGACATGTCCTCTCTGGAATATGGAGCACAGCTATCAGCATTCCAGCGTCTCCTCATGGTGCTCCTGGACAACTAGCAACTATAGTATGGCAGCTTCTTGTGCTGGTGTTCTGGGGAGAAGGAAGTAGTTCTTTGTGCACTCTCCATCCTCTAGCACATCCACCTGAGGCAACCATAGTTCAGCCCTTGAGGCTTAAGTGAATGCTTTGATCTTTTACCATCTTGTCTAAATTTTGGAATTCCTGCTCTCATATAAGTGATAATCCATTACAATCACACAGAACCACATTGCCTGAGATGGAAAAGCTTTCATATTACAACTCTATCTATACAGTGTTCCCGGGGACAAAAATCTCACGAGTCTTTACAGAACTAACACACAAATGAGTATGACTTACTTCAAACAACTAATACAACAAACAACTAATACAAAAATGCTACTTGTTTTAGCAAAATTGTAAACCCTATAACAGAACTTGTGTTTGGAACAATTTGTTAACTAGGCTGGGGGAAAAAAAATCCTAGCCTAAGATCTGTATATGTCTGATCTACGTGCACACAGTCATAGTTGATCATTTGAAAATATACAAGCAGGAATACGCATTTCTGCAAATATGCAATTGTTTATAAAAGCACTTGATCCTTTTTTGCCATATCAAGATTAGTAAAGATCACATTTCTTTAAATATTCTGTCAACTTACTGATCAAATAAGTCAAGCACTATCCCAATTACAGTATAACTAGGAAGGCTGGACTGCACAGTGTCCTTATTCAGAATAAGATTTGACATAGTTCGGGACAAAGGGAGCAAAAGCAATGAAAAATACTAACTTCAAAGACTAATACATTGTGTACACTATTCTACTAGGCCCTGGAGAAACAGATATAGTCTAGCAACTCACCCACGCACTTGTGACTATAAATAAGGCTATGTTTTAGTCACAGGTATTTTTACTAAAAGTCATGGCCAGGTCATAGGCAATAAACAAAAAGTCACAGCCCCGTGACCTGTCCATGACTTTTAGTAAAAATACCTGTGATGAAATCTTACCTGGTGGGAGGGGGGCATTCCTGAAGACTGCTGATGGGGGGAGGGGCAAGGAGGGCAGTGCAGTGCAGGCCACTGCCGGTCTGGGCGGGAAGGTGGCCTGGGGCCCCGCGGCTACCACTGGTCTTGGACCGCTACTCAAGGGCAGCGCTGGGGACCAGCTGCCTGGGGCTGCCTGAGTAGCGGCCAGTGTAGTTAGCCCCAGGGCTTCCCCAGCTGCTGGGGAAGTCCTGGAGTCAGCAGCACCAGTGCTGCAAAATTCATGGTGGTCACAGAAAGTCACAGAAGCCGTGACTTCTGTGACCTCAGTGAATGATTCGCAGCCTGAATTATAAATACGTTAAGGATTTGTCTGTGATCCTTTTGGGTTCAACCCACACAGTGTGACCAGAGACCCCAGGGAGCCAGCTGAGGTCACTCAGTCTGGGTGAATTGCAAAGAATGGGCCAGGCAATTCCCAAAGCTGGTGGATATTCCAATACGTAGATTTACCAAACCAGCACAAAACAGCTTCTAGTATACATCACTGGTTACTTAGAATTTAACACAGTTCCCTTAAAGTAACCCAGCCTCAAGCCTCCACCTAGGCACCCAAGTGAAATATGATGAAGATTAATGAAAATATTTTTCATTGTATAAAAAAAGTTCTACCAATCCCAAAGGGTCAGACACATTACCTCCCATGTTAATGAATATTCCAGATCTTACACAAATACACGCTTACAGCCAATTCTTATTAACTAAACTAAAATGTATTTAAAAAGAAGAGAGAATTGGTTAAAAGATCAATATACATACAGACATGAGTTCAATTCTTGAGCTTCAGATTCATAGCAGAGATGGTGAGCTTTGTAGTTGCAAAGAGTTCTTTCAGAAATAGTTCAGTATTCTTATTCAGGCAGACCAGTCAGCACTGGTATCTCAGTCCTTATGGCTTAGGTTTCCCCTGCATGAAGCCTCAAGCAGATCTGAGATAAACAGGATCAGGATCCAAGCCATTTTTTATACCATTTCAGGCCCTCTTGTGACAGCTCAGAGTCCTTTGACAAACAATAGGCACTGTGGCAAAGTACCTTCTCAGTCTCCCCAGCCTCTGCTGTTTTTAGCCCTGGGGAGACAGGGTTGGGTAATTGCAGTCCACCTTAGGACTCAGGGGAAGTCTGTTCCCTGTCTTCCCACCAGCCTTATTTAAATTAATTTTTTCCTGCCTTGTGGGAGAGCATACTGCCACTCCTGCTGGGGAGGCTTGCTGCTCCAACACTCCTGGCAGCCAGACTCCTTTTCTTTTTCTTTCTTTCTTTCTTTCTTTCTTTCTTTCTTTCTTTCTTTCTTTCTTTCTTTCTTTCTCTCTCTCTCTCTCTCTCTCTCTCTCTCTCTCTGCTTCCCCTCTCCTTCCTCCCAGGAAAGGGTTTAAAAAGGTCTCAAGCAGCCCCAAGTTGGAATCACCTGGTCCTAATTACCTTCAGGTAGCTCCCCCTCAGCTGATTCTAATTTGCTACCTTGGTAACCCTTTCTCAGCTGAACCTTATTGACCTGTAGTTGTCTCTCAGTTGATAAGGAGGAGGGCCTTTTAACCCTCTGGGACTGACTCCTACCACTCCCTTACAGCTGTCTGTCCTGAGTTTATCACAGCACTCACAGGGATTTTGAAGTGGACCCATTTCCTAAGTATCACCAGTAATTATTCACACAGATTAACATAAGGCAATTGCCGGTTTTTCTGTCATTCACAGATTTGCTATACACTTCAAAGAAAGATGAATACACCAATAGCCTATGTTTACAGTTCATTTAAATGTTAAGATGTCCTTTTGATCTCTGAATTAACAGAATACAGCATAGACAGGGACTATTTGATTACATTGTTGACCTCCACCAATATATATGTAAATACACAAAAACACAAACATTACCTCTCCATATGTTTTAACGGTTGAATTTGAGTAATTTATTCTGCAGCATACTTAACCCTTTCTGGTCATGCATCACAATATTGTTCATCAGCAACTGTCCCAACCAAGTCATGGAGTCTGGATCCTCATTCAGATCAGACTTTGAACTTCTCTAAAGCTGGGATGAGAGCACTGGCTGCAGTATTTGGCCGAAACCCAGTCTCTACTATTTAATTGCATATGTAAACTGTAGAGTTTTATACATCTTTTCAGTAGTTTGAGTTAGCAGGCCTGCTGTGTGAAGAACTGCTTGATTAGGAGTAATTGAGGATTAGTTCAGGTGATTTCCTATGATCCCATAAAAAGATGGTGATGATCTGAAGACAATTAAAATGCATGGGTGGTTCATGTCAACATCTTGTTTTTTCAGTAGATAACAGAGCAGAGGTAACTTTACTCCAGTGGTTGCACACCACAAAGCGGATATGTTTGAGCTAAAATCTTTTAATTACCCTTTTTTTTTTACACAGTGCTTTGCAGTTTGAGTTTATGAAGTAATGTCCAATGTCATGCTAATCAATAATTTGATGTAACTGTTGAACAGATTTCTATTTCCTTGGTTCTGTGGAAATGATACCTATGTTAAGAAGCAAAAGTTAAATTCTGGCTCTCTGTGTGACATCAAAGAAGCAACAGAAGCATAATACCTTTCTAAATGAAATGCACCAGAAGGGGATTAAAGCATTTCTTCTTCCTTGGAGCCTTTTACTATTCAAATTTTACAGAATGATTCAATAATATTTTTGAGATTACAAACAATATCCCCCCTTGCTCCTTAAAAAAATCTGGACATAGGAACAATTGAAAATATTTTCATAAATGGGAACATAAATTTACCAGTAGCTAAACTGGGGAATATGCCACTTCTTCAAGAACCCCATTTGTGTTCTATATTCATTACAGTATTGCTTTGCTGCTTCATAGTTCTGTGTTAGCTCCCCAAGCTTTAAAGATGCAAGGGGCTGAATTATGCACAAACAGTGCTCAAGGGGCCCCTGCTAGTCTTTAATTATAATCTTTTCTGGGTCAGATTAATAATTCATGGGCTATTTCTGTGTGAAAGGAGATACGTTGTTTGTCATCTTTCGTCATCTTTTAAGGCCTCTCCTCTAACAGGGCTCAGGCCAGATAGGTTCATTTGAGAATTAAACTTCAGACAAAGGGTAGCTACCAGGTATGTGGATGGGTATTCAGTAACAGTCATTTTTATCTGAAAATCCATAAAATATGTCCAAACTATTAGACCGTCTCCCAAGGGAAGTGGTGTAAAACCCATCATTTGAGACATTTAAAATGAGACTGAAACGAACCACTAAAATGAACCACTGAAAATTACACTGTACGGAATAATCTTGCACTGAATGGGAGCTTTGCACTGAATAGACCTATGTGAAATTCACAGTTTTTGGTGATGGTGGTGATTTCCCACATATCTTTTCGCTATTTCCTTACTTGACATTTCATAAATATTCACATTTTATTTTATTCACATTTTTGACTGAAATGGCTATTTTTTCACATGGAAAATATGAAAATCTGCATTCTTATATTTTTTAGATAAAAAAGCCATCTTGGCTAGGTCCCATTTTCACTGGGCAAGGGGTCCACTTGTAGGTGAGTGATTCACGTAAATGAGTGAAAATGGGCCCAAGTTGTGAGTTCATAACTAAAGGTGAAGGCAGGAATCCTGACAGTTTTGCATTTCATTATGTGTATTTTATACAGATTTTATCTAATTCCATTCATGGTTCTTATACTTTGAAATTCTTGCTACCCCACTGTCTGTTTCTTACTTTTTTAAAGAACATAGGGCTAAAATATGGCTTTTGGACACTGCCTGAAGAAGGAGTAGGGTGAAGCAGTGATGAGCTGCCAGAATGTTAACAACCGGTTCCCTACTGGGTCTTCGGCAGCACGTCAGCGGCACGTCCTCACTCGCTCCGGGGTTTTGGCGGAATTTTGGCGGCGGGTCCTTCAGTGATGCCGAAGACCCGGAGCGAGTGAACAACCCGCCGCCGAAGTGCCACCGCCAACCCGGTAGGGAACTGGTTATTAAGCGCCACCCAGTGAGTACAAGCCCAACCCCTCCCAGCCTAACTGCCCCCCAGGGCCCCACCCCATACCCAACTAGCGCTGCTCCCTGTCCCCGACTGCACCGACCCTAGGGGTGAAAGTAGAAATAGGGACTTACCAGTATGGGGCTGGGTTGGGGCCAGCTCTGGCCCTCGGAAGGGGTGGGGATGGGGAGGTCAGAGCCAGCCCCAGCCCGCGCTGTACCGGTAAGTGCCCTCCCTCTCCCCCGCCGGGGTAGCAGCGGCAGCCAGGGGCTCTGGCAGCAGTTTAAAGGGTCCAGGGCTCAGTTGCCATTACCGCCTCGGGCCCTTTAAACCGCTGCCAGAGCCCCCAGCTGCCACTGCTACCCTGGGCCCCTTAAATAGCCCTCGGAGCCCCGCCACTACTCCAGGGCTCCGGGGGCTATTTAAAGGGCCTGGGGCTCCCCTGCTTCTACCACCCCAGCCCTTCAAATAGCCCCCGGAGCCCTGGGGTAGCGGCAGCGGGGCTCTGGCGGCTATTTAAAGGGCCCAGGACAGTAGAGGCAGCGGGAGCCCCGGCCCTTTAAATAGCCTCTGGAGCCCTGCTGCTGCTACCCCAGGGCTCCAGCAGCGGGGCTCTGGCGGCAATTTAAAGGGCCTGGAGCTCCAGCCGCTGCTGGGAGCCCCAGGCCCTTTTAATTGCCGCCTGTGGAAGCCGAGCCACCCTGTATGGCACACCGGCTCTTGCCAGTACGCCATACTGGGGCATACCAGCTTACTTTCACCTCTACCCGACTCCATCCACCATCACCCCGAGAGAGCCCCGGAACGCCCATGCCTACCCAACCCTTTCCCATCCCCTGACCACACCCCCAGAACCTCCGCCTCCTCCAACGGCTCCTTGCCCCTTATCCAACCCCTCCTCCCAGCCCTGGCCCGGCCCCCTTACCATGCTGCTCAGGGCAGCATCTATGGATGCTGCATGGCCTGCTTTAGCTCGCAGCCCCACCCCCTTACCATGCCACTCAAAGCAACAGGAGCTGCAGAGCTGCCCAGGAGCAGTCCAGGGCGCTGGCGCCGGACTCTGTGAGAGGGGGGAAGGCAGGGGGAGGGGGAAAGGCAAGGGGAGGGGCCGGGGGAGCCTCCCCAGCCAGGACCTCAGGCAGGACGGAGAAGACGGTCCCGCGGGCTGGAGTTTTCCCAGCCCTTTAACAACTGGTTCTAAACTGGCTTCTAAATTTAACAACCGGTTCGTGTGAACCACTGGTGTGAAGGCATATCAGCCCATGAGCACTCCAGGCAACAAACAGGCATAATATCTCAAAGAGTATTGGTCAAAGCAAGTCCTGCGAAAGGGGAAAGGAGGCGCTCCCTTGCACTGACTTAGCACCTCAGATCAGTGCAGAGGAGCATATGATCATGGCCCTTCCCCACCACTATCAGAGAAGAATTGTCCAGTGGTTTGGGCTCCAGCCTAGGATTTAGAATACCTGGGTTCAAGTCTCTGCTTGGCCACAGACTTCCTATGCAACTCTGTGTACATCATTTAGCCTCTCTGTGCCTCGGTTTCCCATTTGTATTATGGGGATAATAGCACTTCCCTATCTCATGGAGGTGTTGGGAAGAGAAATACATTGAAAACAGTGATCACTAAGACACTACAATAATAGTGGCCATATAAATACTTAAAACAGCTTCATATTCAGGGAGTCATACCATAAATTGGGCGGGCTCAGAAGTCTTATATGCTCTCCCTCTGCCTTTGGGCACCTAACACAATGCAAGTTTGAATCTCTATCCATCCTAAACCTAGTCTAATGTAGCCTCAAGCTAAATCTCAGTGTCCTCCCCTAAAAGGGTCTGGCACATCTCAAAGATGAACCCAATCAAATAACTGAAATGTGATTATCATAGCTAAGATGCAATCATTGGTGATGCTGTTGTTTGAATGAAGCACAGAAAAGTAATACAATTATTTTACTGACAGATCATTAATAATAATCCTTTCTTGTCTTCTAACTTTCATCAGTACTGGAAAGCTTCATTTAAAATATCAGAAAAAGATAGGAATATAGCAAGTGCTGGGGTGGGCAATGCCTTGTTTTCCTTACTTTTGAAATGCTGTGCACATGATCGAGTTGCATGTGAGAGACTAAAGCTGTTTGTTATAGCAAGTGCAAAAAGGTAGACTGGGGCTAAATTGCTTGCTTCCAGGCATATATTAAAGGAACATTGTGTAATCATATTAAGGGAGAATAGCACTATAACTTGCATGGAAAGTATTAATGACAAATAAAGCTGTGCAGAGATCTCAAATCCTAATCACATACTGTAAGCACTTAATCTATGGCAGAGCTGTGGGCAACTTGGATTGTGTCTAGAAAACCCTGTGAAGGGTTAGGCTTTGGAATAGTCTGTGTTACAATCTCTGGGTGAAAGGCAGGAAAATATTTTAGCACCTAAAACTACCTGGTGATTAAAGCAGCACCCAACATGCTATGGTTAGCATGAGCTTGCGATTACCTTAGGTTAGGTCAGGGGTCGGCAACCTTTCAGCAGTGGTGTGCCAAATCTTCATGTATACACTCTGATTTAAGGCTTCGTGTGCTGGTAATACGTTTTTTAGAAGGTCTCTCTATAAGTCTATAATATATAACAAAACTACTGTTATATGTAAAGTAAACAAGGTTCTCAAAATGTTTCAGAAGCTTTATTTAAAATTAAATTAAAATGCAGATCTGATTAGTTTAGTGTGATCCTTGCCCTTGCTGAGTTTTCCAATGTCTGGTGGCACCTATTTAGATACTTTAAGCTGCACACAGGCTTCTGAGTTATAAATTGATAACCGGCTGGCAGGAGGTCAGCAGCTGGAACCCCAGATCGGCATCTGAGGTGAGTGGAGCTGGCGGCTGATAGGGCTGAGCAGGGCCGGAAGCCTGGACCCCGTCTGGCAGGGGGCCTGCGCTGGAAGCAAGGTGAGTGGGGCTGCAGCGGGGACCCCAGCTGATAAGGGGCCAGCAGCCAGAACCCCAGTGCGGCAGCGGGCTGAGTGGGTCAGCCCGCCCAGCTCTGGGGTTTCAGGGGTGGGCTGAGTGTCTCCGCCAGCCCCCTTCTGGGGTTTCAGCCACTGGCTCCTGCCAGCTGGGGTCTCAGCCCACTGCCAGCCTGGGTTCCTTCCCCCAGGCCAGCAGCGGGTGCTGAGTGGGACCCCAGCTGGCAAGGGGCCAGCAGCGGGAACCCCAGAGTGGCAGCGGTCTGAGCAGCTCAGCCTGCCGCTGCTCTGGGGTTTCACCTGCCGACTCCTGTCAGCTGTGCTCACAGCCCGCTGCCAGCCTGAGGTTCCTTCCGCCAGGCCAGCAGAGGGTGCTGAGTGGGACCCGCGGTGGGAGCCCGGCGGGCAGGAGCTGGTGGTGGAAACCCCAGAGCAGGGGCGCTCTGGGGTTTCGCCTGCTGGCTCCTGTCAGCTGTGCTCACAGCCCACTGCCAGCCTGAGGTTCCTTCCCCCAGGCTGGCAGTGGGTGCTGAGTGGGACACGCGGTGGGAGCCCCAGAGCAGCGGTGCTCTGGTGTTTCGCCTGCCGGCTCGTCAGCTGGGCTCACAGCCCGCTGCCAGCCTGGGGTTCCTTCCCCCAGGCCGGCAGCAGGCGCTGAGTGGGACCAGTGGCGGGACCCCGGTTGGCAAGGGGCCAGCAGCGGGAACCCCATAGCTGTGGCAGGCTGAGCGGCTCAGCCCGCCCCGCATGCCATCAAAAATCGGCTCGCATGCCACCTTTGGCAAACACGCCATAGGTTGTCGACCCCTGGGTTAGGTACAAGAGAGAGTAGCCTCCCAAGTAGCCAGGATTTGACAGCCAGGATTGCCACACTGTGGTGTGCTCCAGAACTACCTCCAGTAAACCCTTCCTCATCCCAGTCTGCCTTGGAATGCCAGCTGCACTGCAAGGGCCAGGAATAGCCGGCATAAGATTACTTATGCCAGCCCTGCATCATCTGAGGATTCCTCTGTGCTAGGAGACTCCTCAGATGATATTTTAAGGAAGCTTTACTTCCTCTTTGTGCTCTGCCATTGGGACCACAAGAGCTGGGACTCTCCATCAATATGTACACATTGCAGGGTTCTCACAGAGATGGAGAGGGCATAAGGAGCTTTCCTCACCTTGCATCCCAGGGGAGGACCAAGAACAATCACTGTCCCTGCACTTGGGGGTAGAGTGACCATATGTCCCGTTTTGGCCAGGACAGTCCCTTTTTTTAAGCCCTGTCCTGGTCATCCTGACTTTTTTTGGCAAAAGTGGGCATTTGTTCTGTTTGCTCTTGCAAAGAGCAAACAGGACAAGTGCCCACTCTTGTCAAAAAACGGGGTGCAGAAGAACATGCGGGGGTTGACCTGTGACACCAGCCCACACAAGGGGAAGGCAGGGTTTTGGCAGGGGGGCAGGCAGGGCTCGGGTGAGCAGCTCGGCCCAGTCCCGGGTGGGGGAAGGTCTCTGGATAGCCCTATGCAGGGGTGGAGGGGGGTGTCCTCAGGCTAGCCCCACACAGTGTCCTGTTTGGTCACCCTACTTGGGGGGAAAGGCTTGTAGGACACAAATAGACCCAGAAAACAGAGAGATGGGGGGAAGAAACCCTGCTCGCTCCCTCCCTCTGCCCCAGTCTATGGAATGAGATGGCCATAGAGAAGGGAGAAAGCAGCACCATTCCAAGGTTCAGAATCTGTAGCCCATGGGTGTCCCCTCTCTAGTGGCAGCTACCCAGAGGTGATGGGTCTACTATAGCTAGCCTCGCTTGCCACTCCTTTAGCTCAAATGGGGGAGGCTTGGGCTTTTTAACACTGGGGGTCCCAGCTTAAATCCTTGATGATGATTCCTGCTGGCCATTTTTATTGTGTTCTCCATGGAGCTCCAGCAGGAGGGACTGTGCACTCCCTGGAGTGGGGCTGTCTCACACAGCCCCCTAATCATGACTGTGTTTACATGTCACAAACTATTCTTTAGGACAGGGTCTGTTCTTCCCCATATGGTTGTAAATTGGTTTTATTAGCCTCAGTGGGAGTACCACACCTCCAGATCACGGATAAAGAGGACTCCACATTTTCCTTCCCTCCCCGGGGCCTATTTGTATAGGGTAAAACATTACATTTCTATATATTATTTATTTCTGTTTTTAATACATAAACAAGAGGATTACAGCTAGACTCCAGTAACAATACGACTCCTAGGACAGGTGGACAGTGAGTGGATGGATGTGAACTGCTATTTTTAATTTGAATAATTATAACTTTCCTCAAAGAGAAAAGGATGAGGATAAAACTGATAGGGAAAAATTCTTGCCCTATCACTCATAGAACTGGTCAAAAATAATATTTCCATTCTGGGGGATATTCTGACATTGTGAAACTTGTTTTCATTCCAAATCAGAACAAAAAGCTGAAACTTTGAAATTTGTTGATGAATGAAGACTTTGAAAAATGTTGGTTTGGGACCTTTGAAATGTTTAATTTTGATAATGTTGAAACATTATTATATAATGTGTTTTCACAGTCCTAGCACTATGGGGTTCTGGTCCATGACAAGGTGCTATGGTAATACAAACAACAATATACATAAAATCAAACAAAACATTTCAACATGAATGAAACAAAATGAGAAAGATGAAATGATTCATGTCTACTTTTTGCCAGGAAAATTTCCTTGAACTCAGTGTTAGAGAGCTTATTCCTTCACTCTCCCACTTCCCTGGTCCTTCTTGCATGAATAGAGAGCAACAATACCTGAAGTCCAAAGGTGCAAACAATTCTATGTTTATTGGGGTGAACTTCCAGCAAGCTTAAATCCAAGTTCCTTTTTTCCTTATTTTTGAATCCCAATTTATTTCCGGTTTGCCCCTAATTTATATAGTAATATTCTTAGCTATACCTTAACCAATCATTCTACTAAAATTTACCTAACTAATCCTAACATATTGTAACATGATTAGCTAACCAATTATATCCCACCACCTTAATTAGTTTACACCCAGCCAGGGCCGCCCAGAGGATTCCGGGGGCCCGGGGTCTTCGGCGGCGGGGGGCCCTTCCGTTCCGGGACCCGCCGCCGAAGTGCCCCGAAGACCCGTGGCGCCCCCACCCCCGCCTGCAAATTACCACCGAAGCGGGACCCGCCGCCGAAGTGCAGCCCGGTCTTCGGCGGTAATTCGGCGGCGGGGGGCCCCCACCGCAGGTCTTCGGGGCACTTTGGCGGCGGGTTCCGGAACGGAAGGGCCCCCCGCTGCCGAATTACCACTGAAGACCGAGCTGAACTTTGGCGGCGGGTCCCGCTCCGTCTTCGGTGGTAATTCACAGGTGGGGGGTCCTTCCGCCCTGGAGCGGAAGGACCCCCCGCCGGTGAAGACCAGGAGCGGAAGAAGCTCCTGCGCCCGGCCCCGCAAGAGTTTTCCGGGCCCCCCGGAGCGAGTGAAGGACCTGAGCAGGGTCCCCGAAAAACTCTGGTGGGGGCCCCTGTGGGGCTCGGGGCCTGGGGCAAATTGCCCCTCTTGCACCCCCCTCTGGGCGGCCCTGCACCCAGCAGACAGAGACCATGCAAATAAACAACAAAACAATACAGAAGTGAGGATTTCACAACTACATCTATACAAACATAAGGGTTTTCCAGCTGTGTCTATTGATAAGTGAGTTCTTACCAGACAGAAAACTATCAAACTAAATTTCCTTTAACATGTTCTAGGTTCTTTCCTTTCTCTGGAGGTGATAGATCGGATCACCCAGATTGCCTTATTTCAATATGACTAAACAGGGCCTCAGACTGTCACAGTGAGAGAAGGCCCTTACACAGATAGACAATGATTTTGATTCTTTCTTTTATATCTATATCTAGCTAAGTGATAAGAATGCACCTAAATTCTTAAAGTATAGGCCAGACAGGCTTGAATATCTATATCCTAACACTCAGTATTCCTTTGAAAAGTTTGGATTTTGGTGAAACTGCATCTTTCCAGTGGAAAAATGTTCCATCTTACTTTTTTTTTTGACCAGCATTAGTTGTTATCTTCCCTGTGAGGTGTGAGATCTTTTGAGTCCTTATGCAGAATGTTAGATACTTTTTAAAAAGTTTGCTTGTAAACAATATGAACATTATTCACATTACCCACTCCAATAGGAACACAGAAATTTAACAAGGGATTTCCATCTCACTGTGGATTTCTCTCAGACTTTTAAAGACACATTTTCAATATGCTGCCTAAGGATTTTGCTATGTGGCTGCTATTATCATTCATGAAAGTTGCACAGCTAAATCCATGAGGATCAGATAGAAAATTCACCCCCTTTGTGTTGTTTCAAGGCTGCTTCCCAAGAGGAAGTCTGCCTTCGGACATAGGTGGTGATAAAGGAAGTGTTAATCAGCAGAGGGATACATGAGAGAGGCTGGAGACAATTGCAGTTGTTTTAAAGATCTACTCATTACTTGAATATAGAGAGATGTGAAAATCTCCAGGCTTTTTCATGACTTCATCGCTGAACAGCACTTTCTTTGACACAAAAATGAGTCAAATCAAATCCTGTGCCCAGACATGTCTGCCTTGCAGAATCCTTGGGACCTCTGTGTAAATACTGGTGGGCATGCCTCCCAAGGCGGTAGTTTATGTGGTTCCCTCAGCACCTCTCCATTCCCTGGTGTGGAATCAGAGTCTGAGTTGCCATAGATAGCAGTTGGGTGCATTGCAGAGTGCTGATGTCAGGTAGACTCTGAGCATGTGAAATAACCTTCCCTCCCCAAAGTCCCAGCAGGGGCAGGTTCCTTCTAGTTGACAGTCAGATGGGGAAAACTTAAAAGGGCTATGTGGCTCAGTGTGGTGTCTTAGCAAACCACTCAGAAATGGAAGTGACTTACAGAGAGAGAGAGAG
The DNA here is from genome assembly GCF_016161935.1 of Mauremys reevesii. Lineage (NCBI taxonomy): Eukaryota > Metazoa > Chordata > Testudines > Geoemydidae > Mauremys > Mauremys reevesii. The sequence continues at coordinate 94,323,799 of NC_052626.1, forward strand.
AGAGTTTGGTGCTCATAGAGCTGAAGATCCCCTCCTACCAATGGGGCTAGGAGAAGGCTCCTTAGATAACCCCCAGTACAATGTATGGACCTTTTGTTCTCCTCCTCTATTCCCAGTGAAGCAGTGTATGGGTCAATGATGCATCAGGAATTCCTGTGGCTTCAGCAGAGGTATATGGAAGAGAGGGTTTAGGCTGATGTAATTATGCTTGGAGGGATTGGTGGGAGCTAATTTACATACACCTCTGAAGAGATCCATATAAATTACTTATGGTCTGGTCCTTTCCACACACCACTTATGCACTAGGTTGATTACTACCCAGGTCCAGTTGGCTCTGGGTCCGGCTCTGGGTCCTTAGTAAGCAGGCAGCCATATAATGGATTTTTGTGTCTTTAGTAATTTATTTACATTATACATTATAAAAGTTCTTTAAAATGTTTTTTATAGCTAGAGGATTATAAAATGTTAACCATAGATTGCAGTTTTCCTTTAAAATCCTTCTACTATCAAAAGCATGTTGCCCTGCCTGACAGGGTAGTTGATATTTTAGAATATTTCTCTGTCTAATGACCATTTTACAACCACTCCTGACTTCAGTGGAAGGGAAAAAATCAAGAGATATTTCTAGTGAGTGGGAGCAATTTGACTTCTAATTTTAAGGGATGTTGTTCTAGACTGTGAATGTAGAGCAGAGTTCAAAGGACAGTGTTGATGGAAAAGGAGAAAAGCTTCTGCTGCTTGAATAATTTAAAACTGAGTTGGACAAACTACTAGAAAATGTACTGCAGGGCACAACCACGCATTAGCAGAGGAGGAGACTGAGTGAGCAACTATGTTTTTTCTAAATGTATATAACAAGAAGTGTAAAAATGTGAAGACTGATATACACATGCATAATTAGACTATTAGATTGTTAAACTCTTTCTGTCTGAGAGAATAATATAATAGCAATCATAACAGTTTCGACGTCACTAAAATTCCAGTACCACCCAAGCATTCTCAAAAAAGCAATACTGTTGTTATAGCAAAAAGCGTCTGAATGAATTAGACAGACTGATGAGGGAAGATGGGAAGCCTTTAGCTGTCCTGTCTTACTACCACTATGTGAAAAATATGTTGCCCTTATGTTTTCAAATATATCTATTTTGCTTTGGCATATGGGTTACTGTTGCAAAGATGGTATTCCATGAAGGAGGACATCCAGTCTCACTGTTGAATTCACAATAGCTTCCCAACATCTCTGTGTAATATTTTTGCTGATAAAAAGTTAATGGTATTCCAACAGATAATTTCTTCTGACAACTCCTGTAGCCTGAAAATGCTGGTGAACACCTGCACTGTGAAAACAGGTAACTGTTTTTCACTGATATAATTTGTTTACCATAAAGATCTTTATTATTTGAAAATGTGACACAGAGGCCACTAGTGGTTCACTACACTGTGTCAGCAACTCTTGTCAGGCCTGACATACTCACTACACCTAACACACTGTTGTCATGATCTGTATCTAAAAGGTGTCACGTAAGGTATCATATACAAACTGGTAACATGCTAGTCATTAATATTATTGTGGGTGTATGTATGGGTGTTATATGAACAATTATATATATGTGCTGAAAATACATTCTTAAAATGCATTTGGCAAGCAGTATCTAAGCCACTCCTATTTCAGACAAAGAAATGTGGTTCCACCTATTTGAATGTGTCTCTGATATAAATTAGGCAAGGTGTGACCAAAGACAAAGAATAGCACATTTACATGCCAGGTAAACAAAGCCATCAGGAGAGCAAGTGGGGAAAGAGGAATACTTAATCTTGATGGAGGATGGAGACTTCACCCCCAGGAAGCCTTCCTGCCTCTTGAAGCAGGGTGGAGTAGGCCCAGAGGGCCCCTACTGTAGGCCTCAGGGTCCTGCCACGCCTTGTCCAAGAGAGGAGCAAAAGAGAAGTCCTCCAGGCCTAGAGTGGTGTGGGAATGTAGCCAATGAGACCAGCTTCAGGGAGCATCCAATCAGGGCCCAGCTGGGCTATATGAGTTTTCATCAGACAGCCTGAAACATTAAGTGATCCTACATATTCTCTGGGGTTCCTTTAAAAAACAGAGCATGTTATTTATCTAAAGTGCTTATATGGCCCTCATCACTGTAGTATCTGAACATCTCACAGTCTTTAATGTATTTATCCTCCCAACATCCCTATGAGATAGGGAAGTGCTATTAACCCCATGTTGCAGATGGGGACCTGAGGCATGGAGAAACTACGTGATTTGCTCAAGGTCACATAGGAAGCCTACAGCAAAGCAAAGAATTGAACTGGGGGTCTCAGGCCAGTGCCCTAACCACTGGACCATCTTTTTTCTCTTTATCAGACAGCACCACAGACAGGATATGTAGTTTCTAGGATAAGACTACTGATAGGGATGCTATTCATGAATTTATTAATGAATAATAATGTATTTGATAAATTTAGCCCCTTTTTCTTTTTGTTAATTATCCATGAACTGCTTTGATTTTTACGAATGTGTCTATTGGTTAAAATTATTCAGTGAGTGCTCAGTGCAAACAGAGGGCTCGATCCTTCAGGGTGCTGACCACACTGACCCCCGTCGAGCAAAGCACTTTGCTAGATCAGGGACAGGCACCTTGCAGGACTGAGCAAACTATTTGCGACATCTCTACAAATCTGTACTTGCTACTTTTACATTACACATCTGCATTTGCTACCTGTAATCTTGTGTCTGGAGACAGGATACTGAACTAGATGGACCACTACTCTGAACATTCCTGCTTTGTGTTCCTATGCTTACTGCTGCTTCCCAGGCCCAGGATAACCTCCATGTTGTGTCTCCCTGATGGTGGCCCCTTTTAATCAGATCCTCCTTTATGCCTTATAAATTTGTTCAAGGTGCCATTTCAGAGACAGATTTTCAAACTGCAAACCCTCCATTTACATGGGACATGGAACAGCTTTACATGGAAATAGCCCTTAATCATGTTGAGATCTTGTTTCCTGCTCCCTTTGAAAAACGAGGGGCATTTCGTCACCAAGGAAGGTATTTAGTCCAATTAATGCAAAAGATCTTCCACAGATACATTTCCAGATAATTCAAATTTAATGAGATTTTCTTCTGTACACTCCAGCAGATTAAATACAGAGACAAGCTATTAACTAATGCAAATGAAAGTTTCAGAGGAAAATGTGCAGAGTTTGTGGCATTATAATGTAACTTTCATTACTACCACCTTCAGAATGAGGCAACAAAACACCAACAATATCAAATAACCAGTAGGGCTGTCAAGCGATTAAAAAAATTAATTGTGATTAATTGCTCTGTTAAACAATAATAGAATACTATTTATATACATATTTTTGGATATTTTCCACATTTTCAAATATATTGATTTCAGTTACAACACAGAATACAAAGTTTACAGTGCTCCCTTTATTTTTTTTATTATACATATTTGCACTGTAAAAATAAAAGAAATAGTATTTTTCAATTCACTTAATACAAGTACTGTAGTGCAATCTCTTTGTCATTAAAGTTGAACTTACAAATGTAGAATTATGTATAAAAATAACTGCATTCAAAAATAAAACAATGTAAAACTGTAGAGCCTACAAGTCCACTCAGTCCTACTTTTTGTTCAGCCAATCGCTCAAAGAAGTTTGGTTACAATTTGCAGGAGATAATACTGCCCGCTTCTTGGTTACAATGCCACCTGAAAATGAGAACAGGCGTTTGCACAGCACTGTTGTAGCCGGCATTGCAAGATATTTACGTGCCAGATGTGCTAAAGATTCATATGTCCCTATGCTTCAACCACCATTCCAGAGGACATGTGTCCATACTGATGATGGGTTTTGCTCAATAATGATCCAAAGCAGTGCAGAGCAACGCATGTTCATTTTCATCATCTGAGTCAGATGCCACCAGCAGAAGGTTGATTTTCTTTTTTGGTGGTTCGGGGTCTGTAGTTTCTGCATCAGAATGTTGCTCTTTTAAGACTTCTGAAAGAATGCTCCACACCCCGTTCTGATCAGATTTTGGAGGGCACTTCAGATTCTTCAATCTTGGGTCGAGTGCTGTAGCTAATCTTTAGAAATCTCACACTGGTACCTTCTTTGCGTTTTGTCAGATCTGCAGTGAAAGTATTCTTAAAATGAACAATATGCTGGGTCATCATCCGAGACTGCTATAACATGAAATATATGGCAGAATGTGGATAAAACAGAGAGCAGGAGACATACAATTCTCCCCCAAGGAGTTCAGTCACAAATTTAATTAACACCTTTTTTTTTTAATGAGCGTCATCAGCATGGAAGCATGTCCTCTGGAATGGTGGCCAAAGCATGAAGGGGCATCAGAACGTTTAGCATAAATACCTTGCAATGCTGGCTACAAAAATCCCATGTGAATGTTTGTTCTCACTTCCTGGTGACATTGTAAATAAGAAGGGGGCAACATTGTCTCCCGTAAATGTAAACAAACTTGTTTGTCTCAGCATTTGGTTGAACAAGAAGTAGGACTGAGCAGGGTGCCCAGAGGATTCAGGGGGCCTGGGGTCTTCAGTGGCGGGAAGGCCCTGCTTCGGCAGTAATTTGGTGGCAGGGGGTCCTTCCACTCCGGGACCCGCCGCTGAAGTGCCCCGAAGACCCGTGGTGGGGCCCCCTGCCGCCAAATCAGGGCCGCCCGGGGGGGGGGGGGAAGTGGGGCAATTTGCCCCAGGCCCCAGGCCCCGCAGGGGCCCCCACGAGAGTTTTTCGGGGGCCCTGGAGTGGGGTCCTTCACTCGCTCTGGGGGCCCCGGAAAACTCTCGGAGGGCCCGGGCCCCCGGACCTTCTTCCGCTCCGAAGCAGGGGCCCCCCGCGCTGAAGACCCCAGGCCCCCTGAATCCTCTGGGTGGCCCTGCGCCGAATTACCGCCGAAGTGGGACCAGCCGCCGAAGTGCCAGGTCCCGCTTCGGTGGTAATTCGGCGGCGGAAGAAGCTCCGGGGGCCCAGGCCCCGCGAGAGTTTTCCGGGGCCCCCAGAGCGAGTGAAGGACCCTGCTCCAGGGGCCCTGAAAAACTCTCGTGGGGGCCCCTGTGGGGCCTGGGGCAAATTGTCCCACTTGCCCCCCCCCGCCGGGTGGCCCTGGGACTGAGTGGATTTGTAGGCTCTAAAGTTTTACATTGTTTTGTTTTGAATGCAGTTATGTAACAAAAAACCCCTACATTTGTAAGTTGCGCTTTCACGATAAAGAGGTTGCACTATGGTACTTGTATGAGGTGAACTGAAAAATACCATTTCTTTATCATTTTTACAGTGCAAATATCTGTAATAATATAAAATGAGTATTGTACACTTTGTATTCTGTGTTGTAATTGAAATTAATACATTTGAATGTAGAAAAACATCCAAAATAATAAATTTCAATTAATATTCTATTGTTTAGCAGTGCAATTAAAACTGTGATTAATCGTGATTAATTTTTTGAGTTAATGAGTGAGTTAACTGCGATTAATCGACAGCCCGAACAGCCATTGTTGTATGCAGCAGCTAAAATGTACTTACTTAGTGAGGAGGATTTTTTTACAGGTTAAACCATAATCAGGACACAATAGGCCAGTTTTCAAAAGGGCTTCAGCCTGGTCTCTAATTTTGGGTTAAAAATCATTTGTGTAATTAGGGGCTGGTATTGCAAAGTCAATGAGCAATTTACTGAAATCCGAAGCGCCTTGAATTCCCATAGACTACAACAGGTGTTGAAGATACTTTGCAGCTCCAGGAGTTGTATAGCACATAACAGGATCAAGCTTTTATTTCTTTGGGCCTTAGAATTCAATGATAAATACTGTCTGAACAAATGGCCTGTAATTATGGGTCACAGCTGCCAAAAGCTGCTCTGACACCTTTTGAGCAGGCAGCCGTGCAGCTCACTATTCCGAGTGGGAACTGATCTAAATAGGAACAGAGCGAGCCTAGAGAAGGATAGTGAAGTGGCAACAGCAGGAAGAGGGCCTAGCTTCCATCAAGCCATCTTCCCCAGACAGCCCATCCCTTGTTCCTAGTATCTCCTCAGCTTTCCCCCCCCCACAGGCCACCACCAACAGCAGCCTGCAGAGACAGCCGTCCCCAGCTTCTTTTGCATAGCCACTGAACTGCCCTCCCCATTCCTCACCTACTTTTGGACACCCCCAAAAATCCAGCTTCCCTTGGCTAACCCCCAGAAACCTCCGCTGACCCAGCTCTTCCAATAGCCCCCTGCTCCCTTCTTCGCTCCAACACCCCACAAACCCAGCTTCCTTTAACTTCCCCCTAGACTCTGCAACAATCCCGAACTACCCTATCTGCCACTCCGACAGTGCCAAAAACCCAGCTGGCCAGCTTCTCCCAGCCACCACATAGCTACCCCATACCCACCCCCGCTATCTCCATTTTCTGCCAGACACTCCTACAAACCTACCTGCTCCAGTTTTTCCCTCCCAGACAGCTCCCACCTACTCCCCAGAGAATCCTTCACCGTCACCCACCTATCACAGTTGCCATGTTTTGTGCAGCTCCATGTCTTACTCAAGCCATTGCTTGAAATAGGGTATCTTCTCCTTATGATGAAATTTATGCTCAGATAAATTTATGCTCAGATAAAAAGTATGTACAAATATGCTCCTTTGCCTGTATGGAAAAATATACTAAAATCATTTAAGAATATTTAAGTAAAAACATACATAAAACTACTTATTGAAAATTTGAGTTTCAATGCATACTTACTGGTTATTTAGTAGCATCACATTTGACATTAAATTGCTTTGAATAACACTTTTTTTTAAATAAAAGCCTGTACATTTACTCATATAACCTCCTCTCATTGCACAGGGTATGTAAATATTTCAAATATTTTACACATTTCAAATGAACACACATACACACAAAAGACATATGGACATGAATATTGTAGGTCTGATGCAATCTTCCAGGATTTGCGAGATCAGGCTGCTCGTCTGTAATTTTTATACAGCTGGTATAGTTAATCTCTTGACCTTCAACCCGTTTATTTGTCTTTCTAGCTCAAATACTTGTCCAGACGATGTTGTCCTGGCCTCTCTTCCACACACTTTAAGCTCCTCAGGAGTTTCTGTGCTACAATAAAGAAATTTTTGCAGCCAACAGCTCTGTTATTTTATTTGCATAACCTCTGCTATTTTGCTTACCACACTTTTTTATAAAACAGATCACGTAAGGCAATGTTGAGAACAATTACAACAAGAATGTATTGACTAGGAGCCATACTCATTGCTAAACAGAATTTAACAGAATGTATGCAGTATTAATCTCTTCAGCTTGGAAGAGGTTAAGAGGTTTTCTATTTTTATCGAGATGTTTCTTAGTGTTCTGTTATTGTTCATCTATTTTATCTTTGAAGAAAATGTTCTGGCTGAATCTGGTGACTGAAGAAGACAGAAATTATTAAATGCAGTTGCTATGATTCTCCTTCCTCAAAGAGCAATCATATGTTTTCAGCATGAATGAGCTTTACATTAAGAGTAAAAACAAAGCAAGAATAAAAGCATCTATGAGTGTCTCTCCTATCTAACATGCTGTATGAACTCTGCTTCACAAAATGGCAGGCAGAATCCTTTGGAATGTAAAGATGTAAAGAAAGTCTTAACAGTAATGTCCCAGCAGAGAAGAAATAGCCAAGTTCCTGCTAGATAAACTTCCTCTGCACAAGGAGGAATGCACAATGTACAATAGTGTCTCCGATTTACTTCTAGAGCAAGTCTGAGTAAGCATAGGCAAGATTGTGCACTTATAGAATGCTTTTGGGAGGTTTTAATTTTAACATTTAAAGATGCAAAGGTACTAGGTCAAATTCATAGATGATGTGTAAGGTGGTGCAAATTATATTTTGACAAATGGGTATAAGGGAGGCTAAGGGAGCTTATGTATGTCTAAATGGAAAAGAGCAGTTTAGCAGGAAAATCAACTAGCACGAGGACATAAAATGGTAGAAGTTCAAACCCCTGCCCAAATTTAATTCCAACTTAAAATTTAACTTTTTATACCTTCCTGCTCAATCTGGTCTAAGTTACACCACTTTACACTAGGCCCATTGGGTCTCATGTTCCTTAGCAAGCTTTGGATACAGTATGTCCTGTTTCTCAATCTCAGGTCTGAAATTATGGGGCTTTTTGTTTTAGAATGACAAAACAGCGTCTCTGTATTCCTCATGCAACAACACTAGGCCTTGAAAATACCCAGACTGCCATCCTAGAAATGCAAACAGTTCATGAAAGGTGGGTCTGGACAGAGAATCAGGGAACCTACACTCAGCAGAACATCTGGCCTCCAAGGTCCATTTTTAGGCTCAAGGTCACATCCAGTGTGCATCTAAGGCTTTGTACTGATATTTGTGTTTTCATTGTTTTGGTTGTACAGTCTGCATACTTTCCCCTATAGTACAACATTGTTTGACTGCTGGAATTGACTGTGGCATACTAGAAGTTGTATTGCTGAGCCTTTCAAACCATTCAAAGGATTTGGACACTCAATTCCCATTCATTTTAATCCCCCCGTAGTATTATAGATTGTTCATTTTGATAGTATCTTCCTCTTTTGTACTGACTGTGATATATGATAGTGGTAAGAGAGGTTTCTCTCTGGATAACTGAGGTTGGATGTGTTAGAGCCTGATTCTGCAAAGTGCTGGGTGTAGAACTAAGTGAAATTTTGAATTTCCATCCTGGAAATTGACATTTTTGAGCAAAATTAAGATTTTCTTGTGGAAAATTATGATTTTGCAGAAATTTTCCACTAGAAAATTCCCAACCAGCTCGTTCTAATTGCCTTCACCTTCCATTGACTGATCTGGAATGGATGGTGTACGCATACTCGGCACTTTGCCAAGTCAGTAAATTTCACTCTTGGATATTACACTATATTTTAGGGATTTTTTTAAAGCCATGGCTGTCCTAGCGCTATGGAGATGGGCACTCTGTCTTTGCTTAGAAATTTAAATAAATAAGTAAATAAACAAACATCTTCTCTAATGCCTCAGATACACAACAAAAAGGAGAGTAGCCACTCAGTGAAATCATACACACAGTTATGTGATAGACTGTAATGATAGGAAGATATAGCATGTGTGACTCTACAAATTTTATAATACCCCACTGTTTCCCCCTTACAAAAGCTATTTTTTCTTGGGCTAATGAAGAGATCATAGATAAGGGACAAATTAACATCAGCCTATCACAAATCAGGTTTAACAACCATGTATCCCTCTTGCTCCATACTGAAGGAGAGATTTTTTCAGCTTTCTCCCCTTTCTTACAGAGCAGCAATCAATTGAAGGCACCTATGAAGTGTGCAACCTTCCTGGATAATGTTGTCTGCTTAATAATTCCTCTCACATCACTGGTGCCTCCTTGAATTGTTCCAACATCAAACACAAATAACACAGTGGTTAGTGAAATAGTGAAGCAGCAGGACAGTGCTTGGAATTACATTCCAGCTTCTTAGTTATTAAATAACACTTCTGTAAAAATGTCAATCCTTTTTAAACAAGAGTGTTGAATACATTTCTCCTCTGTCTTTCCCAAAGTGAATAATCAGTCTGAAGACCATCTGTCTGTGTAGCAGTCTCCTGCCTCTGTTCCTAGGTCTGATTAATGAGGCTAAAGAACACAATGGTACATACACATAACCTAGAACTGTGTCCTATAAAAGACAACAGTATCTGTGTAATCCTGTCTGTTACATGCTGTCTCTCCAACAGCAGGGTATTTGTGGATGGGTGAAAAACAGGGAGACAAAGAATACCTACGTGCCTCAATATGTCCTTTAAAAATACCACTAGCTGTGGACTTTCATAACCTGATACAAAAATCACCTCATGGTTTTCATTCAATACACTCCTTAAAACTCTACTGTGATGCTTTTAAAAAAAAATCAAACATAGTTAGGCAGCATGCGTGGTGTGACCATTGCTTAGCACACTGTTCATAATCACCTGTTACATGGCATCCCCCAGTCTGTTTATTGTAGCCAATTGTTGCCTTGGAAGCGCTTCGAGGCAAGCACCACAACATCTAGCACAATGGGGCAATGACTGAGGCTCTTGGTCGCTAATGCAGTATGCTACTAAGTACCACCAGCTGGTTTTACTAGGATTTAGTGGTAAATTAATGGTGGATTTGGTGTACATTCACAGGCATGGAATATTGGTATATATTTTTAGTGAGCTCTTTCTTTTAAAAATCATTTTAAGAGGGTTCAGCTGTGCTACTATTGGAGGTACTCAGGAAGCTTTAATCAAGAAATATTTGAGGAAAAACTGGAAGGAAAATTGTTCATAAAAATGGGTAAGATTTTTTTTCCCCCGCAGCAGCTCTAGTTGTATATTTTGGTTTGATCCAAGAGTACATTGTCCAATTGATGTAACGTATAAGTTGAACTAGCAATGATGGGAGTTTAGTGCATATATAGAAAGTAGAAAATGCCCCCCTTTTGAAAATGCATTTGTGACCAATATGGCAATTTCCTGCAATATCTTTGGGAGGCCTTACTGTATTAAGTTTCTGTATCATTGTGGGCCAGGGAGTGTGTGTATTACCATGGGGGAGGGTGACCACAGCTCTCCAGAAAATAAGATCAGTGCAGGATGATTAGGCAAATTCACTCAGGTTGTAATTTGATACAAAGACCTGGAGAGGCTCATATATACTGGTTCAAACTGGATTCTCCAGAGACCAAACAGGCAAAGAAAGGACTTTTGGGTAAATAGTCTGAGTTTAATCTGACTCAGCCACCTTTCTGTCAATAAATGGATTAGAACCATTGCCCTCCTTGCAGAAGGGTTGGAAGGACTGGCACTAACCAGAGTCCTTACTGGAGTTGGGGAGGTGATCTCTGGTAATGCATGTTTCAGCATGCATGTTTGGGTTTTTTTATTGTTTTTAATATGTTTTTTCTAATGCTTTCACCTTAATAATAAATGTACTTGCTTATAAAGGGCTACACGGTAACTTACAAAGGGCTGCTGCCTGGTAACTAGTAACTACTGGCAATTTCAGCTTTTCATAGCCTTGTAGGATAAAGCAAAGTGCAGACAGAGTCTGTTCTGGGTTATCTGGCTTGCTCCTAATGTAGGCAGGGAACCATGCTGTTTGGGAAAACCCCAGTCAGAAGAAAGACAGATGCAGGTGTCAGCTCAAGAGACATGAGGAGCTGGGAGTTCTTTCTGAACCATGGAGGGAGAATACAGCTGTAGTTGCCACGAACTGTGACAACAGTCCCTCAACAATCTTATTCCTTTACAAAGCTTCCATTCCAAGGGCCCAATCCTGTGAGCAGTTGAATAACTCAGTGTGAGACACTGAGCAACCTCCATTCATATTCATTTCAGTGGGAGTCAAGGGAGCTCAGCACATTGAAGGTTCAGGTACAAGATGAAAAGACTGAGAATTCAATTTAGTGCAAGTAAAAACGCAAAATTCTGGATGCTTAGCAGAACTATGGGACCAATTCTGCAAACTGATACTACAAAGCAGGGCATTTAGTACCAAAAAGGGCAGGACCAGCTCCTATCCAATTCTGTTGGGTAGATTGGAGCCTGATCCTCCAGCTGTTATTCAGGCAAAACACCCACTGACATCAAAGAGACTTTGTATGATTAAGGATTGGCCTTTGTGCTGGAGGAGAACGGATTTTCTGTCCAGATCTCTGGTAAGTCATACTTCTGGTCAGGCTGGAAATACTGCAAAAACAGCCTCTCTCATGAGACTTCCAGACTCAGCTGCTTCTGGGAAGTGCAAGAAACATGGAAATTATAAATACAGAGAAAAGGAATCTGAGAAGTTTCACACTGCATACATATTTTGTGTTTGTTGCAGGGGGGAGGGGTTGAGTGGGAGGGATATTCTAATACTCCAGTCTGGTGCAAGGCATAACATGGAGAAGAATACACAAGCCCAAAGGGAACAGATTCTAAAGGGAGGGGTATATACAGAACACCATAACCCTTACTCCTTAAGACTGACATTCTGCCACATAGTAAGGTTGTAAAAGTACAGGGCTTGGTTCTGGCTTTCTTACAATAATGTAAATTAGTGGAGTTCTCTTTGTCTCATTGTTTCTTTGTAGTCTGTCCACATCCATCTCTTGTCTTATCCTTAGAGTGTATGAGCCCTAGGTCACAGGGATCATCTTTCTGTTCTGTGTTCATACACTGAATGGCACAACGGGGTCCTGGTTCATGACTGGGGCTCCTAGAGGTTACAGTAATACAAATAAATAACAACAATTTCCAGCACTGTAAACACATTTTTTGTTTGGGCTTTGGATTTTAATTGGTCATAGCATTTCATCTGTATCTAAAGTCACTAATCATCATCATCACAATTATCAGCATGTGTCAGTCCTGAAGAAATGCATCCTTGTGTCCTGCTTTGACTATGTACAGTACTGAATTGACTCTGATTCTCCTCATTTCAATCTCATTCTTTTCAGAGGTGTTGGGCTGAATTCAAACCTACTGCAACTCTATTTCTGTCATGTTCTCAAGCCGTTCATTCTGCTCTGCTTCTACTACTTTTCTCCGATCTAACCACTAATTGCTTTGGCCATTATTATAGCTATTTTTCAAAAAATACATCACCCAGATTTTTCACAGCTTTACACCACGAACAGTGAATGGGACAGGATTTCCTTTTTATATAGTTATTTCATTTGAGAGAGAGAGAGAGAGAGAGAGAGTGTGTGTCCCTACAATTAAGTAGCCTGATTTTCAGTGATAAGCACCTATAGCTCCAATTGCCATAGATGGGAATTGTGGGTGCTCAGAAAGTCAGGCAATTGTTGGCTTATTAGATGAAGGAATTTTATCAATATATAAAAACCCTAGCTGTATCTAAATCCATTAAATTAAACCCTCCTCCCTATTCAAGTTAATTTATTTAGTTTCTCAAGTAGTTTAGTTAGTAAGAGAAATGATGGATGAGTTCTTGGAAAATCCTAATCCAAAACATGAGAATGTTCTTTAAATTAGTACTAACGTCTGAATTCTTTATTGTATCAAATTCAGACAATTGTTTCATCAGAAAAGACATTTAAATGTGTGGCAAAAAAGCCTCCAACCTCCCTCCCCCCCAAAAAAGAAGCAAATTTTAGCCTTTTGTTGCTGTTGAGAATGCTGAAAAATTTCACAAAACCACATATCTAAATGGCTTCTATTGAAATAAGCAGAAAAAAGTTCCAGTTGCACATGCATTTTCCTACAGGCCAGTCCATCTAAGTGGGTTTCTTCACGCATTTATTAATGTGGCACATTTCAAAACAGAGTTCCTCTAGTGATGGTGCTGTGCACATTTACTCTTTACAAGACTTCAGTGGGAGCAGAGGGTGCTCAACACCTTGAAAGAGCATTCAGTACCTTGCATATACAACTGTGCAAATGATTTCTTGGTTCGTTGACATAGTGAAAAAATGGTGAAAAAAATAATTTGGGTCAAAGTGTTTCTATTTAAGGAAAAAATGTTCCCACCCCACCAAATTAATTGGTAAATTTGACAAATTTGAAATGGATTCCTGAAATGTATGATCAATCTGCATTTTTCAGTGAAAAAAAATTCTAAGCTGAAAAATTTCTCCCATCTCTACTTGCACATCAAGCACCAATATACGTAGCATAAGCCTAGCTCGGAGCCTGGTTGTTGCCACACATATTGCCAACATGGTAGCAGTTTACTGTCATGCCTTAAGAATCAACAAATCTCCAGTAGCTTGGGCAATGAGTACTCTGTTCATTTCAGCTAAAACATGCTGCTCCTCCAGAATGCCTAATTGTGAAGATGAGACAAAAAAACCCCAACTAACAGTGATCCAGAGTCAGACAAAGAAGGTGAGACTAGAATGGGGATGAGTTAATAAGGGCTTGTCTACACAGTGGGATAATATGCTCCACAGTGGTGTGATTTCTGAAGAGCACTAACATGTTGCACATTAATTGGTCCCTGTAGACCCTGCTGCTGTGCATTAAAGGACACCTAGTGTGCTTGAACATAATACTATTCCAAACAGCACTATGTTTGATATAACACTCTATTATATCATTGATCATTATTACCATAGACACTAGCAGCCTTCATGCGACCCACTCTGTTGAGCAAGCATTCACAACGAATGCCATCAACTTGGTGACCAAACACCGCTCAGTGATTTCCTGGTCATCAGACCAGCAACTCAACAACCATAGACATGTATATCACATTTAGAGAGCTTTATCACTCCAGGTGCTGATTCATCTGCAGAGTGCATCAGCACTTGAACTTTGGAGGGTTGGAAAATGGAGATAAACTGTTAGAAAGTCCACAGCATAAATAACAGTGAGTCAAATTCTCCCTTCATTTACAACCCCATAGGTTTTACCCAATATGATTTACTTGCTGCCCACCCCTCAGTTTAAATGTCACTTCTTGCTTTAATTACATCCACCTTTAGCTCATAAACCCAGTAAATGTGAAGAATTTAATAAAGTACAAGTTTGCCAGCAAGTGAGGATGTTGCAAATTATCACAGCTTTAATTTTTCTTTTTGGAGCTTTTCCCATGTTTTTAAATCTTTGCTTCCATTCACCTAGTAAAGACAGTCATTCTATAAATACTAGAGACCCCTTCCTTTTTGCCTCTCTCTCATTACATGCATTATACATCCCACCCCTTCATTCCTGTTCTGAACCCTCTCAATTCACCTTTTCACTGTCATAAGAGAAGATAGGATACCACAGAAGATTGAGGGCTATGGTTGGCAATTGACAGTGGGAAGTGAAGAGAAAAGAATTCCTATAGCTCATCATGGTGCACAGAGAGGTTGGTGAGGGGTCCTGGTCACAGGATCTCTATTTGATAAGTGGGGAATTACCATGGTATTGTGTGGTTTGTAGTTATGGATTTTCTTGATCAACCATCTCTGGGAATCCTTAGAAAGGAGAGGAGTTTCCTGAGAAAATTACGTACAAATAATCACTTGTTAGAAGACTGTTTCTTAACCTCTGCTTCCATTTGGCACTTCTCATAATTGCTGTCTTAAACAGAAGATGAACCCATTCTGTTTTCTAGGGTGGCTGGGATGATACTATCACCACAATGATAAGTCACTTTCTAATGAGGCCTATTATTCAAAAACTATTTGCCAGCCCTGTGATAAATGATGGGCTGCTTGGAGCCATGCATATTTCTTTCTTTGTCCATTGACAGGCTCTCAAGGATGACTTCAAATTCTACCATCTCAGAAAAACTCCTATAAAGGCTAGATAGTGCCCTAGAACTACAATGCTGTGTTTGGGATGAGGGTTTAGGAAGGGCTATAGATCAGCAAGCACCCTGGGAGGAATTTCATCTGACTCAGACAGAGTCTATGGCAACTCTTAATTTCCTCAAGCAGGCTCACATAAAATGTTGAAGGGAAAATGTCAAGTTGAAGTCAACATGATTTGGGGCCTGGGTAGTGGGGAATAGGTGCCTTTCCTGAATATCTGGTATGTAGTAAAAATAAGTGGATCCAGCCTAGTGCTACCCTGTTAATTCCAACAAACTTGTATATATGTCAGTACATGGCCAATGATGTAAAAGATCAGAAAGATCTAGTAGAATAAAGCACAAGGATTTTCCTGTTCAAGCTCTGTGCCTTTTCCTGGTCTAAAATCTGACTGTGATGGATGCAGGATTGTATGAAAATATAAATGCTGCAGGAGTTTAGAGTCCAAAATGAAGTAACTTGCCAAGATCACAAACACATCAATGGCAGAACTTGGAGTGGAACTCAGATCTTCTGACATCCAGTCAGATGACCTACTGGACCATTGCTTCTTCCCAAGAAGGCGAGTGAGAGCTCTTCACAGACAGATCAACCTCAGGTATGTAGGATGAATTAGCCATGGCTTGCTGCATGGGTCAATTATGGTGGTTGTGATCTGGCTGATGTGATTGTGTCAAACAGGAAGATTCCTTATGCTGGATATGAGCTTTGAGCTGTACATGAACTCAGATTGTTGAGGTCAGTAGCCAACCCCTAATGCCCACATACCTCTTTATTCATCAACACAGGGCCAGCCACTCTGCCTCAACACGCCAACATTTATGTCAGTTATTACACATAATTATTTCAACTCTAGCAATGCTAAGAAGTGATGACTTTCTGAGAGAAATAATAAATTGGGTAAATTGAGTTATCATTTGCAATAAGATTAAAGCAACTTTATGTAGCTAAATTTTCCTTCATTTCCATTTAAAGTGAAATAAGTGTTCTGAAAAAACCCCATAAAAATACAGTATGTGGAGAATAATGTGGGAGGCTTACTGAATAAGGAGTGAGGACGGATAAAGAGGAAGAGATTCATTTTGGTTTAGTTATGTCAATATTTACTTATAAAACTAAACTTTTAATGTTCATTCACCTTGGAATTCACCAAATGCATGTTCTTTGGTCTTAATGGGTATTTATCTCTTTGTTACCACAGAAGTGATGACTTCACTCTTTTTGGGCCAGTAAAATTACCATATACAGTTAAACCTTGCAATAATACACCCTGTGATAACACAAATTTGGATATAACGCCATCATAAGTTGGCTCCCCTTTAAGGCTGTAATACTGTTTGTGTTTTGCCGGAATACTGTACTTTTTTAATGACATTTATAAATAAACCGCGTTCTTCTGGTCTTATAGGATAAAGTGAATCTTGGCCATTGCAGGCCCATTGCACTTAGTTCTCGGGTTGTACATGTGTATGGAGTTTGCCTATAAACTTGTTATTAATTTCCTATATTTTAAAAAATATTTTACCATTATGGATACTCCAGTTTGCAAACGCAAGTCATTTTCTGCCCAAGAGAAATTGTACGCCCTGGATCAACTAAAGAAGGGCAAACAACAAATTCAGCTTGCTAGAGAACTAGGAATTAGCGAGTCCACTCTGTGAGGGTGGAAAAAAGAAGAAAAGCTCTGTAGCCTACCCAGCATTCTTGAAGAGAAAACTGGTTTACAGAGTAAAAAGGTCAAGTTTGCTAATGACGAAAGCCCAGATTCAGCCTTGTACAAATGGTTTGTCCAGGCTCGCTCAGAAAGAATTCCCATTTCTGGCCCTATTCTGAAAGCTCAAGCAGAGAAATTTGATCGTCTTATCAATGGAAATGAATCCAAATTTAAGGCGAGTAACAGCTGGCTGGACAGATTCAAGAAAAGGCACACTATAAGCCAAGTTCTTGTGTCTGGGGAAATCCGCTCAGCTGATAAAGGCTGCTGATTCCTACCCAATTGAGCTTAAAAAGTTGCTGGAGGAAGGTCGCTACACAGCCGATCAAGTTTACAACTGTTTTGAGACTGGTTTATATGCTTTAAAATGTTACCCGATTGCACCCTCGCAACCAGGACTGATAGTCACAAATGAGAAGGCTTTAAGCAGAAGAAGGACCGAGTCACTCTCTTGTTTTGCGTTAACAAGTCTGGCAGCCACAAAGTGAGACCTCTGATGATCAGAAAAGCGAGGTCCCCCAGATGTTTTCATCATGTTAATATGAAGACCCTTCCCTTTGAATACACCAACAGCAAGAATGCATGGATGAATAGCTCCATATTTGAAGGCTGGTTCCATAAAACTTTTATGCCAGCCACTCGGGCTCATTTGCGAAAACTCAAGCAGGAGGAAAAAGCTCTCCTCCTGCTGGATAATTGCCCTGCCCATCCCACAGCGGAAAATCTTGTCAGTCATGACGCAAGATTAAAGTCTCTTATCTCCCGAAGAACACTACGTCAGAAATCCAGCCACTGGACCAAGGCATCATATCAGCATTTAAGCAAAACTATCGTCGCGAAATGATCAGGCAGATGGTAGTGGATAACAACTCCTCTGTTGACACATCAGTGGCGTCACTGAACTTGAAAGAAGTCTGTCACCTCGGCAGGAAAGCCTGGGATGCTATCTCTGCACATTGCATTGAATGATGCTGGATAAAAAGGTCTTGGTCCAGCTTTTCCGTCATCTACACGCGATGATGGTAACGACGATGAGCCTGAATTTACAAGATTCATTGAAGATGACGTATGTTTAGCCGAAGAAGCACTCAGAGAATATGAGCACAGTCATCGTGATATCCTCAACTGGTTTTCAGCAGATGACATCTGCCCCATATATGAACACATCTCAGATGATGAAAATGTTGCAAATGTCAGCAGGAAGAATGAAACTGCACCACCAGAGCCCGAAACCAGTGGCACTAATGACGACGATGATGGCATCTCAACACCCCCCACCAAAAGTGTCTGAGACAGTAAAGCACCTAGAAGTCAGTTTGAAGTGGCTGGAAACTCAAGACGTGTACAGCGTCAAAATCCTCCAGCTCAGAAGCATTCTTGAGTTTGCTAGAAGCCAACAGTCTGCGGCAAATAAGCAGACCATACTAGATAGCTTTTTTAAGAAGTGATGAAATTTAAAATTATGGAGTCATGGAACCAGATTGACTCTGCACTCTGCACAATGATTAGTCTAGTCGATTTCACATGTTTCTTTCATGTACATGTAATTAAATTACTACTTTTGTGTTTAAAACACACTGGGATAACCGTTGGTTTTTTTACAAGACTTAAACTGACCAGCTTGAAATGGTACATTTTTGTAACCCTGCTATAAAGCGACCCTGCATTTATCGCGATTGAATTTTTTGGACCCCAATTATCGCGTTATAGCAGGGTTTCACTGTACTACAGAACATAGAGTAAAAAGGCACTCCATATATGACGTCTCATCACATCAATATTTTATTTGTAAATCCTGGTCCCATTTAAGTGAATGGGAGTTTTACCATGGACTTAAGTGAGGACTTTCATCCTCTCTCTCTCTCTTTTTCTCTTGACCCCAGAAAGATCTACAGTGAAATCTTGGCCCCATTAACATCAAAGGAGCCGGGATTTTACTCAAGGAGTACAGGAACACTCTACAAGCAGAATAAATAGAGCTGGCAAACATGATTATTTTCCATGGAAGTTTTGCCTGAATTACAGGATCATCCCAGAGTTTAGGAAACAATATCTATTTTCTGGGATTTTAGAAAAACATTGACACATATGGCTATCTTGCATATATGTCGCATGAAAAAATCCCCTTGCATAAGACAGATAGATGATGTATTTCACTGCAAGGACAGTTTAATTAAAAATACTTTAATTAAATACTTCAATGGCATTGTGTGAACACAGTTTCTTTTATGCTGTATATTTTTATACAGCGTTTAACTTAGTAACAATACTATACTGAACATGACCTTCAACAAATCAACTTATAAATATTAATTGGAACAAACTGCATAGACAGGTAGGTGCATGTCATGCTACAGTTAAAATTACCTTGCTAACAATATCCAGATGCAATCTTTTCTCATTTCCATCTTGCATATATTAGGTGACATGATCTAATCTTTCCCCAGTTCTTCAAGCAGCTGTTGAAGCAGCCCTGCCAGCCTGTTTCTAAGTTTAGCCTTTCTAGACCTAGTTGATAACCACCATTATTTAATCAAAACAATAAAGACAAAATGATCCACTTTATCAGCTGTCAATCTCAAACAAAATGTGTCAAAAGAGAAAATTGTCTGAGAAAGGAAATTAGTGTAACATGAAGCTATTTTATATAAATTAAATATTAATGGAGTAAAATGAACACCACTTCTTTTTTGCGGGGGTGGGGGGAAGAACTATTTACTTTTTAATCCTGTTGCATAAGATCTAAGGTTCCCTATATAATCAGGTCATAGATTTGGACCAATTTATGAAAATTAATGGAGAGAGTATTCAATGCCCTAACCAAGCTGACAGAGCTTTGTCCCGGTTCATATTTTTGGTTTAAATTTATTGGATGAAATCCTTTAAACCTTGTTAGAAGCAACTATGTCATGAAACAACTTCCAGTGTCTATTTCTCATCAGTCATTATACTATTAGTAATAGTAAAACTTTTTAGCAGAAAAGTCATAACAGAATAGGACCAACTAGGACCCCACCCCGGATATTTCACAACAGAACTGGAAGATTGCTGGAAAGAGGGGACAGTGAGTGACAAAAGAGCATTACTGAAGTTTAGCATTGTGTCTTGTTGGTTCCATGAATCTTGTACAGATTTAGGTGAAGGTCTGGCCCCACTGAAGTCAATTGGAGTTGTGACGCTGACTTCAATAAGGGCCAGGCTTTCATCCTAAGTTTTTATATATATATTTTTTGTTAAACACTTAGGGATCCATTTCATTTACACTAAGGCCCCTTTACGTTGCTCTGACAGTAAAGTAAAGTAAAGTAGCTGCAAGCATAATTCCCCCTTCCTCCCCTTTATGGCCACCTTTACACTGCCAGAGCATTGCAAAGGAACCACAGGCCTGGTCTACACTAGAAAAATTGTAGCAGTAAAACTATGTCAGGTAGGGAGATTTTTTTTTTATCAATATAGTTATACTGGTATAAGCCCTAGTGTGGCTGCAGTTATATCCATATAAAAGTGCCTTATGCTAGTACCGATTATTCCCCTTCCCAAACTGGAATAAATCATACTGGTATAAACATTTTTATAGTTGTATAACTGCATCCACAGTCCAGGGGTGTTTGCAGCTTTGAGGATACCGATATGGTTAAAGCAGCAAAACTTCCTAGTATAGACAAGCCCTTTGTCTAAATGAGAATCAAGTCCTTACCATCATGATGTTTGTTAAGGGAGGACCAGGGTTTACAGACCTTTTGGAGGAAGAATGATTTAAGGAGGGATTTCAGTGCTGAAAGAGAGGAGGTGTGGGAGACAGGTCAGCAAGGAGTAGAGGGCTGCAGATATACAAAGGAGAGTGAGAGAAGAATATCTGGCAGATGTGTAGGTATTAGTATGATTGTTCACTGGAATGATTAATCAGTCATACTGCTCCACAGATCACTCAGTCTTCTGGATCAGAAAGACTTTCCCAAAGGCATCACATTGGAAAAGCACCTTAATACGGCTTTCTCTTCCTCGGGATAAAGGTGAAGTGAGGGGAAGATGCAACTCGAGAGGCTTTGGTCAGAAAAATTAAACAATAGACCAGGGCAGAGAATCTAGACTCGAGTAGAGAGTGAATGTTTAGTGAAGAAGACATTTCTAATTATGAACTAATACCTTGACTTTGGCCAGGCTGTTTAAGTTCCTGATGCCTAGGAGAGAGGGGATACCTCTCTATCATTTACCAGACCAGATGTACAGTATTGCTAGCCCTGGAGATAACTGTCCTTCCTCGCCCGTGCAAGTGACTAGCCTATGCTCTGAAGCATCAGATTTGTTTACTCTTGTATCACCATTAGCTTGTATATATAAAAATAGTATACATGAACACAGTTATCTAGTCTAGTCTTAAACAAAACCAAAAAACCCTCTGCCTTACTTGCCTCAGGAAATTCAACAACTATGATTCAATTTGCTTCAAGAGAAGAACATGGAATAATTAAACTATAGATTTTCTTTAAAATCTCCCACCAAGGTAAACTGGTCCAAGTACTCATTGCTTAGAGTTCAAACAATTTGGCAATCAGAATAATTTATTTCTATAATAGTCATTATCATCATCAGGTCTTAACTGCTCAATTATTTGCCTTCTAGGTTATTGACATTATCTAAGCCCAGCTGCAGTATATAGCGATGTTCCATGTCATGGGGTCCACTCACCAGTAGGGGCACCTCCTTCTGGCCGCTCTTTCCACATCCAACACCCACTCACTCACTGCACACCCTGCCACTGCTCTCTCCCTGAAACTCAGGGTGCTCTGTGTTCATTCCTCTGGCCAGGTGACTGTAGTTTTCCCATCGGGGTATTGCATGCATCAAATTCCTCAGGATCTATTGTCCAAGGCAGCCTTCTTTCTCACTGCCCCTTAACAGTGCCACTTCCCCAGTGGCTAGCAAGGGAACCCAGGCCCACCCTCTACACTGGGTTCCAGTCCATGGACACTACAACAAACAAAGTCTGCAAAGTCCTAGCCCTTACTACTGTATCCCTGGGCTACTTCCTACCTTGACTTCTCTCACCCTAACAGTGACTACAGCCTCTCTCTCTGCAAACTCCTTCTATTCTCAGCTACTGGGCTTAATATAGACCCCTCTTGTTCCTGTTCAGCTGAGCTTCCTCTTTAATTAGTCCTCATTAGTTCTGGCTAATGAGTCCCATTAGTCCTCAATTAGTCCTGGCTCCTCCTCCAGGTGCAGCCTACATGGTTAACTGGCCCACTTAGGCCTTGGCTACACTGGAGAGTTGCAGCGCTGGTGATGGCTTTACAGCGCTGCAACTTACTCCCCGTCCACACTGGCAAGGCACATACAGCGCTGTATCTCCCTGGCTACAGCGCTGGCTGTACTCCACCTCGGCCTGGGGAATAACGACTGCAGTGCTGTAACTGACCTCCAGAATTTTCCCATAATGCTTTTAACTAAATAACTCTCTTTGTTTTGTTGTGAACTCGGAGCTGCTTATCTAAAAAACAAACACAGCTACTGTTTGCTGTGAATGAGGCAGGCAGGGGGATGAATGTCCACAGCTAGTGTTTGCTTGAGGAGAGAAACAGCATGGCGGGGGGGTGGGGGGGCGGAAGGGAGTCTGCCGGAGCAGCTGCTTATCTGGTCTGCAGGCTATTTGCATTTAAGAGTGAATGAGGGGTGGGGGAATTGGTCGGAATTTGCAAGGCAGGGAACTCACACAGTGTCGGCTGCAAAAATCCACTCTCTCTCTCCCCCCCACGCTCCCTGTCACACCCCACCCCCCTCTTTTGAAAAGCATGTTGCAGCCACTTGAACGCTGGGATAGCTGCCCATAATGCACCACTCCAACACCGCTGCAAATGCTGCAAATGTGGCCACACTGCAGCGCTGGTAGCTGTCAGTGTGGCCACACTGCAGCGCTTTCCCTACACAGCTGTACGAAAACAGCTTTAACTCCCAGCGCTGTACAGCTGCAAGTGTAGCCAAACCCCTAGACACCTGGACCTCTGACACTCCATCACGGTCCAGTGCAAAAGAGATGACCACCCTTCCAGGCCCTATGATTTATCCATTCATGTGGCTTGTAAATTCCAGGAATTATTTCACTTCACCGGCTGATGTTGATTGGATAATGTGAAGACATTGATGCAGGGGGTCTCTCTCCACTCTGGGAACTCCAGCAATAAAAACAATGTCATTATACTAAGCGTGATTTAAAGTGCCCCCACTAAGTAGGAAGATACTTGTAACAACTAGGAGCACGTACACCAGTTTGGATAAAATAATAATGTCCCATTTTCCTCTCCCCGTCTCCTCCCAAGACTCCAACCTTTGGCCAAAACTCAAAGTAAGCCTTTCAGAATGTTCTAAACAATCGGTACAACTGTTTTTCTTACAAGTGTTTTTAATTCTTAAATTGCTCTAACACTTTCTGGTTCTTGTCTGAAGCAGAAGTGCTAAAATCCTTCATGAAAGGCCATTCTTGCAAGATTTCCAGGATAACTGGAAGCAGGGAGAACTGGAAGGTCTATTTTTACAAGATTTCCAGCCCAACTTTAAGAATCCAGCTTCTGGAAGTTCATTCATCACTAGTGATAATGGTGGTCGGTCTGGGGCCTGCTTGTTCAGAGCATTACTGATGAGCGCCTTCCAGTGTGAAACAAAACACATAGGTACAAGAAGCAGTAATTTAAACACCACCATCATTTCTGTTTCTATGGCAACATATGTCTTGCAGCTTTCTCAGTTAATAAGCAAGTTAGTCAGTCATGATCACAATCTTGTTATCTGTGCATCCTTCCCTTAGCCCATTATAAAATATTTTATTCTCATGTCTTTCCTATTTTGAGACTCTACAGATAGAACTACTATTTGCCCTTTACTCTTGATACCCATTTGTTTGACTTTGAGTTAGTCGACTTCTCCGTGGTTACCAGTAGCAGTTCATTAAACTCTCATTTTTCCAGTTATATAAAAGCTACACAACTCCATACCCCACCACTCATCTGATTCTGTCCATCATCATCACAATCCTTTCTAATAGCTCTGCTGTCACAGATCTCTTCTGGGACAATTCTTCCCATTCAGACTTTTTGTGCTTTAATTCTATACTTTGGTGCATACACTGAGGACTCAGTTTTCAATTCTTTATCTGCTTTTGGTCTGTGTATTTTATGCAATTTTCCCTTCCCCTATACTCAGGCATGTCCTCTGGAGAATGCCTGCTCAAATATTCATGCTCCTTTCAATTTAGCTAAAAATCACCTGACATTAAATAAATGTTTCCTACCCAAATGTGCTCCAGTAGTCCATGAAAGCAATACACTCATCTGTACACTGTTAGTATGAAAATGTATGCAAATTTATTTATTGTAATTTGTCTGGCTCTTATATTTGATAACATGTAAAGAGATCTTTTTTCCTGTTATTTTCATGTCTAATGGGTATTTTTCTTCACAAAGTCTTCAAATTCCTTTGATCTTCTATTTCTAATTGCATTATTTCCTACATGAGTGACCATAGCAGACTTTTAATAAACCTATCTGTCCAGTCCCTTCAGAGAAAATACTGAGGGACAGGAGTTCTAATTAGAGCTAGTTTCAAAACTTTTAAACATGCAAGCTGCCAAAATTGCCCTTGCTGGCACTTTCAGTTCCAAATGAAGACTGCTATACTTCTATTGACCCACAGAACCTCTAGTATCATTCTGGCCCTCCAAGATCCTTTCTGTATCCGTCATGAGAACGGGTGTAATTTCTTGCCAGGTTATTAAGGATGGGGTTTTCAAAGGAGCCTAAAGGAGATAGGTACCACTGATCACCAAATTCACATGTACTTATCAAATCATGCAGATGCATTCTTACCAAGCCTCTTGCAGTAATTTATGATGCTTTTCTTGGCAGGAATGCCAAGGGAAGACAGCACTGGACACAACCCCTGCCTTTGTCCTGAAGTTGATCCTCTGGTGGGCAGCAAGATTCAAGTAGAACCTCATTGTGCCAACCACAGTGCATCCTGTCCATAGGACAAAACTTAAACCCATACTTTGGGAAAGGTTTGTTTCTCATAAATCTACCACTTTTTAGTTATTATTCTCTTGCTCTCTCTCTTCTTTTTTCCCTCCAGAGTCCAAAGCAGGCTAGAACTAGAAAAATACATTAATGATGTAGCAACTCTGCTGTATGTGTACTGTGCTTAGTGCAATGGGGCCCCAATCTAAGGGTATGGCTACACTTGCAGCCGAACAGCGCTGCCGCGGGAGCGCTCCCGCGGCAGCGCTTTGAAGTGCGAGTGTAGTCGCCGCGCCAGCGCTGGGAGAGAGCTCTCCCAGCACTGCAGGTACTCCACCTCCCCATGGGGATTAGCTTACCGCGCTGGGGCACTGTTTACACTGGCGCTTTATAGCGCTGTAACTTGCTGCGCTCAGGGGGGTGTTTTTTCACACCCTTGAGCAAGAAAGTTGCAGCTCTGTAAAGCGCCAGTGTAGCCAAGGCCTGAGTGTCACTGTAATATACATTTAAATAATCCACATCACTTATACAGCACTTTACCTGTCCAAAGCACCATACAAACCTTCACTAAGTAATTCATCTTCATGCACCCCTGCGAGGTAGATCAACAGAGGAAACAGAAATTCAGAGAGTCTAAGTGCGTCATTAGCAGAGCTAGAATTAGAACCCAGATGTTCCTGATTCCCAATCTTGTGCTCCAGACAATAAAAACTATCACACAATAAAAATTGTTGTGACACAGTGGCTGGCATATGAGTGAGACTGGTGCTAGGGTTTGTGGGGCTCATGAGAGACTGTTTCCAGAGGTTCCATACTATATATTACTGTATGTGTGGTAGAGAAGGATGGGGCCTGCTTGGCCTCTCTCTCTAGTTCGGGGGGGCAAACTTTTTGGCCCAAGGGCCACATGTGAGTATGGAAATTGTATGGTGGGCCATGAATGCTCATGAAATTGGGGGTTGGGGTTCAGGAGGGGGTGTGGGCTTGGAGGTGGGGCCAGAAATGAGGAGTTCAGGGTGCTGGAGGGGGCTTTGGGCTGGGGCAAGAGGTTGGGGTGCAGGTGGGGAGGGGTGAAGGCTCCGGCTGGGGGTGCAGGCTCTGGGGTGCAGGATGGTGGGACCGAGGGTTCGGAGGACGGGAGGGGGATCAGGGGGTTGGGACGCTGGAGGGGGTCAGAAGTGCAGCCTCTGGGCGGCCCTTACCTCAAGAGTTCCTGGAAGCAGCAGCATGTTCCCACTCTGGCTCCTACGCGGAGGTGCGGCCAGGCATGCACTGTTCCACCCACAGGCGTCACCCCAAAGCTCCCATTGGCTGCGGTTGCTGGCCAATGGGAGCTGCAGGGGTGGCGCTTGGAGCAGGGGCGGTGCTTGGGGCAGGGGCAGTGTGCGGTGCCCCCTGGCTGCACCTATACATAGGAGCTGGAGTGGGGGACATGCTGCTGCTTCCGGGAGCCGCGCGGAGCCACGGCACACATGGAGTGGGGCAAGCCCCGGATCCTGCGCCCCAACAGAAGCTCAAGGGCTGGATGTGGCCCCCAGACCGCAGTTTGCCCACCCCTTCTCTAGTTCATCAGAATGGCCTTTGTGACTGTAATGTCCATATCACAACTTTACCAAGACTTCCTAACTCTTCAGTGAAGGCCACTGTCAGTATAAAGTGGATGTTTCCTCAACAGGCCACATCCTCTGTCCTCTCTCTGTGACACATTTAGAGCACCAGTCATTGATTTCAGAAATGTTCTGGTGCTAACTAGACAAAATGTTCCACTCCTTGATGAATTTGTCTGAGGCCAGTAGTCAGATCTCTCTTACAAGAGTGGTATTACATCTTAATGAATTGCTTAATGTTTCGTTTGCCTTGGGAAATTTGATTAATGACACTGAAACAACACGTCTGGTCATCCACTGACGCAATCAGTCACTCCAGTAATGACACATAGTTTCAAAGGCAATACCAGTGGCATAGAGCCTGTGCACAAAGGGTCAATGATGTCAACCAGCTTGATGGAAGTCAGGTGCTGCGGGACATGTGGGGGTTATGAGGCTTCTAGTTCGGTTGCGTATTGTCATATCAGCAGGGAGAGCTGGGCGAAGCACTGTTACAAGCAGTGATGTTGCTTCCCCTCCCAAACTGCATCAGCATCTAAAGTAAAACCCATTTACCTTTAGGAGAGTAAGTCAGCTTTTGAGAGATGGACTTTACAGGTGTGTGTAACACATTAGTGAGTGTGGTTACAAGTCCACATCTGTGCCCAATCAGCAGAGGACAGGAGTCTGTTACTGGCCCAGCTAGAGAGCCTTAGCTCTCTAACTCAAGCTGCCGGAGTGCTAACACACCTAAATTTATGCCTTCCAGACAGACTCTTTAAACAGTACTCCATTGCTTTGCCTACTAGTTCCCCAGCAGACCAGACTTTTGACTGAATGCAACAAGTCATGCAGTCTGTCAAAGCATCAAGAGAAGGCATGTGGCTTCACCCCTAATGAAAAGAGCTCACCTCCAAACCTCTGCCTCTGAGACCCTCAACCAGCCCTAAACAGCAAATATTTCCTTATCCAGTGCCCTGTATGCTGCTTGTGCCTCTCCAGTTTCAAAGAAGTCAAATGGATAGGCCAGGACTTCTCATCCCATTCAGTTGTGATAGGTGCGTTCTTGAAAGTGACCAGGTAAGCTTCAGGGTTCTTCTGGTTCCATTTAGACTTATTGGCAACACATGCAGCAGCTGCTTCTGGGTACTTCTGCTGCTGTTGCTATTGGGCTGCAGCTTGGGCTTAGTGCAGTTGCTAGAACTGTTGCAGCTGTTTCTGCTCCTCAATAAGTCACAGCAAGGTCTGCTACTGTTGTTTCTGCTGTTCCAGCATCCATTTCAGGACTTCTTCCACTTTTCTTCTTGGTGCAGAGGATGTTCAATCCCTCTCCGGATCCCACATCCCACCCTGCTGCCAACAGAATCTGCACACATTGTATATTGTCCAAACTTATCCCCTTCTTGGAATCTCAATTAACTGGTAATTGTAATCAGTCATGATCACAATCTTGTTATCCGTGCATCTGTGTTATCTAACAACCACCGAAGAGAAAAATCCAAAAAACAAAAACAAACTATAAACACCCTTCAACCTTGGATGTTGCTCAGTTTCTCTGCAGGACTTCCTTGGCCTCAGCCCTGGTTCCTTTTTCCCCAGACAGCCATTCCAAGCCTCTTATATCCTGACTGGAGTGAACAATGGGACTTACCAGAATAAATCAGTAGTAATTACTCTGCATCTTTTTACAGGGTTCTAGCACTTGACCTTAGGATGACTTATATTCCTATGCAGGATTCTAGAACCTGACAATCTGTTACTGTGCATGTGTGTCTGCTCCCTCGTCCACCTGCTAGTCTGGCCCTTTGTATAAGCTTTAACAGTTACGATTTATCTATATCTCCACTTCTCCTCCACTTTAGGTGCCCTATGCTTTGGCTACACTTGCAGATTTGCAGCGCTGCAGCAGGGTGTGAAAAAACACCCTCTCCAGCGCTGCAAAGCGCCAGTGTGGTCAAAGCCCCAGCGCTGGGAGCGCGGCTCCCAGCACTGTCCGTTATTCCCCACAGGGAGGTGGAGTACGGACAGCGCTGGGAGAGCTCTCTCCCAGCGCTGGCGCTCCGACCACACTCGCGCTTCAAAGCGCTGCCGCGGGAGCGCTCCCACAGCAGCGCTGTGCAGCGTTAAGTGTAGCCACAGCCTCTGACA
This sequence comes from Mauremys reevesii, assembly GCF_016161935.1. Lineage (NCBI taxonomy): Eukaryota > Metazoa > Chordata > Testudines > Geoemydidae > Mauremys > Mauremys reevesii. The sequence goes on from NC_052626.1 coordinate 94,352,550, forward strand.
TAACATTAAAACTACATGCATCCGACAAAGTGGGTATTCACCCATGAAAGCTCATGCTCCAGTACGTCTGTTAGTCTATCAGGTGCCACAGGACTCTTTGCTGCTTTTACAGATCCAGACTAACACGGCTACCCATCTGATACTTGACCTTAAAACTACACAAATTCCTCTGTAATGTACCATAGAAAATGACAAGAGAAACATGAGAAAACGTACTGTAAGGCTACATCTCCATGATGAGCTAGAGTCTCACCTCCTGTACACATACTCATGCTACTCAGCATGGAATTTTTGTAAGATTGTATGTTTAGATTTCAAGCTGAGTAAAGTGTTGACAAAACAAGTGAACCCTTCTGTTACCTTGTACTCTCCAACTTTATGACGTAGAGCTGCAGTTCACTGGTGAGAACTACCATGGAGGGATAGGCATTGTTCTGGAAGGTACTTTTATGTGAGGCACAATTTAAGCTTTATTAACTCCTGCTTGGTCACTTATGCTGTGCCTTCACTGCAAGCTAGGGGTGTGACTCCCAGCTCACGTACATATACTTGCGCTAGCTCAATGACAGCTAGTGTGAGTATAAATAGTAGCGTAGCCATGGTAGCACGGGCAGTGGTGGCACAGCTTAGCCATGCCAATTACAAACCCTCCTGAACCTTGTGGGTACAGGAGTCTCAGAACTGGGTCAACTGACTTGGGCTCACAGTGTTGGGCTAAAAGAGCAGTGAAGATGTTTGGGTGGACTGGAGCCTGGGCTCTGAGACCCTCTTCCCCCTGGTCAGGTTTCAGAGCCCGGACTCCAGTTTGAGCCCAAACATCTACAATGCTATTTTTAGCCCTGCAGTGTAAGACCTGCGACCTGGTGGGCTCTGAGACTTGCTGCCGTGGGAGATAGATAGATATAGCAGTGTAGATGTACCCAGAGAAAATAATTAAAGAAATTATACAATAGTTTACCAAATAGATGTTTTATATCTCCCTCTCTGTCTCCATCTCTCTTCTATGCTTCCCTCAGTACATGGAATACCCTCTCAAAGCCTGCACAGCAAGCCACCACTTTCTCTTTATTCCATTTCCTCCTCAAAGCCTACAAAGAGTGAATTAATTAACCAATAAAAATGATGCATCCGTCAAAATATACACATTCCATACCCGAGTAAATGCATGATCTCATTAGCGTAACCTTTGTCTTTTCTAACTCCATCTCCTGTATTATTTATTATTCTAGTTGTTTCATCACATATAGAATTAGCTCTCAGAATTTCTGAGCCCTTTCACTATATTTATTCCGAAAAGTCACTCATGCATTTTTAAAAACTAAGAATGAGAATTAATAATGTCACATGTCTATGTGCAACAACTGTCAACTGGGTTGTCAACAAGGATTGTACCTCGGACCTCGAGAGCTGCCTCTATGGCTTGAGCTAAAGAGCTAATCCTTTACCTGACACGGGTAGCACACATCCATCCTTTGTAGGCCCAGCACAGAGAGGGGACAAGAAACACACATTGAAGAGTGGCTTATGTATGCTCACTTGTACAAATGTTAAATGTTCGTAGTATTGCATTTCCATAAGACCTATTCAGACAGATTTTGTATTCTCATTTTTTGGGAGCCATTCTGGGTAAGAAAAGGCATCTTCGTCTTGTGAGACGGTAAATCTGAAAAAATCTGTGACAGATCAGCAAGACAAAGTCATAATTTGGCATTAGGACAGAATGGTAAAGAGCAAGTTTCTCCTAGGGAGAAGGATATAAAGTTATTTAGCGTTCTTCAGGCTGACAGTAATAATTTTTTATGCCCCTCACATGAAGAAGCCAAATGATAAAACAGCCATTTGAGGAGCCAGTACCAATCACTTCCAGAAAGTTCCAATATTTACTTTTGTCAGCATTAGTTGAAGGATATTTGAGAGGTAATAGATCAGGAGGGTCTACTCTAGTTAATCCATGATATCCTCTGAACAGTCAAAAAGAAGACAAGGTAGATGGGAGATGCGGAGTTTGTGAGAGAACTTTAGAAAGCAAGAATATGGAGATGAGTACGTGACAGACCCAATTAATGTTATTTACTTACAAGCATTCTGTCCAGACCAGGTTCTCTTAGGAACCTTGCATCATACACAGAAACACTGAAATAAATACAGTTATGAAGGACTAGTATAAATATTGCAGGTTCTTCCTAATTTCAACCTGGCTAGTCATCACCACTCCATTTTTAATATGATTTATAAGTAAGCAGAGCCACCTGCAATAGTAGCTTAAAAACACCCAGAAAAATGACATGAGGCAATCTGAACAATTCAATACCCAAGTGCTAAATCATGGTGACCTTTGTCGTGGAAAAATTGACCACGCCTTTGATTTTGGGTCAGACACACTGAGGCACTTTTATTATAGTACAAGCATGCATGCAGGGAGAAGGTTAAAACTCCCCTCTGCCTGTTACAAATTTTACCGAGCTTATAAAGTTTAAAACCGCAAATTAGCATTTACTTAAAATACCCTTATTTGGGAGTATCAGTTGTGACATTTGCAAGCTACTTCAGTTTTTTTCATACATGGTGTTTCCTTTTATTGTTTCTGGGCAGTTTTCGTTGGTAGTCTGCCTGCCTGTAAGACCCTCCTTTGTTGCATTGGATAAGGCTCAGCATTCTAGCTGAGCTTCCCTCAGTTCCCCTTTCTCTGGTTTCTTCATCACCCCCCCCCCCTCATGCCCCTGATATAGACAGACAAGAATTGCAGAAGTTAACCTTTGTTCTATATAGCAATTGGGTTTTGCTAACAGACCTGGGCCTGAAAGGCAGGGGTTAGGATGCAGTTTGCTTCTGACCCTATGGGTGGGGGTCTGGATCTTAATTGTTAATAACGCCTTATTGTTTACCAAATTGCCCAATACAACTACTTCCAATAGAGTTGCACAGCAAGCCCCCTCCCAACTACATGTGCGCCCACCTACGTGCGGCTACATTGTACAAGACTCTTTATTAATTTTCCATTGCTAATATGCTGTTATACTAGGCCATGTTTCACAATTATCAGTAGGCGTTGGTTCCCCTTTCTCCTGTTGGCCTTTCGATTATGCCATACCAGCTATCCTATGTCTTAATATCAAGCTGACCTATAATGGCCTAATGTTAATTATGCTCAGCTAATTCAACATGGGGCAAGCGGGACACAGTCTGGGGCAAGTGGGACCCCTTAAAATCCCTAACAATTCCCTCCTTTTGATGCCAAATCAATGGCATCAACTTCCTCAATGTGAATATTAATTAAGGCCAGGGTTTCAAAACTTGTAGGCTCATTTTATAGGGTGCTTCCAGGGTTTCAGGCAGACAGGGATTTATTTCCCTCAAGGGAACAAGGGCCACTTAATAAAGTGGCATAAACAAAGCAAATATAGGGCAGGGACAACAAGCTTTACAACAACAATAACAAAAAACAAATATGCATGGACAACCCTCCTTTTGATAGTCCCCACTATATGTACCTAGAGGTATGGAGGGCTAGAGGGTTTTGATAATGTAATGGGCTAGGCATATCAGGTGGCTTGATTTCCCAAATGTCTTATCTCATATGCATGCTTCCCACGGGCCTGGCAGGATTCGGTATGTGGAAGCTCACACTTTCTTTAACTGGTCCATATGCTTGGAAGGAGTACTGTGAATGCACACGAATTACCCAGAGAATTTCCAATTATGCCTTCATGACCACAGGTCAGATGGTACTCCTGAGATGTCTGTAAGGGCCGTGGGCCAAGCCTGGTGCTTAAGATCACTCTGAATGGCCAGTAGCTGGTCACTCAGGAAATCCCAAACATGCCAGATCCCACTGCAATGCCTTCCCAGCATCAGTGATATTTAATACCACCTCTTAATACCTTTTGGGTCATAGAACTAAGGGCTGAAATAACGTGCAATCCACCCATTCCTGCCTACACCTGAGTTAACTGCGCCCCAGTAATAAGACTGGGTATACTTTCCAGTTGGCCCAATTTACCTTCAGGCTGTTGGGTTTCACAAATACTTGGATAAATAGTGGCAATTTAAAAGTGAGTTAACGGTAAAGTAAACCTGATAGTTCCTAACGTGGCATTAAGTATAATTTATTTGAATCCCTCTGGGTCTCTTTTCTATAGGGGCTATACCACAGCTATTGGTTATATACGTGGACAACTTCCTGCGATGCCTCTGGGTTTGTAGTACGAGAGGGAGAATACTGTAATAAGGTACAGGTGATGTTATCTGCTACAGGGATGGCCTCTAGGCAGGAAAACAGACTTTTCCATGAGTATCGTGGCAGATTCCAGAAACTAGCATTTTATCTACCTTGTCATAGAATGCATCTATGTCAAAGATTGTTTCCTTACACAGTTTGGCTAGTTTGTTTGCAAGTTCCCCTTTTCCCGTTTCACTGTCCCTACATACTGAGGGTGGTGAGCACAATGTAAATGCTGCTCAATGTGGAGAGTCTTGCAGACTTGCTGCATGTCCTGACCCATAAAGTGGATACCTCGGTTACTGTTTATAGAAACAGGAGACCGAATCATGAATAAAAATCCTAAACAATTTCTTTGCTACTGTGATGGAGGCAGCCTCTGCACAAGGCAAGGCTCCAATTTATCCAGAGACTATACAGACACATATTCATATGAGCAACCGTTTGGCATGTTGATAAAGTCAATCCAGATATTCACAGACAGGCCCCACAGAGTGGGGTGAGCTGCCGGTTAGTCCGGACTGGCTTACCACTATTGTGTACTACTAGTGTCGTGACACCAGTGTAATCATCCCTCCTTTGCTCACGTGGGCCAAACCATGGGTCACATGAGCAAAGCAAGGCAACAAAGTCTTCGACCATCCAGCTGCTCCATCAGCCCCATCCCACCCTAAGTTCATTAAGGAGGAGAGTTTGAGGAACACTACAAGTTTCATTTTCAGGTAGTTTTGGCTAGCTTGTCTTAATTCACTTAGCTGTCCGGCAGTGAGGCAGCAAGGGAGAGGTTGCTAGCACTATCACCTTGCTTGCTTGGAGGCTTTATTATGTCCTCAGGTGGAAAGGTTGTGTTCTTAGTAAGATTCAAAGGCTCAGTGGGTTTGTCAGCAGACAAAGGAAAAGTTGCCACATCTTTACCCTGTCCTTTACTCCTGTTGTCTAGAAGGAGCAACAACGCCAGAAGGAAAGATAGACCGCTCATCAGTTGGAGAGCCATTACAGTGAGAAACATGGGCAGGTAGTCAGTTCTCGGCACTTCACAGCGGTGTTGGTAATTAATAGGATTTGATAAGGGTCTTTCAGAATGAGGCCAGAGTAGTTTCTCACTGGTGGACTTCCATGTAGATTCAGCCTTCTGGTTCCAGCAAGCAGCAGAGCTATTATATATAAAAGACCTAACACATTTCATTAGTCTCTTGCAATAATTAAGCATTGTGTTATTTATTAAATGAATGTCCATCTGAGCCAAAGCCAGCAGGGCACTGTTGATAGTTGCATTGGGTGCCCTGGTATAAATTTTATAAAAGCTTAATCTGGCCTTTCAATTGGGAGTGGCCTTCAAAAGGCATTTAACCATACTAGATCTATGAAGTTGCACAACTTGTTATAATTTTTTTTCAGTACATTAAGTTCATAATCACTGTTGCTACTCACAGTTTTACAGCAGTTTTGGCATTTGTCTTTTCACAAGAGAATACTTTACTAAAACTAACACATACTTACAATTACAACATTCAAACAAAATTAATCTAAAGAATTTTCCTTACTGATTGCAGGCAAAACTGAGGAATTACTTAAATTACTCCCCATATTTCCTGTATTTGTTCTATAGACAGGTCAGGTTTTAATGGTTTCTATCTTTTAACTTCTGTTCTTAAATACATGTTGATTTTTCAAATGGAAAACATAATCCATTTTGGCTTTCCTTTGACAATGTAACCGTTGATTGCATAGAGCCACCTTAAGGCTTAGTGTGGGGTTCTTACTACAGCTTCTATTTGCTATTTGTTACCAAACCAGATTCAAAATCTCTTACCAAAATTTTATAACACATTACATTACCTTAAGAATCAAATATTAAATACCAAAATTAATACTAGTTTCTTTTTGTTTGTTTTTACAACCCCAAAACAACACCAATTTATTATAAAAGAAAGATTGTACCCACCATACGTGTTTTTAACAAAATTGACTATCCTTTATAGTCAAATGATTTTTACTTATATAACCTCTTGCCTGGATTATTCACAGACAGTCTTATTGCTTAATTTCCTCCAATAACTACAGAGTTAATTTTTAACTTTCCTTCTTTTAACTTCCTCAAACTGCGGTTGCCTGCTTGTATGGGCCCGATCCTTTTTTCTTGCTACTTTTTTTTTTCATGGGCACAGGCATTGTTTCACTACCAATTTAGCAAGGAGGGCGGGCTTTTGACTTAACCCCCCATCTATCTATTTACATACACACATCACATTTTGATGCATATTATTTATTAATAACATTTTTATATGTCTAGACTTAATACAATCCTTCTCTGAGCCGGTGACAACCCCTCAGCACTGAAAACAACAGCATGAACAGCACAGTAAAATTCCTCTCTCGGTCTAGTTTGAGAGAGGGTTTACTACACTTTGGGAAGTGGTCCTGCTGGGTTTAGACAAATTTCAGCCAGTTGGGCAGCCCCAATGTGCCCAACCCGGTTGGCATGATCGGCTCACAAAGCCCACAGGGAGGAGAGACTTTAACCAGCTGTTCCTGTTGCAACGAGGAAGGGCTGGGGTCAGTCTGCTCCTTCAGAGTGTCCTTCTGAAAACCTGCCAGGACCTCATTGTAGCGGGATCAGACACATCCAGATACACACCATTTGGGGTACAACAGATTGCACAATTTAATTCACAAAGCAAATCTTTTGATATTTCTTGCCAGTGGAGGCCGGGCAACAGCTCCTGCCTACTTTCTAGGACCATAATATGAGTATATATACGTGGCAGGAGTGCCCTTCTCTGGCATGGGAATCTACCTAGATTCCCGATACCGGGCAGACAATTACAACCTAGCTGACAGGCATCCCCAAAGGGCTAACTATAAAACACTTAACAGACATGCTAGCCCAGTGGACAAAACATACAACAAAACACATCACACAACTTTGCCTCTCTCACCAGCAGTCAGGGTGTAACGCTCAATTAAATCAGCAATCACTGGCACATCTACTGGCTGTTATCTTCAATTACTGACAGCTAGTTTTACGGCCCCTCCACTGTCTGCCTATTGCTGACGGGAGCCTTGGCCAACCTTATTCTCTAGGACCACGGTTACTCACTTCCCCAGTGTTAATAGCGATTTCTACCTCGGGTGTTATAACCACAAACCTATAACCGACACAAAACAACCTTCACAATTAACGCATGGAGTTGACAAGGAGTTCACCCAGGTGTACAATCCCGTCAAGGTCAAAACTTCCCTTCAGGGAAATTGCAGTTTTGGATCATTTCTGGTATACCAATTCCATTTTTCTAAATATTTACACGTCGACGACCTATAATGTACGTACATATAAGCAGCAGGCGTGCCTTGGTGGGACCGGCAGGACTTTCGATCCTTTGGCCCCCATGCTCACCACAGCACACTTCACTCAAGCCAATCACACCAGGATGCTAACTCGGGGGTTACCACAGTTCTACACTAATGGCCCAACTCGGCCTGCCCTTTTTTCATGGCAGGAACACAAGGGAGCAGGTTCCCAGGCATTTTCCTCTAGCAAACCTGCAGGAAGGCGGACAAGGGGGGCGGGCTGACAGAACAACCCGTGGTCCCCGTCGTCTCTCTCAGCCCTGGGCACCAGCCTGCAAGCCAACGGTACTGCAGTAGCTTTTGAGCTGACTCCTCTCCGAGGAAGGGAAGGGCTTATGGCTCCAGGGGAACAAAAGGGACTCTGCGGCCTCTTACAAGGCAGTGCTCAAAGAGCGGTCACAGGGCCATGGGGATATGGAGGGTAAGGGACAACAGGATAGGGAACACACAAGCACCCTGACTGGTTAGCCACTTACCAAAGCCTGCCAGTCAGGAAGCTTTTCAATCTCTCTTCAAGCGGGTTGTGGAGCGGCCTTATACACACACACACAGGCCGCACGGCCTCACACACACAGGCACGTTTCCTGGCACAGCTCGCCAGGGCTGAAACTACCCTGGTCCCTCCCAACCTAGTGGCTCCGGGCGCCCAGCTCTAATAGGCGATCAGTTTTCTCCGGACCCAAGAGCGTGGTCCGAGGGCTGCCGGCAAAACTCCGCCTCCCGGCGAGACTGAGACTATAACTCAGCCTGACTTCCGCCTCCCGGCAATCCGCCTCCCGGCAAGACTGAGACTATAACTCAGCCTGACTTTACCCGCCTCCCGGCGAGACTGAGACTATAACTCAGCCTGACTTTACATTTACACGTCTCCCGACGACTTAATTCCCATTCCCTCCCAAACCCCAGCTCGAGTCTATCAAGGCCTAAGCAAGGGCCTCAGGTGTGTCTGACCATGTCCCAAGGTTGGATCCAGCTTGTGACTTACCCTAGCCAGAGCCTACGGACCAGTCCTCTTCCAAGCCCCAGCTGCAGAGATTTCAAAAGGTCTCTTACCTCTCAGATGGGCCCTGGGGTTGGAAGGAACTGCCCTCCTCTGATCCAGGGATGTCATCTGTGGATCCCGGACGAGCCCCCAAATTGTCGTGGAAAAATTGACCACGCCTTTGATTTTGGGTCAGACACACTGAGGCACTTTTATTATAGTACAAGCATGCATGCAGAGAGAAGGTTAAAACTCCCCTCTGCCTGTTACAAATTTTACCGAGCTTATAAAGTTTAAAACCGCAAATTAGCATTTACTTAAAATACCCTTATTTGGGAGTATCAGTTGTGACATTTGCAAGCTACTTCAGTTTTTTTCATACATGGTGTTTCCTTTTATTGTTTCTGGGCAGTTTTCGTTGGTAGTCTGCCTGCCTGTAAGACCCCTCCTTTGCGGTTGCATTGGATAAGGCTCAGCATTCTAGCTGAGCTTCCCTCAGTTCCCCTTTCTCTGGTTTCTTCATCACCCCCCCCCTCATGCCCCTGATATAGACAGACAAGAATTGCAGAAGTTAACCTTTGTTCTATATAGCAATTGGGTTTTGCTAACAGACCTGGGCCTGAAAGGCAGGGGTTAGGATGCAGTTTGCTTCTGACCCTATGGGTGGGGGTCTGGATCTTAATTGTTAATAACGCCTTATTGTTTACCAAATTGCCCAATACAACTACTTCCAATAGAGTTGCACAGCAAGCCCCCTCCCAACTACATGTGCGCCCACCTACGTGCGGCTACATTGTACAAGACTCTTTATTAATTTTCCATTGCTAATATGCTGTTATACTAGGCCATGTTTCACAATTATCAGTAGGCGTTGGTTCCCCTTTCTCCTGTTGGCCTTTCGATTATGCCATACCAGCTATCCTATGTCTTAATATCAAGCTGACCTATAATGGCCTAATGTTAATTATGCTCAGCTAATTCAACATGGGGCAAGCGGGACACAGTCTGGGGCAAGTGGGACCCCTTAAAATCCCTAACACCTTATAGTTTTATTACTCTTATTACAACGTCTGGGTACACTTTACATACTTTAGATCAGGAATTCCAAATACATTCCTCAAAACAAGGAGCATATACCAGCTATCCAGAAAGGATCAGCTGAAGGGGAATACCTGCCAAGAGACTAAATACCAGAGGTTTTCCAGAAACCTACAGTGAGGAGAAAGGCTAACAAAAAAGGTGTTTTAAGAATGATCTAAAAGCAGCCAAGCTTGAGCTCAGGTATACTTCCAGGTACAGCAAAATCTCGAGGGTCCTGACCATACCTTGCCCCTGGCTCCTGTAATATCGTGGTGGAGGAAGAAACAAGAAGCATCAAGAGACTCATGCATTTACAACACGTGCAAGAGTTCTCAGGAAGGTAACCCTGAAGCATCCTAACCAACACATTACATTCCTCTGTAGGAACTGGAGGACTCAGAGCTCTAACTCTCCACAGGCTCCATTTTAGGACAGATAGCTGAAAGGTTCCTGCCAAATGCAAATGCCATGATTGAGCACAGAGTTCATCTTTATAGCAGTATAAACTCCATAGTGCTCAAGTATGTACCCTAGGTCCGAAGCAGGCAGGATTGTCCATGCTGCCATAGCTTCACTGCTACTGTTACTAGAGCTAGGATATGAACAGGGGGTTGGACTAGATGACCTCCTGAGGTCCCTTCCAACCCTAATATTCTATGATTCTATACATGTGCTGCAATCACACTTCCCAACTGCAGTGTAGACATAAGCGAAGTGTGGTTACTGCACCTTTGGGGTGGGACTTTCAAAAGTGTTCAGAATTGACTTAACTGCTTCTACTGAAGTCAGAACTCCTGTTGACTTCATTGAATACAGTGGCCCCCTCTGAGATATAAAAGAGAGACATCTGGGATGATCCTGAGCCCATAAAACTGGACAACTGGCAGTGTGTTCTGATTACACTTAAAGTAGTCCTGGGACAGCTACTCAAACAAAAAGGGAGAGGTGGCAGCCCTATCACTGGAAGCTGAGTTGTTGAGCATTTTTTAAAACCTTCTAGGCTGCAGAGTGCAAAACTAAGGCTGGAGACTGAACCCAAGAGAGAAGTGGTGCTGGATGACACTTGGAAATAAGGATTCTCTCATTGTGCCAACTTGATCCATTCTTGTTGTTACTTTATTTTCCTTCTTATTGTAATTCTGATCCCATCAGAGTCACTATTGTTAAGTAAAAGGCATTTTGGGCTTTTGGGAGACATAACAACCAGTACCAGGCATTTCACCAGGAAGTGAACTGGCAGCCAGCGCAGAATGTGGACTCCTCAAAAGGTCCGTAGCTGATGAAAAGGAGACACAGAGCTGAGTATCACCAGCACAATGGCACTGCAATTCATAGCACCTCACACAATCTCAACCAGTTGCTTTAGCTAGACATTGGCCAAAAAGATGAGAGGACTGAATCCTCAGGAATAAGAACTCTCTCCGAGAAATAGTAGTTTCTCCACACAGCCTGTGACTGGTTGGATCACAGTAACCCCCTTAGGAGCTGCCAACCGATGTGCCAAGACTACTTCTGCCCCTGCTTTCCCCACCAGCTCAGGACTCCAGCACCCTGTCTTGCTGAGCCAGACACACCAGTCTGCTCCAACACAGACCCAGGGTCTGAATCACATGCCCCAGAGCTGCAGACTTAACCTGAAAGCAGCTTACAGAAGTGTTCCTGTCTTTAACACTCAGATGCCCAACTCTCAATCAGGGGCGGCTCTACATATTCCGCCGCCCCAAGCAGTCATGCGCGGGAGGCGCCCCGGAGCCCCCGGGAGCAGCGGACCTCCCGCGGGCTTGACTGGTGAGGGTCCGCTAGTCGCGCGGCTCGGCTGGACCTCCCGCAGCTGCGGGCGGTTCGCTGGTCCGGCGGTTGTGGTTGAGCTGCTGCAGGCATGCCTGCGGGAGGTCCAGCCGACCCGCGCGACCAGCGAACCGTCCGCAGTCACGCCTGCGGGAGGTCCACTGGAGCCGCGGGAGCAGTGCCCCCTCCGCAGTCATGCCTGCGGCAGATCCGGTGGTCCCGGGGCTCCGGTGGACCTCCCGCAGGCGTGACTGCGGCAGGTCCGCTGGCCCAATCTGCCGCCCCTGCCGGCAAGTGCCGCCCCACGCGCGTGCTTGTCGCGCTGGGGTCTGGAGCCGGCCCTGCTCCCAATGGGGTCCAAACCCCAAATAAATCCGTTTTACCCTGTTTAAAGCTTATCCAGTGTAAACTCATAAATTGTTCACCCTCTATAACACTGATAGAGAGGTATGCACAGCTGTCCCTCCCCCCACCCCCAGGTATTAATACATACTCTGGGTTAATTAAGAAGTGAAAAGTGATTTTATTAAATATAGAAAGTAGGATTTAAGTGGTTCCAAGTAGTGACAGACAGAACAAAGTGAATTACCAAGTAAAATAAAATAAAACATGCAAATCTAAGCCTAATACGGTAATAAAACTGAATACAGATAAAAATCTCACCCTCAGAGATGTTTCAATAAGTTTCTTTCACAGACTGGACGCCTTCCTAGTCTGGGCACAATCCTTTCCCCTGGTACCGCCCTTGTTCCAGCTCAGGGGGTAGCTAGGAGATTTCTCATGATGGCTTCTCCCTTTGTTCTGTTCCACCCACTTATATATCTTTTGCATAAGGTGGGAATCCTTTGTCCCTCTCTGGGTTCCCACCCCCTCCTTTTCAATGGAAAAGCACCAGGTTAAAGATGGATTCCAGCTCAGGTGACATGATCACGTCACTATAAGACTTCATTACCCACTTGCCAGCACACACGTATACAGGAAGACTCACAAGTAAAACAGAGCCAACTGCAGTCAATTGTCCTGGTTGATGGGAGCCATCAAGTATCCAAAGCACCATTAATGGCCCACACTTTGCATGATTACATAGGCCCTCAATAGTTTCAGATACAAGAGTATTACATTTATACAAATAGGATGACCACACTCAGTAGATTATAAGCTTTGTAATGATACCTTACAAGAGACCTTTTGCATGAAGCATATTTCAGTTACATGATATTCAAACTCATTAACATATTTTCATAAAATCATATAGAGTGCAATGTCACACAGCCCCCTGTGATCGCTTTGAAAAGTACAGATAAATTCATCTTAAAACCACTCCATCCAATCTGCTGTAATTGAATCAGTAGCATCTCATGACCAGCTGTTTCGAAGGTGGCTGATAAACCTAGTAGATGACCATCTGAATTCAGTCTATTGACCTGAGGAGATAGATGAAAATTAAGATTATGTTTTTGTGTGATACCCAGATAGGCATCTGAGAGTTTGGGGTCCAGAGAACCAGACTTATGCAAGTAGCAATCACTTACTTTCTAACAAAACTAGGAAAATGCAGCCCAGAGAAAAAGATTATCAGGTGGTTGCAAAAGGGTCCAGAAGAGAGCAACAAACATGATAAAAGGTTTAGAAAGGAAGATCAAAGGGGGGGACCTGATAACAAATATGCTCAGGGGTATTAGAAACAGGACAGTGATCAATTGTTCTCCATGTCCACTGAAGGTTGGACAAGAAGTAGTGGGATTAATTTGCAGCTAGGGAGATTTGGATTAGATATTAGGAAAAACTGTCTAACTATAACTGTAGTTAAGCACTCAAATAGGCTTCCAAGTGCTTGGAAGGTTGTGGAATCGCCATCACTGGAGGTCTTAAGAACAGGTTAGACAGGGATGGTCTAGTTTCCGTGGTCCTGCCTCAGCACAGGGGGCTGGTATAAATAATTTCTCAACGTTCCTTCCTGCTTCTATGAAACTGTTGTGATCATATTTAGAGATGAGTGAGCAGTAAATTATTCTATTCATTTATTATTCATATCAATTATTCCAGTAACATTTCCTATTCTATTAATTATTTGAGACCTAGTCAAAGCAGTAGGAAGCCCTTTGGAGTTTGACTGGGTTTGTTTTCCACTGAAAGTGATGAAGCCAGCTGAACAGTTCTTCATGCAAAAGAAAATACAAAAATTGCATGCATTTGCTAAGGAAATAAAGAAAATCCTACCATCTACCCATCTCTTCTATCATCCACCCATCCCTCCTATTCCTGTACTCTTGGCTCCCCCATTCTTTTCAGGATTCAGTCTAAAAATAATTTAAGTATTAAAATGCACCTGATCACTATGGTACAATATATACTGCAGGTGACTAATTCTGAATGCCTTATTTTTTAAGTTCTCCACAAACTCGCTTTACTCCTCCTCACCAGGGCCGCCCAGAGGATTCAGGGGGCCTGGGGCAGGGCCAGGTCTTTGGCAGTGGGTCCCTCTCGGAGGGAAGGACCCGCTGCCGAATTGCCACCGAAGAATGAAGCGGCGGTGGTAGAGCTGCAGATCACGATTGCGGGGGTTTGGGTTTTTTTCTGCCGCTTGTGGCGCTTGTACTCACCGGGAGGCACCCGCCGCTGAAGTGCCGCCAAAAACCCGGAGCGGCTTGCGGGGCCCCTGCTCCTCACAGAATTTCTTTTCAATCCCTTCCCTGACCCCCTCTTTGACTGGCTGTGTAAGGGCTGCATGTCTTACCTGTTCCTGCAAGCGCTGGGAGCACAGGGACTGCTTTCTCCTGCAGAACTTCAAAAAGGGGGCGGGGTGGACAAGGAAGAGGCAGGGCTTTGCCCCCACAGAAAAAGGCCAGTGCATCAAGGTGAGAAATCTACTCCAACTGGCTGGGAAGAGACTGCATTGCTCAACCCTCATGTGGCAGGAGCATGAGGGACTGAGAGTGAGAAGTCTACTCTACCCCTTTGCAGTGTTGGCAGCTCTTGGAATTTACCAGAACTAACACATGGTTGGCCCCTCATATAGGAAGTCCTGTAATTATATGAAAACTGGTCAACGCATGATTTTTTGGAGTAGCAACATCAGAGGCAGAGAAAAAAACCCCACACACAAACATGTAGCCCTGGGGAAGGTGCACTAACCTACAAAAACAGTGCCCCACAGGTATGTTGTTAATTTAGCTATGCTGTCTATAATACAAGACAACAATCTGCTCCCAGAGCCAGGAGTAGAAACTAAGAATCTTGATGCCCAGCATTCCAGTGCTGTCTCACAAATACTTGTATAACTCATAGAGGATGCTTTTCTTTTCGCCCATACCAGCTACCCATAACTGAAGTGGGTAAGGTCTGTGCTGTGGCTCTGAAGATTGTGGGTTCAAACACTGATGATGACCCCTATGTGTTAAAAAAAAGCTTATATAGATAGAGATAAAAGTGTAAGTATTCTGGAGTAATTCTAGTGCAAAATCTTGTATTTAGAAGTAAATTTGGATACTATGTTCATATATTGCTGTTGCATTTTGATTATTTGTATTTGGCTAATGGCACCTATCTCTTCATGAACTGGATGTGGCAGACTGAAGCTGTGTTTGAGACAGAGCAATGTGTGAGAGATTTTCCTGTATGTCTAGGAACTGTAATACTCTGCCTGTGTCAACTCCAAAAAGGCCAGAACTTGCATTAGTAAACTCCATAGATTTTTAAGGCCAGAAGGGTCCACTATAATCACCTAGTCTGACCTCATACACAGGCCATAGAACTTCACTTTCCAGGAGGCAACCTTCATTCTCAAAGGTGTAATGTTAGTATTTGTGGGAGACTGGATGCCTCAGGGCATTGCTAATGAGCTATGAGCCTTTAATCTGTAAATCACCAGTGAGAATTCTACCCAACTCAGCAGGGATTAAAAATTGTGGCCTCTAATGCAGTGGTTCTCAAACCTTTGTACTGGTGACCCCTTTCACATAGCAAGCCTCTAAGTGAGACCCCCCCTTATAAATTAAAATACTTTTTTTTATATATTTAACACAACTATAAATGCTGGAGGCAAAGCAGGGCTTGAGGTGGAGGCTGACAGCTCATGACCCCCCATGTAATAACCTCGCGATCCCCTGCGGGGTCCTGACCCCCAGTTTGAGAACCCCTGCTCCAAGGGATGTTCAGTAGAGCCCCTATATGAAATGACTTTGAGACCCAGTTCTAGCTCCCATTCAGAAATTTGTATGCTTTACACTAGATGTAAGCTTTAGGGCAGGGCTCTTTTACAACATGGTTGTACAGTGCTTAGTCCAATGGGGCTCCAATTTTGCCTGGATCCTCTAGTGAGAGCTCTGACAGTGGGTGCCAAAACTGCTCCACTTACTATAAATTTGCAGGAGTTGGCAATAATAAGTCTGCCACATGCACGTCACGAATGGGCAGGGGAGTTCAGAAAACAGCCCCAAAACATGATTTAATCTTTTTCAGAAACCCCATGATTTTTTTTTAATCAAAAGACATTTTTGCCTTTTATTTATAACAAACCAGGGCTTTTTGCTTGTCCTCCTGACATTGAAGAAACTCTCACAGAAGCACATTCAGCTCGCTATTTTCTGACACTATAAAATGGTCTGATTCATGATTTTGGGACTTCTGGGGTTGGCGATACTGCATTAGGAGTATATTGAGTGCTTCTCCAGGAGATGTGGGACTCCATAGTGCCCCTTAGGTAGTGCTAAGAACGGCCATACTGGGTCACACCAAAGGTCCATCTAGCCCAGTATCCTGTCTTCTGACAGTGGCCAGTGCCAGATGCCCCAGAGGGAATGAACAGAACAGGTAATCATCCAGTGATCCATCCCCTGTCATTCATTCCCAGCTTCTGGCAAACAGAGGCTAGGGACATCATCCCGGCCCATCCTGGCTAATAGCCACTGATGGACTTATCCTCCATTAATTTATCTAGTTTTTTTTTCTTTTGCTAAGAATTAAAAGCCACAATCTATCCCCATCTGTTTGCCACTTGTAATTAAATGGACCTTCATGACTTTAATGTTTCTTTCTACTATACCTTGCACACAATTTATTGGCTTTTAAATTAAATTGTCAAAAGACATTTTTGCCTTTCATTTATAATAAACCAGGACTTTTTGCTTGTTTGTTTATTTTCCAGACCAAAGGGTACAGGACTGAAGACTCATGTTAGAAAATGTTAAACTACTGGCAGGCACTCCTGACATTGAGGAGACTCTCACAGAAGCACATTCTGCTCTCTATTTTCTCATGTTATAAAACATGCTTTAACTTCTAAATAGACGATTTAAAGCATGCTTGCAACTGGAACATTTGGCACTGTTTTTGCACATGTGTGGTCCACTGGAATTCTTTGTGACAAAAGATCTCAGCTTCCTGCACTGATCTCTTACAAACACGTAAGCTTCCTTGAGGCAGGACAGCTACTTTATATATGGATAAGTAGTTAATATTACAGACAGCTATAAAGCGGGTGTGGAGGGAGAGAATTCAGAGCATATTAAAGTAACAACATATTCTAAAGCAGTTTGATAGAAATTTCATCACAGGGTTCTTTAAATTCATTTAAAATGCCCTCTGCACGGGCTATTATTCAGAAGTGGAAAATCTGTAACCATTGGGTAAAAGTGGTTTTTATTATGACACCAAGGGATTGGCATAACTACATAATAACACAGATGACCTTTCCCAGGCCATTTCTAGATACATCATTCATAGGCATGTTTTCTGAATTCAGCAAACTGCTGAAAAGCTCTGTAGATTTATTCAAGTTCATTAATTTGGCCCTTTTGATGGGCTGGGTAGAGCTGGAGCAAAGTGATACCATAGGCATGAAAGTAGACTTGATTAGACTATGTCCCACATATATAACTGATAAACTAATCATGTTCCAAGTATGAAATTCAGAGCCGGCATCAGGATACGCACCAACTATTTTAAGAGTTTGCCTGGGATGTAAATAGGCTTATGCTGACCCCCTGCACATGGTGAATTTCAACCTAAATATTTTGAGCCCTAAATTCTGGTTTACATCATTGTAAACCTGAAGTAATTCCACTGACCCCATTGGAGTTATGCTGGAATAAAGTCCATTTACCTGATGTAGTAGAAAGAAAGAGCCTGAAGCATGGGCCTGGTTCAAGGCCTGAGGCCTGAACCAAAGTCAGCAAAAGTTATGCTACGAGCAACAGCCAGGCCCTGTCAAAAGCAGATGCTTGCCTGCAAGTCAGTGTCCGGTACACGAACTTGGCACCAGTCGCATTGCTAAAACACACTGAATATGTAAACACATTCCAGCAGGACAGCACAAGAACACCCCAACCTAGTACACAATAAAATGGTTTGACAAAAGTGATGAATAGTAATATTTTGTCTGAAACATCAGGAGTGAAAGTACGACAAGTAGTGAATAGGAATGTTTGTCTAAAACATCAGGGGGAAAGTACAAGTGGAGGTAACAAACATGTCATGAAATGCGTAAGGTGAAATATAAGTTGTTTATCCCAGATCATTTGTCTCAGGGCTTGGCTACACTTGAGAGTTGCAGCGCTGGTGGAGGCTTTCCAGTGCTGCAACTTAGTAACTATCCACACCTGCAAGGCACATCCAGCGCTGCAACTCCCTGGCTGCAGTGCTGGCTGAACACCTGGTCTGCTTGGGGTGTAGCGAGTGTAGCGCTGGTGATCCAGCGCTGCTCATCAAGTGTGGACACACACCAGCGCTGTTATTGGCCTCCAGGGTATTAGCAGATATCCCAGAATGCTTTTAACTAAATTACTCTCTTTGTTTTGTTATGCAGCCTCTCTTTGTTTTGTTGTGAACTTGGAGCTCCGGGAGCTGCTTATCTAAAAAACAAACACAGCTCCTGTTTGCTGTGATCAATCTGTACCTGAGTGTGAACAATCAAATGAGATAACCCCTGTGAATGAGGCAGGCAGGGAGTGAGTGTTTGCTTGACAGACAGAGGGGGCAGAGGGGAGAAAGGGAGTCCGTTGGATGCAGGCTGTTTGCAGTTATGAATTAAGAGTAAGGGGTCAGGAACATTTTCTGATTTTGCAAGGCAGGAAGCTAACACACAGTGTTGGCTCCAAAAATCCACTCTCTCTCTCTCCCCCGCTCCCTGTCACACTACATCCCACCCCACCCCCCTCTTTTGAAAAGCACGTTGCTGCCACTTGAACGCTGGGATAGCTGCCCATAATGCATCATTCCCAACAGCGCTGCAAATGCTGCAAATGTGGCCACACACCAGCGCTGGTAGCTGTGAGTGTGGCCACACACCAGCGCTGTTCCTACACAGCTGGACGACCAGCGCTGTAAACTCCCAGCGCTGCAACTCTCAAGTGTAGCCAAGCCCTCAGTCTAGGGGGAAAGTCCCACCACTGACTGAGCTGTGTTCATTGTCATGGGTATACATGTGTTAGTGTACCTGTAACCACTGAGCCAGGACATTAGCACCATGCTTCATCGGCAATAAACCTGGCTGTGTGCCTTCGCTACTAAACCAAGTCTTGTGGCTAAATAACATGCCAGTCATGCTGGAAGAATGACACTGGTGAGAAAACCTTTTTGAACAAAGCACTCTCTAGTTGTAGTTTTAGTCTTAGGGCCGGTCTACACTTAAAATGCTTCATCGGCGCTGCTGCACCGATGTAGCTGCACTGCTGTAGCGCTTTAATGAAGACATTCCTATGCCGACAGGAGAGAGCGCTCCCACAAACATAGTGCTGTTTACATGGGGGATGAGGTCAGTATAAGTACATTGCTCAGGGGTGTGGATTTTTCACACCCATGAGCAATGGAGTTATACCAATATAGGGCTGTAGTGTAGACCAGACCTCAGAAGCATATTTTTACTTTTGTTTGTAACCATTTCTGTCCTTATTCCGCATACTTGGTATCACATAAACCTATATCCTTTTGTTAATAAACCTGTTTTACTATCACCATAAACCAACTCAGTGTTTTGACTGAAGTAGAGGCTTTATCAACCCCAGTTAAGCAAAAAAGTCACTGTGTACTGTCTTTTAAAGGAGCAGCAAACTCAATACGGGTTTTGTGGGTGCTACAGCGAGAGGAGCTGAGAACTGCAGAGAGAGACATCTCTTAGGAACTTGGGATTCACTGATTGTTACCTGTTCGACTGGAAGAGTCTGGTTGAGTTTGCTGGTAAGGCAGTCAAGTGGGTATGTTACTGTTAGGGAACTGATGCACAGGTTAACAGCAGCAAAGCTTTCACTTGTTGAGGCTGAGAGAGGTAACACAGTGGGTCATAGTTCTGGGAACCCCAGCAGACTGTCACTGTTATGCTTTGCTTGGAATAGTATCTTTCCATTCTCTCCACAGAATAACGTTATCTATAAAGTTTTAGATACTTTATTTTGGGAAGATGGAGAGGAGGAATATACCACACAGAACTTCATTTAAAGTAGGTGTTAAAATACCAGCTAAGCCCAGGTATGTTCACAAGTAATACAAGCCAGCTGGAACTTCTAAATGTCAGTGCAACATGGGAGACAATATTAGCCAAAACCCCTTTGTAACAAGTCCATGACTGTGTGCACAGTGCTAAATGTCATCCGATTAAAAGCTCACCCAAGTCCAATAATGTCACTCAGTGTTTCTGTGGATCCTTATATCTGAGGATCACAAAGTGCCTTACAAACATTAATTAATTAAGCCTCTTGCCCATCACAGAAATGCAGTAACCAGTGGGGTGGAAACATAACAGCTGTTTAATCATGCAAACCAACACTACACAACAGTTTAGAGCAGAGAGTGAAGAAAAATACCACAGCCACCTGAAACTGCAAGAACAATGAAATTACCTAGATTGGAATTTGGCCAGAACATCAGAATAAAAACCTTCTTTTCCCTTATAAACTTTTTAACTACCACAGGTGGAACCAGTAGCTTGGCTTTATCCCAAACACAGATCTTTTGATAGCATATTTCATGCTGTGTCATTGGTTCAGTAAGGGAGGGGGGGTCCTTATCTGCAGTCACCAGCATCACTTCCTTCAGCACTTCTCTGTTCTGTGGTAGTCTAATAACTAATCTGTCCTGACCCTGCTTAGTCTGAGAGAGTCAGTGGGAACAAGACTAAAGGATGTGCTCTAGATCACCCTAGGCCAGATACCCTAAACCTGCTAGCTCCTGGCATCACTGGAAAACTCGGCTGATCCCCCACTCTGCTGCAATTTTCTGCCTCTCTGTTGCTCAACATTTTCTCCTGTTTGTTGCTTACTCATCCTGAATCCATAGTCACTATCAGACCAAACTAACCTGATCTCTACCACTCCTAGATTTATCTCAAAAGTCAGGGTGTCATTAGAGTCTCCTTTCTTAATCTACCCACTAAAATAACCCGCTCTCTCCTGTCCCCAAACCAACACATGGTGAGCAGCAAATCTCATGGATTCTAACCCAATACAGAGCTATTTTCAGCATATTGTTGTTGTTATTATTAGTCAAAAGATTAAACCATTATTCCTCTATTTTTAATCCATTTGGCAGCATTATCTGTACCCATCATAAACTACAGAGGGCACAGGTTTGATTGGTGGGGTGCAGATGCCAAGCTGAGATATTTTACAGTGGCAGCATCTGGTTTCTACTTAAGAGGCAGTTGTGTTAGCAGCTTTAGAGCTGCCTTTAGGTCTGTTATGTGGTGAGGCTGCAGATGGATGGTCTAAGCTGCTGCATTCTCCTCCATCATTTTCATTTGACTCACCCTGAATTCTGTGACATTTGTTCTTTATTATTGTTTGCCTGAAAATTAAGTTGTTTATTCAGTTTTCTTACCTTCTAACTACATGGTTCAAAAATATCATATGTATTCAGACATACCCACTCCCCTCACCTGCATCCAACATAAGTTATATATATTGTACTAATCTGCCCTGTAAATGGAAGTCACAGTAACTACATAATTCAGTATTGAAACAACTAAGATGGTCTGAGATGATACTAGAAGTGTCAAGGACAGCACTAGAAACCACAAGCTCATCAACTTGCAACAAGTGTTTAAAGCAAATTCAAGTCTCCAAATCAGGATCAGCTTTTATACCAGATAAGAAAATCACAGTTATTAAAATGTTTTAGAAGAAGAGAGCTATCTGTCAAACTTTGACATGAAGGAACAAAAAAAACTAAACAACAATAAAAAGCTAGAATAGCACTAGTTAGTGGGAGAATCAGGACTACAAAAGATTTTTCCTATTCCTGGGTGGAAAAGTGCACAGGGAAAATGGAAGTAAGTGGTGTGAATGGAGGTAGAGAATTAACGAAGAACTCTGACATTTCAAGGACCACAAGAGGAAAAGAGAATTTGAGATTCTGACCTGTCAGCGCTGATATAAATAGAGCAGACCTGTTGGCTAATGGGTATCATCATCCTGCTGGGACAGGTGATCAGTTGCCTTTAACCATCTTTTTTTTTTTAAGTAAACTGTATAGCAATGTTAATGTGAAGGCCCTTAGACACTCCTATAATACACATAATAAGAAAAAGTATAGTACTGGGCTAGTTGGAAACAGCATAGCTCAGAATGGATCACAAAGGAGTTCAATACATCTCAATACCTGGCACATGTCAGACAGTCTGGTTTACTAGTTCCTTGTCACAGAGTGTCTGGCCCTTTAAGGGGAAATGGGTCTCAGCCTCACCTGTGTCACCACCAATTCTTCGCCCCAGATAGAGAAAATGAAGATGCCCATGTGATCCAGGTAAGCCTGCGGGTAAAGCAGAAGCCTGAGCTCGAGGACCTGTAGAGAGCAGGAAGGTTTTTGCAGGAGTGCTGAGGTAGCCCAGTAAAGAAAGGACTGAGATGGTATAACCTAACATTCACTCTGTGGAGGAAGACCTCGCCCAGCAGAGATGTCTTGGAGGACAGGGCTATTGTCATGAAGATTTTGTTTGTTGAAAGACTTTGCTAGCTTGCCTGGAACAGGCAGATCACAATTTAAAAGGACCAAGGAGAAGCACAGTACAACCCCTGGAAGGAAGGCTGTGTACTCCCTTAACTAAGAGGGAGGGTTTGGGGCCTGGAGGGTCACTGGAAATGGTGTGAAAGACTCCATGAATTAGACCCCAAAAGGAGAATTTTCTTTTAAATACTTTAGGTTGTGGTAAGTTACTGGGCGAATCAGGAAGGAACTGAGGAGGATGCCTGCAGACCACCCTTTGTCACAAGAGCAAATGAGTGAGTACACACCCACACACAGAGAGAGCAAATGAGTATTTAAAGTGCACTAAAATGTTGTGGGTGTGATGCTCTAGTGCTAGTGGAATAGGCAGACATCAACAGCAAGCTAAAACTGGCCTCTCCAAGGAAAACAGGAAGCCGAGAATGTTCCAAAGACTGAACTAGAGAATTTTTCATACATCACTAAGGCACTTTTGTCCATGTGAAACTGCTGAATGATGTGCTTACTAGTGAGTCCAGTGGATCAGGAGTTCTCTTACGATAGAGGGCAGGCAGGAATTCACAATAAAAGGGAACTAATGGACAAATTTAGTTTGGCCCTTGACACAGTGACCAACAGTAACATTCTTTTCATGTTGTCTTTCACACGAAATCACTTAGTGTGGTTTGGATGATTATTTCTAATCTAGAAATTTTTCATGAATCTCTAAAATTTTTCCATTGTTTCCAGAGATGGGGTGTAGACTAAGATGAAGCCCGAGCTACTCTGAAAGCAAGAGTGAGAGAATCTTGAAAATCACGAAGTTTTGAGCAGTGGCAATTTCAGAATTTGTACAGCTGAATGCTCTCCAGTTCCATCCTGACATGCCCTCCCGTGACCTGTAGATACCCTGTGGACTTGTGTCAAGTAAAAGCACACCACAAAGGTTTCCCTCTCTATTCTGTACTCATTGCTCCAGATCCCCCTGCTTTTGCTCCCTACACAGCATAAGTGCATCAAACTTACAATTAGTAATGTTGCTTATTTTCTCTGATATGTAAGGCATCCTTCAGAGATACTGCATGGGATCTAATTCCCTTTAAGACAGTGTGACAGGGTCAGGCCAGATGGCTACAGGAGAGTGATAGAAGGCAGATATATTAGCCCCAGGTTAAGTAGGTCCCCTTTCCCTGGGTAAGGTAACAGGGAAGGTTCCAGAACAATCAGGAACTTTCTGGAAACACTTAAGTCAGACAGGCTGATTAGAACATCTGCAGCCAATCAAGAAGCTGCTAGAATCAATTAAGGCAGGCTAATCAGGGCACCTGGGTTTAAAAAGGAGTTCACTTCAGTTTGTGGTGTGCATATGAGGAGCTGGGAGTAAGAGGTGCAAGGAGCTGAGAGTGAGAGGGTGTGCTGCTGGAGGACTGAGGACAGGGCCGGTGCAAGGATGTTTCGTGCCCTAGGCGAAACTTCCACCTTGCACCCTCCCCCGTCCCCGAGCCCCCACCTTGAGGTCCCCCCCCATGGCAACTCTCTCCGCCGAGGCTTCCCCTCCCCCCGCAGCAGCTCCCCCCTCCGCCCTGAGGCACTCCCCCCGCCCCAGCTCACCCCTGCTCCACCTCCACCCTGAGCATGCCGTCGCTGCTTCACTTCTCCTGCCTCCCAGGCTTGCAGCGCCAATCAGCTTAGGCGCCGCATGCCTGGGAGGCAGGAGAAGTGAAGCAGCCACAGCGTGCTTGGGGAGGAGTCGGGTCAGGGGTGAGCTGGGGCAGGGAGTTCCTCTGCATGCCGCCCCCACACCCTTACTTGCTGCAGGCGGCCCTCCCCACGCTCCCCTGCCCCAGCTCCCTCCTGCCGGCGGCAACCTGGGCGGCCGAAGATCCGGCTGCCGTGGTTGCAGCCGAAGAAAATGCAGGCCCCCAAATCCTAGCACCCTAGATGACCGCCTAGGTCACCTAAATGGTTGCACTGGCCCTGAGTGAGGAGTATAAGCGTGAACAGACATCAGGAGGAAGGTCCTGTAGTGAGGATACAGAAGATGTTGGGAGGAGGCCATGGGGAAGTAGCCTAGGGAACTGTAGCTGTCGTGTAGCTGTTCCAGAAGGCACTCTAGTCAGCTGCAGTCCACAGGGCCCTGGGCTGGAACCCGGGGTAGAGGGTGGGCTCGGGTTCCCCCCAAAACCTCCCAACTCCTAATCCAACACAGGAAGATCTCGGAGGCTAGCAAAATCTGCCAATAAGCACAGGACCCACCAAGGTAGAGGAGGAGCTTTGTCACAACAGATAAATAAGGAATCATAAATAGGTTGGCAGTGGCCATTTTAAATACCTCAGAAATGAAATTGCACAGTGTCTATGTACTCCAATTTCCCCTTTTCTGGGGCTTGACTTGATTGGTAATGCAAAAACAATAACCCAACAAACTTCAACAGAAGCATCCTCTTTGACTTCTGCTGTTTGTATGGTGTCCCTGAAGGGCCTTCTCTGTCCTACTTTCCTCTCGTTCAAAGTGATTCTTTTCCCCTTTTATATCCTAGGTAGAGCTAATTGGAGGTGGAAGAGGGACGCATTAGCATAGCTCCACTCCGTTCTATTTAGGTTCTTATGCTGCGTCCACCATGTTATCTGATGTGACATCAGCAATTACTCATGCTCTAATGCAGGGTTGTAGCCCTTGAGTATAGGGTGATTAAACAGAAGAGCCCTACGTTCTTATACGGGGTCTTAGAGCACATACCACCAGTTACAGGTTTACATAACATCTACTGGTAATTAGACATGAATTCACTTGCATGAACTACAAATAATGTAATTTGTTCATCAACCGTAAACATGCCATTTCTACCAGTTAATGATGTAATTCCATAGGAAAGGCTGACTTATGAATTTTAACAGCTTTTCCATGCAAATAGAGATCTCTCTCTCTCTCTCATTTATAGTGTATAGACATCCCTAAATTCAGTTCCTGAATGTATCACTTTAATGTAACACAAACTGAAATAACACATTTAAACATGCTGAAATGACAAAATGCATGTGTTTCTACTATCACAAAAACATGCCAGGAAATCTAACATTTGGGCTGCCTATAATTGTAGGGAAAAGCTCTTATTCTGGTTTTCATCCAAGCAAGCTCTAATATTATATTTAATAAGCAGAAATCATGAATCACATTTTTAAAAAAATTTGTCTAAAAGAAAACGTAATCCAAGACACACATGAACAGTTGGCATTCCCTTAATTCAAGAACTATGAATTGAGTTGGGTGAACACTGAAAAGCATTTTCTGGGAATATTCCACTGAATTTTAAAACAGTCATTTTGACTATGTTCATGCCCCTCTTATGTTCACTTTCTGTGAATAGTCTAATAAATAAGATAAATTACTGGCATGGATAAAAAGAGCAAATTGTAAGTGTGACTCTTCACAAACAGTGAATTTCAAATGACATAACTAACACTGGCAAATTTTGAACTGTGAATTTTACACTCAATTATGCAATTCAAAAATGTTTGTTTTTGGTTAGTTAGTCAGTAAATCTTTCAAGTGCCAGGAAAAGACCCAATCCTGAGTTTTGTAATTAACCAGCACAGCATGTATTTCTGTGTTCACAACGAATGTATGAACACACCAAGAATTGTTCAGGAATGTTTGCAAAGAAGGAATGAATGTGAGAACTTCATAATCTCTTTGCAGGTGAAAATCAGTGCATACATTATTCATTATTAATCATTCACCAGTTTCGGCAATATACTGATTCATCTTGGTTTTGTGCTTTTTTTTAAAAGGTCTGATCCTGTAAGACACTAGTACTTACTGCAAGGGTCTGGACACCCCCAACTCCTGTTGACTCCAAGCATGTTGGGGATACTCATCATCTAGGAGGAATGGGTCTTCCTGAGTTACTGTAGTACGAGACTTCAAAAGCCTTTTAGCAACTGGCCTTCATAGATTACTGAAATTTAATTTTCCTCCTTTACAAAAGGATCTGATTAATGTTTTCCCTTTATCATTTTTGAATCACATTCCTTGCTATATGTTTTATCTAACTCAGACTTTTTAAATGCTTATGCTTTAATACTGATTCCTATTATTCTGAAGCCATGAGAGCCCCCCAGTGGAAGTCTGAGAGTCCTGACATTCAGCCCATTTCATGTTGTCCTTTTTTTCTGCAAAGTATATGATGTCCCTTGAAGGGCTGGATTTCCAATTAGGTACTGTAGGCACGTGCCTAGGGGCGCCGGTGTTCTTGTTGCCAGGTATGCAATTTTCTAGCCCAACTGAGCTATTTTTAGCTGTCAGTTGCTGGGGTTTTTTAGCAGTTGTGAGTTGCAGTATTTTGGGCTATTTTGCTGCCCTGCTGCCACTGGCCGCACTGCTTGGGAGTTCTCGGGAGAGAAGGAGCCTCCTGACTGGCCCTGCCCCCTGCTGAGATGACCCACACGTCATGCCCCCTCGCCTTAGGTAATGTTTGCAGCATGCGCAGAAGTCTTGTCCAAGGGAGGCAGAATTTTTTTTTTCTGCAGAAAATGTGCTGCGGTTCTGCCTTTCTCCCACCAGAGGCCGCTGTGGTGCCAGAACAGCCTGAGGGGGCTGAGGCTGACTGGTCTGGCGGGCAGCGGCAAACAGCTAGCAGGCAGCTGGCAGCCTTCTTGGAGCCATGTTAGGAGGCAGAGTGGGCCACACAGAGCTGCTGGGGGCCACAGGGGGACGAGGGTTGCCAACTTTCTAATCGTACAAAACCGAACACTCCTGCCCCTTCTCCAAGGCTCCGCCCCCATTCGCTCCATCCCCCCTCCCTCCGTCACTCGCTCTCCCCCACCCTCACTCACTTTCACCGGGCTGGGGCATGGGGCTGGGGTGCTGAGCGGGGGCTGAGTGCTCTGGCTGGGGCTGAGGGATTTGGGGTGCACGAGGGGGCTGGGGCAGGGTGTTGGGGGTAGGTGCAGGTTCCGGGAGGGAGTTTGGGTGTGGGAAGGGACTCCAGGCTGGGGGAGAGGGTTGGCATGCGGGAGGGGGTGAGGGCTCCGGCTGGGGGTGCAGGCTCTGGGATGGGGCTGAGGATGAGGGGTTTGAGGTGCAAGAGGGGGCTGTGGCAGGGGTTTGGGATGTGGGCGGGTGCGAGCTCCAAGAGGGACTTTGGATGTGGAAGAGGACTCCAGGCTGAGGCAAGGGGTTGGGGCATGGGAGGGGGTGAGGGATTCAGGGTCCCAGTAGCGCTTACCGCAGCTCCCGGGAAGTGGTTGCAAGGTCCCTGCAACCCCTAGATGCATGGGCAGCCAGGGAGGCTCTGTGCGCTGCTCTCGCGCCCACAGGCACCGACCCTGCAGCTCCCATTGGTCACAGTTCCCAGCCAATGGGAGCTGCGGAGCCAGCCCTCAGGGCGGGAGCAATGCACGGAGCTTCCCTGGCCACCCATGAGTCTAGGGGCTGCAGGGACCTTGCAGCCACTTCCCAGGAGTCGCGCGGAACTAGGGCAGGTAGGGACCCTGCCTTAGCTCTGTGCCCCTGGCTGTGCCACTGACTGGACTTTTAATGGCCAGGTTGGCAGTGCCGACTGGAGCCATCAGGGTCCCTTTTCAACCAAGCATTCTGGTTGAAAACCGGATGCCTGGAAACCCTAAACTGGGCCACATGGGGAGGGGGTTCCAGGCAGGGACACATGGGGAGGGAGGACGGCAGTGAAGACGCTGTGCCTAGAGGCACGTAAGGTGTAAATCTGGCCCTGGTCCCTTGTGAATATCACTCTGATACAATATCTTGTGTTTGCCTTCAAGTATGGATTTAAAATTGACTTCTGATGTTTACATTTTTGCAGTAATGCAAATCGCTTTGTCTGAAGGCCAAAGTGCGAACTGCCAAAATCAGGTTTTTCTGAGGCAGGATAGGAATTACGAGGGTTTCTTTTTTGATCACAATAAAAGGTGGCTCATCAGGTGGTGGCTCGTACTGGAGGCACTAATGTAATGAAGGAGTGCGCATGCCACTATAAGTTTGCTCTTGAATAGCAATAGAACCCTTAAATGTCAGGCACAGACAAGACCCCATTTGTTGATTGTCACTGGAGATCATTGTCATGCATGTAATCCCACCAAACATTTGAAGCAGTCCCTTAATGTTCCTATGAAGTGCAAGAAAAGCAAGCAGAATACACATAGGAATCTGAACAAGATTAGCAAGCAGATAGGTAAAGAATGATATGCTTTATATATTATTAATACCGAATGCTCTCATGGCTCATCAGAGCTGAAGAAGAATTACCGTATTAGATTACTCTACACGCATAAATTCAGTGCTCTCAGGATCCATTTGCACTGCAACCATAAACAAAATTGTGTGTCTGTGTGTATAATTCCAGTTATTTCTCTATCCCTTACCTTGCTTATCATAGCTACATTTGATTAATCATCATGAGATGAGAAAAACAAAGAACTAAAGCGCTGATACATTAGAAAGATAATTCCATGTTTGCCTCAGGCTTAATAGCAGAGTCATTTTAATTTGTACATATTTATGGAAGCTGCAAATCAGATGAAACCTCTAGTGTTTTCTATTCACTAATCCTGAGATAAAAATCACTGCCCTGTGCATATAGCATTATCAAAGGCTTTTGGAGAAAACTGTAGATCTGTCGTAGGCCAGACTAGATGGTAGGAACGACGTGACCCTGTGCATATGCCCTGTTTGGAAGTAAAGTGAATGGGAGTATCGGCCAGCTTGGCCAGGTGTCTGAAATTGTGCCTAATTGGGGGCGGGGGGTTGACACTAAAATCAGGGTGCCTGATATAGCATTTTCCTATTGGATTTCACAACATCAGGAACAACAAAATGAAGCAAAGAGGCAAACGTGATGTAAGAAATAAGCTTGTACATGCCTGCTCATTTCTGTTCTTTGAAACGATGTGTCCATCAGTCATCAGAGGTGGGGCCTTCTGAGTTGTGGCAGCACAGCAGTGAGTAACCTCAAAGAGGAACCAGTAGGCCTGATTCACTACTGCACTACTTCACTGTAACTCCAGATAAATGAATGTAGCTAACCTGGTGTAAAACTGGAGGGACACCATGGAAAATCAGGCCCGATTTCTCCAAAGCCAGGTATTCTCACTCAATTGATTGATAGTAGGTTTAAAAACAAAAATATCTTCAATATCTGGAGCCAAAAATATAAATGCAAATACAGGGCTGAAAACATCTACATATCCCTCACAAAATTTGAACAGCTGATACAACAAAGATGACCCCAAATGATGAATGAAAAGATGTGATAAGTGCTGTGAGGAAAAAGCATAGACAAGAAAAATGCACTACTCCTTCCCCTTGCAGAGAGAGGTATAGATGGGTTGGCATATCCTTTCAAAGAATAGGAATAAGCAGGTAGGTCACTGTTCCTTTTTCTCTTCCAGTGGCCCATCTGCCTATCCTTGCAAGCGGGTGTAGCTACCATAGCAGAACCCCTTCCAAGGGTCCAAGGGTCACAAAAAATAATAAATGCTCTGTGAGGCAAGGACCATCCGTTCTGTGTCTGTATAGTCCTAGCGCAAAAGGTCACCAGGCTCTGAGTGGGACTTCTAGGCCCCTACAATATAAATACATAGCAGGAGTATAGAGTATCCAAAAAAAAGCATATATGTGTGTCTAGGAATCCCATCATGTAGAACAATAGAAGAAAATAACCCCAAAGCTCAGTCCTCAACCACAGCCTGGAGAATCCTCCTGCTGAATGTTACATTTGATGAGTTTGAGTTTATCTCATTTAGCGAAAGTACAGGGTGATGACTAAGTGGCTGCCTTGCAAATCTCTCCAGTGAAAGCTCCTATGCTTTTAGCTGCTGATGGTTTTTAGGTAAACCTGGAGCAACAATGCCAGAAGGCACTGGACAACTCTGTATTTTTTTGTTTGTTTTTTTTTTTTACAGCATTCTTTAACTATGCAGGACCTTATCCAGTTTCTAATGATGTACTTTGAAACTCTCTTGCTCCTGTGTCTGGGATACAGGGAAACAAAGAGAGGCTATCTGAACTCTGTTTTAAGTATGGAGCTAATGCTTTCCTGACATCAAGCTTATGCTATTTTACCTCCTTTGGGTATTTTGCATTCATACATAAAGAAGACATAACGATGCTTTGAGACTGATAAAAGGTGTCCCAAGTACCACAAAAGAGAGTGTACACCTTGGAATAAACTCTGGCGAAGTCTGCAGCATCATCTTGTCATTGTGGAAAGTACAGAACTATTTCTCCATTGACAGAGCACCTCATTCAGATAATGGCTGAGGTTATAGCTATTAAAAATGCCACTTCTGAGGAGAGAAATTAGTATGCATGTGGATGAGGTTCAATCAGCAACTCCACTATGATATTCAGCTTCTAAGGGGGCCATTTTTCAATATTTGGAGGATATGTCAACTTGTGAGTAAATGTGAAACAAGACCCAAGAGGTACAGTGTCAAGCTTCTGTTGTTATTTAGGTCTAGGACAGTGCCAATGGTCATAATCTGCACCTTCCTGGAGCTAACACAGAGATCCAGGGATGTTCCAACTTGCAGGAAGACCATGATGTAGTGGATCTTCACCTCTATAGATGAGCTGAATTTCCTGCACCAATGGGTGAAAGTGACCTATTTTGCCACATATAATTCATTTGCTAATGGCTTCCTTAAAGCTGTTAGGATGGTTATGAGACTCAGAAACCCTGCAGGCTTATATCCCCATGCTCAATGGTCTCTGTACCCATTGATGGAGAGGAATGTGGCATACACCACTTTTCTACCCTGCCCCCGCAATCCTGCAGTAATACTTTATCATCCAATAGTGTTCTGATTTTGCCATGCTTTGGGAGGCAAGAAAAAAAAGACAGTATACGCCACAGAGCTACTCACCCTGCAGGACTTCTCTAGCACTCCCAATCAATGGAGATGGCCTAGTGCTTCCTTCACAGCTGCATATTTTTCTGTATGCCTGGGGGACACATCCAGGGTGTCCTCCTATCAGTTCCAGAGTCCAACAAGACAATGTTGTTTGTTTCCATCTCCCCAAGAAGTAGTTCTGTCTGCTCTGAGGTTAAATGAGAGCTGGCAAGGGGGTATCCAGTCAGGCTGGCTGCACATCAGTCTCTCTTCCACATAAATGGAAACTCGCAAACAGGTTTGTTTTCCATTAGCATAAAGAAGTATTTTTTAAAATCACTTTTTGCCAGTGCACTCTGAATTCTTGTCATAAATAATGCAAAGTTGCACCTCACGGCAGTCAGGGAAATGAGGTCAAAGGGTAAATTCTGCATGCTGTGACACATTTTCATGCATTGAATCAATCCTCATATGCTTACACTCACGCTAGAGAGAGCACGAAGGGAGAGCTTGTGTGGGTGCGAGAGTAAACTGTAGAGAAGGAAGCTGAAAAAATATTAAGATGTGCCGAATTCTGAGAAACAACAGTACAGATGTAGTGTTTGGGTTCAAATAGAAGGGGAAATGTCTGATACCTACATAATTTACTACTGTCCATGCTGTTTGTGTGGCCACATCCCCTTGGTCAAAGGGTTCTGGATATGCATATGCATCCCCTTCTACTCAAAGAAAAGACCAAAAAGACCTAGAACAAATAAGCCTTAAAATTAGTATTTCTTTTAAGAAATGAAAATCAAAAACCTTACCTCAAGTATTGTTTTTACCCCCAAAACGGAGAAGTGCCAGAAACTCCATTAAATCCATAAGGGACTTTGCTGCTTCTATTGATTTTATGTGGGAAGGTGCTTGGATATTATGTCGATAGTATAAAACCTTAAGATAGATAAATGAGAGAAGAGGATCTTAATATTTTTCATTTTTCTAACCTAGTACAGACAGACATATGTACCCAGATAAACACTGAAAGTGAAGAAGCTGTTTTAAATTGCTTTACACTAACAACTGTGATTGTTCAGAACAACAACTACAGATATTGTGGACCAGATCCTCACCTGGTGCAAATCAGCATAGCTCTATTGACTTCAGTGAAGCCACTGTGATTTACATCCGCAAAGGATCTGGCACTAAATATTGTTCTGTGTGGGGTGGGGGTTGTTTTTGTTTTTATTTAATATAACTGGACTAAAGGCTCTATGTGACTCAGTACTGAACATCTGGGATTGATCATAAGATCACAAGCTGGAAAGCATTCATCCGGCTTCTAGAAATAAACACATCTAGCTCAATGCTTTCCACAACTTTATTGTTTTAATGATAGACCGAAGGAGCTGAAACAGCCATTTTAAATCTTTTAATTCTTGCAGCTTTAGTATTTTTAGCCATTTTTTTCACATCATAGTATCACACAGTAATTATATTGATTTTAATTCTAGAAGGGGAAGTTTTAGTGTGATTTTTCTTCCCATCATTAATTATTTTTCCCCACATACTTTCATAAAACTATGGTAATCTTGCAACTCAGATTTTTATTAGTTTCATTTTTCACAAGTATCGTGGGAGAGGCCCAATATGTAATGCAAGATGCAGTACTAATGCATTACATCGACCGGCGTTTTCTATCTTTAGAGGTATGTGTTATCTGTATAATTGTGTCTTAGGAATATTGTCTCGTTGCAAATATATTTGAAAGGTGGTGCATGTTCTTGCATATATAAACTGCATATATGTTAATCGTCATCAGTAAAATTATGAATAATATAAACAAATAAAATAAACAAACTTAATAAGTATGTCATGGTAACTAAAATCTGCAACTTTAATTATTTTGTGTTATCATAGCATTTATCTTATGATAACATTGTTATTTTATTTTATTATACAGAGCCAAATTCTTCTATCAGTTGCATTTGTGTAATCTCATCAATAAAATTTAGCTAAAAATGTTTAAATTGCTGTCACAGTATGTCTCCAGAATATTTGCATTTCCTGTTGGCATCAACAGGATTGGTGACAAAGACTAATAATGAATTAGTAAGCACAGAAGATAGTTGGAAGCTTACAAGGCATTTTCTATCTACAGCTGAACTTTAAGTGTATTTGCATCTTGACAAGAGATTGAAAAAATCCCCATGTGGTTGAGAGATTACAAAAAATGTTGGTTCTGCTAAATTTCATAAGATTACAGTCCCTCAAACAGGGCTCCCACCTACTCCAGTACCTGTCCTTTTTCTTCAGGTAAGATCACCGAGTATTGCTAATTAAATTCAGATGAGATTATTAAAAATAATTCCAGAGGTTTTCCATTCCTAGATCCTAAATACCAATGTACCATTGTGCATACTTTATTTAAAAAATGTGACACATACACAGTAGGACAGAATTTGTATAGGATGAATTACTAAAAATTGCTCCTGTGCCTTTGTCTGGTAATAATTTGTGTTAATAAAATAATTGTAAAGAAGCTCACAGTAGTCACTCCTGCACTCCTTGCTCATGCAAAGCTCCTACTGGCTTCAAGAGGAGTTTTGTCTGAGAAAGCAGTGAAGGATTGGGCCAATGTTTTGTCCCCATTAGGTGGGCTGGGATTAACATTTCACTAACCTACACAAGTATGACAATCATATACATTTCAACTGTCTGTTTCTTCCCTTTTGCTTCATAGGAGAGAGAAGTTTCCCCCATCCTCCCTGGTTCAGACCCCTAAACCAGCCAACATCCCAAGGTTCTCGCATATGTTGGGACACCCATAGAAGTTGATATATGTGTAATTGTACAAGCAATGTGGACAAGGAGTGGATATCTCCCACCCCCACACATTTCAACTTGAGGGAGAAAATTTCTCCCTTCCACACACACTTTTGTCTGGCTAAAGGCTAAGGGAGAGGTGAAGGAGGAGGGGACAGTAGCAAGGGCAGAAAAGGGGAGCGGTAAATATTGGAGGGAGAAGCAGTTCTGGGACATTTGGGAGCATGGATGGAGGCACTTTGTGTAGTGAGGAGGAGAGATGGGTAGATGGGCCTCTTGGATGGGATTATGGTCATATGCAAAAGTCCAAGTTAGCACTTGGATAATTGGCATAAAATGAGCCAGGGAGCTATAAAAACCTCACCAAAGATTTCAGAGAATGAAACACATAACACATACTGCATGGTTCCCTTTGTAAGTATATTTATTCTTCAGTCATAGAAAAGCTCACCTAACACCCACAATGGAAAGCTTGAAACCTGTGTGTAAAACACCACAACTGAGTACCCAGTTTTAACTAGTTAGGACTTCTTATGTATCGGCCCTCAGATACTGACACACTTTCAATAACACATCTGATAGGCAGTGTTTCCTAAAGGGTGGAGCCCTGGATTAGGATCCAAGACACCTGGGTTCTATTCTCAGCTAGGCCACTGTTCTGCTGCATGCCATTGGGCAAGTCACATCTCTCTCTGCCTCAGTTTCTCCCTTTCTAAAGTGCTTTGAGATTTGTGGATGAAAAGTCCTATAAAAATCACTGGCTTTTTCAGCACCTAGCCTATTATGAAGTTTTGACAAACTAAAGGGGCCTACAATTTCAAGAGTGGCTGATAATATTGGGTACCTTGTTTTTTGGGTGGCCAATTTGAAACACCTTAAAGAGTTCTGATTTTTAGAGAGTGAGAGCTCAGCACTTTGTGAAAATGAGGCCCCTTTTATGATTACTCCAGCTGGGCACTCAAAATCACTAGACACTTTTGAAAATGTGTCCAATGGCAGGGTCCATTCGAAGTGGTCAGGCAGGTAGGGCCTAACCTAAGATGAACTAATACTGAGGTAGCTGCATAGGTGTGCTGGTCTTTCATTGCTCTATCTTCCATGATTTTACTCCCACAATTTTCACCATTTTGATACAAACTTTCTTTGCATATATGGATTTTGTAGGTCAAAATTTCTATTTTCCATTGTAAATGTTAGAAAAGAGGAAGTAGCATTAACTCTGGATCAGATATCTGCTGGGCCAGCAAAGGAACAGTATGTGAAATGTGGTTGCTTCCTGGCTCCAACAGCCCCTGCTTTCACATTTTTATGAGACAGACTCAGCAGAGGCCATAAAGAGAGGATTTTGAGGGACCTCAGGGAGGGGAGTCATCAGTGATCCCTCTGTTCTGCACCCCAAACCTCCAATGGGTTCTACCAGAGCTCCCCTCTGCTGACAGAAGAAGAGCAAAGAATCTAGCCCTCAGACTTCACAGCAAGGGAGAATATAGATATTTAACCACAAGTATGAATTTCAGTGACTTTTTCAGGCAGATTAATATGTGACCAGGGATAATTAATTTGAAACGAGAAAGGGAAGGGGGGCCAGTGGTATTTATGAACTAACCATGTGTTAAGATCCTATCTATAGAAAATACACATATTCACACAAGCAAATATATATTTATATGTTCTGTATTCTAATTCAAGAGCAGACTGGAAAAATGCAACCAAGATATACTGGATTATGTACAAGAATTCCATGACTTTTCAAGGAGGATGATATCGCGCCTGGAGGGGCTGAAAGTTTATAAGGCTGAGTTTAAAAATGAAGTGGCGCATTTGCTAACAAGAGTTGAAAGAGCACAAAGGGACATTGACTATTTTGAATCAACAAGAGAATCTACTGCCTGTGTAGAAGTAGATGAAGACCTGGTGGAAAAGCAGCTAAATGAAGACGCAGAAGAAAAAAGGAAAGTCAAGCTCATGCTTAATGCAAGTAAGAACTATTTACTTTTCAAAACTTAGATCTAAGAGAGCCAATCCTCTAGAAGTGGCACGAAGCTTTCTGTCTCTCACGTGCTTAGCTGGCTGGTTCTTGCTCACATGCTCAGGGTCTAACTGAACACCATATGTGGGGTCAAGAATAGGGTGACCAGATAGCAAGTATAAAAAATTGGGATGAGGGTGGGGGGTAATAGGTGCCTATATGAGAAAAAGTCCCCAAAATCAGGACTGTCCCTATAAAATCGGGACATCTGGTCACCCTAGTCAGGAAGAAATTTCCCCTCAGATCAGATTGGCAGTGATCTTGATGGAGTTTTCACCTTTCTCGGCAGTGCTGGATGTGGGTCACTTGCCATCATTATCTGGATATATCTCACTTAATCAATGTCCTGCCATTGCAGGGTCTTCAAGCATGGGTGCACCTGGGACCCTCCTATTCTCTGCCTCTGGCATATAAGAGTTTAGTTTTCAGTGGGCTGTAATACTTTGGTGTAGTTTTAGTTGGGTTTTGTGTGTGGATGGTTGGTGGCGTGTGATTTACAGGAGGTTAGACCAGATGATCTGGGGTCCCTTCTTGCCTTAAACTGTAGGAGCTGCAGCCCTGTTCATTAAGGGGCAATGACAGGGTTAATCAGTGACCAGGCTAGTTCAAAGCACTATTTATTTAGAACAAAAGCATTAGAGAAAACATTTTAAAAATAATAAACAGCTTATACCCAAGCCTGGCTTACCAGATGTCACCCACCTTGCATATGGAGACCATGGCAGGTTTCAAAGTACTTCAGGTCCTTTCTCAGGGCCTGTCCTTCTGGGTCACTATCTCATTTCAGTTCTGAGGTTGGGTAAGGGTGTTGACCATTTTTTTCCCTGCCACCCAGAATGCACAAGTTCACAGACCTACTCTTGAGCTGAAGAAGTATGTCATTTATTTGCTGCTTCAGTGAGTGATCAGTCCACCAAAACCGAGCATAGCATAGGGCTGAATGCAAGCTCACAGCCACATTTAGGTGCTCGCCTTAAATACATTATTACAAAGCTGTTCATTATATATTGTATAAACACTTTTTCTGCCTAGCATTAAGATTAGTTTGCTAACCCAGTTGTTTACCTGATCAGATTGCTGGGTCAGCTTTTCACCTGGCCGGTCTATTTCCTTGCCAGACAAGCAGGCATCTTTTCACATATCCCAACACCTAAAACATACATTCTACATATTACATCCTTCATGGATTGATCCCTGCTCCCTGTGTCCAGGGTGGTCATTTTATAGAGCTCTGGGTTCTTTGTTTGTCAGGCTTGTGGATCCACGTTAAACCAGTCTATGCAATTCCCTCATGGGGGTGAAGTTTCTCCAAAGCTGTTATCTGTCCAGGAAGTTGCATTAATTACTTCCCAATTATTTTAGTTCCTGCATGAAACTCTTTAGCTCCCCCATGGACCCAGAATACCATCCCTAGTCCATAAAATACGTATAACATTTATAAACTAGATACAATAGATTTTCCATATGTCCACAGTATCTCTCACAGCAGCATTCCAGGAAAAACTCTAGTGTCTCACAGTTGGTTGCAGCTGTGCCAACTAATTAAGTGGCTTACGTTTTTTTGGGTCACAGCCTCAACACTAAGGATAATTCAATAGACACTGAAATTATTTAATCTACTGGTAAATTTTCCATATATTTTAACATTCTCTGTAATTCCCTATCAAGATCACACAGTAAGTGACTTGGCTGCAAGCAAAATTCAATATGTAATATATATGAAGTACATATACATTTTATGTTTTATTGAAATCCCTTATCCTCTTAAATTTCATCTTTAAATAGTATCTCGCCCCTATGAAATTCACTAATTGATGCAAATCACACTTCTCTACAGCCAAAATGCTTCTGAAATAAATGTAGTCAAACTTTACTAATTCTGGGTCACTGAGAATGAAAATGATGCTTAAAATTGTTGATTGGCTCTAGTTTTCAAGTTATGCTATTGGGTCAATATATACGACCCTTGACTTGGGAATAGCGGAGGATAAGTGAGTTATAAAGGGAAGGGATCTCAATTTAAACCAGAAATGACTAAAATACATCTTTGACTGGATCTATGAATAAATCTATGACTGGGTTTGGACAGTACTTGCTTTTTAGGCAAAACAATGAATGATGCAATCTGAAGCTGGTATTGCGTCATACATTATATGAATTGCATCATGTTATTCCTAGAAGTCATGGATGATGCGATCATAATGAAGCTTACATCACTCTGCTGAACAAATTGCCCTATATCAGCTCTAGAAATCATACAGTGTCGTGCTCTCTTATTTGTCAGTGTTTGATTTTGCAAAGGGACACATTTCTGTTTAGCCAAAGTGAGCAGAGATGCCTCGTACTTGTGTGAACAGTGCAGATAACTTCTGCTATGTTTGTGGTGAAGTGACTTTTGCATCACAAAAGCGCAGTATAACCACTATGGTTAAGAAAGCCTATCACCTTTATTTTGGCTGCAAAATTGGAGATCAGGACAAGAGGTGGGCCCCACACATATGCTGCAACACTTGTGCAACAAATCTTCGCCAGTGGTTGAACAGGAAAAGGAAATCTATGCCTTTTGCAGTGCCAATGATTTGGAGAGAGCCAACAGATCATACCAGCAATTGTTACTTCTGCATGGTGCCTCCAGTTGGGAAAGGTGTGTCAAAGAAGAAAAAGTGGACTGTGCATTATCCAAACATTCCATCAGCTATACGCCCAGTACCCCACGGAGAAGGACTGCCGGTTCCTGATGCACCAGAATCATTCTCACTTGAGTCGGACGAGGAAGAGGAAGAGGATGAAACTTCTGGTCCTGAACCATCAATGTCACAGGACCCACATTTTCTCCCATCCTCCTCCTCTCAACCACACCTCATAACACAAGGTGAACTGAATGACCCTGTCAGGGATTTGGAACTACCCAAGAGTAAGGCAGAGCTGTTGGGCTCCAGACTACAGCAGGTGATGTTAGGGTTTCCATGTTCCGTGACCGTCAAAAGGATCTTGTCCCATTCTTCTTCATGGAAGGTGATCTTGTAGCCTGCAACAACATCGATGGTGTGATGGCAGCCCTCAACATCGTTCATGATCCAGATGAGTGGAGACTCTTCATTGATTCATCGAAGACGAGTCTTAAAGCTGTTTTACTGCATAATGGCAATGTTTTGCCATAAATTCCAGTTGGTCATGCAGTCCGTATGAAGGAAACCTATGACAACATGAAACAACTTTTGAGGTGCATAAACTATGCCCAACATCAGTGGCAGCTTTGTGGCGATTTGAAGGTTGTTGCTCTCTTGCTTGGTCTGCAGACTGGATACACAAAGTACTGCTGTTTTCTCTGCGAATGGGATAGTTGTGCAAGAGATTCCCACTACATCAAGAAAGATTGGCCACTCAGACAGTCATTGGAGCCTGGGAGGAAAAGTGTTCAGCATCTACCACTTGTTGAATCAAGGAAGATTTTGTTACCACCCTTACACATCAAGCTGGGTCTGATGAAGAACTTTGTCAAGGCCATTGACAAAACACAAGCAGCTTTCAAGTACCTCCGTGGAAAATTTCCAAGGTTAAGTGAAGCTAAGATAAAGGAAGGTGTCTTTGTTGGTCCTCAGATTCGTGAACTTCTTCGAGATGATGCATTTGACCATGCACTGTGTGGCAAGGAACAGACGGCATGGAAAGCCTTCCAGTTAATGGCAATAAATTTTCTCGGAAACAACAAGGCAGACAACTACAGGTTGTTGGTGGAAAACCTCCTCAAGGCATACAAAAGCCTTGGTTGCAACATGTCACTAAAGATACATTTTTTGCACTCTCATCTAGATTTTTTTCCACCGAACTGCGGAGCAGTGAGCGACGAGCACGGCAAGCGATTTCACCAGGACATTGCAACAATGGAGAAACGCTACCAGGGCAAATGGAGCCCATCGATGCTTGCAGACTATTGCTGGACAGTGACAAGAGATGCTCCATTTAATGAATACAAGAGACAAGCCAAGAAGCGCCGAGTAGACACTGAATAGGACTAAACTATGTACATAATAGTTTTTTGCCTTTTGTTTCATAATAAATTTTATTTATATAACCCTTTTGCTGATTTTTAAAGTGTTACATAAACAGGACAGGTGAAATATTATCATGTAAAGCAACCATAAACACATGAAAAGACCTAGGTTTACAATTTATTATTAAAACTCTACTATCTACACAATATACATAGACATAAAATGTAAAAACTTAAATATCTTAGAAACAGTAGCCAATCAGTTGTTTT
This sequence comes from Mauremys reevesii, assembly GCF_016161935.1. Taxonomy (NCBI): domain Eukaryota; kingdom Metazoa; phylum Chordata; order Testudines; family Geoemydidae; genus Mauremys; species Mauremys reevesii. The sequence continues at coordinate 94,392,832 of NC_052626.1, forward strand.
AATTGTCATATTTGAATTCAGCACATCAAAATACATAATAAAAAGGACATTTTATCACTGAAGCAGACGACTTCTCAAAAATTGTAGACCAGTGTTATATACAGTATGTACATTTTAGGTGGTATATTTCATTTCCAGTCAGAAGCAGTATGAAATCAGAAACACACAACAGAAAATTTAAAAATTGGAATCAGAACCTTTTTAAAAAGCTTCAGGGCAGATCCTAAGGTGGTATATATCTGACTTCAGTGGAGCTAAATCAAATTATTCATAGATTCATAGATTCTAGGACTGGAGAGGTCATCGAGTCCAGTCCCCTGCCCTAATGGCAGGACCAAATACTGTCTAAACCATCCCTGATAGACATTTATCTAACCTACTGTTAAATATCTCCAGAGATGGAGATTCCACAACCTCCCTAGGCAATTTATTCCAGTGTTTAACCACCCTGACAGTTAGGAACTTTTTCCTAATGTCCAACCTAAACCTCCCTTGCTGCAGTTTAAGCGATTTCTTCTTGTTCTATCCTTAGAGGCTAAGGTGAACAAGTTTTCTCCCTCCTCCTTATGACACCCTTTTAGATACCTGAAAACTGCTATCATGTCCCCTCTCAGTCTTCTCTTTTCCAAACTAAACAAACCTAATTCTTTCAGCCTTCCTTCATAGGTCATGTTCTCTAGACCTTTAATCATTCTTGTTGCTCTTCTCTGGACCCTCTCCAATTTCTCCACATCTTTCTTGAAATGCGGTGCCCAGTACTGGACACAATACTCCAGTAGAGGCCTAACCAGCGCAGAGTAGAGCTAAGAATCTGCTCTCTTAATCTTTGTCAGCATGCTGTCAAAGGGTTAAAGCAGGTGGTAATCATGATACTACTACTCTTCTCACCCTGTTTTCAAAGCCTACACCTATACCAGTCTCCAGTACTCTGAATTTCAAAATCTGTTCCTTTCTAGATCTAAGCTTGTTTGAATATCCAGGCACTTTCTTTGACATGCAGTAAAAAAATAAATTAGATGTTTTTAAAGCATCTCAAGGTAAAGGCACTGAAAATTGTTTCTTTCTAAAAATAACTAAGCTAAAATTACCTGCCCCGGAGTCTTTCCAGATGTTGAAAAGTTGTTATTGATAGTAACACATTAGTATATACTAGCCATCCATCAACCACATCATATTTACAGGTCTATTATCAATTTCCAGATTTTACAGCATTGCTTGCTAGTGTTTAAGGTCTTGCTGCCTAAGTTTCCAGCTGTCTGTGTAATACACTTCCTGCTGCTTGTGGTAATTCTTAGCTGACACCACTATTTAAAAGCAGAGCCATGAGTTCATTGATATGTTTAATTGTAGTCATTGAAGACCAAATCTTAGTTCCATTGAAATCAATGGGAAAACTAGTAAGCATGTGGCTTTTTGAGCACTTAGATAAAGTCATCGGTTAAACAGTAAGTGACTCTTAACCTTAACAATAGCAGAGCTGCCACTTCACCATAAGGGGCATGGTGTAAGTCCAAGGTGATTTTGTGTTTGGTTTGGATATGTACAGACACTCACTGATTGTGCAGGAAAAGTGGCTGATCCTGCCTTGGTTGGGAGTAGGATATGGCATTCCTGCAGATTATGCATCAAACTGCCTTCTGGGTCTGATGGGGGTAAGATTTGGAAGTATCCTGGGGCAGTAAAGTCCTTCATGTTGGCTGCAGTAACCAAAGTGTATACGTAGGGGGTATCAGTATCCACAAGTGCAAAAAAGGGTTGCTTTCTGGAGGCAATGCGAGTATTTCTATTGACTTGAATGGATTTGGACCAAGTAAAAAGAGAGGAGGCTGATGATGCAACAGAGTTTGCTTTTGTCCTCTCCATTTCATCTACTGCCAGAACTTGCTGCCTTAGGGGCTTGTTTATTCTGTTTGGCTAAGAAGGCTGCACTTTATTAAAAGACATTCTTTAACCGTCAAATAGTGTCTCTTCTAATTTGTTATTGCCTTTGGCAAGCAAGCTGTTTACTCGTCTAGTATACATTGTAATAACATGTTTGCTGGAAGGGATAGGCAGTTGATAAAGATTTAAAGTTCCCTGGGCATGATTCTCCACTGCCTTGCACCTTGTAGAGCTGTTAATATCTTTGCAAAGTGGGTGTAAAATGCTACCAACTCAGAATTACCTACTTATTCTGGTAGTAACATTTGGCACTCATTTTGCACTGGTGTATATGACTATGCCACTCTGGCAGCCCCACAGTCCTAGTCCCATGACATGCTGTGATGGGTTCAGTCACAGAGATCCCCTTGGGACTGTCACCTGATGTGCTCAAATTACCTCTGAGCCCATTTTCCCTGATGGCTTGGGACTCCAGAACCCTGCCTTGTTGAGTCAGACACGCCAGTCTGCTGCAACACAGACCCAGGTCTGAACCACGCCCCCAAAGCTGCACAGCAGGTTACCTATCTCCAGCTCTCAGATACCCAGTTCCCAATGGGATCCAAACCCCAAATAAATCCCTTTTACTCTGTATAAAGCATATACAGAGTAAACTCATGAATTGTCCACCCTCTATAACACTGATAGATATGCACAGCTGTTTTCTCCCCCAGGTATTAATCACTTACTCTGGGTTAATTAATAAACAAAAGTGATTTTATTAAGTATAAAAAGTTGGATTTAAGTGGTTTCAAGTAATAACAGACAGAACAAAGTAAGTTACCAATTAAAATAAAACAAAACATGCAAGTCCAAGCCTAATACATTAAGAAACTGCATACAGGTAAATCTCATCCTCGGAGATGTTCCAATAAGCTTCTCTCACAGACTAGATGCCTTCCTAGTCTGGGCCCAATCCTTTCCCCTGGTACAGTCCTTGTTCCAGCTCAGGTGGTAACTAGGGGATTTCTCATGACTGGCAGCCCCCTTTGTTCTGTTCCACCTCCTTTTATAGTTTGGGCACTAGGCGGGAATCCTTTGTCTCTCTCTGGCTTCCCACCCCTCCTTCTAAATGGAAAAGCACCAGGTTTAAGATGGATTCCAGTACCAGGTGACATGGTCACATGTCCTGTGAGACCCCACGCCTCCATTCTTCCCAGCCTGACTCACAGGAACACAGGAAGACTTACAAGTAAACAGAGCCATTTACAATCAATTGTCCTAGTTAATGGAAGCCATCAAGATTTCAAGCCACCATTAATGCCCCACACTTTGCATAGTTACAATAGGACTTCAGAGTAATGCTTCATATTTCTAGCTTTAGATACAAGAATGAAACATTCATACAAATAGGATGACCACACTCAGTAGATTATAAGCTTTGTAATGATACCTTACAAGAGAGCTTTTGCATAAAGCATATTCCAATTACATTATATTTACACTCATAAGCATATTTCCATAAACATGTGGAGTGCAACATCACACATGCCTCTAACCTGAGTTATGGTGACATGGAGCTGTTGTTTTGCTGGTCCTACACATTCCATGGCATGCCCCAAAGCCAGAGAGATTCCTGACTTTGGGATCTGGCTGATCACTGGCTCTTCTATGTTGCAGGAGTGGTAAAAAGGGGCCAGAACAAAACCGAGAATTGGGATCTTTATATTCTGGCTTCATATTAGGATGCTGTATTTCTTGCTAAGGCTGTTATATTATTAAAGGGGGGGGCAGGGAAGAGGGTAGGAGTGAGCCCCTGAGATAGATAGTATGTTAAAATTCAATAGGTCAGACTTTAAGCTGTAGGTCTTTTATAAATAAAGGTCTTGATTTTTCTCTCGTGCTGCTGTAAACCAGGAGTAACCTCACTACAGTGAATGCAGAGACACCTGTGTAAAACTGGTGTGACTGAGAGAAGAATCAAAGCTGCTGCTCTGTGTCTCCTCTCAGTTACAATAATGCAATCCTGTTTGTGTGGCATTGGTGTAACAGAGCAGAAGTTGGCCCCATGTATGTCGTTGAAGATAGGTAATGAATTTACATGGCAGATGTTGGTTCTACGCAGAGGTGAAAGTAAGCCAGTCAGGTCCGGTCCAGCATACTGGTAAGGGCCGGTATACAGCCGACCTTATCGGCAGGGCCGCTGATGGGGGGAGGGGCAAAAGGGGCAGCTTCCCAGGTCCCAGAAATTTAAAAGGGCCTGGGGCTCCTGGCCCCCGCTACCCCAGGGCTCCCAGCCGCCGCTACCCTGGGCCCTTTAAACCGCCGCCAGAGTCCTAGGGCCCCCGGCTGCCGCTACCACTATTGTGGGGCTCCAGCAGTTATTTAAAGGGCCTGGGGCTCCCGGCCGCTGCTACTGCTACAGTGCCAGAAGCTGGAGCCCCGGGCCCTTTAAATTGCCACCAGAGCCCCGGGGCTCCCAGCCGCTACTGCTATCATGAGACTCTGGCGGCGATTTAAAGGGCCCGGGGCTCCAGGCTACCACTGCCATGGCAGCAGCTGGAGCCCCGGGCCCTTTAAATTGCTGCCAGAGCCCTGGGTAGCGGTGGCGGCTGGGAGCGCCAGGCCCTTTAAATTGCTGGGCTGCGCTGAAGAGCTGGCTGGGGAGTCTGGCCTCAGACCTGCCCCTTGCAGCCGAGGCCCTGCCCCTTCCGGTTGAGCCCCCACCCCTTGCTGAGGACCGCAACCACCCTATGTACCAGTAAGTCTCTTAGGTTACTTTCACCCCTGGTTCTATGGTATGAAATGAGTTTGGTGACTACTTAACACAGGAATTTTGTAGACATTTTGGACATACTCTACTCAATGGATGAAGGGACTAAGAATTCCAAAGACAGGGAACAACCAGAGGATTCACAGTCATTCTAATTTTATAATCCTTTATATTTGGATTGTTTCCTTACAGGCTGTGACAACATGCTTGCAGGTATCAAGTCCATAAAGATAGTTAAGAAGACTGGAGATATGCATGGCTCTTGGATGACAGATCCAGGCAAAGACCATCTGAAGATTTATTTCTTAAGTGGATCCAAGAATAATGTTATTTTGGAATTTGCAAATATTCGGGCATTCACGGAAAGGAATCATAAGCTAACACCACGGAGAGTTAACCTGCCATCTTCCTGGCAGGGAACTGGCCATGTTATGTATAATGGTTTCCTGTTTTATCACATATATGGCTCCTTAAATGAGATAGTTAAATATAACATCCAGAGAAGAAAGGTAACTGATAGAATGCTCCTGCCAGGTGCTGGACAGATTTCTGCCTATGAACTGTTTCCTGATACTAAAATAGATCTTGCTATTGATGAACAAGGACTGTGGGCAATCCATGCAGAGCCAGACACGAGTGGAAACCTCGTCATCACTAAAATCAACCATATGACTATGACTGTGGAGCATACTTGGGACACATCATGCAATAGCAAGAATGCTGAAGCAGCTTTCCTGATGTGTGGCACCCTCTATGTTGTGTATAACTCTCCTAGTGGAGGCACATCTCGGATCAAATGTGTGTACGATATCTTAGACACTATAAATACTTATGAAATCCCCGTGTTACCTTTCCCCAAACGTCAGGGTAGCCATTCCATGATACATTATAACCCCAAAGAAAAGCAGTTATTTGCCTGGGCTAATGGATCCCAGATCCTTTACAAACTTCAAACAAAGCAAAAAGTTTAAGATCTTTAGAAACTTTTCAAAGATGAATATTAAAATAAGCTTAAGGTCAATGACCCAAGTTCTCTTCTCAGTTACCATCACGGAATTCCCCTTGCTTTTCCATTTGTTCACTGTTAGATGCTTTATATATATATAAAATTTTAAAATTTATCATACTTATTTAAAAATATAGGGTTTTTTTTCCTCATCTCATTGTGAAGAAACAAATCTATAACTTCTTGAGGATTAAACAGAAGCTATTCCCAGCTGCTTGAACTTTCACCCATTTTCCCCCGAATTAAGGTTCAAATGCTCACTTCTGCCTGGGCCCAATCTCACACCCATTAAAGACAATGGAAAGACTCTCATTGATTTGAAAAAGAATGGTATCAGGCTTCATATACATGCAGCAGGTGTCAGTGTTACAATATTTAAGTGACAAGTGAGTGGCATTATGTCTCCCCACAAAGCCAGCCACTCTAGTCACTCACAACCTGCCAGCTGCAGACCAGAGTTCCTGCAAGCACCTCCCACCCCTTTTTTTTTTTTTAAATAGAATATCAGGGTTGGAAGGGACCTCAGGAGGTCATCTAGTCCAACCCCCTGCTCAGAGCAGGACCAATCCCCAGACAGATTTTTGCCCCAGATTCTTAAAAGGCCCCCTCAAGGACTGAATTCACAACTCTGGGTTTAGCAGGCCAATGCTCAAACCACTGAGCTATCCCTCCCTCCTGCAGCAGCTATGTTGTGTAGGGTGGCACCGGGCAGCAATTGGGAGCTGAAACACCTCCTCTCTACTACACCGATTGCTCCCAGTTGGATGAATTTGGAAGGAAATGTCCATACGTTCAAACTCACAGAGGCTGTGGCTACACTTAGCACTTCAAAGCGCTGCCGCGGTAGCGCTGCCGCGGCAGCGCTTTGAAGCGCTAAGTGTAGTCAAAGCGCCAGCGCTGGGGGAAAGCTCTCCCAGCGCTGTCCATACTCCACCTCCCTGTGGGGAATAACGGACAGCGCTGGGAGCGCGGCTCCCAGCGCTGGGGCTTTGACTACACTGGCGCTTTGTAGCGCCGCAATTTGCAGCGCTGCAGAGGGTGTGTTTTCACACCCTGCTGCAGCGCTGCAAATTTGTAAGTGTAGCCAAGCCCAGAGAGAAATTTTCTTCTGCTGTAAATTGATACTGTTCTATTAAAAAGTCAGTAAAATTGTGCCAGTTTACACCATCAAGGAATTTGACCCACAGAGTTTTCACTCCTATACATGGTTCAATCCCATTCAATGCAACATCAATCTCTGTACGAAACACATATTTGAGTAAAATCCTTATATTCACCTCAATCAGTTTAGTATAAGTAATGAGTAAGGCCTGAAGGATTTGCCCCATACTAAATACTCTCAAGGTCATCCCATTCATTTTTTTTCAAGCGAGTGTATGGCCTTGATTCAGCATAGCTCCTAAGCACGTTTTAACTTTAAGCACCTGCTCAGGCCCATCAATGCACTTATGCACCACTTAAGTCTCACTGACTTCAATTGACCTTTAAGCACATGCTCAAAGTTAAGCATGGGCTTAAGTGCACTGCTGAACTGCAGCCATTGCATTTGTGACAGGTACAGATAGACAGCACTGAACAAGAATATCCAAAGTTGTAAAAGTAAATATTGAAAAACAACAAAGAGTTCTGAGAGAGATACAAATCCTATGCCTCAGGGCATAAAGCAACCTCTACTACTGGAGTTTAGATGGAAATTTTATCTGGAGGCACGTTATCTCAATTTGCCCAATTCAAGGCTTCTTACGCCTTCCTTGGAAGCATCCGTACTGACTGCTATCAGAGAGGAGTTGCTGGATTAGATGGACCATTCATCTGATCCAATGTGGCAGTTCCTAGATTCATTTCGAATGCACCTGTATGTATTTTCACATCCAGATTTAATTGGTAATGATGAAATATTGTTACCCATTATGAGTACTGACCCCAAAACTGCTATTACTGCCCCCACATTGACAGTCAAAGCAGAGAGATCAGAGACTGAATAGGTTTGGTGACTGAACTTTCCTTTCACCAATGGAAAGCTAGGGCAGTTGCCTCAAGTTTAGGGATGAAGTATATTAATCACTGAGACCGATGTGGGGAAACATGCCCTGCCACTGTGCATACTGCCTCTGTTCTGTGAGTAAACAAGATTTATCCATATAAATTTTCAATACCTTTTTAATCCTGCTAAAATCCTGGCCTCAATGACTTCCTGTGGCAATGAGTTCCAGAGTCTAAATGTGCTTTATGTGAAGAAATATTTCCTCTTCTGAGTTCTGAGTTTGATGTCTTTCAGTTTTATTGAATGTGCCATTATTCTTGTGTTATCAGACAGATTGAATAAAAGTTCCTGATCTACCCTCTGAAGACCATTTATTATTTTATATACTGTTATCATGTTGCCTTCCTAAAGTAAATAATCCCAACATTTCTTACTCAGTCTTTAAGAGTTTTCCCGTACCTCTAACCATTCTTGTCCCCTATATCTGCACACACTCATTCTGCAATGTACTTTAAGAAACAGGTCACCAGAATCAACACAGGTGAGGGCATAACATTAATGTGGACTGGCTTTATGACCTACTGATAAATTCCAATTGTATATTTGTTCAGAATTAAAACAAAAAGCAAAATACCCCCACACCCGCAATACCTATCTCTGTAATACACAAGTGGCAGCTTCAGTTTTTGGATTTTAAGAATATGTGCATTATAGTTTAATAAAATAAATTGATGTGGGGAAAGCCATACTTCATTGAATCCACAGAATAATCACATTTTGTTCTTTAAGAGTAAAGAGCTGTTGTTGCTTTCTAAAAATAATCTCAACAGAACATCCAAACATCAGGGAATGATGTTAAAAAGAAAATACAACCAAAAGAATACAAGCTACTTAGTCACAACTAGGTCTAACCTGATATACTTTAGCAAAGAAACTCCATAATCTTATAGCCCAATACTAATGCAAATACAAACAGGAGAAAATATTGTGCATGGACTAACTAAGGAAACTGTTACTGACTTCTGTGTGACAATGGGCAATGCTGGTGAGGTAATATCTTCTATTGGTAAGAGAGACGAGATTACACAAGTTGGTCCAATAAAAGATATTACCTGACCCACCTTGTCTCTCTAATATCCTGGGACTGACACGGCTACAACACTGCATACATGACCATAGGCAAGTTGCTGTTAACCTCTCTGTGCCGTAAGTCTCTCCGGCTGTAAAATGAAGATAACGATATTATCCACATTTGCCAAGTGCTTTTTAAGAGACAAACAAAGCCACTTGAGTTTGAGGCTGGATGAATCTGCTCTTTTACAGAAAGTATTCTAGTGAAGATGTTTTCCTTACTGTTATTTGCATGGGGAGAATGTATTTTGTTATTATTCAAATAATTCCTAAATTAAGAAGAGACACAAGGTGTTTGCAGTGTTGCTGTAGCCATGTTGGTCCCAGGATATTAGTCAAACAAGGTAGGTGAGGCAACATCTTTTATTTGACCAGCTTCTGTTGGTGAAAGAGACAAGTTTTCGAGCTTATGCAAGGCTCTTTTTCAGATCTGGAAAAGGTTCTCAGAGTCTCACAGCTAAATACAATGTGGAACAGACAAACATAAGGAGTTACATGTTACATTAAGAAAACGCTAATGATATTTTTGTACTTTCTCCCTTTATACCTTCCTATTTGCAACAACTAGTGATGGGTGAACCTTGAAGGTTCAAACAAGGATCTATCTCAGGGATCAGCAACCTTTCAGAAGTGGTGTGCCGAGTCTTCATTTATTCACTCTAATTTAAGGTTTCATGTGCCGGTGATACCTTTTAATGTTTTAGAAGGTCTCTTTCTATAAGTCTATAATATATAACTAAACTATTGTTGTATGTAAAATAAATAAGGTTTTTAAAATGTTTAAGAAGCTTCATTTAAAATTAAATTAAAATGCAGAGCCCTCCGGATCAGTGGCCAGGACCCTGGCAGTATGAGTGCCACTGAAAATCAGCTCGTATGCCACGTTCGGCACGCGTGCCATAGGTTGCCTACCCCTGATCTATCTTAACCTTTTTGCCCTGGAAGTCTATCAAAACCAGGTTTGCTTATGCATTCTCAGTATTTCCTGGTTTGGCCCAGAATGGAAATACTGCAAGAACAAACTTCACTGCAGTATTTAGTCTTCCTTGGTGTGAAAATTTAAAAGAAAAATGAACAAATGGTTCAGGTTCAATTCAGGTTTGGGGCAGAGTTTCAAGTATGATGTTCTCAGAAAGAGTGTGTGAATAGATGTACAGTAACTCCTCACTGAAAGCCATCCCACTTAACATTGTTTCATTTTTACGTTGCTGATCAATTAGGGAACATACTCGTTTAAAGTTGTGCAATGCTCCACTCTTACGTTGTTTGGCTGCCTGCTTTCTCCACAGCTGGCAGCCTCCCTATGCCCCACCCCCCGCCCCACACACACACAGTGCCTCCCGCTCACCGGCAGACCCCGCGGATCAGCACCTTCCCCATCCTTCCCCCACCTCCTGCCTGCGGTAATCAGCTGGCTTGCGGAGTTTAGGAGGCAGAAGGGAGGGAGGAGGAGCGAGTACTCGGTGCGCAGGCTCCCCCTCCCTCCCCTGCCTTCTGAACATCCAAACCAGCTGATTGCCCCAGGCAGGAGGTGGGGAGGGGGAGGAAGGGGGAACCTGCGTGCCAAATCCTTGCTCCTTCCCTCTCCCTCCTGCCTCCTAAACGCCACAAGCCAGCTGATTGCCCCGGGCAGGAGGCAGCCCAACAGCAGTTTCTGAAAAGCAGGAGAATGTGCTGATTAATCTATTCTCCTTCTTGCATTTTATTTGATGTGGGAGGGGAAAAAAACTGTCCTTTTATAACTAAACCAACCCCTAGGTAAAGAGTCCAACCACAGCATAATAATTTTTCACACATTTTAACACAGCCAATGGAAACAACTATTTCTACTCCAGTTATAATGTAATTTATGCAAATTAGGTAGAACCACTTCACATTTTCCATTAGAATTACAGTAGTAGCAATTTGTTGGCAGCAAACTAAATCCTGTGTTGATTATATTGTCTGCTAATATGCTTTTTTGTTTTCAATACAAAACAGTATAACATACAGCCTCAGAAGGTGGTAGTCTGCTACACAGAAATAATTGGATTAGTCTGTCAGAAAAAAAAGTAATCTTAGTCAAAATGTTTTGTCAGTAGATACATAATTCTTTGTTCGCACCTTCCCTAGAAAAGACACGGGACCAGTAGATGTTGTGCAATGCTAAAATATTAATTAAGCGAGAAAAATACTTGCATATCAAGGAACTGAAAGGCAGAAAAGTAAATACATTATTAAAATTATGATATGTATAGAATATCCGCAACTAAATGATGTGGGGAAAGCCATACTTCAATGAACCCACAGAATAATCACATTTTGTTCTTTAAGAGTAAAGAGCTGTTGTTATGGTATGGAAGTAAAACTATATGTTGCACATTTTATAGACCAAGTATCAGAGGGGTAGCCGTGTTAGTCTGGATCTGTAAAAGCAACAAAGAATCCTGTGGCACCTTATAGACTAACAGACGTTTTGCAGCATGAGCTTTCGTGGGTGAATACCCACTTCTTCGGATGCAAGTGGTGGAAATTTCCAGGGGCAGGTATATATATGCAAGCAAGAAGCAGGCTAGAGATAACGAGGTTAGTTCAATCAGGGAGGATGAGGCCCTCTTCTAGCAGAACCAGTTTCTCCTCTCTTGGTTTTCACTCAACCGCTAGAACAGGGCCTCATCCTCCCTGATTGAACTAACCTTGTTATCTCTAGCTTGCTTCTTGCTTGCATATATAAACCTGCCGCTGGAAATTTCCACCACTTGCATCCGAAGAAGTGGGTATTCACCCATGAAAGCTCATGCTGCAAAACGTCTGTTAGTCTATAAGGTGCCACAGGATTCTTTGTTGATTTTATAGACCAGACTCCTTAATACATTCTGGGACAGAAATACTTCCGGATGAAGTCTACATCATTTTGAAATTAAATATTTCAGCATTTATAAGAAATGCCATTTTTCAGTATGTTAAATAAATATATAAACATTGACTATTTCTTTGACAGGTGTTACATTTAAAGAAAAAAAATTACCTAGAAAACAGTACAAAACAGAAAACTATCAGTCAATATGAAAACTTCAGGAGGGGGAAAATCCTGGACAAGCTACAGATACAAGTCTTAGCATCTAGAGAGTATCTGATATCCTTCTGCAGATTATATTACATTAATTAATTCAACAGATCTGATCACTAGGTCTTGGCACACACATAAAGGCTTAAATTGGTATCGCAAAAAGTTAAACCCATATCCGCAAGCATAAGGCATCAATCAAAGGCTCTGAAAGAATGCTGCATTTAAGTTTCTTAACTGGGAACACAAATCATATTATTTAACAAGAATATTTCCATGAGAAACTGTCTACATAGCATAGATGTTCTCAATAGATGTGATTCTTACACTGGGTTTTTGCTTTGATAAAGTTAGTACTAAAACATAGATTGACTCTTACCTATAAATGAACTTGGGGGAAATTAAATTTGCATAGCAGAGTTAGATTCATTCAACCAGATGGCAATGGATTAAAGTTGGATTTTAAAGAAATTTATGGCTCTATATCTTACAATCACCCTTATAAGAACAAACCTCAGAGCACATTTTTTGTCTAATAAAACACTCAGAAATAATTTACACTTGCCGAATCTAAGAATATACCAAGGATTGTGTTCATATCATATACTGGATAATCCACTAGTGGTCCCTACACTGCTGGCTCTGCCACACTCCATTACTTCAAGTGAGAGCTACAGGACAGAATACCAATTTTATTTTCTTGTGTAGATATAAGATTTGAAAATTATATTGCATCACTCAGATGACTGGCTATTTTGTGAATGTTGTAAAGATTTACCTTGGACTTGGCACATTGCATCTCCCCAAAAAAACCTATTTTATCATATCCGCAAGATGTATGTTGATATCACACTGGCCTGTTTGCCAACACATCTGCAGATGGTACAAATAACTAAATCTGAAAGAAAATGACTTGAGGATAGGTTGGGTATTTTATTTAATATTTTATTTTATATAATTATTTATTTTATATAATATTTTCACAGACCTCCATGCAAACCACTGCATAGGTCACAAAATGGGAATGTGAGTTTGCAGATTTTGTCCAAGACAGCACTTCCATGGGTGGCAGGTATAATAGGCTGCCGCAGCCACCAGATCCCCGGTTCTGGGGTTTGGCGGTGAAGTTTTTTGCTTTATTATGCCCCACGCAGGTTCTGGGGCAGCAGCGGAGACACATAGGACATATCAAAAGTGTCTTCTAACAGATGCTTTTCCCCTGGGCTGGTTGGGTCTGGGGAGGGGAAGGCACAGCATGGCTTCGGCCAGCCCTGGGCTCCTCCAGGCAGGGGAGGAGGGTACTTTGGGCTGCAGCTGGCCCAAGCTCGGGGGGGGGGGGGGGGGAACGCTCTGAGCTGCGGCTGGCCAGTGGCTCCTCCGAGCTGGTGGAGGGGGGGCGTGGGGCTTCGGCTCTTGCAGCCAGGGGGAGAGGGAGCTTCTGGCTCCAGCCACGGGGGCAGGGGCGGCTCTAGAAAATAGGCTGCCCCAGGCAGCGCGGTGTGCTGCGCCGCCCTTCCTCGGTCCCGCGGTGGGTCCCCTCTTCCCGCGGCTCCGGTTGAGCTCCCGCGGCAGGTCCACCGGAGCCCCGGGACGAGCGGACCTGCCGCAGTCATGCCTGCGGGAGCTCCACCGGAGCCGCGGGAACAGCGGACCTCCCGCGGGCACGGCTGCGGACGGTTCGCGGGTCCGGCGGCTCCGGTGGACCTCCCGCAGGCATGACTGCGGCAGGTCCACCAGCCCAGCCTGCCGCCACCTAGATTTGGCCGCCCTAGGCAACAGCTTGGTTTGCTGGTGCCTAGAGCCGCCCCTGCACAGGGGGCAGCAAGGGGTCTCGGGGCTCTGCCCATGGGGAGAGCGTGGGTGGAAGGGGCTCCACCACCCATGAGCACTTCCCCTCCCCCCACCACAAGTTCTGGCAAAATAAGCCGACAACTAGAAAAGTATGGTTATCCCAGGCTATCATGTTTGGTCTGAGTTGTATTGTATTAATTTAGATAGAATAAATGGGCCCAAAGAGTAAAAGGTGTTAACATAACCCAGACTGCCCAGTCACTGTCCAACATTAAACAGTGTTAAATAAGGTCTGGCATACAGATACTGCTTAGTACTATGGCAAACATGCTATTAAAATCCTTTTATTAAAGATACAGAAAAAGAAGGAAAATCAGAGCATTTTAAAAGGAAAGCATTAAGTACGGCTTTCATTTTAACAACATCCCTTGTTCCCTTTCCCTTCAGTTGGAGAGAATCTTTAAAGGAAAAACCCACTTGTTTGGCAGTCTCTTAGATGGTATCAAAGAAGATGATAATTGTTTTTTGCACAGAAAAGAGAAGAAATTAGCTGAAATGAGCTGGCACTGTTGTTAAAATCTGATCCCATTTCCTAGAAGACAAAACATACACAAGAAGGAAGAGAAAATAACACAGCACATGTAGGAAATGCAGATTCTCCGGTGCTGACTTTTACTAGCAACTTCGCTGCTAGAAAAAAACAGGCTACAGCACACATTCGTAACAGCCACCCAGAGACCTGGCATTTTGTGTCAGGATCCGGCTGTTTAGGGCATGACATTTAGCTGTCTTTCCGATCACAGATTGATAACTTCATTGCAAAATATGCCGTCTTGGCTGGCTAAGCTACACTCTTATTAGACAGAAGAGAAAAGGAGACAGATAGAAAGGAAAAGAAATGAAGTAGAGAAGGAAAAGGACACTGAGGGAGGGGGGAAGGAGGAGGGGCAGACAAAGTCTCACATCCCAGGTTGTGTTTGGGATTTAGCCCAAGCCAGTAGAGGTGGCTATATCATCTGAATCCTTCCCTCCAGCCCGGTCTGGTCAGGACACCTCTCAGGATTAGGATGAAAAGAGTCCAGGGTCCCAGTAGATGGTTGGGGTGGCAGCAATGATGGTGAAGCTCACTCCTTCCCCTTCTCTCATTTTTCAGTCAGTCAGTGCCCCCCCCCCCCCTTCCGCCCCGCCACTCCCTTTCTTAAAAGGTCCCCAAAAGGGAATAATGGGTGGAATAGCCCATTACCTTGTTATTTTGTGTACCAGTTAGGCCCAGTTTCCAACACACCTATTTTGGTTTGTTGATTTCCAGTCTCACACCGTTCTTGTTTACCAGGCACAATCTTAACACAGTCCTTGAATTATATCAATAGGCCTTTCTGTTTGGACTAATCCAGTCTGTCTCTTTTTTAAAAAAAAACCTTTTTCTATCAACATTTGTTGTTCTGACTTTTTATGAACGTTCACTCACTTTTCACAGTTAAGCTCACAATGAGGTAAATTTGTAGGCCCAATCATGACAAGAACTACACTCGCAGAGGTACGTCAGGGAAACTTGTACAGTGACTGTTTGCACTAGTTCTGTTCATAAGCACCACATTTACCGAAAATATTTTTAAAAAATAAGAGTATGAGTTCCCTGGGAATGGAAAGGCAGCTTTAACTAAAGGTATGCTGCATTGAAAGGCACCTCTTGTCAGTGTCAGTACCAGTTCAAGCGCATCTAGGCTCCCGCAGCAAAGCCATTTAGTTGAGCTACTTGGCTGCAAGGCTCGATCTCTTCCTCTCTAGCCCCACTGCCTCCAAGTCCCATGCCATTTTAGCCTGAAACACCCAATTTCCCCAATCTCGTACGGCAACCAGGAATTGAAATGTGTTCAGAATTGGTGTGTTTGTAAGTTAGCTCCTGTTGGAGAACTAAATGTCCTCCATTTCAATAATCCCTTTTAGGTAAGGGAATGCTGCCATGAGCTATGAAATGCCCATTCCTTCTGCCAATTCAGGAAGCAATAGACTGGGTCCAGGAAAACCTAGATCTCCTGTTTGGCACGAAGGCCCCAACCCTGCAAACATGCATCTGAAGGATGGCTCACGGTACTAAATTAAACACATACATAGCTGTTGACGGGATCGGGGCCTACATTACTACTACCATCTCCAGAATGACTTGTTCTTTTCTTTTCATGTTAAAAGCATGATGAGAAACATATGTGATGTGTTTCCATTTATATGAGCTCTTGTGATATGTAGCACAGTTAGGTATATTACATGCCTTGTCTGTCTTGTAATTTCAACAAATAATTTGTTTTAACACTTTTAAAAATAATTTACTATAGCTCAAGTATCAGAGGGGTCGCCGTGTTAGTCTGGATCTGTAAAAGCAGCAAAGAGTCTTGTGGCACCTTATAGACTAACAGACGTTTGGGAGCATGAGCTTTCGTGGCTGAATACCCACGAAAGCATGAGCTTTCGTGGGTGAATACCCACTTCGTAGGATGCATGCATCCGACGAAGTGGGTATTCACCCACGAAAGCTCATGCTCCCAAACGTCTGTTAGTCTTTAAGGTGCCACAAGACTCTTTGCTGCTTTTACTATAGCTCATTAACTAATAACCAAACTGCAACTGATAATATATTATGAATGAATCTGTTTTCTTATTAACCTTTTGTTGAACAGTGAGTTTTGGACTACGAAATCAACATAAGGATGTACACTTATTTCATGCCAAGTATTTAAATGAACTGTCGTGTGTGTGCATACATGCATGTGCGAGTGCACACCACTGTCCTCTTCTGCCTAGCCAGTTATTCCCCATTTTGTAGCTGTGCATTTGATTTTTCCTTCTAAAGCATAGTACTCTGCACTTGTTTAGTGAGAAGGTCTGATGACCAGCCGGCTTAGTGGTCAGATCCTGGCCTTATGGTTTTTGCTGGTCTACTCATCCCAGAGGGGGCCCTGACAGTGGTCTCAATCACTCCCGCATGCTCCAATTGCTCCCCCAGGGGTTCTTTCATTATGGGGTGGAGGGAAGGAGGGGGGGGGTAGGGAGCCTCAGGTCCATCCTGCCCACCAGGTCCCAACCCAGGGCCCTTAGTGTCAACACCAGTTATTAGGCTGCCCCAAAATATGTTTTCCCCGGGTCCCTTCTTACCAGTCTGGAGCTCCTGCGCTTGGGGCATGGTCACTGGCTTAGTAGACTCTCCTCAGTCTTAGTGTCCTGTTTAATCAATCTCTTTTTGGGCTTTCAGCTCCCAAGATTGGGGAGGAGGTAGTCCAAGTCCCTGCTGCTAGAGCAGCCTTCGTTAAGCTGTTGCCACTCCTGACACAGCTCTGAGCATCAGCCTTCTTTCCTGGGCTGGATGCAGCTTATTTCACCCTTCTTCCTGTGGCTGCCAGTGTCCTTTTAAACAGTTCCTCCACTGGGAATCTGCCATGAACCTGTTGAGGGGGGAGGTCTCCCTAGCCCAGTATTACTTTCTACTCCCAGCCCTGGTTCAGCGTGGGGCCTGTAGATCCTATCACAACTTGTCTTTATCAAATTTCATCTTGTTCATTTCAAACCAATTCTTCAGTTTGTCACGGTCATTTTGAATTCTAATCCTGTCCTTCAAATTACTTGCAACCCCTCCCAGTTGTGTGTCATCTGCAAATTTTATAAGCATACTCTCCACTCTATTATCCAAGACATTAATGAACATCTGGACTAGTACCAGACCTACGACTGGTCCTTGCGGGACGCCAATAGATAGGTTCCCCTGGTTTGACAGCAAACCATTGATAACTACAGTAGAACCTCAATGTTACAAACACCAGAGTTATGAACTGGCCAGTCAACCACACACCTCATTTGGAACCGGAAGTACACAATCAGGCAGCAGCAGAGAGAAAAAAACAAATACAGTACGGTACTGCATCAAACATAAACTACTGAAAAAATAAAGGGAAAGCAGCATTTTTCTTCTCCATAGTAAAGTTTCAAAGCTGTATTAAGTCAATGTTCAGTTGTAAACTTCTGAAAGAACAACCATAACGTTTTGTGCACAGTTATGAACATTTCAGAGTTACGAACAACCTCTATTCCCGAGGTGTTCATAATTCTGAGCTTCTACTGTATTCTTTGAACACAGTCTTTTCTGACTAAGCACATTCAAGCAAAATCGGCTCGTGTGCCAAAGGTGGCATGCGTGCCGTAGGTTGCCGACCCCTGGACTAGATAGAAAACAGATGGAATAACTAAATAGGAGAGC
This sequence comes from Mauremys reevesii, assembly GCF_016161935.1. NCBI lineage: Eukaryota > Metazoa > Chordata > Testudines > Geoemydidae > Mauremys > Mauremys reevesii. Next base: position 94,410,669 of record NC_052626.1, read on the forward strand.
ACAGTGGGTCTAAATAGGTACATCTACACTGCAAGGAAAAACCTGCAGCATTGAGGGTATGTCTATACTACCCACTGGATCGGCGGGCAGCGGTCGATCCAGCGGGGGTCAATTTATTGCATCTAGTCTAGATGCGATAAATCGACCCCTGAGCGCTCTCCCGTCGACTCCTGTACTCCACCACCGCATGAGGCACAGGCAGAGTCGACAGAGGGGCAGCAGCCATCGACTCACCACAGTGAAGACACTGCGGTGAGTAGATCTAAGTACGTCGACTTCAGCTACATTATTCACATAGCTGAAGTTGTGTAACTAGATCGATTTCCCCACTCCCGCCCCCCCCCAGTGTAGACCAGGCCTGAGTCTCAGGGTCTGGGTCAATTGACTCGGGGCTGCAAGGCTTGGATTGCAGGGCTAAAAATAGCAGTGTAGATATTACAACATGGGCTGGAACCTGTGCTCTGAAACCCAATGAAGGGTAAGGGCCTAGGAGCCCAGACTCTGGTCCAAGCCTGAATATCTACTCTGGTATTTTTAGTCCTACAGACCGAACCCTGCAAGCCTGAGTAAAATGACCCAGACTCTGAGATTTAGTATCATGGGTTTTTCTTTTCAGTATAGACATACTCAGATATGTACTTCTGTGAAGACAAAACTCAGAGCCAGGACATCCTATCAAGAAAATTGACTTCAAATGTGTCATAATTACAGAAGTGCAGTATGGAAGAGAGAATCAGTGAGAGTTATGCAGTATTAAACCATCTGTGGATGCAACAAGCCAAAGCAAATGACCTCCTTGAGAAGCTACCTAGAAACATAAATGGTATTTACCAGGTCACATTGCCAGTAATACAAACATCTGGACCGAAGTCTCAGTGTGGATGTTAGAATTAAAAGGTAATCGAAAGGTTTATATGCCACCTGTAAGAACTTTGCTTAATGTCTAGGTGTGAATGTTAAGAGACCTGGAAAAAATATTACAGAGTTTGTGAACATTATCAGGTCCCGTTTTTACGTGGACTAATGTACATTATAGCCAAATGTGGAGGGTTTTCTCTTTTTGTTTTAAGTGGGAAAGGGACTTAACTGCAATTATGTAAGAATGGCCATACTTTGTCAGACCAGTGGTCCACTTAGTCCAGTATCCTCTCTCTGAGAGTGGCCAGTGCCAGGTGCTTCAGAGGGAATGAACAGAACAGGGCAATTTCAACTAAGGTGTCCAGTCCCATCTCCAGGAAGGGAGACTGCCAAAGCTGTTTAAGACACTGTGTGATATAAGGATCCACAGACTTTTTGGAGGATGTAGGGATTGTTTTTTTAACATTTAAGTGAAGTGGGAGAGGAGGATTCACATTCTTTTTTGGCCATGGGAAAGGACAGAGAGATAAGTAGCTGAATTATTTATTATTTTCCAGTAGGTCTTTTTAAATTATATCAAATCTGTGATAAATTCAAATATTCACCTGTATACACTACCTTATTGACTCTTACAAAGTAACTGTAATTGCTTATAGAAAGTTATTTATTGCTTATGGAAAGTTATTTAACACTTTTCAGGTGTGCAATCATCAGTTGTTAAGATATGAGATAACAGGAGCCCTCTACTGGGAAATTGATAAAAAGGATTAAGAAAGATACTGAACACTAGGTGGAGCTATTTGCTTGCCATTATTATTCTTCCCTAACATTAGCTCTATAGCTGTCTCAAAAATTAATTGGATTTAGACAGCCTGCTCAATGGCTGTACTGGTTTACACATTACATTTTATAATGCTGCACAAAGTTTACAAATGCATTATTGAATGCCTTTTAAAAATATTTAAAAGTTATTTCTGTTCTTGTGAATTCATGGCATTATTGTACTAGAGAAGACCTACAAGGATCATTTCAGTCACAGGACGCAGTTGTTTTCAAAGGAGGGGAGATTGATTAAAGATGAATGCTATGGCAGACATTAAAATACACTGCTGCTGCAGAATGTTCAGTATACATTGAAGAATAAATTTTACATGAATTATTTTGAGTTTTAATATCAAGGACCTGTTCCCGTTCCTCTCCTCTTTCTCATAAAAGTAAACTGAAGGTATCCTTTTGTATAGGAACAAAATATACCCATTCGAGTTTTCATCCAGGATATTTCACATTAACTCCACCAGATTTGTGGGGGTTTGTGTTTATTGTGGTCATTCTTCTGCAGAGGGGAAAAAGTTTTGCCAAGGACTTGGCAAGGAAGGTTTTTGCAGATGGACTAAAATGTAGTGGAATCACTCCCAGCCCTGCTCCCTGCAGGCCTCAGGGAGGTTTGCTAAGACTGTATGCAGGGCGCCCACAGAATTGAAGGAGCTGTTGTCAGTAGATCTTCAAACTGGACATGCTTTGGCCATAAAAAAGCCTGTTCAAAGAGGGACAGGGTACCAGGCTACTTCTTCTAATCAGACACTATGGGTATGTCTACACTGACACTGAACACCTGGGAGGTCACAAACAACATTCCACTGCTTCTGCTGGAAATCATTTCCCAATAACATTAATAAGGTTTCCCCATGACTCAGTTTCCACACAAGCATTTCTTTATTAGTCCAAAAACCACTTAGTGTTGGTTACATCGAAAATACAAATACAGTATAAGCATGTCTCTCCCCCATATTCTATACCCTAGACACCATACAATTGTAAGCATTGGCCAAAATACTTAAAACAGGTTCAGGCCAGGGAATTACATTGCATGACTCTAGAGATGTAAGGAAAAGCTCTAACAAAGAACCCCTTAAAAAAAACTTGTTTTTATACACTCTAACAAACAAGTAATGTCATTGCTGGTTATTGAACCTTAGCTGCAGTCAGCTGAAGGAGTTTAGGGCTGCACTCTGCTTTCTTCAATGTTTTTTCCTTTATAAGACTTTCACACATTTTTTGGACTAAGCATTTCTAAACAATTATTTACTGCACCTGGTACCCCACTAACCAGTTTTTCTTTATTTCCTAAGCCTTAAATAAGATAACACCAGTATTCCAAAGGCACAAACAATCCTTTTTTCTTGTGAATTCATTCTTTTTGGTCACATGCTTTGAGCCAATTATTCTTGCTAACATCCAAACTCAATTTAAAACCATAGTTTGCTCAGGTCTAATCTGGTCCTATAGTCCTACAGCATCGAGAAATGGCAGGGGGAAAAACTGTCACTAAAACTCAGACAAAAAACAGTGTGACAGAATCACTGTCTTTTGGGTTTCCTGCCTTGTTTTTGCATAGGCTCACTTTGAGAAGCAAGGTTCTGCTGTCTCTGAATAAAGTTCATTGTTATCAGAGAGAAGCAGAGTCCTAATATACTAGAGTCACAAAGACAGTGCTGTATCTCCACTGCTGTAGAAAAGAAACAAGCTATTCTTAGTGAATTATGGAGGGATTACTGGAATGGTAATTAGCCAAACAGAAAGAGATTCAGGACAGCTGAGAGAGAGAGAAACAGTTTCTCTATGCCTACACTGGGGGAGAGTCATGCTAGAAAATTGTAACCAACATGTTTTAATGAACATGACATAAAACATGACTTTGCCCTAATGTAGTCAGGAACACGTAGTGTTTAAAAGTGTGTTAACTGTCTGCGACAAATGGATTGATCACAATTACCCAACCTTTTTAAATATGATTGTCCTTATACACATTTAGGGCAAAATCATATTTAACATAATGTTAATTAAAACATGTTAATAAACATGTTTTCTAACATGACACATTTTCCTACTGTAGACATGACCTGAGGGGCCAAGATTTCAGAGCAGGGCTTAAAGAGGTCTGAGAAAGGGACTGGTTTCAGCATTGCACAGTTGTGGTATTTTGTTAGTTCATAACTATATTTTAGGGTAAACACCTAACTTAATTATATTTGAAATGCTCCCTAGGCCATTTATCAGAGGGGTAGCCGTGTTAGTCTGGTTCTGTAAAAGCAGCAAAGAGTCCTGTAGCACCTTATAGACTAACAGACGTTTTGCAGCATGAGCTTTCGTGGGTGAATACCCACTTCTTCGGATGCAAGTGGTGGAAATTTCCTGGGGCAGGTATATATAAGCAAGCAAGAAGCAAGCTAGAGATAATGAGGTCAGATCAATCAGGGAGGATGAGGCCCTGTTCTAGCAGTTGAAGTGTGAAAACTAGGCCATTTAGTACTCACCAACAACCCATCTGCCTCACACCCATATCAGAACTGTATTTTAAATTATTTTGCCAACTCTGCAGCCCCATGTGATTTAGTCAACTTAAAACCTGCTTGAAAGGAAACCTCAGAGTTAACAGAGCAGCTGAGCTGAGAGGAATCTAGAGAAGCCAGCAGTAGGAAAGATGAGAATCAGGTTCAAAAGCAAGTCAAAATCAGTGCAAGATCTGTGGGTTCTGGCCAATTTTACTTAGTTGCTAGCATGTTAGAGATATTTAACCTCACTCCCCCTTTGCTCCCTCTCCCATACTGGACAGTTTCCTTCTACCAGTCAACTCCAGTTCTTTGCCCTGGTATGTGCTTTATGGCTCCTAGCGTGCAAACATTAATGCAGGAGCTTAACTTAATTTTAAGCTCATGCATAAATGTTTGCAGAATTGGGCTATGTTAGATGATTAACAAGGAACAAAACACCAAACAAAACCATTAAACCTTTTGGTTTTACACTGACTGGAAGGAATTCTTAAAATGACAGATAATAATAAGAAGTAATTAGAATTATGTGGAAACATAACATTAAATATTTGAGACCATTCAAATGGATGTGAGATATAATCTGATACCAGTCAATATCCTTCAGTAGTTCAAATATGATTTTGTAGTACAGACTAACTGAAATTTGTTTTTAATTACATCATGCACATTACAACTACTTAAAACTTCTTGTTGTATTTTCTGCTAATTGCCGACTTTCATTTAATCATCTCCTTAGAAAAAAAACATCATCAGACACACTCACCACATGGAAGCTGTATTTTTCATCTTTTTTAAGGAGCTGTGTCGGTGTCATGCATGCTCAGTGACCTATTTGGGTGACAAAAAACAAGACAATAGATATTGTCATCAGTCTCTGGATCAGCAACCTGCATGAAAGGGACATGGTCAGTAAACACTAAAGGCCTGATCTTATCATATTTTATATGAGGCTCAGAAACAATCCTAAGTGGAAAAATTATTGTATTAGAAACCAAAATAAGCAATACTAATATAAGTCACCTTTATACCAGTATAACCTGGTACTAGCATAAGTATGTTAGTAAAAAAATCACCCTCCTAACCAATAAGTTATACAAGTAAAACTTTTTAAGTGCTGACTGGGCCTTACTTTGTTTCTATATCTCTGGAGACAAACAGTCCAGTTTTTTTTTCTAGATCAAAAGTTTATAGCCATAGTTTAGTTACTCCCGGAAAATTCTTGGTACAGAATAGTAGTATTGCAACAAGAAATATCACCTCAACAAATATTCTTCCAAATTATTAAATTTCATTATTCCATTTCAGCAATAACGTAGTGGGGACATTTGCAAAGGCACAAATAGCAGTGGAGAATTGGGTGCTAAACAGCCATTTGTGCTTTTGAAAATCTTTTCCATACAGTGCATTTCTGCATCACCTTCCACTCAAGGGCTCAAATCACTAAGGCTCTGATCCTGCAAAGAGAGGGCTACAGAACTCATTACAGAATCAGGACCCAAGGCACTAGTAAGGAAGCCCATGTAGATACCTAGATAGATAGACTTTACCAATATTAATGAGTTAAGGCTCAACACACTGCTGAGAGATAGAGAAAGTCTTAATGAACCAATTTTACAGACAAGGAAACTGAGGCACAGAGTAGCAATGATCACAACTTGTCCATTGTCACACAGGGACTCAATAGCAGAGCTCAGAGTATGTCCAGATTCCTGTCATCCCTTTGTAACCAAACCCTGGTATAAATATTTTGGTTGGGGTGATATTTTACTTTTATAGTTATACTGGTACAACCTCCAGCATGGATGCAATTATAACCAGTCTAAAAGTGCTTACATTGATGGAGTTTATTACCCTTCCTGTCTGGAAGTAAGCTACACCACTGTTTTCACTTTTAGACCAGTACAACCGCAGCCAGGCTAAGGGGCTTGCACCGCGTTAACTACACCACTAGAGAGGTACAACTCTGGGTGTAGACGAGACCTAGGTGTTGGCATTTTACTGCACCCATGAAAGCTTGTTTAACCAAATACTTTGTAGTGAGAAGCGTGGAAAGTTTGCACGCGAATGTAGCTACAACTGCCCCCGAGTGCAGCCAGCGACCCCAGGGCTGCTCTGAGCCCCTTCTCCCGTGTGCCCGCGCCCCGGGGAATACCTGCCCCGAGGCAGCGCCGCCGAGCCAGCGCCCCGCACTGCCTTCCCCTCTCCCGCCCGCTGCCACTCCAAATCACGTGGGAACAATAGCCGCCTGCCGGTCCCGTCCCCAGAACCAATGGCGCTGGAGCTCGGACTCGGGCAGCCGGACTCCACTCGCCCTTGGCAGCGGGGCGCAGGGGCCGGTGCGCGGCCAGGGGCGGCCGCTGCGCGCGAGTCTCCTCCAGCCCGGAGAGCGAGCAAAGCGCCCGCGCAGCTGCGCCGGCCGGGGCAGAGCGCGCACGCCGAGGGGAACCGGGCCGCTCAGCTCGGTGCCGCCGGGCAGCCCCGCGCCTGCCTGGGCGGGAGGGAGCAAGTCTGTGCTGTGCCCCGCCAACAAACGGTAACTCGGCCAGTGCGGGCTCACCTCGGGGGGCGGCTGGGGACGGGCTGGGCTGGGCTGGGCTGGCGGCTCCTCCAAGACACCCTTAGCTGTTCTGTCGCCCGCTGTGCCCTGAGCAAGCCTGGGGCTGCGTGCGACGAGTCTGAGGGGCAGCTGGGAGCCCAGACCGCTGCGCTACCCCGGCGTCTGCCACTGACTGGCTCTGTGTCCTCGGGCACCTCACTTCACTTCTCCATGAGCCCAGGGCTGCTCTCAGATTAAACACTGGTGCCAGAGCGGGGTGACTCACTTCAGTGTAACAGCCAGCAGTAATCCAGCCTTCCGTGGCTCAGTTTCCCCTCTGTGTAAACACCCATCTCACAGGCTGTTCTTGGATGTATTTGTTAATTATTTTAAGGTGCTGTAAGTATTTTGTTAGAAGTGTGCAAGGGTTTTAAAAATCCCTTCAGTCATATGAGTGTCTGTAAATTAAGTGCAAAGCTGGGCTTCTTGCTTCCTTTTTTGTTTTGTTTTGTTGCATTATAGGGACTTTTAGTCTTTCGCCAGTAATATTGAGACATTAATTTTAAATGAAAATGACTCATGAAGAGACTCCCTTATGCATGTTGATTCTTGTAGGGTTAAGAAGGCTTTAAAACGGAATTTACACTGGTGGGTTAATAAACTAGTTTATTGACATAAGGCTGTTGATTCAGAGTATGTGCTGTCATTGAGTATATCCTGTTGCAGCCAAACTTAGTTAAGTGGAAGAGAGGAATGTGCATATTGTTGCATGAACTGCAATTCATAGCACTGCTGTGCTTTCAGCATTCAGTCCTGCTTTGTTTGTTTGTTTGTTCGTTCTCATCATTGTAAGAGTGAAAGAAATCTGGATTCAAGTATACTTTACGTAATGTGGCGTGGAAGTGTTTATCCAGTGACTAATTCAGAAAATAAGTTACCAAAGGAAATAAAATAGCTAAGAGGACAGACACCATGTATGGAACAATGGGGGATAACATATTATTATGGATTATTTTTTCACCACACAACAGTAGATCAATTCTAAGCTCTCAGGAACTTGACTTTTGTTGTTTCTAAGGCCTCATCTACACCTAAAAATTAGGTTGATCTAGCTACATCACTCATAGATAAGGCTATGATTTAGTCACCAGTATTTTCAGTAAAAGTCATGGACAGGTCATGGGCAATAAACAAAAATTCACAGCCTGTGACTTGTCCATGACTTATACTAAAAACACCTGTGATGAAATCTTGCAGGGACCTGGAAGAGTGGGGGGGAGGGCACCCGGGCCCAGTGGCAGTAGCTGCCAGGAGCTGTGGACCGTGGCTGCTCCGGCTGGGGGCCACTAGAGCAGCATCTGGTGTGGCTGTCCTGGGGCCACTTGAGTAGCTGCCCTGGAGCCAGCTGCTGGGGTGGCCCTGGGGTCAGCCACACTGGCCCCTGCATAAATCATGCAGGTCACATAGCTAAACCGACCTAAGCCCCGATATAGACACTGCTAGGTCGACTTAAGAATTCTTCCAGGGACCTAGGTGATGTCTCTCAAGGGGGTGGATTTAATATAGTGGTGGAAAAAAATACTCTGTCACTGTAGCAAGTGTCTACACTATAGTGATGTAGCTGCAGCGGTGTAGAACTTGTGTGTTAGGGTACATCTACATATATTTGCAACCTGGGAAGATATGGGAGGCAAGAGTATGGGGTGATGTCAAATGATCTCTTATTTCATGAGTGTTGACTTTGCTTAGGGCTCTATCAAATTCATGGTCAATTTTGCAGTCATAGGATTTTTAAAATGGTAAGAGAAAATACATTAGGCAAACTAGTGGATATGAGCATCTGGGTAGCTAATGTTTAATATCAAGTTTAGTGAGACACTCTTTCCTTAACCTGTGTATTAGATAATTTTAATATTAGCTTTAATAAAAATATTAATTTGTCTGTGGTGTGAGATTTGCATTAGAAAACACACTATAATAACCTGATAAGGTTCTTGCATTGCATTCAGTTCCTGCTTGTGGTCTTTTTAGGGAAACATTCTTCTCTTCTCATTTTTCTTTTGGTATTAAGAAGCCGCGGTAAATGATTGTGTGTGTTATGTGTATATACCAACTGACAGCAGAACAGCTTGATTATGAAACTTTTACAAAGAGGATAGAGTGGATGGGATGGGAAGTAATAGTTACAGGGCCAACAGTAAACATAACTTCAAAAAGCACATTGAAATCAAAAGGCATTGAGGAGTTAATTTAGAAGTGAGGAGAGGCCAATATTATCAGTATCTGAATTAAATATCCTAAAGCCCACAACAACACAGGCATGATAGCCTGATGACCTGAGAAGACAGAACTGGTGTCAGGCTGCAGGATGAAACTCAGGGTAGAGTTCTTGAACTGAATTTGCAGTTGTTAGAGTAAAGCATCACAGTACCCCTGTAATGTAGGTTTTGCCCCCATTTTGGAGGTGAATCAGGAAAAATGGGGCTTCTATTTCTGACTCTGCCACTTAATCCCCAGATAATAAAGCAAACAGCAACCACTTTACTTATCAATGAGCATCCACACCGGGATTTAATATGCTTTAACTTCATACCTTTAGTTAATTTGTCTTAGCTCTCCTGAGTGTCCCCATGTAGACAGCCCCTTAGCTTGCAAACTTTTCAGGACAGGCACTTTCTCTTAGTATGTTTTGGCAGTGACCAGCATATTGAGGTCCTGGTCTTGATTGGGGCCTTTAGGTAGAGCCCAGCGTGGATATAAAATTTGTATCCGCATCCTATCCGTGATCTGCAAAAGTGGTCTGTGGATATCTGAGGATTTGCAGGACTCTACTGCAATACTAATAAATAATAATGAGAAGTAAAGTGACATGTCCAACTATGTATGGCGTTTCAGTGGCAGAGACAGGATTAGAACCCACAACTCTTAGTATGCTTTAGCCACTAGTCATGCTGCCTTTCATAAAGGAAAAACCTGTTTAAATACGAACCTTATAGTGACGGTGATGTGAGAAGGAAGGGAAAAGTGTGTGACAGTTTAATATGTCTACTTAAATATGATGTAGTTAGTGGCTTATGAAAGCTTTCACACATCCAGAGAGCAAGACCATTTTATCAGATGTCTGTGTTTATAGTGGGTTAGGGTAAAGAGAGGTTCCACTGGCCCTGAGTTGCTTCCTAAACTGAGTGTCAGACATTCCACTTGGGAAGAAGCCACCTTTGCTTTTCACTTGTACACAGCTTACGCTGGAATGATGAAACTGTATGGGTATAGCTCAGAGTCCCATTGGAGCGGGAGAAGTTGCTTGGCAGAGGAGTAACATCATTCAAATTACAAATTAAATGAGACCCTTGCACAAAGTGGGAAAATGTTTCCAAGCCATCCATCTGTTTGTTTCAAACAAATGAAGTCCCTGATTCTGCTGATCTGTGCATGCATAGCCCTGTTCTTACATGAAGCCCCATTGCAGTGGGGCTCTCCTAGGCTTGGGTATTAATCAGTTTACAAGATTCAGGGTCTACAACCATCACCTCCTTTTAAATGTCTGTTTTAAGTTTTTAAATATAATTGCATTCAGTATTTATCCAAATAGAGATGAAAGTATTTTCCTATATTTTAAAGTTTTTCTTTATTGTAAAAATACATTCCCTCATGCCAGGTGGGTGAGGTAATATCTTTATTAAGAACTTCTGTTGGTGAAGGAGACAAACTTTCAAGCTAGACACCGTTCTTCATGTCTGGGAAAGGTACAGGGAGTGTCACAGCTAAATACAAGGTGGCATATATTGTTTTGCATAAATCATTAACACATATTCTAAGGGACCATTCAAGGTGAAGTGGCCCATTAACACCTCTTCAGTCATAAGACAAAAGAAAGGGGTTAGTGGGATACAGATTGTTGTAATAAGCCTTAAATCAGTGTCTTTATTAAACCATGAGTATCTAATGGCTAGCAAGATCTCAGGCTCCTCTTTTGAAGGTGTTGTGCAGGTTTCCTTTGAGGAAGAGGACTGCGAGGTGAGATATGGAGTAATCGTTTTGTGAAAAGTGCTCACCCACAGGTGATAGTGTTCTTGTCTTTTATTATTTTTCTGTGTGAGTTCATTTGAGAGAGCAGTGATTGTCTTCTTTCACCCATGCAGTTGTTATTGGGGTATTTAGTGCATTGGATAAGATCCACCACATGTGTGACAAGCTGTATGAAGGATCACAACAGTATAAACATAGGCACATTCTCATTAAATGCAGTTTATCACACAAGGCCTCTCTGTATTTTCTAAAGTTACACAATAGTAACTTGGAAAGTAAATGCACTACGATACAAAATAACCTGCGATGCTCACAATTTGCGGGAAAGATAAAAGGTTTCAAAAATGACTTCCAGAGACATCACACACAAGGGGTTACACCATTCAGATACTTGTAGATGTTATCATGTCCTCCCCCTTGCCATCCTTGACTTCCCAAAATAGTTGAATAGCCAAGTTATACATATTTAGTTTTTTTTAATCTCTCAAAATCCAAGAATTCCAGCCTGCAATACTTTTTGTTGCTCTTCTCTAAATTCCCTCCAGCTTGTCAATATCTTTCCATGGTATATTAAATTTTCTATGCTACATCAGCTTGCCAGTTTATTTTGAGGCATCGCCTGAAGCAGTAATTGAGACCATATTTTTCCCTGGATGATTAGTTCTTTGACTTTATTTGATCCCCCACAACTAAGGAGATAAGATATCTTTGATGGATTCTGACTGCATAATTTCCCCTCTTTACAGTATAGTAGTCCCTGTCTCCTCCTCCAGCTTTTATGTGGATGCATGTTCAACAACAAAATGAAGGCACTTCTTGTAGCTAAATGACTATTCCCATAGATTTTTAGCTCAATGTTTTTATTTACATTCTTTTGTGTTCTTGTTACACTTGGTGCAATTCTTTCTCCTTTGTTTGTGTGGATGTTGTGCACTTTGTTTTGCTATAAAATCATTCTCCAGTAGCACTACAAATCTATTTGGCAATTCATTGATATATAGAAGCCAATGAGCACAAGAAGCTTTAATTGCAAAGATAAGTTTTGTTTAAAAACAACAAAATCGGCAAAGCCTATGCAACTTTTAGATCAACTTGCCTATTGCTTATTTTATATTGATGATTTGAGAAGTAACCAATTAGGAATCCACAGAACTGGCAGTATGGAGATCTGTGTTCTGTGTCTCAGGTTTGCCATTTGTAAAACTGATAATATTACTCCGAGGTGGTGGTGGTTTGATGTAAGGCTTACTTTTTTAATATTTGTATATGCCCTATGGCTAGAATCTCCAGAGGATTCTACTCACTACTTCCTCCATTCCTACTTCCCTGTGTAAGGCAGGGATCGGCAACCTTTGGCACGCGGCTCACCAGGGTAAGTATCCTAGCAGGCCGGGCCAGTTTGTTTACCTGCTGCGTTCGCAGGTTCGGCCGATCGCGGCTCCAGGCCTGTGGGGGCAGCGGGAAGCGGCGTGGGCAGAGGGATGTGCTGGCTGCTGCTTCCCGTAGCCCCCATTGGGCTGGAGCAGCGAACCGCGGCCAGTGGCAGCTGCAATTGGCCGAACCTGCGGATGCGGCAGGTAAACAAACCGGCCCAGCCCTCCAGGGTGCGTACCGTGGCGAGCCGCGTGCCAAAGGTTGCCGATCCCTAGCGTAAGGGGTTGCCACAAAGAGCTTTATTTACATAGGCTACCTACCCACAGTTGTGCTTGTAACACCAGGGATTTTGTGGAGTAGTGGACTCCCATAGAAGCATACCTTGTGGCAAAGAGGTCGTTCCAAGCAGCTAGGACACTGATCAAGGGTTCTATGTGCAGACAATACAGATTGAGGACTTTGTGTTGAGAGATGACGCAGAGGACAACAGCAGAGCTGAGCAGACTCTGGTGAGGCCCTGCTCACTCAGCACCTTAATAAAGCTGAATCGCTAAAATGGGTTAAGTTGTGGCACTCCAGGTTAGACCAAACAAGCCCCCTCCATTGGGACTGGAGACAGACCTGCAAAGAGACACGTAGACTATACGGCTACTCTCTCATCCAGATTCTGAATGGGGGTCAGTCGATTGGTGTGGCACGAGCTATTACCTGTGGGACAGTCTCACCTCTGGATAGGAAGGGAGTTAGATGGACCAAATTTATTGGAGTATTTTATTCTTTATTTGCATTTATATTCTGTACATATTTATACATCTGTTTAAATGAATTTCCTTGTCTGTACACAGTCTGAGTGCTTGAGATTGGGGCAGTTCTGCCTGTTAAGCGCACTTGGGGATGGTGCATTTAGTTTCCCCAGGCCTTTTTGTTTCTATTAACTGCCTGGCAGAAGCATTACATTTGTGAAGCACTTAGTATCCTGACTGGAAGCCGATAGAGAAGTGTAGAGTTTAAATCCCATGCATATTGGGTACTTGACTTTTTCTGCCCAGTCAAAGGGTTTGCAGTAGTAACAGGTGAAACTCTCAATTAAATTTAAAACTACCAAACACTGATGATGGAGTAATGTGTTTAAGCCATAATATATGGCACAGGGACAATAACAGATTTACTTCTGCAATAACTAGGTGACATTAACTGAGCTAAAATTATTCACAGGAGTGAGTATAAATCAAGCACATCTGTTATCTTCTTCCTTTCCTCTTTTTCCATTTCAGAGTTGCTTTGTTAGTGGAATAGTCATTATAAATCATATCTAGTGCTCCAGTCCTGCTCCAGCCCTCCTGGCGCTGAGCGAGGCTGGGACCAGCACTCTGGGGATTGTCTGGGACAGTGGCCATGGTGGGGAGGGGGGAGTTGCCTCCCCCAGCAGGAAGTTCACATGCTGCCCATGTTCAACATCCAGGAACTCTGGTTAATAATCTTTGGGAAAGTTGTCCACTGTTACATTACAGTGGCTTCCAGGTATAAACACAAGTAAATCAGTCAGCATTTATAACTCAAAAATATGAAAAGACAATACCTTAAATTTTAAACCCATTTTGCAAGATTTTATTTAAAAGCTGAGCTTTGTGTCATGCTCTGGATGCTAATAAACTCTAGTGTTGATAGTCCACTAGTGAGAACAAATTCCACAATTGGGGCCCTTCACTAAGAACACCTTCTTTCCAGTCTGCAAGAGTGAGTATCTAAAGATTGTCAACAAAATCACTTATTCTGATCTCAGCCATCGTGCTGGCATATAGGGCTGTATATAATCATAAGGTAAGCCAAAGTAGACCATGGAGCACAGGTTGCAATGGACTCTCATCCATCTCTTTCCACTAAGCAGGTAGGTCATCATATTCTGCAATAACTGGAACATCTGAGAGATTTTAAAGGATATCTCCATGTAAATCCCATTCCACTAGTCCAACCTGGTGCTGTGGATGTGCTTAGCCATGTGTTTAGTTTGTAACAACTGAATGATTTCTGCACAGGGAGGTGTGACTGCAGTAAATTTCCATTCAACTCTCCCTGTGTATCAGAAGCGACAAAAATTGCATGGCAGTATAACTATGTGACGTAGAGCAACTTAACACTATGTCCAAACCTATCATGGAATTCTAAGTGAACTTGGAAGAGGGGTTTGGGAACTCTGCAAAGGAGGAGTCCTGATGCTGTGACACTGGAATTGATTTTTTTAATCTGAGTCCCTCTTATGGCAATATGATGTGCTGACCACTGAGCCATTAAGTGAAGACAGATGATTTCTAACAGTGTTGCAGTGTTTGGTCTCTTTTAATCTAATCCTGTCTCATCTCTGTGTAGATATAAATATATCAATCATCACCACCATGCTATCTGAGCATGGGTGAGTGACCACACTTCACCCCTTCTCAGTACCTCGCAGAACCAGTCCCTCCCCCCGCCCCCCGCCATGGGGCAAATGTTGATTTATTTTATTTGGCATAACAGTGAATATGGCTGCTTTTAGTTTAACAGCAACTTTAATTTTCTCGTTCCTGGCTAGCTATCTGTGCACCTGTATCCTCATTGGTGCCAGAATAGCTATTACCTGAGAATTAAATAACTGTTTTTGCAGAGCCTACAGAAGGAATAGACAATATAATTTCTGTGTCCTGTAAAAATAGTGGCTGTATTTTCTTTCTTTATGATTATATTGAGGAACTGAAGTAATTTTTTTGTTTCAATAATAACGTTTATAGAATAATAACATTTAGAAGGGATGTCTGTCAAATTTTGGCATTGGGTATTTGACATAACTTTTTGTTTTTTTAAAGCAGGTGCATAAATTAGGCTGGATTGAGGCCTAACTCCATTAGTGCAGTTTTATACAATCTCTTGACTTCTCTGGAGACTTCCTTTCTGTACTTTCTCTGGTATTTTTTTTTTAAATAAAATTAAAAGTAGTACAGTGCAGAGCATTGTCATTTACACATGGATACGAATACATAAAAACAACACATGGGGTACATAAGCTATTTCCATGTATGTGTAGAGAGAGACAGAGGCATGTTTGTTTAATTTTTGAAGGCCATAATGCAGAAATTGCAATTATCACAACAACAAAAAATGAAAATATTGCCCGGAATTAATCTTGTCATGATTTTCTTGGGACAATAAAATCAATCACTTTTGGAATGTAAAGGAGACAGTTGGCTATCTGCCCGACAATCAATCAAATAATGGGGAAAGCCAGGGATTCCTTAAAAACTTGGAACAATCATTTCTATTATTTTCTTTCCATGTGAGTTTGAAGATGTACTATGCAAACTGCTGTGTATCATTGTTAATAACCATGTTCTTTAAATAGAAAATTAGAAGTGGAAAGCTTGATAGTTAAGGGGACATGTTTTCTCAACTGTAATAATATACACTGTGTCTGTGCTAAATTGCATCATCCATGTGAAATGTGAAGTTGTCCAAGATTAAGGTGGAGGATTAAGGAAAGAAAGCAGCTGTCTATCAGGAGGAGGAAGGGATCTTTTTTATGCTGGCCCAGAAATTAAAAAGGCTTATGGTAGCCACGGAGAGTGGTTAAAGCTTGTGTTTGGGGTGGGAAATGACAGACCAGACTACTGAGAAATTGCAGTGTGCTGGCAGCGACAGTGCCTGAACTCCTTATTGGAGGCTAGAGGCATTTTACAAACTACCCAAGGATGTACTGCTAAGCTAGTGATGACAATGTAAAGCAACTGGAGTCTGCATTGGGAGAAGGAGGTACAGATGGCAGACTGGGTTTTCTCCCCTAGAATCTCAGGATAGGCTCACACTCATTGAGGGTGGAGCTGCTTCCTGGGGTCAGGGAGCCGCCATAGGTACTGAAGAGGCAAGTGGCGGTGTGTGGAGAGAGCAGCAGGCCTAGAGACTGGTTCTGTGGTGTAGGCAGCAGCAAGTGCTTATCCACAACCTCATATGTGATTCTTGTGTTAATTTGGAATAGTAATAGAAGGTTTATGAATATTCATAGTAAATGAATCACACACATACTAGGTCTTCATTTAAGAGTTCACCAGATTGTGTGCAAGTGAAGTTAGTACAACAGATTGATTTCAGATTGAACCTATCTGGATTTCAAACACTCTCAACATTGGAACTGGGATTTTGATTCATCCAAAATTTAAGTCATAGGCAATCTGCAAAAATCAAAGCTGGACACTCCTGAAATGCAGAGATGTTTTTTTTTTTTTTTTAAATCAGGGATTCCTGCTTGGGCCCATCTTTAATTACTCACTTATACTTTCATACAAGAACATCACTTTGTCACTCCATTTGCACAAATTTCTACACAAAAATACAGCAGAAAATTCTTAGCTATGACTGAAAAGCCTTTATCAAATTTGAGGTGTCTTTAAGAAACACTGTGAATTATGGTTTTGTTCCAATATAGATCTTGTTAACCCAATTATTGTTTGCATGTTTAACCTGCATTTGGTATGTAAATTGAGATTGAAGTAGTCCAGATGGTAGCATCTGCTTTAATTATCCATAATGAGAGCATCTTACTTTGTTATTTCACTAAGATTTATGAATATAACTTATTGTGATAATCATGTATTAGTGTGATATAATAGGTCGCCAAACCAAAGTATTCTGGTGATATCTGGAGATAATGCTTTGTCTAGAGAAGACCTTGGAGTAAATCCAATTTAGTAAAGAGATAAGAGACCATCGTTAAGAACCTCATGGAAACAAAGGTTCTGCGTTTTGCTGAGGTAGTCATTGTACAATACAATAGCAGTGTGTGTGGTGCATATTCAGAACTATGTTATTCTGTAAAGAAAATCTGTTCATATTTGAATTGCTATTATCACTTAATGCAAAATTTCTATCTAGCATCTGTAGTATAGCGTTCCCTCTTGTTTAATTTGATGGCCTTATTAAATCCAGACTTAATGTTAATTGGTACTATTAATAAAAATCTCTTGTACCACATCTGTAGAGGCACAAGGCATCCTTTGTAAAATCATCCTCACTGTGTATTATATGAAGGCATGGATCATTTGAATTTATAATAGTATATGGGACTTGTAGAGAGAATTCTGTGAAGAGGCACACAACTAGACTTTTCTGTCTTTTTTTATCTTCTCTAAGCATCATGTTTATTTTAAGCTTTTTTTGAAGACATAAGAATGTACAAAATTAGTTCCAGGTTGTTGTTCAGTGCACTTTTTTAATATTAATGTAGTATAATCTGCATGAAATACAGACTTTGGATTGTAGAATTTCAGCACAGAAGTTGTGTTGGTATTACAACAGAACTTTTTTGTGCAGGATGGAAGTAACAGATGGTGTCATTTGTCCTCAGTTTCAGCACTCTGACTCCTGAATTGGAGGAGTTACTGCCTATTAGAAAGGATGTTAACCAAAGTTTGACAAGCATTTCCACTGTTAACCTCCTCCCTTCGAAATAACATTCTCAGCTACTCTAAACAGTAACTATATTTTCTTCTATTTGTGCAAGTGTCTGGGAGGTTGGCCAGCCTTTAAGACGATAACAGATCTTACAATTGTTAAATTGTTCTGTTGTGGAAAATAACTCATTGAGTTTGGGGTGTGAGGGAAAAGGAGAGTAATTTTCAGTTCATCATTTGGTTTAATCCAAAATCTTTCAATAAGACATAATGTAATGGGTATGATTTTCCTCTCACTTATACTGGGTTTATGCTGTAATAAACAGCATTCTTTTTTCTAACACAAGAAATTTCACAAACTTAGAATTAAGGTTGCTTGACTGTATTTTTTCAGTGTGCAAACATTAACTAAAAAGGAAGGAAACCATTAGGAAAGAGTCCATACAACATAATACCAATCTGAGTGTTAGCCCACTTTCATCAACAATCCTCCATTCAGATTTCTGTGTATTTACATTATAACTCTAAAACAATCGGAGAATATAGTAACACACTCCTAAAACGCCCATAACCAATTATATTCCTATGTACATTTATAATGTATAATTAAATAAAAGATAAATAGGTTGGAGTTAAAGTTGTGCACTGCAATGTAATTTTTCAGTTCTTTGAGGTGTACAGTGAGGATGACAGCATAGTGCAGGGGTGGCCAACCTGTGGCTCCGGAGCTGCATGCGGCTCTTCAGAGGTTAATATGTGGCTCCTTGCATAGGCATATTAGGCATACTCAGAGGCTGGAGCTACAGATGCTAACTTTCCAGTATGCTGTGGGGTGCTCACTGCTCAACCCTCCGCTGTGCCCCAGGTCCTGCCACCACTCCACTCCTTCCCCGGAGCCTGCCATGCTCTCGCTTCTCCCCCCTCCCCACCAGAGTCTCCTGTGCATTGCAAAACAGCTGATTGCGGTGGCAGGAGACATGGGGAGGGAGGAGGAGGCGCTGACTGGCAGCACTGCCAGTGGGCAGGAGGCGCCGGGGGCTAGAGGGGGGTAGTGGATGGGGGGCTGCTGATATATTACTGTGGCTCTTCGGCAATGTTCATTAGTAAATTTTGGCTCCTTCTCAGGCTCAGGTTGGCCACCCCGGCATAGTGAATTGAAATTGAATATGTAAAGAGCACATTTGTGTCAGGGTCGAAGAGTGTCATGATTGTAGTGGGATACAGCTTGGAGACAAATATTTTGCTGGGTGTGACTGTTTACTGAAAATGTATTTCCTTTTAGCCCTTCCATTGAGAAGAAATACGCCTGAGCAACTTCAATTCAAAGTTTACAAAGTTTTATGGGTGGGAATTTCCTAATTAATCTTTTCATATGTGTAAGTAAGGGGTTGGGACAACCTGCTGGGGTTCCCATAATTGTGCGCCACTGTTACCCTTCTCAGCCTCAGCAATGAAAACTCTGCTGCCACTAAGATGTGGATTAGCTCCTGCTTGTCTGTCCTGCCAGCAAACTCTTCAGGACTTTGCCAGTCCAAATCTTGCCTAGCAGGTAACAATCAGTGAACCCCAATTTCTAAGTTCTCCACAGATGTCCAACTGTCTTACTCAACACTCACAGAGGTTATTAAGTTAGCTGCTTCTTTACAGAGACAATACACAGCAGTTTATTAACTGGTGTTAACAAACCCCCGAACAAAGCACTGAAGTTGGTTTATGGTAAAAGTAAACTGTATATTAACAAACAGCATAGGTTTAAGTCAGGGATTCTCAAACTGGGGGTCGCGACCCCTGAGGGAGTCGCGAGATTATTACGTGGGGGATCACGAACTGTCAACCTCCACCCCAAACCCTGCTTGCCTCCAGCATTTATAATGGTGTTAAATATATTAAAAAGTGTGTTTAATTTATTAGGGGAGGGTCGCACTCAGAGGCTTGCTGTGTGAGAGGGGTCACCAGTAAAAGAGTCTGAGACCCACTGGTTTAAGTGATACCAAGAGGAAAGAATAAAGATTAAAATGGTTACAAACAAACAAAAGTAAAACATGCTTCTAAGGCCTAAGGCTTCTGAAAAGTTAGATTGACCCAGCTACATCACTCAGGGGTGTGAAAAATCCATACCTCTGAGCGACATAGTTAAGCCAACCTAACCCCCAGTGTAGACTGTGCTAGGTCAGTGAAATAATTCTTCTGTCCACTTAGCTACCACCTGTCTGGGAGTTGGACTACTTCCACCAATAGGAGAATCCCTCCTGTCAGCATAGGTAGTGTCTACATGGAAAACACTACAGTGGTGCAACTGCAGCATTTCAAGTGTAGAAAAGCCCTAATTCTAAAATTTAACTTAATCAGCTATAGTTCTTTTTCAGGATGGTTTCCATACTTACAGCAACTTCTCCAGTGTGACTGACTGTTCCAGCCTTACAGAATCAAAGTGTTGGTGTCTTAGTGATCCACTTCTTGAAGGAACAAATGGGTTTTCTTCTCCCCCCCCCCCCCCCCCGCGCTCCCTTCAGAGTCCAGTAAACTTTGAAAGTTCCTTTCCCTTTCTGGGTGTAGACACCACTCCATGCTGGTTCCTCCTCCACTGGTGATTTTTACAATGCAAATGATACCTTCCTGCGATCTCTGATACCAATGAGTAGCCCATTGAATTTGGCCACATCTGGTATGAGGTGTTGGCCTCTTTCCTTTTGACTGGAGAAAACCTGTGTATCAGTTCCCCCTGACTTGCCTGGGTTAAACACATTTTAGTCACACATAGTCCACAAGTTCTTTGTGAGATAAACATACATACGTCAGGTAAGAATATTAATGATCAGTGAGTTATTAGTTTTCCAGTGATATACTGCATGCCACCTTTTGAGTAAATATCATGACAACAGTGTACCATCTGGCATTTGGGGATTCTTAGGGCTACAGGGGTAGGAACTGATGCATATATAGTGTGCAAATTGCTTTTTAATAGTTAAGTAGTACCTTACATTGAAGTCAAAGGAGCTGCTTTTGAAGTAAGATTATAGCTAACAAGAGTGAGGGAATCTGGATACAGGCATATGTTAGAGGAGAACTGGGCTCAATATAATAGAGAGATCCTTATTTAGTCAAAGGAGGGACAGTCTGGTGTAAGGGATATAAAGAACAGGGTTTTTTTACTAGTTATTTACTATTTTCATACAGTGAAGAGAAGCTTATCTGATGTGGAATACAAAAGTTGACTGAATCTTATTTTCTATTTAAATGGCATTTCCAGTTTTTAGTCATGACTTGGTTACCAAAAATCTGAGAGATGGGCTTGCCATTCCATACAGGAAAGGCATGTGTGTTATGTATAACATGCACATGCAAATTATTACTGAGCAAGATCATGGCCTGTCCTATCGTCCACAATGTGGGTTAACCATACAGGGCATGGCGTGTGCAGGGACGGTAGCCTCCATGAAACTTCTACATCCTGTGTCATGAAGGTGAGCAGGATGTGTGTGTGGAATGGGCAGAGCTTTCACTCTGTCCCCCCAGTGCACTAATTAGCACAGCTGAGCTGGAGTGATTGGGGTGGAGCGGAAGGTCTGCACTAGAGAAATAGGGTTGTGGGGGAGAATTGTGATTTTTGGAATCACAATACTATTCCTGGGACAGTGCAACTATGTACTGCCCTTGCTATGAGGCTAGATTGAGAGTTTATTCTCAACTATTATTATTTTGTTTATTGTCGTATTGTTCCACCTAACTGTGTTATAATGGGAGCTGGATAAAATTGGTGAAAAATATTTTGTCAACAGTTAATTTTGCACCCCAGAAATTGTGTGTGTGTGGGGGGGGAAGTGTGTGGTATTTTTGTGAAGCTTTGGGAGAATGGACATTTTCCACTTCCAGACTTGGCCTGGGGGCGGTGAAAATTCACCTTTGCTTGAAAACTGACCTGGTGAAATTTTTTCCTTAATTAGATTAATTAAAGTAGCCTTTTTTTCTTTTATGTGTGAATCTGCTATCCTGCTGGTGGTGACAAAATTACAAACAAATTATGATGTTTCTTTTTCTTTTTTTAATAGCAAAATCTAGTGCAATTGAAAGAGATTTGAGAAATTTTAAACAAAATTGTAGTAAATTTTTCCATGTGGATCTCGCCCAGCAAGTAATGTTTTACAACCTTTACAATTTGAGTGTCTGTTATGACTTTTAACAAGCCCCTGGCTGTTACAGTGTCTTATATTCACTAAAAAGAGTAAAGTAAAAAAACAACTTTGGGTATGTTTTTAAAGAATGTTTGAGTGAAAGAGTCTAGCTAACACCAAAAAATATTCCATCTTCTTTAAAATGAATCTAAATATTTTTATGCAGCTCAAATTTTAAAATATCTGGAGATCATGTCATGGAGAGTTCCATATAATCCTTTCTCTCACTATACCCCAATTCGCTTCCACTTTCCTGTAATAACAAGAACTACTGTGTAAATGTAGCATTAATACATATTCCTAGGGGAAAAAAATATAAAATTCATGTGAACATGGATTTGTGGTTAGAGTGGAAGGAAAACAAGTTTGACTGGACCTGAGGCATGTTCTGTTCATAAGAATTGCGGTGGAAATAATACACGTCATTCCCATATGAGAACATATTTATTAACGCCTCCATTGTGCTCCAAAGATTTCAACTATGTATTCCCCAGAGAGATCAGTTTTATTTTCTCTGAATAAAGTCTTAACTCTTTTGCAAACAATGGTATATGCACAAAGCATTCTAACAGTAATAGTGATTGATTAATTGACTATAAACTTGAAACTTAGTCTCTCAGAAACTGGATCCCTTATAAATGATTAGTTTTGTATAGGTGTTCTGTATTTCAGGCTTTCTCTCTTGGGTGAGAAGTAAAAATGTTCTTTAATGTAGGAAGTTGAATGCTTTCAAAGTAACTTTATCTGATATTGAAAAGAACAATACATGCATAGTCTGATCTAGCAAGCTATAAAATAGAACATAGTGAAAAGGGAAATACATGGTGCTTTAGCAAGCTTTTGTAATACATATGGGAAAATCTGTTCTATCCTATGAATATATTTTGGAGGATTTGTAAGTGTACTCAAAAAGCGTTTAATAGACAAGTACATTAGAAGTCTACAATAGCCATTTACCTCTTCTACATTTGTTGCAGTTGTGCCTGATAAGTGTTATATTTTATAGAACAGGAACTCCTCACTTAAAGTCGTCCTGGTTAACATTGTTTCGATGTTAAGTTGCTGATCAATTAGGGAACATGCTCGTTTAAAGTTGTGAAATGCTCCCTTCTAACGTCATTTGGCAGCCGCCTGTTTTGTCCACTGCTTGCAGGAAGAGCAGCCCGTTGCAGCTAGCTGGTGGGTGGTTGGAACCAGGGTGGACCGGCAGCCCCCCTATCAGCTCCCCGCTCCCCTAAGTTCCCTGTGCAGCAGCTGTCCTTCCCCCCACTGCCATGTACTGCTCCTGCCCCTCTGCCTTTTAGCTGCTCCCAGAGACTTCTGCTTGCAGTACCGGGGGAGGGGGGAAGTGGGGGACTAATGTCAGGGTGTCTCCCCCTCCCCCCTGCTCCTGCACCCCGCTTACCCCATCTTCCATAGAGCAGGGGGCACACAGGACCGGAAGGGAGCTTCTAGGTAGTAGCTGCGGGTCTTAGGTCTAAGCAAGCTGATTTTGCAGTGTACTTAAGCCTGGGGTCTGCTACTTAAAGGGAAAATGCGCATTTTTTCTCTCACACACAGGGTGTGTGTGTGTGTGTGTCTCTGTCTGCCCTCCCTCTTTTCCTGCTGCCTTGTAGAGTGTTGTGAGAGTTAACCCTTGAGGGCTCAGTCAATTGCTAGTTCATTTAGCAGTAGGGCATTCCCTGGGAAATATCCCACCCTCTGACTCCTCCACCTCAACCAAGCTTCACAATCATCATCACTCTGTACCAGTATTAAATTGTTTGTTTAAAATGTATATTGTGTGTGTGTCTTGTC
This sequence comes from Mauremys reevesii, assembly GCF_016161935.1. Taxonomy (NCBI): domain Eukaryota; kingdom Metazoa; phylum Chordata; order Testudines; family Geoemydidae; genus Mauremys; species Mauremys reevesii. The sequence continues at coordinate 94,434,181 of NC_052626.1, forward strand.
TGGTGAAAAAAAAATTCTCTGGAACCTAACCCCCTCATTTACATTCATTCTTATGGGGAAATTGGATTCGCTTAACATCGTTTCGCTTAAAGTCACATTTTTCAGGAACATAACTACAACGTTAAGCGAGGAGTTCCTGTAGTTGTAATCCAGCCTAAGAAATAATGAACTATTGTGAAAACTGAGTTGTTTTTCAGTTTGCTTTGTGGCTATATTCCCTGCTTTTGTTTGGACGATGTCAGTTTATTCTGTTTTAGTTGGTAGATTACATTCCCAACTTGTGGTTAATTCACAAGAGTCTGACTACTTGCACAGTGAAGGGTTGTGAAGTATCAAGCTTGCATTTATTTAAAATTGTTGTTCTTGTATTTAAATGTTTTTTGCAAAATTGCTTCATTTTAAAGACCAGAGAAAGTCCATATGCTCAGACAATATATTTTGGATTCTCCGGTTCTTGAGGCCCAACTTGGAATACTTACGGCCTGATTTTTATTCATTTTTTTTCCAGAGGGGCTGAGCACCAAAATGCCAGCTTAGGTCACTAGGACGTGCAGGTGCTCAGCACCTCTGAAAATCAAACCTTGTGTCTAAAAATTGAAGCACCAAAATTTAGTGGATACTTATGCAAATACAGGCATGTACACTGCAGACAACCATTTCTTATAAGGCAAATATTGGGGCATTTAAATTAATCCAATAAAATATATGGTACTTTTTTCCCCTCCATTTGGGCAAGTCAAGACCTTCCTCCTTGGCAACAGAGGTCTCTGGAAATAGCGTAATTCCAGGTGGGGAGTTTGTTTTTTCTGTCACACACCTAACAGATTTTTTGTTTCATTTTTTTCAGGATTAATAAAACTGTCTTTTTAATATCTCTACTTGGTGTTCCTGATGTCATTTCACACTCATTGAGCAAAATGTCTCTTCTGCACTACTACTGTGAACCAGGGGTAACTGCATACCTTTTATAACTCAGCTGAAAGCTAAGTCATTCTTGATTGACACCAGTATGAGAGTAGACTTTGGACAGGTTCTTCAAAACATAACTTTTTTTCCACTTAACTCTCTCTCTCTTCACTGACAACTTCACTCTCCCTTTCTGTTTCCCAGGCCTGGTCTACACTAGGCGTTTAAATCGGTTTTACGAGCGTAAAACCGATTTAACGCCACAACCGTCCACACTAGGAGGCACCATATATCGATTTTAATGGCTCTTTAAACCGGTTTCTGTACTCCTCATTAACGAGAGGAGTAACGCTAGCATCGGTATTAACATATCGGATTATGGTTAGTGTGGACGCTGATCGACGGTATTGGCCTCCGGGAGCTATCCCACAGTGCACCACTGACCGCTCTGGACAGCAATCTGAGCTCGGATGCAGTGGCCAGGTAGACAGGAAAAGCCCCGCGAACTTTTGAATATTTCCTGTTTGCCCAGCGTGGAGCTCCGATCAGCACGGGTGGCGATGCAGTTAAAAATCAAAATAAAGAAAGAGCTCCCGCATGGACCATGCGGATGTGATCGCTGTAAGGGCAGGCAAATCTGTTCTATCAGCGCTCCGTTACAGAAGACGAAATTCAAAATCATTTTTAAAAAATCTCCAGACAGACGCCATAGCAGGGGCTCAGCGCACTGCTGCGTGACAAACGTAACGGAAAGCCCAAGAATCAAATGGACGCTCATGGACTGGAGGACTCAAGCTATCCCACAGTTCCTGCAGTCTCCGAAAAGTATTTGCATTCTTGGCTGAGCTCCAAATGCTTCTAGGGTCAAACACAGTGTCGCGGTGGGTCAGGGCATAGCTCGGCAATTTACACACCCCCCTACCCACCCCAGAAGTGAAAGGGAAAACAATCCTCTCTTGACTCTAACATGTCACCCTATCTTTACTGAATGCTGCAGATAGACCCGATGCTGCAGCACTCAACACCAACATCCTTGCTTCGCCGCCATGGGTGGCTGATGGTGCAATAAGACTGGTACCCGTCCTCATCATCAGCCTATTGGCAAAAGGGGCAGTGCAAAGGACTGGTAACCATGATGACCAGCATCTGTTAGGTCGATCAAGGGTGCCTGGTCCTAATTTTTCATGGTAGATGGTGCAGTATGGCTGATAACCATCATCGTCATAGAAACAGGGGGCTGAGCTCCATCAGCCCCACCCTTCATGTGTAAAGAAAAGATTCAAGTGCCCCTGAACTAGCAGAGGGATGCTGGGCTCCTCTCCTACACACTCCTTACTGTCCTGTCTGGACTATCATAGCAGCTGGAGGCTGCCTTCCACTCATATCTCACTAACAAATCACTGTGTCTTATTCCTGCATTCTTTATTACTTCATCACACAAGTGGGGGGACAATGCTATGGTAGCCCAGGAAGGCTGAGGGAAGAACGGAATCAACAGGTGGGGTTGTTGCAGGAGCACCCCCTGTGAATAGAATACAGCTCATAATTTCTGCAGGATCTGACACAGAGCAGCTGTGCTCTCTGGTTCTCTGATACAGTGGTTCTCTAGTACACTTGCCCATATTCTAGGGGACTTGCCCATATTCTAGGGACTTGCCCATATTCTAGGCAGGACTGATTCTATTTTTAGATACCAAAGGAGGGATTGACTCAGGAGTCATTCCCAATTTTAACTTTGCGCCCCTGGCTAAGAGCAGCCAGGGGCACTTATGACAGCAGCAAATGGAACAGTGCAAAAGGACTGGTAGCCACAATCATCTTATTACCAATTTATGGTATGGTAGATGGTGCAATATGGCTGATAACCATCCCTGCTATCATGCAAAAGCAAAAGCATGCTGCTGTGTAGCGCTGCTGAATCGCCTCTGTGAGCGGCATCTAGTCCACATACGGTGACAGTCACAAAAGGCTACACAGGCTCCATGATTGCCATGCTATGGCATCTGCCAGGGCAATCCAGGGAAAAAAGGCATGAAATGCTTGTCTGCCGTTGCTTTCCCAGCGGAAGGAGTGACTGACGACATTTACCCAGAACCACCCGCGACAATGAATTTCTCAACCCGGAAATTCAAAGGGGCGGGGGAGGGGAGGCGGGGGAGGCTGCGGGAACTATGGGATAGCTACGGAGTAGCTACCCACAGTGCAATGCTCCAGAAATCGACGCTAGCCTCGGACCGTGGACGCACACCACCGATTTAATGTGTTTAGTGTGGCCACGCACACTCGATTTTATAAAATCTGTTTTACAAAACCGGTTTATGCAAATTCGGAATAGTCCCGTAGTGTAGACGTACCCCCAGTCTCTCAACCTCAGCAGCAGTAGCATCTTCTCTCTCCTTTCTCATTCCTATCTAGTTTGGGTTTGGTTTGGTTTTGCTGTTAAGTCATCTGGCTTCTTCCAAAATCCACCTTTTCCTCATAATCTCCGCTATTACCTACATCTTGTTCATCTTTCACTTTGGTTACTCTCTTTCCACCTTGACCTCCCCATACCTTTGTATCCAGCAGCCTACCCAAAATACTGCTGCTCCAATCATATCACTCCCTCCACAAATTTTTCATTGGTTTCAGTCTCTTACTGCTTCAAATTCAAATTCCTCCTCCCCAGTGCACCCAAATCATCACTGATCTCATGTCTCACTACTTTCCCTCTTGCTCTATGAGATGGGAGAGTAGGAAGAAATGAGAGCAGTTCTTTAAAGTTTTCCCTGTGTTCAAAGGTGTTTTCTTTTTACTCTTCATCAAACAAGTCTGTGGTCTGAAAAATTGATCAGTCCCGCTATTTCAAAATTACTTAAACTTTTAGGATTTGTAAGTTTGCCACAGGAACAAGAATGTTGTGAGAAAGCTGAGCAACATCTTAGAAAGAGAAGCCACCTGGTAGCTGTTGAGGATTAATTGGTTTTGTGTGCTCACTAACAAAGAATAATGTTTTATTTTTTGCTTTCTCTTGCTAACTATATCCTGTAGGTACAGAGGATAATCAGTGAGTGTATTTTTATTGTTAATATTGAGATAATGTTGTTTCTCTGTGAAACAACATGACTTTATTTGCAGTAGGACCAAGCACCACTAGGAAATTTTCATATGTTGCTGAAAATCTCCACTGGGTCAAATCTCCAAATGCTCCATAGGATATAATAAATCCTGTTCTACTAACTCTTGAGTACCCCCTCTGGTGTCATTCTGTGCTACAGCTCTGTGCTGCAGGGTTTCTATCCATCCGGTAATGACATTATTCAGCCAACTTAAAGTAATATGAAAGCTCTGCTTTATTTATCTTGTCTGTTAATGCAGGTTTTTTTTAAATCCATTTGCTGTAGAGCTGATAAAGTTCTACTAATTTTGTAACAGTGGCTGTGTACTTTATATTCTGCTAGCATTTACATTAACAACTAATTTTTTATTTTTTTTGTTGTTTTTTTTTAAAACTTGGTTGCAGAACTTTAGGTGGGGCTGGAAGTAGAATATAGGTATTCAGGCCTGAAGTTTATTTACTTTTAACAAAAAAATATTTACATTAGTTTGGCCTTTTCAAGTTAGAGGCAAAATAGTATTTGACATCAAATACTTTATTTCTCACTATTATGATGCACCTGTGAGTTTATGACCATTCTGACATCTCTTTGGACAAGAGTTCTCGGGTCATTACTATACAGAGACATAGGGCTCCCATTGCTGTTTTCCCAGTGCTAGCAACCCTGGGAGCACTAGTGTAGAATGACTGCTGAGGTTTTTACTAATGTTGCCTGACACTGGTCAGAACAGCTCTAGTTATCTTGGAGCTAAAAATGCTGGCATCTGGTGTATAGTGTCACGTTCACCCCTGGAGCAGCACTAGTATTAAAACAGTGGTGGAAGGTCTGCACGTGCATGGTGTTTTGCAGATAGAAAAGAAGATATGATCCCAGCCCTGATGAGAGTGCAAGTTAGAGTCACACCTGCTGGCACAGGGAGAGGCAGATTATGTCTCTCTGAACCACAGACAGGATGACTTCATAAGGGAATCATTGGGAGAATGGGGGGGGGGAGAAATTCCATGCATATGAACTACTTCCCTTTTAAGTATCCTGACCTTGCCCCACCCACTCCCTCCACTGAGGCTGTGATGATGGAGAGCAGCAGTATAAGGATTGAAAATTTGGGGTTCTCCCTCTCAGGAATTGTACACATTTTCACAGCTATAGAACTCAGATAGGTTAAAGGCCTTGAAAGTGTAACCCATGCCTGCTTGTTGTGGTGGTCTGTTCCCTTTTAGTGGTATCTAGACCAGCTAGAGATTAATGAGTCTGCTACAGCCTTGGCTAAGAGCCATGTGGCTTTTAGCTCATGCAGTAGATCAGTGATCATCAATAGGCAGACCGTGGGCCAAATCCGGATGGCCAGATGGTTTAAAATGGACTGCAATATCTTTATATTTACTTATTATTATTATTATTTTATTATTTTATTTTTGTATTTTCTCTGGAGTATGAACCTTCACAATATCTTGACCAAGAAATTTGGATCTTGACAAAAAATAATTGATTACCCCTGCAGAAGACTGAGGCTCGTACACTAAGTTTCAGAGGTCCCAGGTTCGCGTCCGTCCGTTGACAACCGGGGTCTGTCAGCATTACAAAGGTTCTTTGCTATGGGATCACCTGGGCTCATGATTTGGCCCCATGTTTTATAAACACCTATGACAAGTAAATCTTTTTTGAAGGTAATTCTTCTAGAGAGATCTAGAGAGTTAGTTTTTGTTTTGATTTTGGTCTGTAAATGTGAGAGGGGAGTTTCCTCCCTTTTGTAATTAAGTTTTCAAGAAATAGTTGAACTAGAGGCTAAATGAGAATTAAACAAAATATTAATCATAGACATCAGGTACTTCTTCATAATCTGTTGTATAGAGTGAATGGATTTCTGTTTGTGCAGCAAAAAGAATTGCCATAGCCAATTAAAATATTTATTTAGAAACAAGGCTGACAACTTGAGCATGAACATAAAGACTTTCACAAACTATACATGCATAATAAAATATGAATTCAAATAATATATACTCCCTCAGTGCACATTCTCACTAATAAGAGTTTTTAAATCAAATGGGAATAAAGGGAATTACTCATAGTAATAACCCAGTATGCTGGCAGCAATCTAGACTCAGGATGTGGAGATAAAAATAAAAAGGGCAAAAAGAGTACAGAAATGTGACTGTCTCTAGATCCAGCTTTCACAATCTGAAAACTGTTCAGATAGCTTTTATTCATGATATCAAACACTCTGATGTACATAGCCCTTCAAAAAACTTTTTTGGGCATTTTACATTAGATTTGCTCACGAACCCTTAAGACAAAATGGCTGAGCTGTCCACAGAAGTTTTAGTGACCCATACACCAAACTAGTTTGAGTATTTAGTCCCTAACATCACACAGAATCTATTTATTTTTTATAATTTTTCACTAATGTATGGACAGGCCGTCTCTCTCTCTCACACACACACACACACACACACACACACTCAACTCTTCTTACTCTGCTCCTCTAGCAGATGTCATATGGGGTGAACCCGATTCATTATGTTTATATTTTGTAAAACAGCTGTATTTGAGGCAGTGCACTTTAGTGAGTAGGACACAAGTAGGAATCAGAAGATCTGGCCTGTATTCCTAGTTCTGCCACCGACAAGTTGTGTGACCTTGGGCAATTCACCTCTATGCCTTAGTTTTCTCCATACTTAAAATGGGTATTGTGATAGTCATCCTCTTTTGTAAAGTGGCTTGAGACCTGATGAAAGGTGCTACATAAGCGCTAAGTATTTGGGAATATTACACTTCTAGCTCTCAGACCTAATACTGTACCTCCTAGATGATAATAGGTACAGCCTTTTATCATTTCTGCAGAAGGTCTGTTATCATGTCACCTCCTCTGCTCTGCCAGTAATGATCTGGGGCCCCATTGTTCACTTCTCACACAACCATTGCTATGTTGTGTTCTACACCACGCTTTATGCATGGAACACCCCTCCTGAGCTGATCTGCAATGTTGCTCTCTCCACATTCATATCCCTCCCCAGGACCAATTTCTACTGACACCTACAAGAAATTAGCTATCCAATAATGGCTGGGTAAAAAGGATAATTGGGGATTAATTTATATAACCAACGCCCCGCTCATCCCGACCCCTTCCAAAACAACTTCAAGACATACTGATTATCCACCTGAACATATGGCTTGTATGTTTTATCCTTTTAAGCTTTTGGGGGAAGAAACTGTCTTCCTTTTGTCTGTACAGCCCCTAGCATATTTTAAGTCCAACTGTAATTTGAATAATATAAGTTTGTAAATGGCATTAGCAGAATTCTGTAAATAATCAGCTACACAGGACCATGTCCCACTTTGTGGAAATTCTAGGGTGCATGGTCAAAGTTAATTTTTTCTATACAAAGGTACCAGAGTATTAGTTAGATTTAATGTGTCATCATCACATTCTGTTTTGGGATTGGCAGGTGGCCCTGATATTAAGCTAAATTCATTAGTTAATTTAATATCTTGGTTGAACACTTGTAAGTAATTTTTTCTAATGTTCTATTATTCACTGTTTTTCAGGAGCCCCAAAGTACATACCACAGTAATCTAAAACAAGTAAGGTTTGGTCTACACTACAAAGTTTTGTCAGCATAGCTCTGTCAGTGACCAGTGTGAGAAACCCACATCCCCCTCACCTGCGGTGGCAAGCCACAGGGGGCGGCTTGCCGGTCGCTGTGAGGGTGGCAGTCAGGCTGCATTTGGTGGCATGCCTGTGGGAGGGAGGTCCGCCGGTTTCGGCGGTAATTCAGCAGCGGGGGCGCGGGACCGATAGACCTCCTGCAAGCATGCCGCCGAAAGCCGCCTGACTGCCGTGCTTGGGGTGGCAAAATACATACAGCCGCCCCTGGGTATAACTAATTTATCATTTGGGGAAGCGGTGTTACTACACCAAGAGAAAAGGTCCTTCTGTCAGCCGAAGCTGTGTCTACACTTGGGGGCTCTGCCAGTATAGCTATACCGGCAAAGCATTTGTAATGTAGACAAGGCTTCAGTCTTTCCCAAGTGCCGTTAGTGTGCCCAGAAACTTCCAATAATGTGATGGAAAATGGCATGCTGTATAGTTCAGTAGCTTTGTTGTAACTTGCTTTTGTCTTATCTAATGTGACAAAGTTTCTATTTAGTGTGGCATAAAGAAAAGGAAATTCATTCATATTTCAGGTGACTGATCAATACAGTTCACTTTTGAAAGGTTTTTCCAGAAAGTTTTGAAAATTTATATTTTAAAATGAAGGTATCTTAGTTATGTTTTTTTTAAACGCATTTTAAACATTCTAATGTTATGTAGTGAAATAAATCTTTAGGTGTATAACTATTATCTGCTAAACTGCTTAGAGAATTTTGTTCCTTGTAAGTATATATGTTAATCTGGTAACAGTTTACACTTGCATAGAAATGTGTAAAAGTTCCCCTCCCCCTCAATGGATGATGGACATAGCATGATCTGCTTTGTGGTTAGTAAGAACTTCAGGCATGGAAGGCATTCTTATGATAAAAGGTGCTATATATAACAAAAGCTTTCTAATTTCTCTCTTTATCACATGACACCAAATGTATCAGACTGACTGTTTGCAGCATGCTGGGCACTTACATTCTTTTGTAGACCCATAAAAAGATTGCACTAAGTACTCAAGCAAACTTCAAGTAGCTATGCATATAGTTTTACTTCAGCTGTTGGGGCAAAAGCGGGAGAGGAACAAATAATATTTTAGTCAGGTATTAAATAGCCAAGCTGAGCACTACAGTGAGTTCTCTGTATGACTGATGATGATAAGATCTCTTTTCTAGATAAACAACGTTTCCCCATGTACAAATACAGCTTCTTCATGAGAGACACCATTAGGGATCCCAGGCATCTCATCACATACCCATTAACAGCTGCCGCGTGTTACCACTGAAGTCAGTTGAAAATCTGCTACTGACTTCAATGGGTGAGTAATTGAGCTATTAATCAGTCTCTAGCCATTTCAGTAATCAGACTTCTATCTGAGTTTACTGGAAAATAATGAGGGGAATGCCAAACTTTCTCACCACTCCTGGAGCTGGGAAAGGTTACCAGTTTCTCCCTATGCAAAGTTTAAAAAGGCACAGTGCTGCTTTTGAATGTCACATACCTATCTGTGCTTCACTTGTAGTTCTGCTTTCCTTATGCAAAGCTTTCTTCCTGTAATTGCTAAACTTTGTTTCTCATCCAGCTAAAGAAACTCAATTTGATAAGAACATAACATAAGAACATAAGAAAGGCCGTACCGGGTCAGACCGAAGGTCCATCTAGCCCAGTATCTGTCTACCGACAGTGGCCAATGCCAAGTGCCCCAGAGGGAGTGAACCTAACAGGCAATGATCAAGTGATCTCTCTCCTGCCATCCATCTCCATCCTCTGACGAACAGAGGCTAGGGACACCATTCTTACCCATTCTGGCTAATAGCCATTTATGGACTTAGCCACCATGAATTTATCCAGTCCCCTTTTAAACATTGTTATAGTCCTAGCCTTCACAACCTCCTCAGGTAAGGAGTTCCACAAGTTGACTGTGCGCTGCGTGAAGAAGAACTTCCTTTTATTTGTTTTAAACCTGCTGCCTATTAATTTCATTTGGTGACCCCTAGTTCTTGTATTATGGGAATAAGTAAATAACTTTTCCTTATCCACTTTCTCAACATCACTCATGATTTTATATACCTCTATCATGTCCCCCCTTAGTCTTCTCTTTTCCAAGCTGAAGAGTCCTAGCCTCTTTAATCTTTCCTCGTATGGGACCCTCTCTAACCCCCTAATCATTTTAGTTGCCCTTTTCTGAACCTTTTCTAGTGCTAGAATGTCTTTTTTGAGGTGAGGAGACCACATCTGTACACAGTATTCGAGATGTGGGCGTACCATGGATTTATATAAGGGCAATAATATATTCTCAGTCTTATTTTCTATCCCTTTTTTAATGATTCCTAACATCCTGTTTGCTTTTTTGACCGCCTCTGCACACTGCGTGGACATCTTCAGAGAACTATCCACGATGACGCCAAGATCTTTTTCCTGACTCGTTGTAGCTAAATTAGCCCCCATCATGTTGTATGTATAGTTGGGGTTATTTTTTCCAATGTGCATTACTTTACATTTATCCACATTACATTTCATTTGCCATTTTGTTGCCCAATCACTTAGTTTTGTGAGATCTTTTTGAAGTTCTTCACAATCTGCTTTGGTCTTAACTATCTTGAGAAGTTTAGTATCATCTGCAAACTTGGCCACCTCACTGTTTACCCCTTTCTCCAGATCATTTATGAATAAATTGAATAGGATTGGTCCGAGGACTGACCCTTGGGGAACACCACTAGTTACCCCTCTCCATTCTGAGAATTTACCATTAATTCCTACCCTTTGTTCCCTGTCCTTTAACCAGTTCTCAATCCATGAAAGGACCTTTCCTTTTATCCCATGACAGCTTAATTTACCTAAGAGCCTTTGGTGAGGGACCTTGTCAAAGGCTTTCTGGAAATCCAAGTACACTATGTCCACCGGATCTCCCTTGTCCACATGTTTGTTGTACCCTTCAAAGAATTCTAATAGTTTAGTAAGACACGATTTCCCTTTACAGTAACCATGTTGACTATTGCTCAAGAGTTTGTTTTTCTATGTGTCTGACAATTTTATTCTTTACTATTGTTTCAACTAATTTGCCGGTAATCGTTAGACTTACCAGTCTGTAATTGCGGGATCACCCCTAGAGCCCTTTTTAAATATTGGCGTTACATTAGCTAACTTCCAGTCATTGGGTACGAAGCCGATTTAAAGGACAGGTTACAAACCTTAGTTAATAGATCCGCACTTCACATTTGAGTTCTTTCAGAACTCTTGGGTGAATGCCATCTGGTCCCGGTGACTTGTTAATGTTGAGTTTATCAATTAATTCCAAAACCTCCTCTAGTGACACTTCAATCTGTGACAGTTCCTCAGATTTGTCACCTACAAAAGCCAGCTCAGGTTTGGGAATCTCCCTAGCATCTTCAGCCGTGAAGACTGAAGCAAAGAATCCATTTAGTTTCTCCGCAATGACTTTATCGTCTTTAAGCGCTCCTTTTGTATTTTGATCATCAAGGGGCACTGGTTGTTTAGCAGGCTTCCTGCTTCTGATGTACTTAAAAAACATTTTGTTATTACCTTTGGAGTTTTTGGCTAGCCGTTCTTCAAACTCCTCTTTGGCTTTTCTTATTACACTCTTGCACTTAAGTTGGCAGTGTTTGTGCTCCTTTCTATTTGCCTCACTAGGATTTGACTTCCACTTTTTAAAGGAAGTCTTTTTATCTCTCACTGCTTCTTTTACATGGTTGTTAAGCCACGGTGGCTCTTTTTTAGTTCTTTTACTGTTTTTCTTAATTTGGGGTATACATTGAAGTTGGGCCTCTATTATGGTGTCTTTAAAAAGGGCCCATGCAACTTGCAGGGATTTCACTTTAGTCACTGTAGCTTTTAACTTTTGTCTAACTAACCCCCTCATTTTTGTATAGTTCCCCCTTTTGAAATTAAATGCCACAGTGTTGGGCAGTTGTGTTCTTCCCACCACAGGGATGTTGAATGCTATTGTATTATGGTCACTATTTCCAAGCGGTCCTGCTATAGTTACCTCTTGGACCAGCTCCTGCACTCCACTCAGGATTAAATCTAGAGTTGCCTCTCCCCTTGTGGGTTCCCGTATCAGCTGCTCCATGAAGCAGTCATTTAAAGTATCGAGAAATTTTATCTCTGCATTTCGTCCTGAAGTGAAATGTTCCCAGTCAATATGGGGATAATTGAAATCCCCCACTATTATTGTGTTCTTAATTTTGATAGCCCCTCTAATTTCCCTTAGCATTTCATCATCACTATTACTGTCCTGGTCAGGTGGTCGATAATAGATCCCTAATGTTATATTTTTACTAGAGCATGAAATTTCTATCCATAGAGACTCTATGGAACATGTGGATTCATTTACGATTTTTACTTCATTTGAATCTACACTTTCTTTCACATATAGTGCCACTCCTCCCCCTGCAAGACCTGTTCTGTCCTTCCGATATATTTTGTACCCCGGAATGATTGTGTCCTATTGGTTGCTCTCAGTCCACCAGGGTTCTGTGATGCTTATTATATCTATATCCTCCTTTATCACAAGGCACTCTAGTTCCCCCATCTTATTATTTAGACTTCTGGCATTTGTGTACAAGCACTTTAAAAACTTGTCCCTGTTTATTAGCCTGCCTTTTTCTGATGTGCCAAATTCTTTTTTATGTGACTGTTTATCATCTGATCCGGCCCTTACATTATACTTTTCAGTCCTCTCCTCCTGACTATAACCTGGAGATTCTCTATCATCAGACTCTCCCCTAAGAGAAGTCTGTGTCCGATCCACACGCTCCTCTGCAGCGGTCGGCTTTCCCCCATCTCCTAGTTTAAAAACTGCTCTACAACCTTTTTAATGTTTAGTGCCAGCAGTCTGGTTCCACTTTGGTTTAGGTGGAGCCCATCTCTCCTGTATAGGCTCCTCCCATCCCAGAAGTTTCCCCAGTTCCTAATGAACGTGAACCCCTCCTCTCTACACCATTGTCTCATCCACGCATTGAGACTCTGAAGCTCTGCCTGCCTACCTGGCCCTGCGCGTGGAACTGGGAGCATTTCTGAAAATGCCACCATAGAGGTCCTGGATTTCAGTCTCTTCCCTAGCAGCCTAAATTTGGCTTCCAGGACATCTCTCCTACCCTTCCCTATGTCATTGGTACCTACATGTACCATGACCACCGGCTCCTCCCCAGCACTACACATAAGTCTATCTAGATGCCTCGAGAGATCCGCAACCTTCGCACCAGGCAGGCAAGTCACCATACGGTTCTCCCGGTCATCACAGACCCAGCTATCTACATTTCTAATAATCGAATCTCCCATTACTAACACCTGCCTTTTCCTAGAAACTGGAGTTCCCTCCCCCGGAGAGGCAACCTCAGTGTGAGAGGCAACCCCAGCACCATCTGGAAGGAGGGTCCCAACTATGGGAAGGTTTCCTTCTGCTCCCATTGACCGCTCTGCTTCCCTGGGCCTTTCTTCCTCCTCAACAGCACAGGAGCTGTCTGAGCGGAGGTGGGACAATTCTACAGTGTCCCGGAAAGCCTCATCAACATACCTCTCTGCCTCTCTTAGCTCCTCCAGTTCCGCCACCCTGGCCTCCAGAGTCCGTACATGGTCTCTGAGGGCCAGGAGCTCCTTGCACCCACTGCACACATACGCCACCCGCCCACAGGGCAGGTAATCATACATGCAACACTCAGTGCAATAAACTGGATAGCCCCCACCCTGCTGCTGGGCTTCTGCCTGCATTGTCTCCTAGTTAATGTAAGGGTGGTTTAAAGAAAGAGGTTTTGAATGTAGTTTGGTTTATAGGTTTTAGGATTTTAGGGGGGGGGGCACAGGGAAGGGGTTATGGCCGGCAAGGGACTCCCGCTCCCTTCCCACTCTCCTTCTAAACTCCCTTGCGAAACTCCCTGTTAGCAGCCCCTGTTCGCAAAGAACTGATGTGAGTTTTAAGTGTTTGGTTTAGAAATTAGCTGTGGTAAAATGAACATTAGAGGGACAGTTTTACCTGTGGTCCAGATTCTGCCAATAGAATTATGAAAGGAGGAAGGTACTACTCACTGTGAGTAAGGGGAGCAGAATCTGGCACTAAACTTTTAGGTGTGGTTCACTGCCAATGGAAGTGATGTAGTTGCCGACTGAATTAAGGTATCTTGCAGACAAAAGAGAGAAAAGAAATAAGAATATGCAGATAAATTTTCATAATTTTTTTCCATTCTAATTTGACTTGGTAGGTTGGCTGTTTCCTTGTGGCCCACCTCATGGGGCACTGTGTCCTATATATTGTTGCGTATGCTTAGGTGATGTCTACACTATAAAGTTAAGTCGGTTTAAGTTCTGTCAACATACAGCAGCCACTGCTGTAATTACATTGCTGTTGCATGTCCACACTACGCTCCTTATGTTGGCCGAGTGCGCCCACAGTAGCAGCTCTCTCATCGACACAGAGAGCTCTCCACTGCGGATAGCTATCCTACTGGGCAGTTTGACACCATCTTCCACAGCATGTTCTGGGAAAGGTTTGCAATGCCTCATGACAGCCCAGCATCCCATGAGGCACTTTTCTCCGTTCCATCATTCCAGGGGCTTCCTAATACATTTTGTGCCCCTTTTCAACAGCCCCTGTAAACTGCATACCTGCCATCTCTCTCTGAAACCTTGGATCTTGCACTGCTCTCCAGTATTGTGATGAGTGTTCTGAACACAATGCACCTCATCCTGTAATATTTCATGAGCTGTGATTCTGATGATGATGTCTTGGTGTCTGCCCTGCTGTGTGCCATGGACAGAAAAAACTCAACATTGCTGTGGACATTCATAGAGCAGCTGCACATGGTGGATCATTGGTCCTGGGCATGAGAAACAAACACTGAGTGGTGGGATTGCACCATTTTTGCAGATATGGGATGTTGAGCAGTAGCTGCAAAACTTTCAGATGCACAGAGCCACCTTCCTGAAATTGTGTGCAGAGCTTCTCACAGCCCTCCGGTGCAGGGACACCAAAATGAGAGCTGCTGTAGTGGTGGAGAAGCAAGTGGCAATCACTGTTGTGGAAGCTGGCAACACCAGGCGCAAATTAGTTTGGAGCGAGGAAATCCACTGGGAGGGGATTGCAGTGATGCAAGTGTGCAGGGCCATTAATCGCCTCCTGCTACGAAAGACTGTGTTTCTAGGCAATGTGCATGAAAGAGTGGATAGCTTTGCAGCAATGGGATTCCCAATCTGCAGTGGGGCAATAGATGACATGCATATCCCCATTTTGGCGACAAAGTACATCAACTGAAAGGGCTACTTTTCTATGGTATTGCTTGTGCTGGTGGACCACCAAGGTCGTTTCACCGACATCAATGCAGGCTGGTCAGGAAAGGTGCATGATGCACGCATCTTTAGGAACACTGGTCTGTACAAAAAGCTGCAAGCAGGGAACAGAGGATTACCATTGGGGATGTGGAAATGCCAATGGGAGACCCAGCCTCCTTGATCCCATGGCTTGTGAAGCCTTACACCAGCCACATTGACAGTAGCAAGGAGCAGTTGAACAGGCTCAGTAGGTGCAGAATGTCTGTTGAATGTGCCTTTGTCTGCTTAAAGGGGTGCTGGTGCTGTTTCCTTGGCAGGTTAGACCTCTGCAAGAAAAATATCCTCATGGTCATCCGTGCTTGCTGTGCGCTTCATAACATGTGTGAAGCCAAGGGGGAGAAGTTTCCTCCGGGGAGGGAAGTGGGATACGTTGACGTGGATCGGCTGCTTTTTTTTTTTTACACCCTGGTATGAACTTTGTAGTGATTCGTTATGTGTGCGCTAATATAGCCGTGCAAATGCACCTATTTGTACTATCTCTGAATTTTAGCAGCAATCATCATATGTGGAGAATAAAAGATTCATTCACTTTCCATAAGTACAGTTTTATTCCACAGCCATGCAAACGTATCTATGTCATAGTAATGTAAGCTTCATATCTACAGGGAAAAGTATCTTCAAAGGGGAAGGAACAGTAAAATCCCAGGCACATTTGGGTGTATGTCCTGCTCTGATTGTGAAAAATCTCCCTTGGAGTGGAGTACCTGGGGGTACTGCTGTGGTCTAGAAGACATGAGGAATGTGTGGGGGGAGAATGTGGGGAGGTCCTGGAAGGCAGTTCAATATAGGCCGCAGGGGTAGGTGAGTACAGATGTTTTCAGCCTAAAGTTCAGTCAGGGACCGCAACATGTCTGTTTGCTCTCTGAGCAGTGTTACCGTCTATTTTTGCCCGTTTCCTATCCTGACTAGCCATCTGCAATTTTGCATTAGTTGCCTCTCTCTCCATGCTCTCTGCTCACAGTCCGAAGCACCAGAGGGATTTCAGCACCTCCTGGAACATGTCTTCCTGTGTCCTCTTGTTTCTTTTTATCTGATGAATAGACAGATGTCCTATTGTGAATGATCCAAACAAGTTACAAGTGCAACTTTCTCACTTTCCCTTGGCAGCCATACATCATGATGGTAGCCTCAGCCATGGTGAGTTTGGCCTAGGGGAGAAGGGGCAAGTTGGGACAAGGTGGGGAGAGCACTGGCGTATCAGTACAAGAGCACAGGGCTACTGTTTTGAATACTGACACTGTTTTCCACAGGCGGGGGTAATTGCAGCTGATATCTCACTCTTGAGGGTAACTGAGGCTGCAAGAGTCAGCTCCTGAATGCATGTGGCTGGGGACCAGGTCCGTATGCTTCTAGCCTGTGTGCTGCTGTAGTGCCTGCTGAAGTAATTGCTGAGTGGTGTGGCAAAGTTTCCTACCACAAGGGAAGAAACAAGGCAGTCCTCCCAAGAAACTTTTGGCAGAGAATTGCAGATTACCTCCAGGAAAGCTTCCTAGAGATGTCTATGGAGGATTCACGGAATATCCTAATGTGCATAAACAAACTTTTCTGCAGGGCCCCATCTGCATGGCTGTCCAGGGGAATGAGAAGCAGATCCAAACTGTACCTGTGTTGGTTATTTCAGTACCTGTTCTAGCATGATTAACAAAGCAGCACATGACCAGATGTGTCCCTGCACTATTGAAGCAGAATGAGTACTTACCAGAGGATCCCTTCCCTGCATTCAGCTTGCCGGAGCTGGACGGCTAGGACTGGCTAGACTGCTCCGAAGTCAAAAAGAGGTTCTGGTTTGCCAAGCCACCAGATCTCCCTGTCGCCTATCCGCCATCCTCCTTGGCCTCCACTTCCTTGTCCAGCACATCGTCCTTGACGTTCACTCTGGTGGTCACTGTCTCCAGCCTCCCCAAAGTGTCCCTGGGGCTTTTGGCGGTGGAGGATGGCATACAGCTCTTTGTAGAAGCAGCATGTCTGCAGCTCTGCACCAGAGCAACTATTTGCCTCCCTTGCTTTCTGATACACTTGCCTCTGCCCCTTGATTTTTTGCCTGGCACCACTGCATGTCCCTATCATGCCTTGAGCGATTTGGCCATGGATATCAAAGTACCTGCGGCTGGAACAGAGCTGTTCCTGTACAGCCTTCTGTCCCCACAGACCTAGGGGATCCATCACCTTCAGTGTACTCCATGAAGGAGCTAGGAAGCCAGCATGGTCAGCTGGGACGATGTGATGTGAACTGTCCACGCAGAGCAAACAGAGCAATTTCAAAACTTCCCGGGGCTTTAAAAGGGGAGCGGCGCATGCCTTTGTACCTCGATGCAGGACAGTGGAATTCATAGGTGCTGGAACTAGGGGTGCTTCTGCACCCCCTGGCTTGAAGTGGTTTCCCAGGTTTACAGTTTGGTTAAATGGCTCTCAGCACTCCCACTATAAAAATTGTTCCAGCATCCTTGGCAGAATTCAAACCAGTGACCAGAGCTGTCAAGGTGGGCATTGTGGGATACCTCCTGGAGGCCATTTAGGGTGATATAAGCAACTGAGTGTCTAAACTCAGACTGTATCGCTCTGACTATGTTGCTCTAAGCCAGTGGTTCTCAAATTTTTGTACTGGTGACCTCTTTCAAATAGCAAGCCTCTGAGTGCGACCCCCCCTTATAAATTAAAAACACATTTTAATATATTTAACACCATTATAAATGCTGAATGCTGGATGTAAAGCGGGGCTTGGGTTGGAGGCTGACAGCTCGTGACCCCCCATATAATAACCTCATAACCCCCTGAGGGGTCCCAACGCCTAGCTTGAGAACCCCTGCTCTAAGCGCTATGCCTCTCATCGAGATGATTTTTATCAGGTCGGTGTAGCAGGCAAGTTACAGCGTCAGATGGGGCATTGTAGCGTGTACACCTCCATAGTTAGGTTGGCATAAGCTGCCTTACATCGACTTAACTTTGTAGTGTAGACAGGCTTTGTCTAAAAACAAAAACTTGTACCAACTTAATTTAATTTAGAAACTGATTTTATTTAAACAAGTGCACCCCCGTTGCATGGACACTCTTAGATCTGTTGAGTGCCTGGTATCAATTAAGCTTAAATCTATTCCGATTGAGCAAATCAGTCAGCTTTCATTTGTAAACAAGGCTTAAACCTGACCTTCAAATCTGAAACAGTTTAAACTCCTTGAAATTCTCCTTTTAAGATCATCCGCAACAAGTGACCAGTATGTCTAATTGTTTTCAGTGAAATAGATACAGTTATGTAAGCAAAGACTCCCAGCTTTGATTTTTCTGTAAGCGCAATATGTCCAAATTGTGCTGGACTTGTCTGGGACTTTGCTACTGTGCACTGGAGCAGACTGACAATAACTGAACTTGAATCTGTAGACAGGGATCAATACTGCAAACCTCAGTTATCAATAATAAAACAAAATGCTCCATCTAGAGAAGACATCATTCAGAAATCCAGTGTAATATCAGGTCCAGTGATTTTAATAATGCCCTCCTGATTCCAGATTGAATCTGTTTTTAGTCCAAGTAAGGATTCGCCTGTAGGATCTTGCTGTTTCTAGAAAGATGCTTGCTGTATATCTGAAATTCCTTTCTTCCGTGTTCACAGATGTATCTTCTGGAAACTTTCATAATAGCTAGCTACTGAGGCTTACAGTAACAAATCTTAACACAAAACCACTCCATATTGTCAGCTCCAATCAACATTAATTCTGTGTGTGTTCCCAGGAGCAGGGGGCATCGTCTTTAAATAAGCCTGATGATGTATCCAGTTACTTACAAATGGCTTCACAAAGCACTTCAAGGAGAAAAATGTTAATTAAATCATTAAACCTTTACAAAGTCGAAAAGATATCTTAGTGTTCATTTTAAAAATATAATATTTATTTAAAGCCAGCTTTAAGTCAACCCGTTAACTCATGTGAAAACTACAATTGCCTTAACTTTACTAGGACTTTAACTCAAGTTAAGAACACACCTTTTATTTTTATTTTATTTTTTTTTGTTTCGAAGACAGTCCCAAGAAGCTTAGGCCTACAGGCACTACAGAGGCACAGCTACGGCCCTGTAGCTATGCCGCTGGAACTCCCCACCGTAGTCACTTCCTGCAGTGCTGGGAGGGGTTTTTCTGTCACTGTAGGAACTCCAGCTCCCCCAGCAAGGATAGCTGGGTCAACAGAAGCATTCTTCTGTCAACCTAGCTGCCTCTGTACTGGGGTTAGGTCGGCATAGCTCCAGCACTCAAGGGGGTGGATTTTTCACCTTTGGTCTACAATGTTGACCAAAGTTTTCATTGTAGATCAGGCCTGAGTCATTGTGTCTGTCTTAGGACTTCGTTCTTCTCTGTGGCCTGAGCCCCCTCTGCTTTTTACTGGCTGAAAATCCCTGCCCGCATGACATGAACTAGCTTTTTTGGGCCTGGGTATTAACTTTTTTTGAGCAGCTTCTCTGAAACATAGAGGAATCTGACAGTTGCCATTATACATCACTGTCCACTGGAGCTAGTTTCTGTGCTAGTCCCCATCCAGATAAAGAGTTCATAACTAAGGCTACGTTTTAGTCATGGGTATTTTTAGTAAAAGTTACGGACAGGTCACGAGCAGTAAGCAAAAATTCATGGCCCATGACCTGGCCATGACTTTTACTTGTATACCCCTGACTAAAGCTTGGGGGCAAGGCTTGGGGGTGGGGGGGGGTGTAGCAGGCTGGGGCAGGCTCCCTACCTGGCTCCTGAGTGCCACATGCTTCCTCCGCTCCACCCCAAGCCCCGGTTCTGCAGCTGCCATTGGCTGGGAACTGCGGTCCAATGGGAGCTGCGGGGAAGGTGCCTGCAGGCAGAGGCAGCACGTGGAGCTAGGACCTGTGGGAGGGGAGTTCCTGTAGCCCTTCCAGGGAATCCACCCTAGGTAAGCACTGCCCCGCACCCCAACCTCTGGCCCTGAGTCCCCCACCTCCCACCCAAACTTCTGCTGCTGGGAGGCCGGGGGTGGGGTGGGGAGGAGACTGCCCCAGCAGCAGCTGGTGTGACTGGCTCAGGGGCCGCCTGAGCTGTTAAGGCGGCCCCCGGGCCAGGCACACCAGCCACTGCAGAAGTCACGGAGGTCACCGAAAGTCACAGAATCAGTGACTTGCGTGACCTCCGTGATAAACACTGAGCCTTATTCATAATCTCTTAGTGACCTCACAGATGCATTTATTTTATAGGGTTCTTTGATTTAGGTTCTCTCTGTGTTAATGTTATTGTGCTGGGGTGGGACTCACCACTATGGTGCCTCCTGCCGGCTGTGATAGGAATTAGCTCTTCTTGCCAGCACACCCTCTTCTGGTGGTGCCTTGCTGCCATCCCTTTCATTCCGCGCCACTCCCAGGACTGCGGGGTCCTCTTCGGCAACACTGCCCTCCAGCTGTGCCATACTCTGTGTTCCCCCATTCCGGGGAACCTGCAATCTCCGTCCAGTCATTGCCTCAGTGGCAATTACAGTCCTTTGTCCTGGGCCACTTCCCATGTGGCTCCAGCACCCTTTTCTGCCCTTACCTCACGGCCTCAGCCTCCAGACCCTAGCAGCCTGCCAGGAGCTTTCTCTAGCTCCCCCAGTCCCTGCTTGCAGCACTGAATTGTCCCAGGTGCTGTTCTTCTCCCCTCATGCACTAGTCAGCTACTGCTCTGCCCTTTAGCCTTCTTATATAAGCCTGCTGGGCCATGATTGGCTGCTCCTCTCAGCTCCTTTCTAATTGTCTGCCTCTGGAGCAGCCTCATTAGGGCTGCTTTTAACCCCATTTCTGCCAGTGAGGGGCAGCTGCCCCATTATAGTTATACCTGGAGAGTTTCCTATCAATAATTCATATGCATTTCATTAGCACATTTACTATTAAGGATGTACAATTTTGTGCATGCTGTAGGTATAGTATTGATAACAGAGTGCACCTTCTTCCATAAACGTGTGCACATAAAGTAACTTGTGGAAAAAATGTCCATGCATCAAGGGAGAATAGATGGCTGTGTTTCAATGTAGGAGCTGTGGTTTTGTTTGAATCTTGAACCCTTCAGTGGGATAAAATGACAAAACATTTGCTCAGTCGGTGACAGCCAGGGGCGGCTCTAGTTTTTTTGCCACCCCAAGCACGGCAGTCAGCCAGCCAGCCTTTGGGGGCTTGCCTGTGGGAGGTCCCTGGTCCTGTGGATTCGGCGGCTTGCCTTTGGGAGGTCCGCCGGTCCCGCGGCTTCGGCATACCTGCTGCCAAATTGCTGCCAAATCTGCGGGACCGGCGGACCTCCCGCAGGCAAGCCGCCAAAGGCTGCCTGACTGCCGCCCTCACAGGGACCGGCAGGGCGCCCCCTGCGGCTTGCACTGGTGCTTGGAGCCACCGCTGGTGACCACATTCCTAAAGCTGTTCTCTATTTGTGTTCCATGTGAAGTCATATCTCACTAGTTACTAAACTCTGATTCTTTTCATGTTGTAGAGCAGGGAGATGAGTCACAAATCAATTCACTGCACTCTGTAATCTGGCAGGGCATTGTATAATTTCTAGCCACGTAGTTTCTTGCGGTAGCAAATAACCTGGAAAATCTGAGGAACTCACGCTGTTTCATTGTACAAGAAAAAAAATGTTACTTCATATGGTGCATTGGTGTCGTCATGACATTAAGAGATCCACTGTCAAATAAAATTGGGAAATAGTAACAAAATGAGATGCATTTTTTGTTTTGGAGTAATGCAGATTTCCTGGACCTTAATATAGCAACTCCAATAAGGGTTGAGGATTCAAGTTCCACAATTAGTGGTAAAAATGAGCTCTGAAGTACACCTTGAATGGGTAAAAACATTTCCATGACCCAAAGGAGCATTTTTTAAAAGCAATTAGGGACACTGAAAAATTTGAAGCCCAACATTTATCTTTCCTTAACATTATTTTGTGCTCCCTCTAACCATCATAATTTTCAGAGCTGTGCAAATATCTTTGTCAAATGGGGAGAATCGTGTTTTATAAAATGAACAAACTGTTTTGAACCTGATCCTTGTTTTTGAAGGCACATATGTTTTAGATCAGTATAGGCCTGTCACAGGGTCCGCACAGGTTTCCGCCTTCTCGCCCTGTGCTGAAGCTGGTAAAATAAGAGTTCTCACGGCTTCTTCTAGTGTTTCACCCTTGTGCTTTGTTTTACAGTGCCACCGTGCAGTCCCCTTTATCCCCCAACAGTTATCCCCGTTCCAGGGTCTCTTGGTCCTTGAGGCTCCTTTCCTGCGGTGAGGAGACAGAGCTGTAGCCTCCTGTCCCCTCCCATGCTAGCCTCCTGACTGAGTTCTGCTCAGGGCTTTTATAGCCCTCCCAGCCTTCAGCCCAGCTGTCCCTGCTTAGCTCAGTCTATTGCAGTGAGCCAGCCCTCATTGGGGCCGGTAGCTGGGCTCCCTGCTGGCTGCTTTGCACCTCTGCCCCGGCCTCTCTGCCCGAAAGCAGGGCTTAGCCAGCATTTTAGCAGGGCATTCAAGGGGGTTCACCCCTACCCTGCCACAAGGACTTTAAATTAATTGGCTCCCTCTGCCAGTTTTCTGGTCTCTGATCTCTCTCTAAGGTGCCTGTGACTTGCTGTGAAAACCCATCTCTTCTCTACACCCTCTGTACCTTTGTTAGATCTTAACAAGTATAGTATGAATTTTAACATTCTCAGGTAGCCTGTAGCAGGGATACTCAGACCTCAGTGGTTCAGGAGCCGAATTCGCGATCAGCATTACCCAAAAGAGCCACAGTAGTGTGAATTCATTGTTTCATTTGCTATAGTAGTGTATATTCGTATTTAAACAATATGACAGAGGAAATATTTAGTTTTTTATATAGATGGGTTAATAATTAAATCACACAGTGTTTTAATATGTGCTGCAAAGAGCCACAGGAGACGCATTAAAAGGCTACTTGAGGCTCATTAGCCTCAGAGTGAGTTTCACTGCTATAGGGTTTGGTGCGTCCCAGTCTAGAGTACATGATACAACCATGGTTAATCAAACTGGAGGCACTAGGTCCTCTCCCAGAGAAAGCAGGGCCTTATAACTCAAGGGAGACCTTATGTTTGGAGTGAGATTGGAATCCACGCTCTATCCGTGTGGCTTGATGGACACACAAGACCCGGATTAGAGGTTCTACTGACAAGGGCTGTTGGGGAGGCAGAGTCAGCTCATGCATACTGGTAAAACAGGTGGTTAATTAGTGTAATAAAGATGGTATGAGGGTTAGCAGACTGTTCAGTAAGTGTTTGTGGGTTGTCATCTTATCAGATGCAGAGCTTGACAAGCCACTTTGTGGCAGCCTCATAGGCTAAGTGCAGAGCCCTCAGACCACCATCAGATCTGATCAGAGGGCAGTTGACAGTGTTGTGAGACGTTGTCTTTGGCCACAGCTGCATGTGAGATCCTCTTGTTGGCCCTGAGTGTGAAAGCTGAACATTGACCCTGGCCTGTTCAGAATGGCCCATGAGTGAGGTGTGGCAAATCAAAGCCAGGTACATGCATGGTCAGGTCAGTTATAAGAGACTAGTTTTGGACATCAGCTGCAGACCCATAGCACATCCCGTGAAGTATCAGATTCATACTGATGATCCAACTAATGGACTGCATTCAAAGTCCTTTCTAGGGCTGAATCTCAGTCACTTGCTAGCCGACGTTCCTGATGCAGTTCTACCCCCCAGAATTGCAGCCATTGAGCTAGCCCTGAGAATACTGCAGCTTAACACTGAGGGATTGTCGGCAGCCAAATGCAGCATTTTCAGTGTTTGTGGATCACCGTGGGATGGTAAGGGTCAGGCATCTGGAGGTTTGCCTGATGCATCAGAATTCCTACAGTGGCCCCTGCTAATGTACCATCAGATATAATGCAAAAAATCATCCACATTTTCAGGCAGTTAGCTTTTGAAGACTCAGTTTGGATATCTTATCTTCAAGGAAAATGTACCTGATTCACCAGTGCACTTAAGCACTTGCTTTGCTTTCTTTGACTTTAATGCCAGTACTTACGTACTTTGCTGAATTCAGTTCATAACATGGTCATAAGTTTTAAGAATATATTCTAATTTTAAGATCTACTAAAATACAGGAAAACAAAAATAGGAACATAGGAATTATCATACTGGATCAGACTAGGATTCTATATAGTCCAATAGCCTGTCTCCCACAGTAGCCAGAGCCAACTGCTTCAGAGGAAGATGCAAGAAACCCCATAGTAGCAGTTATGGCCCCAAGAGAGTTTTTTCCTGACCCCCAATAGTCAAAGGTTGGTTTATGCCCTGAAGCAAAATTGTTGGGTTGTTTTAAATATTTACTGTTGTAACTCTGGATCTTCTTGTTAACTGTATAAATATCCAATTTCTCTCAAATCCTACTAAACTTTTGCTCTTAGTGATATCTTATGGAAATCAGTTCCACAGGTGTAATGTGTAGAAAAAGTGTTTCTTTGTACCAGTTTTAAATTTGCTACCTTTCAGTTTATTTGAATGTCCCCTTTGTATCATGACATAGTATTGCAAGCTCTCATGATTTTATCAACTCGCACAATATTTGGTATTTTCCTGGAAGTCAATTGTATACCTGAGAATTTCAGCTTTATTTATTTTTAAGTACATTTCTAGCCCTTTGTGGTTGTGGAAAAAAGCTTGCAAATGTGAGCTCAGTATATCCTAAAGCCTAAAACACCAGAGGGCCATGAAAAAGAACCCAATGTTTATTGATTTTTAAAACTCATGATTTTTTTGTGGCCTGACCCATGGAGTTTTGCATGCTTGGAGTTGGCAATACTGCAAGGTGAACCATAGTCCTGGACCTGCCTTCCCTGATTATTTTGTATACACTGATTATTTTGTATATCTTTGTATTTGTGGTTTTTTGATCCTTAGATACTTGCTCTTCTAAAAAAAAAAAAAAAAAGACACTAAGCAACTTTTTCCATGTAGAGGATAACAAAAATAAAATAGGGGATGGGAAGCATAATTTATAATTGCATTTAACTGTTTCAGCTAGGTTAACCTATTCATAGAATCCTAAAGGTTAGAGCTGGAAAAGAGATATTAGAGATCAACCAGTTTGAACTATATCCCTGTGGATGTGTGTGAACTGTTCCCTTAGATGGACTCTTTTCTGCTAAAATAATAAGCAGATTTCTAGTGTTTTGTCCTGCTTAAATCCAAAGCAGTGTCTTATATTATTGTTTGTATTGCTTGAAATGCCAAGACAGTACGTGGTAGTTTTCTAATTAGAAACATTTTGAATGAAAATGGTTTTTGACAGTTAGTGATACTTAGCTATAAAGTTCTCAGAGCATTGTTGTTCTACATAATGCATAATTGATGGGAGGATTTGCAAGATCAGTCAGAAGTTACAAGTTTTCTTTTATTAATGATGGACAGTCTTATCTCTCTTATCCATGTAATTTTGACAACAGATCGAATAAGTACTTATTTATCCAATTCTTGAATGCTAAATAAATATGCAGGCAAGAATCAGTCTAGAGATAACGAGGTTAGTTCAATCAGGGAGAATGAGGCCCTCGAGGTGTGAACACCAAGGGAGGAGAAACTGCTTGGTGTTCACACCTCAACTGCTGGAAGAGGGCCTCATTCTTAACCTTGTTATCTCTAGACTGATTCTTGCCTGCATATTTATACCTGCCTCTGGAAATTTCCACTACATGCATCTGACGAAGTGGGTATTCACTCACAAAAGCTTATGCTCCAATATGTCTGCTAGTCTATAAGGTGCCACGGGACTCTGTTTTGAATATGTGACCATTGCAATTCATGTAATTCATTGTGCATATCACCACTCTGTATGTTGTTAAACCGTTAGTTGAAAATGCCATCATTCTAATTGCTTGTAACTCAGGGCAGCTCTAACTTGTGCCAGCAGTAAGAGCCCCTTTTGTATCATCCCAGGATCTTCCATACTAGGGGAAGTAGCCTATGTAGACTAGTTTTATAGTCCCTTTGCAACACAATAGTATTGCACTCAGGCTGAGGCTCTGACCCTATGCGTTCTTTACAAAGGCACTCAAAGTGGTAGATTGACTTTAAAGAGGTGCTACCAGTTTTTAAAGCCATTAACAATGTTGGCCCTGGGTTCATTTGAGATCTCCTGACTTCCCAGGATTGCACCAGAAAATAATTACACTTTTGCCTGCAACATGGAATTTCAGAAATAACTTGTCATTTCATCCCCACATTTTAAAAAAGTGGTGTAAGTAACTAATGTCGTCCCTGTATTTATTATCTTTCCCTTCAGTCCTTCTGTATAACTGAACATGTCTAATTTTTTTTAAAAGTTGCTTTTAATGTGTTGTATTTGAAGAGGATGGTATTTTAGTGTTGTTAAACAGCATTTATTTTGTTCTATTGCATGGCAACACAATGTTCTGGAGATGGGGGGTTAGAGGGTGCTACATAAGTAATATTACTTATGCTGGCAGCAGCTCCAGCTATTATCAGAAATTCATCTATTCCTAGCAGCTGTGGATAGTTATTTAGGGCTAGAACCTATGTAACTTAATTAGGCAAGTATGTTAAGTTTTAAAATGACAGGATTGAAATGAACATGAGAGCTTTGTCAGAAGGCATTACACAAGAACTGCTGGACCACATTATGGGGGGAAGCAGCAATCAGAGTCAGAGAGTCTGCAGGGTGCGTAGATATAGGTGAAGTGGTATGTACAGGGAGGATGCATGAAGGAAAAGGAACAGGAGTACTTGTGGCACCTTAGAGACCAACAAATCTATTTGAGCATAAGCTTTCGTGGGCTAAAGCCCACTTCATCAGATGCATAGAATGGAACATAGAGTAAGAAGATATATATACATACAGAGAACATGAAAAGGTGGAAGTTGCCATAGGAAAAGGGAGAACAGTAATGGAAGGGAGGGAAAGCTGAAAAGCCCTTAAGGTTTCAGAAGTCTGCATATAAACTTTTCAGGGTTTAACAAGCCATTTGATGTTTGCTTGCATCATGGAGTAATAAGGAGATAATAATAGAAGTACAATGCCCAGCATTTTGAATCTTTAAAGCACTTAAAATATGTTTTTACAAGATCCCTGCAAGGTATAGGTATTATTATTATTATTTTATTATATTCATTTTATAAATGGGGAAGGGGGTTAAATGTCTTGTCCAAGGCCAGCCAGGAAATCAGTGTAAGAGCTAGGGCTAGAACTCAAGATTTCCTAAGCTTAAACCACATCTCACTTAATAGCTAACAGCATTAGCAACTGGATTATCATGAATAGGCGTGAGAGTTAACATCTGGTTCACGAAAAGGAGAGTTGAGGCAGTTCCCATCTCTGACTGGCAGCACATTCAAGGCAGCCACATAGTTAAAAATTTGATTCAGGCTTTTCACAGTCACAAAAAAAATTGATTACAAAAAATCAGGCTTATATTTTGTGGAGAACAGGAAAGTCTGGGGACTTTCTACCTTGGTGGGTTTCTGTAGGGGAACCAGAGTAAGCAATAAGCAGTTTGAAAGGAGAAGTTGTCCCCTAAGTACAATAGTTTTTCTGGAGTCTATTTTCACCTACTTGAAATTAGAGGCACTGTCCCAGGTAAAAACCCTCTTCATCCCCTTCAAAACTGGTTTGAAATGCAAATCATGTATTAGGATTTGAACAGTATAACTGACTGAGCAAAGGAAGCAGGATGTATTAAGACCAGTTTGTTCTTAACTTCCTGACAGATCCTATTACTTGTATGTGGTTGAACTTGAGTAATTACGATAAATAAGATCACAGCATTTTTATATGTGGGTTGGGCTCCAGATTATTGTAGGCATGTGTTTTAAGGGTGGTGGTTATATTTGGGGATTGTCATTTGTTTGGTAGTGAGGCTATAACTATTAGCAATGAAAGACTTCACAAATCAGAGCAAAAGGAAAACCTCACGTTAGGGACCTGAAAAGGTGAGTGAGTTGCTTTTGTATTTCCCTAACTAACTGATTTATATACATTTATCTAGGTTTGCTTTAACTTAGAGGTTAAAATATCTTTTTTCAAACTTGTTAGGTATTGAAACAAAGCTATTCCTCTAAAAATAGTTTTTCTTCTTACGTAGAGAGAGAAGTCCTTTAATTTTTGTTTTGTTCTTGAAGTTTTACATGTACTGTATTGTAAGGCATCTTATGAATTGCACATCTGTTGGTGTCAGCTGAGTAGAGAAACTGTCAAACAAGTAAAATTGCAGAGATACCAGCAAATATGTGTCACATTTCAAGGCCCTGGCCCTATTGTGGGCTCTATGCAAGGGTCCCATTGACAAGAGTTCACATTACTTATACAAAATTAGGGCCAAAGACTGTAACTGACATCGTACAGGATCTAGTGAGCTGCTTGAAAACTCTTGCTTAGACTAGACAAACAAGCAAGAGAGGCGTGTCTGGGGAAAATGAAACTTGCCTGAAGCTCAAGCAACAGGTCTGGCTAGAAAAAGATGTTAAGCAAGTAGTATTACATTGTCACTCTGTAACAAATTACACTGTGCTCTACTTTTTTAATATATTATTTATGATGTGGCTTTTGGAGGGTATTTTTTTACTTATCTTGACTTTCAGTTGAATAATAAATATATTGTGGCAGGTGTGTACAGTGAAGTGGTGGTAAGGAAAAAGTACAAGGTGTAACAAGACCATGTAAAATAATGGCAAACTTTTCATGCAGTTTTCTACCCAAAATTAACTCATTTTTTTGCAACTCAGAAATGTAGGTTTTTTGGGTTTCTTTCAGTGAGATAAATTTTTACTTGACCTAAGGGTCTTGTGTTAATGTCAAAACTCTAATAAGCTGTACCAATATCACATTCACAATGAAAGGTTGAAGTTTTTGTCATTTTCATAGTGACTGTTTTCCCCACCTCTAGTCATAAACACATGCTTGTACCCAAACATATCTTTTATATTTAGGAAGAGCTCATTTTCTGGCATCTCATGCTAATAATAAGCGTGAATCCATCTGGCTGGTTTAAGCATATAGGATGTCATGGCCACAATCTTACACTGCAAATGAGGGGCACATAGTGCAGCTCAGAGGCTGGAGGCTTTAAGCAAAACTTTTTTTATTACCTCTCCCCCCCCAATCATGGGCCAGCTGTGCACCAGTCCAGGCTCTGGACTGCTCTAATTTACACAAGCTGTCAGTGGCCCCAAGAGGCCACAGTACAGCCTGGGATTGGTAGGGAATGTATACATGCCCTATTCTTCAGCCAAAGGGGCAAGATAGCATAGGAACCACTAAGGCATCTCTCTGCCACAGGAGGATCCTCCTACACTGGTGAGAGTCTTCTGTGACCCAGTATGCCAGCATGAGGGTCACTGCAGTGGCAAAGTGGTGCAGAGCAGCCCAGTTGTAGCTGTGAATCGGGGCCAATATCTCTGGCGGACAAAAAACTTTTCCTGAATCTAATAATTATACCAGCAAATACCACATTAAAAGATGTGGCAACAGGAGACCAGAATCTAAAACCAAGAAACTGGATCAGCAGCATTGAAGCAAGTTTCTATAAACGATGGGGCACATAACAGGTTCCAGAATATTTGTATAAATGATAAATCTGTTTGGAAATACCCATGTTATGTTTAACTCAATCAATTTATAATGAAGATTAAAGAGGTCTGAGGGGAAGCTGACTTACATTCAACATAGTAATTTAAAAAATCTAAATGTTTTTCTAAAAAAGAGAGAGAAAACTATACTTTCAGGTATTTTGAGTGCCATATTGCAACACAGATGTTCTTTACCTCTCTTACCTCATATAACATAAAACATGCAGGTTCTTTGATTCCATGTTACTTTGCATGCAATATGAATAAAATATGTAGATATAAATTAATCTTAAATATATTTTACCTTTGTATGATTCAGATAATCAACATTTATATTAATTGTAGAGCTGCGCAAGAGCCAGAATTTATGTTCCTTGGGAAATTCCATTATTTTGAAATTCTGTTTTTGTTCTGAGTTGGAACGAACACACACATACACACAGAACAAATTGAAAATTTCCAGTGAAATGAAATTTCTGGAAAAAGGTTGGTTTAGATCCATCAAAATGTTCAGTTTTGATAAATTTGAAACTTTTTGTTCTAATTTTGACTTTTATTTTATATTCTAATATAAAATAAACTTTTGAAACAAAAAATTGTTTCAAAATGAAAAATTGAAGTGTGCCATTCAGATAATGTTGACCTCATCAAAACCCCTTTTTTCAATTTTTTTCTAAATGAAATGTCACCAAAATTGATACAGGATAGGACAAGAAGCAATGGGCTTAAATTGCAGCAAGGGAGGTTTAGGTTGGACATTAGGAAAAACTTTCTAATTGTAAGGGTAGTTAAGCACTGGAATAAATTGCCTAGGGGGGTTGTGGAATCTCCATCCTTGGAGGTTGTTAAGAGCAGGTTAGACAAACACCTATCAGGGATGGTCTAAAATAGATAATACTTTACTCCTGCCTTGAGTGCAGGAGACTGAACTAGAAGACCTATTGAGGTTCCTCCCAGTCTATGATTCTATCCTCTGTGATTCCTGTGGAAAGTTTTAATTTTAATGAAATGGCATTTGCAGATGTAAAAACGTTTCATTGGAACATTTTTGATCAGCTTTAATTGCATCAACCTCTTCTTTTAAAAAGAAAGAAAAGGAAAAGAAAATGCTGCCAAAATTAACATAGCATGGGTCAAATAGGCAAATGAACATAAGAGTCATTCTCCATCCTTGGTGAATCTTAATACATTTATCTTTCCAGTTAATTTCTCTCTGGATCATTGATTTATTTCTACCACTGAGTCCAGGAGAATGCGATGGGACTTTTCTCAGGTTCTAATTCAACAAACAGTTTAAACATTGCTCAGTCTCATTCATGAGATTAAGTGCTTTGCTGAATATAAATGCACTGCTACATAGAGGTCTTAGAGCGCAAGACCATCACCTCTTAAATGTGGATCAGTCAGTAGGAGTGGCTGATAAGCAATAGAAAGCTGGTATTCCCTCTGGGCTTGCTCATGGAGGAGGGAATAGATAAGTGATGCCCAGAGAATCTAGCAGTATAAACAGAGTAAATGGGGCGCAGCTGAGAAAACAATAACTTTAAACTGCATAAGGTTAGCTCTGTGGAAGACACTTTAGGCTATGGAATAGTTTCCCAAGAAAGAGGGGAAGTCTCATTGTATAAGTCACTTAAAAGAGGGAATTGTCCTTCATCGGCAGGAAAAGGACAAGATGACCTAATTATAGGTTGTGTTCATCTCCAAATTCCATGATTATCTGAAGCTTGGAATACTTTTGGGGAGGTTGCTTTTTTGTGTTCTCCATCTCCCATTCCCCTCTCCTCCATCCCCAAATTCACTTGTCAAGCTTATTCCTAGTAGGGTTGGTGAAAAACCCAAAATGAAAAATTCTGTGGCTTTTTCATCAAAATTATGTTTCAAGAAAAGTTTCTGATTAATGCTAATTTCTAGACCTAGAAACTCAATCATCTTTCTAATGCAAAAAAGTGAGGCAGCGTCTTGTCTCTTGTTACGTCTGTTGCCAGCAGGAAATCTGACCAGTCAGTTCAGTTTTACACCCTTGATGTTTAATTATCAAATAATTATTTTTGTAGCAAACCTCAAACTGAATAACAAATCCAACACAGTGCAGAGCATGGTCTCTTCCATAAGTTTGAAAACAAGAACTGAGAAGGAAATTGAAAGCAAGTAAACCAGTATTAATGGTCCAAGGGCCTTTTATAATTTATTAAGGCACTAAAGCTTAAGCCTTCTCTATACTGCCACTGTGCAGCACTGCAACTTTCTCGCTTGGGGTATGAAAAAACACACACATGCTCTCCCCCGCCTCCCCCCCCCGAGTGCTGCAAGCTTCAGTGCTGTAAAGTGGCAGTGTAGAGTAGACTGTGTACCAGCACTGGTAGCCACTGCCCTCGTAGAGGTGGTTTTATGTTGCTAGTGAAGACATATCCTTATTCTCCTAATAGCTGAGATCATATTAAAAACCTGAATATTATCTCTATGGCAATGGATATAATCGCAACTTTGGATGAGGTTTCTCCCATTAGATAATTCAGATATGAGGCACAAATAGCAATGCAGAATTGCAGTGGGATCACATAGGTATAACAGAACAGGATTTGGCCCACTGTTATTGGCTAGTTTTTGGTGCATAGCATCAGATCCAACAGGAAGTAACCCGATCTAGGAATGTTTACTCAACATACTGCCGTGCAAACTTGTTAGAGCCAACCTTGGGACCAGGCAGTCAAAAACTAACTTCTTCTCTTGGAGATCGTAGATGAATATTTAGATGTCAGTGCTTATTTTGAAGAGGAGTGCTGGCTTTCCTCTGAGGGACTGACTCTGGAAATGGAGGGAGAGTTCTTGTTCTCTCTGTATACAGTGTGAGGGACACATGCCCTCTGGACTTGTTCAAGATTAGTGCATTCTGCACCACATGATAGTATTTCAGAATGCCTACTTGCCTTAATCGTCATATTTCTAGCAGAAATTGTTTTCAGTGTTTCTTGCAGCAGCATGAAGTTGCCACATATGCTATAGAGAATAAATGTGTATGCCTGCTGTAGCTTGTCAAGGTTACAAAACAGCGCTTTCTGCACAGGGTGCTTCTAATCAGCTCTATAGAAGGTGGACTCTAACCTTATATGGAAGATACTATCCTGCTTAATTTTAAACGGGTTTGATTTTTTATTTTTTTTTGCTTAGATAATCATCTGTTGGGGGGGCGTAAACTGAGATCATGCCTGTTGGGTTTTTTTAAAACCTGCCAAAAATGGTTGTTTCCATTCCGATTCTGTATTGATTAAATGAGTGCAGGGGTTACAAATAGGTCTATTAGTCTATTAATCTTCCTAAGATTATGAAATAGCATTTTTATGAACATAACAAGTTAATAGAAAAAGACCCAAAGTAAAAATATAGTGTTATTCTCCTTGGATGGATTGGAGAATAATTCCCTTCTGCTTCTCTATCTGATGTGAAGACATCAATTTATCCAACGCTACAAGCTGTCTGTGGCGGAGCTGGAATTTGAACACAGTCGTTCTCGACCCCACACATGTCTCTGTTCCACTAGACCAGGCCTGCACAACTCGTAAAGCGGCGAGGGCCACGTTCCTCCAAAGAAAACAGCTGAGGGACGAAACCTCCCAGCCCGAGGAAACACCCCGCCCCAGGGCCGCCCAGCCCTGCGGAAACAAACCCTCCTTCCCCAGCGCCGCTCCACCAAAACAGCTGTGGGCCAAAAAGGAAGGTTGGGGGTGGGGAGGTGATACTTTATTTTAAATCAACCAGGGGCTCCCAGCTAAAGAGGTGGCTGGGAGCCCTCAGGGTCAAATTAAAGGGCCCGGGGCTCCGGCGGCTGGGGGAACCCGGCAGGGCCGGCTCTAGGTTTTTTGCTGCCCCAACCAAAAAAAAAAATCTGGCTGTCCCCCTTCCCAGTCCTGGGCTCCCCCCGTACCCGCCTGCTGCCCCAGTCCTGGGCTCTCCCCCCACCCACATACACACCCTGCTGCCCCAGCGCTGCGCTTCCCCCTTTCCTCCCCACCAGTGCCCTCCCTCCACCCTGCTGCTGCCCCAGCGCAGAGCCTTCTGATTCCCGGCGGCGGCTGGGATTTAGAGAGCCCTCTGATTCCCGGCCGTGGCTGGGATTTAAAGGGCTCTGGGGTCCCTGCCTCTGCAGGCAGCGCAGAGCCCTCTGATTCCCGGCCGCGGCTGGGATTTAAAGGGCTCTGGGCTCCCCGCGGCTGCCGGCAGCCCAGAGCCCTCTGATTCTCGGTCGCGTCTGGGATTTAAAGGGCTCTGGGCTCCCCGCCGCAGCGGGCAGCGCAGAGCCCTTTGAATCCCGGCCCCGGCAGGGAATCAAAGGGCTTTGGGCTCCCTGCTCCTGCAGGCAGCCCAAAGCCCTTTGAATCCCGGCCCCGGCAGGGAATCAAAGGGCTCTGGACTGCCCGCAGAGCGCTGTGTGTGGGGAATTTAGAATCCCCCGGCGGGCCGCACAGTGAGGCTCCGCGGGCTGCCGTATGTTTTGCAGGCCTGCTCTAGACACCACTACTGTTGTAGAACGGACAGATGAGCTGTGTATAAATAGACATAAGAACACAAAAAAATTAGTAGTGCAATGATTAAACAGAAAGGTCATTTATCATTAACTTTGTGAATATTTCACCAACCCCGGTGGAGCGTGCATCGCAGAATTATTGATTTGTAACTGGAATGTTATCTTTACTTGATAGCAAACATAGGGACCTGATAACAACATACTTGAAGACTAAGGGCTATTATAAAGAAGATGGTGATCAATTGTTCTCCATGTCTGCTCTCAGTAGGACAAGAAGTAATCAATGTAATCTGCAGCAAGGGAGATTTAGGTTAGATATTAGGAAAAACTGTCTCGCTATGATAGTTGAACACTGGAATAAGATTCCAAGGGAGGTTGTAGAATCCACATAATCGGGGGGGGGGGGGCAGCCGAGGAGAGAGATTAAAGACAGATAACTGTCAGCGATGGTCTAGGTATACTTGGTCCTGCCTCAGCCCAGAGGGCTGGACTCGGGGCCGGCCTTAGTGAAAATGGTGCCCTGGGCGAACTTGTATTTTAGCATCCCATCTCCCCCTCCCATCATCACCCCGGCTCCTACGGGCTCCCTGGGCTCCCCTCCCCCATCACCTCTGGGCCATTACCTATATTTCATATGGAATGTCCACAGGAAATTCCATTCAATGTAGATGGGCAGCTCCCATGATCCATTGTGAGTTAAGTATCCCTTGATGAGCCACCTTCTTTGACTAGTCCCTTCAAGATGTGCTGGCTAACTACTTTGTGGGCATTACCCCAGGAGCAAATATTTGAAACACAGGTATAGAGCCAATACTCATAACTTCAAATACAAAAATGATACATGCATAAAATAGCATAAACCTATTCAGCAAGTCATAACCTTTTCATAGACCTCTTACATGCCACATTTTGTACAAGATTTGTTGCAAATATATAACAGTGGTTGCAACGATGATCTACATGGTCATGTTTTAATCAGATAACATCACAATGAGTAATTGCTACAACTAGCAAATTCCTAGGCCACTGTCAGCAGAAGCAAGGATGGAATAGTATATGGTGTATTGCCACACTTACTTCTGTGCTGCTGCGGTGGCTTGTGGTGCCTGGTGCTTGGCCTGCGGCTCAAGGCAGGCTTCACGTTGTCATGGGGGCTGCATCTTGCCAGAGCCCACAGCCCTCCTGCAGCCCCTAGCCCCTCCTGGCTCACCACAAGCATTTTGACAGGAAGTACCAAGCAGTAATAACAATAATAAAACTGTGTGTGTGTGTTTGAGAGAGAGAGAGAGAGAGAGAGAGAGAGAGCCTGTGTGTGTAAGACAATCTGTGTTGGAGGACTGTGAGAGACAGTGTATATGGGTATGAGAGCCTGTGTATGTGTTAGGAAAGTTTGAGAGACAGTGAGTGCACTGTCACTTAAAGTCCCTCCTCTCCCCCTCTCTCCGGTTGAAGTTTCGCTCCTCCTGGCCCCCGCCAGAGACCGAGCGGCGCAGGGTCACAGGCAGGGAGAGACTTGGCTCCGCTCCAGGCAGGGAGCGGGGGGCCTCGCCGCCACTGACCAGCCACACCACTCTGGGCTCCCCAGGGCTGGGGCAGAGCCAGAGCCCTCAGCTGGCCAGATGAGGAGCGAGAGAGGGAGGGGTCAAGGGATGGGGAGAAGCCCACTGGCCCAGTGTGGAGGAGGGGCCAGAGAAGAGAGGAGTCCGGCCACAGCCAGCCACGGGGAGCTCGAGCCCCTTGTGGCACCCCCCTGGCTACTGCACCCTGGGTGTGGGCCCCCTTTGCCTGGCCCTAAGGACTAGATCAGGGGTCAGCAACCTTACAGAAGTGGGGTGCCGAGTCTTCATTTGTTCACTCTAATTTAAAGTTTTGTGTGCTGGTAATACATTTTAACGTTTTTAGAAGGTCTCTTTCTATAAGTCTATAATATATAACTAAACTATTGTTGAATGTAAAGTAAATAAGGTTTTTAAAATGTTTAAGAAGCTTCATTTAAAATTAAATTAAAATGCAGAGCCCCCCAGACCGGTGGCCAGGACCCGGGCAGTGTGAGTGCCACTGAAGATCAGCTCATGTGCTGCCTTCGGCACTCATGCCCTAGGTTGCCTACCTCTGGACTAGATGACCTTGAGGTCCCTTTCAGATCTACATTTATGTTCAGATCTATATTTTCCACTGTAGCAGGTTTGCTACTGAGCTACGATGTTTCTTATGGTACAAAGATTTGAAGTCTTAGCCTTAGGTACTCTTTCAGTATTGCATGACTGTTTCCTTGGTAAACAAAAAATGGATAATTATATTTTAATGCACCACTCTATTTTATGCCTGATTGATTCTCATCCTAGTGTTTATCTTCAGGAAGCTTGCAATTATGAGAATAAACGTGGGTGTTTAATTACCAGTGACGTCATTGAAAGTGGACTGTGGAACTACCATTGGGTGAATACCAGACAAAAATATCTTCATATACATATAGCTTGTCATTGGAGATATTTATTTATTAACTTTTAATTTATTAATTATTTTTTAAATAATAAAATTATCCAGGACTCTAGGTACCCTAATAAAACTACTCCTACAATAAATACAATTGAATTAAATCTTATCAGAATTAAAATCATGAGTTCCACAGGCACTCGGCCAACCACCTACTGCTTCATCGTATAGGAAGCATATACTCAGCCTTCTACAGAGATTCTGTCAAAAATGGCTTTTGTAGCATTCCTTGGAAGTCAGCAAATTTGGGCTATTTCAGATCAAGGACTAATAGCTGTCTTTATTCTTAGGTATATCTCCATATATATATTTATCCTTTAGAGTCCAATCACCTAGAACTGGAAGGGACCCTGAAGGGCCATTGAGTCCAGCCCCCTGCTTTCACTAGCAGGACCAAGTACTGATTTTGCCCCAGATCCCTCAGTGGCCCCCTCAAGGGTTGAACTCACAACCCTGGGTTTAAGAGGCCAGTGCTCAAACCACTGAGCTATCCCTCCCCTATTTATTTAAGTAAATAGAAAGATAAGAAAGGCTGGTTGTGGCATTCCCCCACCTAAAAAATGACTGGTTATTTTAAAGCAAAGTATTGCACTGTCCAATCTGGTATTATTCATGTGTTTTTCCATACTCTACTACCGTATTAATCAAGGGGAAAAAAATGCAGTACAGTTCTACCTGAAAATTGGCATCCGGGGCAACTGCCCAACTCTCCAACCCTTAGAACTGGTGCTGGTATTCATATTAGTAATCATATGGCATGAAAAGGAACACCTCACATTTTCTTCTTAATCATCCCTTTTTAAGTGAATTATGGCCAGAACTTCTTTGCAGAATCACTTGCTAAAGTTTGTCACTTTAAAACAGCATAACTTAAAGTTCATTTTAGGTGAGCATGTTTTTCCACATCTTAAAAGGAATAACTCTCCCTCTACATCCTTCTGTGAAAGAACTTGTTTAGCTACATGTGTTTGTTGGATTTTACAGTCAAATAGAAATGTCCCAGTACAAATACATTCAAGAAAGACTCTTGCATGGCTCTGAATTAAGTAAATGTTAGACTACTGTTCAGAAATTTCACTTCTGAGAAGCAATGCTTGGTGTGAGAGCAATCCGGTTCATTCATTCAAAAAAAGCTAATTTAGTGTTTTCATAGCTATTTATCATTAGTTAAGCAAAATAGACTCAATTGTCTTTCTATACACATCTTGAGTACTTGGGGCGCCTGCTGGTGGAAAGTCTACTCCAGGGGTAGGCAACCTATGGCACGGGTGCTGAAGGCGGCACGCAAGCTGATTTTCAGTGGCACTCACACTGCCTGGGTCCTGGCCACTGGTCTGGGGGGCTCTGCATTTTAATTTAATTTTAAATGAAGCTTCTTAAACATTTTAAAAATACAACAATAGTTTAATTATATATTATAGACTTATAGAAAGAGACCTTCTAAAAATGTTAAAATGTATTAGTGGCACGCGAAACCTTAAATTAGAGTGAACAAATGAAGACTCAGCACACCACTTCTGAAAGGTTGCTGACACCTGGTCTACTCGAAAGGAGGTACAGCCTAAGATGAGAAGCCACTGAACCCAGTGCTCAAGTAAAGCCAGGAGACAACAAATGAGAAAACAGGGATGGGAATGAGGGTCACAGGATCAAAAGCAGGGAGCTAGAGGAGGACACAGAGAACCGTGGACAGTGCCCACTGCTCCTCGAAGGCATCCAGGGAGCCAGTGGGCGCGACCTAGAGGAACATTGTCTGCCCTCTTATTGAGTGAATGCACCCGGGGTTCAGAAACTTGCAGGAGAATATAGTTTGTAGTCCCCAGAGCCACCAAGGGATGAATCAACCCCCCCCTCCCCCACCATGGGAGAACAGACAGAACACAAAATGCTGATTAAAATTCCTTACTGAGACCTGCAACACTTGATATGCATGTTATAGTGATGTGAAAGGTAGGTAAGAATGTAGAAGTGAAAGGCCTATTCAGCCAGA
This sequence comes from Mauremys reevesii, assembly GCF_016161935.1. NCBI lineage: Eukaryota > Metazoa > Chordata > Testudines > Geoemydidae > Mauremys > Mauremys reevesii. Next base: position 94,472,735 of record NC_052626.1, read on the forward strand.
GCTGGCGCTGGGCATAAGCAGACTAAGCAATTGCTTAGGGCCCGAGCAGCTTGGGGGGGGGGGGGTGGGAGGGCGGCGGCGAAGGGGGTTATTAATTATGAGTATGTGTTGTGGCAAGGGTGGGAGGAATATTTTTAGTGCCACCTAGGGCCCACAATGGGCTAGCACCGGCACTGAATAATTCAGTGATAGCCTGGACATTGGTTCCATACCTCAGCCATAAAATGGACATATGAGAAGTTTTTCTTCAAAGGTATTCTTAGCACCAGTGGGGCTGGAAGGATTGCAGAAGTGGGGGAGGTGGACAGCTTGGCCTGGTCACCGCTTCTTCATGACAGAGGGGTATCTGGGCCAAGGGCAGGGGGGCCTGCTGTTACACCACCCAGGTTCAGTAAAGGGCCGAGTGGGGAGCCTGGGACGACACTTCATTGCACCCTGCTGAATTCTGGTTCTCAGAAGTGGAGGGCATGGCCCTGCCTTTAAAAAAATTGGAAGGCAATGTCCCCCCTCCCCCACTTACCCACCCCCTTCTCCAGCATCCGCCCCTAGCACAGGCTGCCAAAAGGTGGTGCATGTTCTGTTTTCTTTTGAAATGTTATCTGTTGATGACAGGAACTGTTACTTGGAAAGGAATCTGGCAGGGGAGTTACATGATCTTTGACCCTTTTGGGAATTGAGATATTTTTGGAAAATATTGCCTGGGATTTTACAGTAATATCTCTGATATCAGGTGGGAACTGAACTTTCAACAGAAACTTAACTCTGCTTTAGAAAATGGGATGTTAAGTTAGGAAGAAGATAATGGTGGGAGGCTAGAGCCTCCCTGCAATGGAAATAGTAAACTTGTACATACCCAAGGGGAGCAAGAGCGGGACCCAAGGATGCTGGAGCAGCAGGACATGCGAATGGCAGCAGGACCCAAAGGGGTTGGAACAGGCCTGGGATCAGGTAGGAAACCCCAGGACCCTTCTGCCCAGCCTGGAACTAGTTGCCCCCCCCACCCTGCTGATGAGTCTTAGTACCTCCCCTCAATCCCCCTCCTGCCCCTTCACCCCCCACTCGCAGGTAGCTTCTGCTCCCTCCCTCTCACCCCCACAGATAACTATATAGCTACTTCACCGAGTGAAATGATTGAGGGAGCATTTTGGCCACTTGTACAGAAAAAGAGAGCTCTATTTTCAATATGTTGTGGAAGAAGCAGCCGAAAGCTTGGATGATAGCCTGATTGTGTGGAGAGAGGAGTCAGAGAAGACACTAGACTGTGAGCATTGATTTATGCTGAGTTGTATCAGTGGAAGAGCACAGGGCACCTAGAGACAGGAATTCAGAGGGAAAGGAAGTGCAAGATGCTTACCAGGGAGGTTTGGTGTCTGGGGTCTAAGTTCCATTCCTCACACCCCAGGCAGTCTCTGTCAGTCAGAGTCCTCGGGAGCCACACCAGTGCTATAAAAATGTCATACCCCACTGGAAACCCCAGAAACGATGGTAGCCCACAATTGTCTGACCCCTGTTAAGAGCGTAAATCCTCCTTCCCCATCAAATGGGGTGGGTGGGAGAGAAACAAGCCTAGTATCTGGAAGAAGACTTCACCTCTGTTTAAGAAAGAGCTCATGTCTGAATCTCAAGCCTTCCATTCACATTTTAAAATCTGATATTGCTGATTTTGGTGAAATTACATAGAAGAAAAAACTAAGGTAAACATAAATGAACAGCTGGAAATGCTGGGCTAAAATCATTGCTAGAAGCAGAAGTGACTCCATCGGTTTTTATGGCATTATGCCTTATTTTGCCAGTGGGTGAATTTAGTTCACATGCATCCGACGAAGTGGGTATTCACCCACGAAAGCTCATGCTCCAATACGTCTGTTAGTCTATAAGGTGCCACAGGACTCTTTGCTGTTTTTAGTTCACATGGTTCAGTTTACAGCAGAGCCATATTGAAATATGTTCTCTAAAATGTCTGTGTTTTAGCATAATATGTATGACTTCATCTCCCTCTTTTTTTATTTTTTCCAGTAGGAGGAATAAAGGTTTGGGCAAGTCAGAAATCATGGCTTCTGATGCTAGTCATATGCTTGAAGCAGCCCTAGAGCAGATGGATGATATCATTGCAGGTATGGTACTGCCTTATTTGAGATCAAACTGATTTGATTGGAACCTGATCCTGAAAAATGCTGAGTAGCTGCAACTCTTTGACAACCAGTAAGAGTTGGAGCTACCCAGGATCTTTGTTTTTGTTACCAAACTTTGTCTTTGAGTCAGTCTCTCTCTCTACACTCCAAGCACTTCCCCTCAAACACATTTTAAAGACAAACAATAACAATTTGGGCATTGGAAAACTTCACATCTGCAAGATTATTTTAGATAAATCAGCTAAAAACCCCACCTCATAGTATTGCCGTAGGACAAATTTACCTGTCCGTAAAGTTATAGGAGGAATTAAACACACACTAGCATGTGTGGTAGAATGCCTGCTAGCTGGAGCTTGTTCTGTTGAAATCTCATGAACATTATAATAAGTACTAATTCCCAAATTTGCCTTACAGCATGGGCCTGGTTACTGGGAAACAGCTCACAGTTTGGGTATTAAATGTTGAATTTCAAAAATTAAAATTGTGTTTGCAAAACTTCAGAGATCTTGCCAAGGCTGAACCGTCCAGTGGTTTTTTGTTGTTGTTTTTTAAAAGTGATGTGCTGTTAGTTTTGCTTCAGTGTTCTAGGGAGTGAGATTATATAATTTATTTGCTCTAGGCCAGTGAGACAGATTTGTTACCAATCTGCTTGAGGCGTCAGGTGATTAGGCTGAGGCTGCAGGATCATTAGGGGAGGGGATGAAGGAGCACACCAAGTATCTAAGTTTTAAAACTTTATTAATAAAATAACAGCGTTAGGGTGCTTCCCACATCACTTTGGGGAAGGAAGAAAGCGTTAATACTCATTCCCTAACCCACTTTTATACTTACACACACACAACCCAAGGCTGGCCAAGCCTGGGTGTAATGTAAGAAGGAGAGGGGGAAAGGTGGACGAGAGTTCTGTCCTGTGCACAGGCCGTCCAGGGTCCGCTGTTGATTTCCAATTTGCTTCAGCTCTCAGGAGGGTTTTAAGTCCTGGGGTCTTTTGGGGGCATTTCATTCAGGGACCGCTGTCCCCCATGCTCTTTGTACCAGTCCAAACCGTCCTTCTGTGGCTCCCTCAGCTTTCCCAAAACACACCAGCTTCAGGGACGCAAAACTGTTGTTTTCCCCCTCGCTGGCCTTCACTGTCTCACTAGTTTTTGCAGCCCCTGCAGTTTTGTTCAGCTGAATCCTCCTTTCTCATGGCTGATTGGGGTTGGAATTCAGGCCCCCATCTTTCTTGGCAGGCAGCCGAGAATCGATTGTCTGCCGTGGCCTTGGGCTGGAGTAAGCATCTTATCCTCGGACCTAGCTGGAGCTTCGAGTTAACCTGTTCTCTTCTCCCTCCCTCCCTCTTCTGCCTCTTGCAACCTGCAAACGAACCTTTCACTCCACCTTCACACGTTTAACCTGTCCCGAAATACCTTGCAATGCCTATAACAGCGTTAGCAGCATACAATGCTGATTTGCCTCCCCAGAGGACCCCCTGAGGGAGGGGGCCATTGAGGTGTGACACCAGCACTACAACTTACAGTGCTAAATTATGCATCTGCCTGCACAGCGATGGAGGTGGTGCAAGGAGCAATTTGCAGTTCTCTGATATACCCACACAGAAGCAAATATATCTTTCTCCCAGCATTCCAGTATACAAGAAGTGGGCAAGACCTCTGTGGTTAGGATTCCATTAGCCTTTGGGTTGGCATAGGCACCATCATAAACTGAGCACACTCCCAGGGTAGATATCTGGGCAGAGCTATGACCTCGCCCTCTGCACAATGGGAGAGCACTTGTCACAGCTTTTTAAGTGTGTAGTAATGTCCTGAACCTCATTCTTTCCTACTACCCAGGGAGATGATTCCAGCCTTTGGCACTTCAGTTGTGCATTTCTTTACAATGTCCCAGTAAAGCTCAGCCTCAGGAGGCTCATAATGAAACCTCAAAATATTGGTGCAAAAGTACCCCATAACTCCAAGTTATAGGTTCCTGTTCAGGATTTTTATTTTAAAGGATCTGATCTAACCACAAACGTCGTTCTTGTTCTTGGCACACAAGCTGTAGCAGGTCATAGATAACTTTAGCAAGTGGGCAACCTAATCTACAAAGGTATAGAACATATAGAAAATACTTCCATAGTTTCCAAATCAAGGAGGTACCACTGTGATATCTGGTGATATCTGGTCTGACTTGAAACATATATGCTGTGTAGGGCTCAACATACCTCCAAACAACTCTTCATGCCAATCATGGTCCAGGCAAACTTGACTGTTTAGGAATATGCATTATTTTTCTTTTTTCAGTTTTTCACCAAACACAAAATCACTTGAAAAATATTTTTGACCAGGAGAAGGTTATTTGAATTTTATGTATTGTTTTTCAACCTTTTACCAACTTATGAACCATGCAAACAGAATGTTACAATTTGCCACCCCAAAATGGCATTTGTTCCAAACCAAAGGGTCTTATTTTTGGAAACCAGGTGAGTTAGAATAGATGTTTTTTCTAAACTGTAGCAAATATACGGTGATGTAATTATTATGGTTAACATATTTAAAAGTGCTAATGTGCCATTGACTTTCAGTGAGACTTGGGCTCTTGAGTTGTTTTGAAAATGGGTCATAGGCTCACAAATCACTTAGGCACTTAAAATAACTTAGGCACTTAATTTTTTTGTACCTTATGTCTTCTTTCCAAGGGAACGTTTTCAGAGGTCAGCACAGGTTGATGATAACATAATATCACATCTTGAGTTGTCTTAAAAACTCAGTCAGAAACATACATTTGTTCAATTTAAATAAAATATTTCAGATTTGGAATGGTTTTCTGTTACAGCTTTTTTGTTGTTTTGATTTTTGAGGTTTTTGTGGGGGATGGGAGAGAAGTTGTACATGAGTCTAACATGGGTTTTAAATGTGGTTATTCCTTAAGAGTCTGGTCACCTGCAGCATTACATATTCTAGAATTAGTTGTAGATGCTTCCTAGTGTGTCTCTCAAATCTCCCTGCTGTGAGGTATAGGCCATGTGAGCTATAGGCAAACATTATCACTCAGATGACCTACAAGAAGTGCTATGTTTTGTTGTGTGAAGATTCCAGTGGTACACAGAGAGACTATCCAATTTAAATACTAATTCCTATAATCATCTTCCTGAAAAAAGTCAGTCAAGCTACAGGCCATATCAGCCTTTCTGTGGAGGAAATGGAGATCCTGTGAATTTGGACAAGGAAAGTTCAGATGCAGAGAATGCCACCTTTGCTTCATTGCACTGATATTCTAGGAGCTTTTGCAGATGGGAGTTGTGCCCTTATTCATTAGATGACCATAAGTATTGTGGCAGAGTTCCAACCTTGTCCCCGTGGGTCTCGGGCTTCTAGGCGGTATATGCTAGCCTCAGTGGCTCACTGCGACCCTCCATGTAGCCCTTCTCTCTAGGGCCAGGGTTACAGTCTACTGAGCCCTTTTCATCATAAACCAGCAAGGAGGTTGGTGAGAGAACTCCCACAGTCTCTGTTGTCTCTAGGGCTTATGTCAGAACAGTTTAGCCTCCTGTCCTGACAGGGGCCTGACTTCCCCTCCCAGGTGGTGTTTCTGTAGTGGCAGGTTGGGGGGGAACCCGGGCCCGCTCTCTACTCCAGGTTCCGGCCCAGGGACCCTAATGGTAACAGCTGTTGGCAGCCGACCTTTCACTGCCAGAGTTGCTACATTTCCTGGGCCACCTCCCCACAGCTCTCCTGCTTCTCCCTTCTTCACCCTTACCTTAGGGCTCCCTTACCAATGACTTGCGGGTGTCTTCATTAACCAGCCCTTCAGACACACTTCCTCTCCCCAGCCTGACTGGAGTGAGCCCTGACTGGAGTATCAAAAGGGCTGTAATTAGAGTCAGGTGTTCACATTACCTTAATGGACTCACTTGACTTTGCAGGTTAATTGGAGTCAGGTGTTCTCATTAGTCTGAAGCAGCCCCTGCTCTGGTCAATCAGGGAACAGAAAACTGCTAATCCAGTGGCCAGTATATCTGCCTTCTACTACTTTGTTGTACCCAACTGGCCTGGGTCTATCACAGTATTTAATAATAGATGCTGTTTAGGAGGAAAACTGTAGTGTAGTTTGGCACAGCTGACTGCAGGGAGCAGTTTAGTAAGCATTACATAAGCTAGTTGGGCATATTATGTATTCTGTAATGGATTAGTATTTGCACAGTAACTAAGATAGGAGGCCAGTTCTGAGCTTTGCATATGCCTGTGCACTGAGGAATGTACTGTTGGTCAGTAAGCAAAGAGATTTCACTCATTCATACTGGGGTTTTGATTGTCCCAGGCTGCCAAACAGTATTTTTTCTTCACTTGGTTGTCATAGCACTGGACATGGGATTACAGGGAAGCAAAGCAACTAGTGTATGGAAGCTTAGCATATTCACTTGCATGGCAATCAGTTGACTGCACATCCCGCTCACAGCTAGTTCATGGTGGTGTTGGTGCCCAAGCTCTGGAAACAAACTGAAGGGTTTGGGCATGCCTGTGGGTGCACAGACTTCTTTTCCACAGAATACATGCAGGTCATGAGCAAGACAGAAACCTCTCTGAGGGAGCATTACACTGCTCAAATTTTTATTCTAGTGTCCATTAGTATTTTCTTCTGTAATTCAGAATCAGGGGGAAAATTGGTTTAAGATATCATAATTCCCTAACAATTAATTATGTCAAAATTGAGAAATGTTACTTGAACACATCCTTTATTTATTTATTTATTTATTGTTTTATTTATTACTTTTACAAAGTTACTTGTTATAAAAGCTCAAAAGACAGGAAATCCTCAGTAAGGTTCTAGTCCTAACCCCTGCATCACTTTATTTCATGTTTTTCCAACATGGGTGACCATGCCCACAGTTCCTGGGAAAATTCAGCGTGCTGACCCGGGAACTGCATATCCACCTAACACCAGCATGCTGGAGAACACCCTTTCCCATCCTGCAGCACGCTACAGGCCAGAGAGCACAGCATCCCACATCTGACCCTTCACTGCATGGGCTGGAGACACCAACCTGCTGTGGACTACAGACCCACTGTACCCTTTTCCTTTCCCACTGTGAAATGGAAACTTTATTCTCTGAATATAGGCCAAAGATCAACCTGGATCCTGTCCACTCTGCACATGTGATCCCCTGTAATCTTTAATGTAAGAGCCTGTGATTATCCCTATACCCGAAGCAGGATGTAGATCATAGCATACTAGGAAACTCCATACTCCTTGTGCACATACATAACCAAGCAGATACAGGTTTATTTTGAGTAGCAGCTAGTATAGATCTCCTTCCACTTGGAGAAGGTTAAGTGGAGATTATAATAAAATAGTGAGGGGCTTTTAAGACAGAGGTTCCCAAATTTTTTACTAAGGCAACCCATCAACTGCATTTTGTGAATATTTTTTTTTTCTGCATCTTGTCCAGTATCCAAATTCAGAGTGGGGCAGGGCAAAATCATAGGCCAGTGCCATTCTCCTCCACTGCTGCTGCTGTTTCCTCCCCCTTGCCCCACTGAGGGGCACCAATCACCTGTGGCAACCTGGGTACTGGAACCCTAATCCCAGCCCAGCGTGCAGGGGAAGCCTGGGGATTGGAGAGCGAGCCTGCCCCTCGCTCACCCTGTGGCAGTGGCTTCTGTACCACGGGATGGGCCCAGCTCCCCCATTACAAGTATGCTAACCTGGTGCACCGGGCTGCAGCACCACTCAGGTTTGGCCCAGCCACTACTCCATCATGACCAGGCCAAATGTGAGTGGCACTACCACCCCGTCCACCAGGTCACACCACTCGTAGGATGGGCAGCCAGGCCAAACCTGAGTGGTACTGTGACTCCGTGCACCAGGTTGCAACACCTGGAACGGGGAGCCAGGCCCAGCCCCATAGGACAGGAGCTCCAGGATGGTCTTGCTTTCTGGCCTCTTCCCCAAGCCTGGGACCCATTTAGATACTTCCTGCATCCCACCATTTGGGAAACACTGTTTTAAGAAATGTATTCTCATCCTTAACTATCTTAATGGGATTTGTTTGGTTTATTTTGGGGGGCGGGGGAAATATATATCATTTTGATACCTCATAGGGCAGTCAGGAATGATGGGGAGGTGGATATGGTGGAGGGAGGCAGTTAGGGGCGGCGGGTCCGGGGTGGTCAGGGGACAGGGAACAAGGCGGGTTGGATGGGGCAGGAGTCCCGGGGGGGGGGGAGCATCAGGGGACAAGAAGCAGGGGGGGTCAGATAGGGGACGGGACTGGGGATGGGGCAGGGCCACAGCTGGCTGTTTGGGGAGGCACAGCCTCCCCTAACCACCCCTCCATACAATTTCAGAAACCTGATGTGGCCCTCAGGCCAAAAAGTTTGCCCACCCCGTCATAGGGATATTGTGAGGATGAATACATTATAGTTTGGGAGGTACTACAGTAACGGGGGCCATATAACTAACTAAAATATACTAGTGATATATATTCATATTATTCAACTTCACAATACTCCTATGACTATGCTATTATTCCCATGTTACAGATGGGGAACTGAGGTACAGAAAGGCTAAGTGACTTGTCTAAAGTCACACAGGAAGCCTGTGGTGGAGCAGGGAATTGAACTGAAGTTCCCCAGTGTTAGGCTAGAGACCTAATCGTTGGGTCATCCTTCTTCTGTAGGGTTGTCAGGCTGGTTGAAAATTTTGCATTGTCCATCCTGACCCAGAGAGCAAACATCTCTGCTGAAGCCTGAACCTGGATTCTGGTTAATAGCCCATCTTGTTCCAAACCTAGGAACCTGGTAACAATCCTGGCTTGGTTCTCCTTCTCTCTCAGCTCCGTGATCCAAATATCCAGACTTCTGTTTTGAACTTCCTATGTGTTGGAAGACAGGAATGCTTTGCTGGCCAAACTGGATACTTTCCAAAATCATCAGAGGGAAATGAAGTGGGGAAGGTTGCTCAGAAGGGAGGACCTGGATGCTTGGCCAGGGGGGGACCAGGACTGATGACTTACTAGGATTCAACCTTGCTATTTGCTGGAATCTAAGTAACTGCTAGAAAGAAGCTTGGGTAAAGCTTGGGTGAGATATGGAGTGGAGTGGTGATGGTATATGGCCACCAGTGTGCCATGGGAAAGAGATATCCAATGCTGCTGCTCTCTGCCTTGCAAGATGTCCACTTCCAAGACACAAAATCTGAACTTTTCACAGACAGAGGCTTCTACGGGCATTTAATTCCCATTGGGTAGTTTTGTATTCCCACACTTATCTATACGGCTTTGTTGTACAGCACTGGAATTTGCCTTTAATTTTGGCTTTTTATACAAAAAAATTTATAATCTTAATTCCACATGTTGACCATAGTTTAACATTAAAATAATAGATTATGGCCACAATTTTCAAACGTGCCTAAAGACAAACATATAATTTCACAGTTAGGTATCCAAATAAGTGACCTGATTTTTTTCAAGTGCCTAAACATAGATTTAGGCACTAATTTTAGATTTTAAATTTGAAAACAGTGCGCGCGCGCACACACACCCCCAATCTGAACAGACCTAACATGTCTATAGCTCGTCCAAATAAAAACAGTCTTATTCTAGACCATGCAGCTCAGTGCAATATAAAATATATTTGTGTTAGATCGTATAAGGGTAAGATTGTCAAACTGATTACTAAATTGAATTGTATTGGGCTTGATCAAATTTGACAGATAGGTCAGCGTTCCCAAGCCTTTTCTGCTTCAGTACATCTATACTGATTACCCGCCCTCATAGCTGTATACATTAGGGATGCTGAATGATTAGTCTAAAGCTAGCTGCCTCGTTTTAAAATCTCCCTTGAAATGCAAAAGAGAGTAATGTGATTGCGAATTAACAGGACTGATCCATTAGCCAACAAGACTTGCTTACCTTGTAAGCAAAAGGCTCAATTTAAAGTATGTTTACCATATGTCAGATCTAGTAAAGCCTGCACAGAATGGTGGACATAACTTTGACACTGACTCTGTCGCTTTGAGCAAGTAATTTAACTTCTCCCTTCGTTAGCCTCCTTCTCTGTAAAATAGAGGGTAATAAGATTTGTGTATGCGTCACAAGGAGGCTGTGGAGATTAATGTTTGCAAAATGCTTTGATCCCATTAAATATTTTTGTATTGTTTATATCACAGACTGTTTCTTTATGCCATTGGCCTGGGAATCCATTACTTCCTTTTTTTGGATGATCACCACAAGTTCAGATCTAAAGGCCCTTATAGCAATATTTTGGTTTTGAGCAGAGTTATGGAGCAGAGATGGCACTAAGAGTTCTAAAATTTAGCAGCTAATCAGTGGGATTATTTAGTTTTCCCTTTTGTAAAAGTTGTTGCATTTGTGATTTATCATTATGGAAACAGGAAATGTATGTGTGACCTGAATGTATACAGCATACAACTGCTGCTGAAGTAGATAATTAACAGTTGAAAAGAAATTGGACAAAAAAGAAATTGTCCAAATAGAATAGAGTTTAAACAAACTCTTTTCTCTTGAGAAGTAAATGGTTCATGTTCATCTGATTGTCCTGGTCATGTACTGAAGAGAATAAAATGGTCTTTTCTGGAAGTTATCCCTAAAAGAGCCATAGACTTGTTAGTTCAGTTTAATGTATTTTCCTCAAGGAGTCTGGTTGCCAGAGAATAAGTACATATGACCATAGTAGGTCAGACCAATGGTCCATCTAGCCCTGTATCCAGTCTTCCGACAGTGACCAGTGCCAGGTGCTTCAGAGGGAATGAACAGAACAGGGCAATTTATCGAATGATCCATCCATGGGGTGAAAGTAATTTAAAAGTCTTACCAGTATGGGGGCCTGCCTCAGGGCCCCGAGAAGGGGCGGGGCCTCTGGCAGAAGGGGCCAGGCTAGAGGTCAGCCTCCCCCAGCCAGCCCTTCCACGCTGCCTGGCCCATGCTGCCTGGGGCTCCGGCAGCAATTTAAAGGGCCTGGAGCTCCGGCTGCCACTGCAGTAGCAGCAGCGGTGGCTGGAAGCCCCTGGCCCTTTTAAGTCGTCAGGCCCTGGGGCAGCTGCCTCTTTTGCCCCCCTTCTCTTCGACCCGGGGATGGGGGAAGGGGCAGTGACGTTAAAGCGCTGCTGCACTTCAGCTCTGTACGGGCCCGTACTGGCAGCCACTTCTTAACGGTATACCGTACCAGCCCACTTTCACCTCTGTCCATCCCATATCATCCAGTCCACGCTTCAGTCAGAGGTTTAGGGACACCCACAGGATGGGATTGTATCCATGACTGTGTTGGCTAATACCCGCTGATGGGCCTATCCTCCATGAATTTATCTAATTCTTTTTTTGAACCAGGTATACTTTTGGCCTTCACCAGATCCCCTGGCAATGAGTTCCACAGGTTCGCTGTGTGTTGTGTGAAGTACTTCCTTATGTTTGTTTTAAACCTGCTGCCTGTTAAATTCATTGGTTGACCCCTGGTTCCTGTGTTATGGGAAAGAGTAAAGAACACTTCCTTATTTAGTTTCTCCATACCAGTTGTGATTTTAGAGACCTCTGACATATCCCCCCCTTAGTCATTTCTTTTCCAAGCTAACCAGTACCAGTCTTTTTAATCTCTCCTCATATGAAAGCTGTACCATACTCCTAATAATTTTTTCCCCTTCTCTGTACCTTTTCCAATTCTAATATATCTTTTTTAACATGTGGCAAATAGAACTGCAATGTAAGGGTACCACTGGTGTTCCTTGTAAGCTGCGCGCTTTACAGGAGAAATTCAAATGCCACTCAGCTGATTAGCCTATGTTCAGGTGTCCCTTCCCCGCCATTGCTCCGTCCTGCAGCTGCTCCCAGGACCAGGGCCCTGTGGGAGGAGGGTGCTGATGTCAGGATGTCTCCCTTCCCCCCGCACTCCCATCTCCTCAGAGCAGGGGAGAGGCAGGAGACACAGCCTGGCTCAGGACTCAGAGCTGCTGCCGTGAATAGTGAGTGAGTGCCTTTCTTAGAGACAGTGCACTGTTTCTGACATTTCCCCAGCAGCCAGCTCACACAGTGTCTGTCTGTCTCTCTCTCTCTCTCTCTCACAATCACCTCCCAACATATACTTGTGTTGTTGTTGTTACTTCTTGGTACTTCCTGCAATGCACATATATTCTCTGTAATTTTATTCTTTCAAAGGGTGTTTGTTTTGACTCATCTATGCATTTCATAATTTTTATTTCTCTTACACTTAAATTTAATTCTTTGAGTAGTGAGTTCTAAAATGCCTAACCTGTTCTGGCTGGAGTAGTTAGCCCTATGATAATTAAAAAAAATACATATTAGCTAGTGTGATAGACCCAGGACAGTTGGGAACAGCAGAGTAGTCGAAGGGAGATATACTGGCCACTGGATAAGCAGTTTTCTGTTCCCTGAGTGACCAGAGCGGGGGCTGCTCCAGGCTAATGAGAACACCTGACTCCAATTAAGCTGCTGAGAGTCAGGTGAGGCTGTTAAGCACCTGACTCTAATTAAGGCCCCTCTGATGCTATAAAAGGGCTCACTCCAGTCAGACCAAAGGGAGCCAGAGGAGAGGAAGTGCGTGTGAGGAACTGGGAGCAAGAGGTGTGCAAGAAGCTGAGAGTGAGTAGACATACTGCTGGAGGACTGAGAAGTACAAGTGTTATCAGACATCAGGAGGAAGGTCCGGTGGTGAGGATAAAGAAGGTGTTGGGAGGAGGCCATGGGGAAGTAGCCCAGGGAGCTGTAGCTGTCACGTAACTGTACCAGGAGGCACTCTAGACAGCTGCAATCCACAGGGCCCTGGGCTGGAACCCGGAGTAGAGGGTTGGCCCGGGTTCCCCCCAAACCTCCCAACTCCTGATCAAACACAGGAGGAATTAACCTGGACTGTGGCTTCTACCAGAGGGGAAGGTCTCTGGGCTGTTTCCCGACCCACAGGGTGAATCTGTGAGGTGAGCAAATCTGCCAATAAGCGCAGGACCCACCCAACATAGAGGAGGAACTTTGTCACAACTGGTTTTTTGTTTCTACCGGTTGCGCACCTCCGCACATACCTCAGTGCACATAACAAAATTTATTCCGCACATGGATGGAAATAATTAGAGGAAACAATGGGTACCATGGATTTATATAGTGACATTATATTTTCTGTCTTATTATCTATCCCTTTCTTAATGGTTCCGAACATTGTGCAGCGGCAGTCAAAAAAGCTAACAATGAGCAGATGTTTTCAGTAAACAAGCCACAATGACTCTGAAATCTCTTTCCTGAGTGATAACAGCTAATTTATAACCCATCATTTTGTAGCTATAGGTTGGATTATTTTTTCTATTGTATATTATTTTGCACTTATCAGCATGGAATTTCATCTGGTTTTTTTGCCCCATTGCCCAGTTTTGTGAGCTCCCTTGTAACTCTTCCTAGTCAGCTTTAGACTTAACTATCCTGAGTAATTTTGTGTCATCTGCAAACTTTTCCACCTCACTGTTTAGCCACTTTTCCATATCATTTATAAATATGTTGAACAGCACAGGTCCCAGTACAGATCCTTGGGGACCCTCTGCTATTTACCTCATTCCATTGTGAAAACTGATTAAAAGATAAGAAACAAATAATAGGAAAAAGCATCAGTTACTGATCCATGAGAGGACCTTCCCTCTTATTCCATGACTGCTTAGTTTGCTTACAAGCCTTTGGTGTAGGTGCTTATCAGTGGCCCTCTGAAAGTCCAAGTACACTATATCGACTGGATCACCCGTGTCCATGTGCTTATTGACCCCCCTCAAAGAATTCTAAAAGATTGGCGAGGCGTGATTTCTCTTTACAAAAGCCGTGTTGACTCTTATCCAACATGTCATGTTCATCTATGTCTCTGATAATTCTGTTCTTTATTATAGTTTCAACCACTTTTCCTGGTACTGAAGTTAGGCTTACCTGCCTCTAATTCCCAGGATCACCTCTCAAGCCTTTTTAAAAAATCGCCATTACATCAGAGGCTGAGTTAAGTGATAGGTTACATACCATAGTTGTTAATTCTGCAGTTTCATATTTGAGTTCCTTCAGAACTCTTGGCTGGTCCTGGTGACTTATTACAGTTTCATTTTATCAGTTTGTTCCAAAACCTCTTTTACTGACATCTCAAGCTGGGATAGTTCCCCAGATTGGTCACCTAACAAGAATGGCTTGGGTGTGGTGAAGACCAATGCAAAGTATTAATTTAGCTTGTCTGCAACAGCCTGGTCCTCTGAGTGCTCCTTTAGCAGCTCAATTGTTTAGTGGCCCCACTGATAGTTTGGCAAGCTTCCTGCTTCTGATGTTCTTTAAAAAAAAAAAAAAAAAAGTTTTGTCTTTTGATAGTTGCTGTTCAAATTCTTTTTTGGCCTGCCTAGTTATACTTTTACACTCAACTTGACAGAGTATGGGGGAGTGGTTTGAGCATTGGCCTGCTAAACCCAGGGTTGTGAGTTCAGTCCTTGAGGGGGCCACTTAAGGATCTGGGGTAAAATCAGTACTTGGTCCTGCTAGTGACAGCAGGGAGTTAGACTCAATGACCTTCCAGTTCTATGAGATAGGCATATTTCTCTATTTTCCTCAGTAGAATTTGACTTCCACTTTGGAAAGGATGGCTTTTCGTCTCTAGCTGCCTCTTTTACCCTGCTGGTTAGCTACAGTGGCATGTTTTTGGTCCTCTTACTTTTTTTTTTCTTTTAAGCAGGGAGGGGGGAATATATTTTGTTTGAGCCTCTATTATGAAGGTTTTAAATAGTTTCCATGTAGCTTGCAGGCATTTCACTCATATCCCTTTTAATTTCCTTTAACTAGCTTCATTATTTTTGTGTAGTTCCCCTTTTTGAAGTTAAATGCTACTGTGATGGGTTTCTTTGGTGTTCCTCCCCCTGCCCCACAAGGCTGTTAAATTTAATTACATTATGGTTGCTGTTACTCAGTGACTCAGCTGTATGCACCTCTGTGCTGCACTTAGGACTAAATCAAGAATTGCCTCTGCCCTTGTGGATTCTAGCTGCTCTAAGAAGTAGTAATTAATGGTCTCTAGAAATTTTATATTTGCATCCTGTCCTGAGGTGACATGTACCCATTCAATATGGAAATAGTTGAAATCCCCCATTGTTATTAGGTTTTCTGTTTTTGAACCCCTCTCTAATCTTCCTGAGCATTTCAGTCCCTGTCACTATCTGGTCAGGTGGTCAGTAGTATCTTCCCTTATTTTTCAATCATGGAATTTCTATCCATAGAGACTGTGTAGGTGGTGATGTAGATTTTCATTTCTTCCCATCCATCCCCACTCTGTTCCCATTAGTCTTCTTATGAATAGTGTCCCTAGCCTCTGTTTGCTGGAAGCTGGGAATGAGCAACAGGGGATAGATCATTTGATGATTACCTGTTCTATTCATTCTCTCTGGGGCACCTGGGTGCTGGCCACTGTCGGAAGACAGGATACTGGGCTAGATGGACCTTTGGTCTGACCCCGTAGAGTCATTCTTATGTTCTGTCCTGTCTAGCAAGGTATTGTGCCTGTTGTTATTCCACCAAGACGCAGCCCAAGCTTAATTCTCTGAACTAAGATTTCAAGAATACCAGTGGATGAAAAATGCCAGTAACTTTCTTTGTCACTTTGGTTTCTGAGTTATGTGCATGCTGGAATGAATTTCATATCAATATCCCACATCAATCTTATGGAATCAGAATATTTCCTGGTGGCTACATGCTTTCCTCTTGAATGACCGCACATCATCATTGGGTTCATTTGTAGTCCAATATCTTTTCATACTATGTTAGAGCTAACCTCATAGTCTTTTGTAAATAAAATAGAATTCATGGCTTTGCTTCACAAGGGATTGAAATGGCTCAGCCCTAACAGGTAACACTTCATACTGTTTTGTGTAATCAGTTGGTACTTTGCTTTTAAATGTACAGTAAATTATGTGTAACTGATGGGCAGTATAGAACTCTTACAGTTGTATGGAATGGGTGGGAGAACCCATTGTAGCCACTTTTTCTATGTTCTTGTTGCCAGCACTGTCATCCAGCATTTTGTTCCCTTCCATCCTACTTGTGACTCATAGTATTTTCAAGAGAGAAAAAGTTGCTTGTATTTTATCTTTTTCTTTGATAAAGATACTTTACAACTAGTAAGAAACAGAAATTACAGAATTTTACTCAAGCCAGGCATTGATAAGGATTATAGTTGAAATAATGGTGGTTGAAATGGAATAATTGAAATAATGAGCTGTTAGTTTCCTCTTGGATCAGAGTAATTGGACATCCAACAGTAACAGTGGCTGAAGCTGATAATCTTTGTATTTTGTGGTATTCTTTGTATCTTCCAAATACAGTATAATTACCTTAATAGTTTGGATTTCAATTAGCATTCTATTGTCTTTCTCTTTTTATATATTAATAAAAACACTGGACTATTTTCAGATGAATAAAAGAAATAATAGCTCAAACTGTGGATGTTCTGCTCCCTAGAGTCTCAGACCTTAATTAAATTTGTGTATTGTAAATTTTACAGAGTATACTCAGATTATCTGAATTACAATAGTGGTCTTCTGAAATTGCAAACTAGAACACTTATATAAAGAATAGGAATATGAAAGGGGAAATGCATCAATAAATGATTCCTTTGAGACAAGATCCTTGACAGAGAAATATATAATTTCCTATCCTACCATCACTGGAAACATATTTACCAAGATCTTGTCATAAAGATACAGTCCTTAGTTCATCTTGGAAGTAAACAGGAGGAGACAGCAAATATTGGCTTTTTTTTTGATAGAGGATGTTAAATGCTGACATTAAGTTAATGTTGAATTAGCTAATTCTCATCTATTCTGTGATCACATGAAAATATTTAGAAGTGACAAGGTTATAAACTTTGTAACCCTAACTCAATGTGACAGGGGACAGTAAATAACCTGGGGTCTCTTACTAGCACTCCCAAGTCACATCTTTTCCTAACTCCCCTTTAAGTGGGGAGTAAGACCTGATATCCATGGTGCTTAGTCAGATTCATTCTCTTTGTTTTCCATAAGAGTATTTGTTTGAATTTTAAACCATCTTGGTATATTTTCTAGTTGTCCCGCTGCTTAGCTATTCCAGAGGATGTACATATTAACTACCTACATTCTGTTTTGATTTTGTTTCTGTTGCCAGCCAGGTCTCTGGTGTTTTGTACTGAACTGCATGTAAGTGTCTGGACAGGAATTAAGTGCATCATCAAAGATTCTGTGTACTGCAAATAATTTGGTGCGTCATGATTTATTTTTCTTGGTGAATGTGAAGGACTTATTTAAATGACTGGGTGCAGTTTTGATTAAAAAAAAAAGTCAAGTGTCTTGCCTTATGATTGTACGAATGTGGCATTCTCTCTCTCTCTCTCTCATATTCCTTACCCAACATTGCCAGAACAACCTGAACTTTGGAATTTCCTGTTTTTTGTTTTTTGGGTTTTTTTTAGTGTTTGATCCTGCAAAAGGTTATTTCAACTATTTGGGTTATTGTCTCCAAAACCTGCCTCCTTTTTTCTAATATACTAAGCAAGTGATACCATCTGAGTACAACATTGGGAGCCAAGACCACCTAAATTCTATTTCCCTTTGTGACACTGATTCTCTCTGTGAAATAGAAATAATAATAATAAGTAATAATAAAAAACTAGGGCTGTCAATTAATTGCAGTTAATTCACACAACTAACTCAAAAATTAATTGTGATTAAAAAGATTAATCATGATTAATTGCAGTTTTAATCGCACTGTTAAACAATAGAATACCAATTGAAATTTATTAAATTATTTTGGATGTTTTTCTACATTTTCACATGTATTGTATTCTGTGTTGTAATTGAAATCAAATTGTGTATTATTTTATTGCAAATATTTGCACTGTAAAAATGAAACAAAAGAAATAGTATTTTTCAATTCACCTCATAAAAGTACTGTATTGCAATCTTTGTTGTGAAAGTGCAATTTACAAATGTAGATTTTTTTTTTGGTTACCTAACTGTACTGAAAAACAAAACAATGTAAAACTTCAGAGCATACAAATCCACTCAGTCCTACTTCTTGTTGAGCCAATCGCTAAGACAAACAAGTTTGTTTGGATTTACAGGAGGTAATGTTCCCCTCTTCTTATTTATAATGTAATCAGAAAGTGAAAACAGGCATTCTCATGGCACTTTTGTAGCCAGCATTGCAAGCTATTTACCTGCCAGATATGCTAAACATTCGTATGCCCCTTCATGCTTCGGCCACCATTCCAGAGGACATGTTTCCATGCTGATGATGCTTGTTTAAAAAATGTGTTAATTAAATTTGTGACTGAACTCCTTCGGGGAGAATTGTATATCCCCTGCTCTGTTTTACCCGCATTCTGCCATATATTTCATGTTATAGCAGTCTCGGATGATGACCCAGCACATATTGTTCATTGTAAGGACACTTTCACTGCAGATTTCACAAAACGCAAAGAAGGTACCAATGTGAGATTTCTAAAGATAGCTACAGCACTCGACCCAAGGTTTAAGAATCTGAAGTGCCTTCCAAAATCTGAGAGGGAAGAGGTGTGTAGCATGCTTTCAGAAGTCTTAAAAGAGCAATACTCTGATGCAGAAACTACAGAACCCAAACCACCAAAAAAGAAAATCAACCTTCTGCTGGTGGCATCTGACTCAGGGCAGGTCTACACTACGGGGGAAAATCGATATAAGATATGCAACTTCAGCTACGTGAATAACGTAGCTGAAGTCGAAGTATCTTATATCGAATTACCTACTGTCCTCATGGCGCGGGATCGATGTCTGCGGCTCCCCATGTCGACTCCGCTACCGCCATTCGGGTTGGTGGAGTTACGGAGTTGACAGGAGCGCATTCGGGGATCGATACATCGCGTCTAGATGAGATGCGATATATCGATCCCCGAGAAATTGATTGCTACCCGCCGATACGGCGGGTAGTGAAGACATACCCTAAGATAATGAAAATGAGCATGCATCAGTCTGCACTGCTTTGGACGGTTATCGAGCAGAACCTGTCATCAGCATGGACACATGTCCACTGGAATGGTGGTTGAAGCATGAAGGCACATATGAATCTTAAGTGCATCTGGTATGTAAATATCTTGTGACGCCGGCTACAACAGTGCCATCAGAACACCTGTTCTCACTTTCAGGTAACATTGTAAACAAAAGGCGGGCAGCATTATCTCCTGCAAATGTAAACCAACTTGTTTGTCTGAGCGATTGTCTGAAAAAGAAATAGGACTGCGTGGACTTGCAGGCTCTTAAAATGTTGTTTTTATTTTTGAATGCAGTTATTTTTGTACATAATTCTACATTTGTAAGTTCAACTTTCATGATAAAGGGATTGCATTGCAGTATTTGTATTAGGTGAATTGAAAAATACTATTTCTATTGTTTTATAGAGTGCAAATACTTGTAATCAAAAATAAAGTGAGCACTGTACACTTTGTATTCTGTGTTTGTACACCTCTACCCCAATATAATGTGGTCCTCGGGAGACAAAAAATCTTACCGTGTTATAGGTGAGACCACATTATATCAAACTTGCTTTGCCCGCGCCCCCCCCCCCCAATCCTTGTTCCCTGACTGCCCCCTCCAGAGACCCTCTGTCCCCTGACTGGTCCAATTCCTATCCCCCCCTCTTTTCCCCCCTACCCCCTGACAGCCACTCTGGGACTCCGGGACCCCCAAAAGTTCCCATTCCACAGCTCCTGCCCCCCCGACCCTGGGGGGGGGAGTCCCCTGACTGCCCCCTCTGCTGCTTATCGAAGCCCTAAGCCCCAGCCTGGCCTAGCACCCTTAACACGCTGCTCAGAGCAGCGTGTCAGAGCTTTACCGCATTGTATGCGAACCCGCGTTATATCGGGTCACGTTATATTGGGATAGAGGTGTAATTTAAATCAATAAATTGATAATGTAGAAAACATCCACAAATATTTAAATAAATGGTATTCTATTATTGTTTAACAATGCAATTAATCACGATTAATTTTTTAAATCACTTGACAGCCCTAAAAAAAAAAAAAAAAAAAAACCTTGTGAAGCAGGTGAGCATTAATTAGTGGATAGGCCCTTTAATATCTTCATCCAGAGATCTCATGGCATTTTACAAGGGTATGTATTAATTCCATTCTGTAAATGACACAACTGTTGTACTGAGAAGCTAATTGACTTGGCTGAAATCAAACAGTTTTATCAGGGCCTCCTAATGGTCGAAGCCAACAGTAGAGGTGGGGTCATAGTCAAGAATCACCCCAGAGGTGAGGCTAGAGTCAGAGTTAGAAGCCACATCAAGGGTTAAACCGAAGTCAGAGCCAGAAGTCACACCAGGGGTCAAAGCCAGTGTCAGATTTGCGCCAAGCGGCAATAATTGGAGTTAGCGTGAGGGAGTAGGAACGACGTGAGGAATGGGAGCGAGGAGGGAAAAGCCAATGAGGAGGCAGGAACTTGGTCTCAGAGGTCTGGTCAGCAGCAGGCCTAGACACTAGTTTCTCAGACAAGGGGTGTGGCAGGAACAGGAAGCTTTATGGAGAGGTGACAAGTCAGGAGTCTTCTGTTAGTCAGCAGATCCTGATGAGTCAGTGGGTAGCATTACCAGGTGTCTGGTTTTCGACCAGAACGCCAAGTCGAAAAGGGACCCTAGCGGCTCGGGTCAGCACCGCTGACCAGGCCATTAAAAGTCCGGTTGGAAGCTCAGCGGGACAAGGCAGGCTCCCTGCCTGCCCAGGCCCCGCGCCACTCCTGGAAGCAGCGGTATGTCCCCCCTCCAGCTCCTACATGCAGGGGCAGCCATGGAGGCTCTGCATGCTGCCCCTGCCCCAAGCGCCAGCTCTGCAGCTTCTATTGGCTGGGAACCACGGCCAATGGGAGCTGTGGGGATGGCGCCTGCGGACGGGGTAGCATGCAGAGCCACCTGGCCATGCCTCTGCATAGGAGCCAGAGGGGGGACAAGCTGCTGCTTCCAGGGGCTGCTTGAGGTAAGCGCTTCCAAGAGCCTGTACCCCTGACCTCCTCCCACGCCCCAGCCTTGATTTCACCCGTCTGCCTTCCGAACCCCTTGGTCCCAGCCCAGAGCACCCTCCTACACCCCTAACCTCTTAGCCCCACCCCCACCCCAAAGTCTGCACTCCCAGTCAGAGCCCTCACACACCCCCATACCCAAATCCCCTGCCACGGCCCTGATTTCCTCCTTCCATACCCTGAACCCTTATTTCTGGCCCTACCCTGGAACCCGCACCCCCAGCCCAGAGCCCACACCCCAACCCCTCTGCCTCAGCATGGAGCTCCCTCCCATACTCCAAACCCCTCAGCTCCAGCCCCCTCCTGCACCCTCTCACTCGTCAACCCTGCAGGCATTGGTCCAAGACCCACAGCATCTGACCCAGTGAATCATTCATCAAACTGGGACTAGAATCAGGGCCTCTGATGCCTGGTCCGTGTATTATTACTTTATGGACAAGGATTTTCATAATACGGCAGTTAGTGCTGAGATCATTAGTCATTTTTTTTCTGTACATTTCAAGTACTCATCTTGCTAATGTGGCATTAAGAGGGAAATGTTATGCTCACATAAATTGTGCGGTATGTTAAATATAGAAAGGAATTGGTTCATTTAATAAACATGTAACTTGCCACATTTATCTTTTTAAAATCAGTTTCTCTTTTTGAGACAATGAAGCACAAATAATTATCTAAATTCATTAACTACTTTGGGGTAACCTTAACTGTTGTAAACTCAGGGTCCAATTCTGATACCCTTATATTGACGAATGCCTTTCTCCACAAGTAGTTCCTTTTGAAATCAGTGGGACTCTTTGATTAGTTTATGAAGTAAGGTGCTGCTCATTGCAGATAAATTTACCAGAGCACTGTCCTTAAAAGTTCAGTTTTTGTTTTGTAATTTGTTTTGTGGTATTTTAAAAAAGCTCCCAGGAACCAGCCTTACTTCCACTCTCCTGTGTGGTAGAGTCTTCATAACCCCAACAAGGCTGGGCCCAGGATTCCTGCAGGGCTCGACCCCCAACCTTGTTGTGGTCACTTAGGGCAGGGGCTAGGGTGTTCCCACTCTGGGGTGCTCTCTCTGCACTGGATGCTTCCCTGACCCACTGATCATTATGTACAGTTCAAAGCAAACACAATTTATTAAACAGCAATCAATTTTAAATAATAAAGAAAAAAAGAGGAAAGTTTAAAGGAAAACACACAACCCCGCTCTGTGTACGGGGACATTGCAACCAGCATCTCTGCAATGTAAGGGAAGTTCAGTCTGTTCCTCACAAGTCCCAGGCCTCCTTCTCAGGCCCTGGCTGTGCTGCAGGGATGTTGCGGGTTGGACACTTGCTTTGATGGTGGCCACATGCCCTCAGGCTTTAGGTGACTGGACCCTTCTTCTCAGCATTGCCCCCACCCTGTTGGGGTTACGATCCCCCTCCAAATCTGGCCTACAAGGCATCTTAGATGGGGGCATCTCCCTGTGCTGGGCCCGCTGCCTAGGGTCCCCCTCACCCACCACAGCTGCTCACTGCACCTGGCTCCAGACAGCTCCAGCTCCACTCTGCCTCAGCACTGCTTCTGCTCTGCCTCCAGCTCCTCTGGCTCTGGTTGCTACAGCTCTCCTCCCAGCACAGGTCTGCTCTGTGGGCTGCTTCTGTGACTCTGCTCCCAGCACTGACCTGCTTCCTGGGCTGCTTTTCTGGCTCCTCCGGATGGCATGGCTCTGTTCCCCAACTCAGCTTGGCCCAACTCTGACCCATGCAATTCTGGCTCACATAAATGACGGGACCCTGCCCTGGCCTCCTGATTCCCTGATTAGCCTGCCCGCCCTGTCAATCAGACTGACCTGGAGCATTGGCCTCTCCCCATTGTTCCTGGGGACTGTCACTCTGTGTCCTGATTTCCCATCGACCCTTCCCCTTTCTTTTGGTACTAGGAGCTAAACAACCAAAGCACCCGCACTGAGTTTTAGTAAGGGGACAACAGTCGCCTTACACCTGCAAAAACTAAGAGCCATGTTTCAACTAAGAAAATATGTCTGTCTTGTTGGTTGGAGAGTAATTGCAGAGATGGCAAGGTGTACAACTGGCAATGTATGCTATTTAAATGTCAGTAAAGGAAATGGTTGAGACATATGTGAGGAAGATTCCACAGATCAGTATGAAATTAGAACATCAGCAGTTAGGTCTCTCTATTTTTACAAAACAATAAAGACAAAGGTCTCAAAACCATGTTACAGTCAAAACAAGTTCTAAATCAAGAACCTTGGATGGTAAGTAAATGCCATTTAAATTCTACAATTGTAACTCCAGATACTCCAAGCCTACAAGTGATATATCATCAAAACATAACCAAGCACTGCATTTCTAAATTAACACACAGTAAAACATATCACACCATTTTGTTCCTGTGGCTCTTGTAAGACTACAACATTTAAATTAAGTATATGTACCACTTATATATACCATGTCTTTTATTATTTAAGGTATTCAGTAGAGATGGATTGAGCTGATTAGATAAATTTTCAGTTCATCTGAACCTGAACGCTATATTAGGGTCCTGAGGTGGGAAAATGTGCATACCTTAGCCTTGTGTACCTCCAAACTAGAAGGTGCCACCATTTGGTGGCATCCAGTACTGTGGCCAAAAATGACCTTTCTAGGAGTTGGCTCCTTGACAGAGAATTCGGATTGGCTCAACCAACATTTTTACAAGTTGCCTTTCAGAGAGAGTTCTTGCAGAAAGAATGTTGGCGCGCTTACACCACTGTTAGAGCAACACAAAGCTGCCTGTTGAAGGATCTGGGTCACTACCTTCAAAACACTTGCTTCCCATAGGGATGTAAAAGGTTAAACGGATAACCGGTAAGCATTAGACTTGCCATTAACCAACCTTAACCGTTAACCCTGGAGGCCCTGCGCCAGCCGGAGTGATCCCATCCCCAGCCGCACCGGGCCAGAGCGGCCCCAGTGCTGGGCCAGCCAGCCCCACGGGGCCGCACCCCACCCCCGGCTGGGCCGGACGGAGGGGCCCCAGCCCTGGTTGCACCATGTTGGCCAGACGGCGTGACCCTGGTCACGCTGCGCTGGCTGGCCGGAGGGACCTGGGTTAACAGTTAACCAGTTAAACGATATAATTTTAATCATTTAACTGTTTAACATTTTAAACTGATATTTACATCCCTAGTTTCCCAGATTTCCCAGGAAAATGCTACTGTGAGCTGTAGTGTGCCACGTGAAGTTTCAAGGGGTTTGGTTTCTCTCTATAGAGTACAGAAGTTGCGTGAGGGAGCTTCATATTCCACCTTCTAGAAACTAACTTAAAAACTTACCTATGGGATGCCCAAGAAAACTACAAGCCATATATAATTCCAGCCTCCCCATTGTGAAAGCTATATGTTTCAAAAGGAGTAGAAGTGCAAGGAGCAGAAAATACAGTAATGTAGGCAAAAAGAGGCATTGAAAACATGCTAGCTATCATCCCATAGGATGGAGAATCTGAAGCACAAAGGTCTTTTGGGGTTCAGAAATCTGTTCATGTTAGTCATTCAGTTGTCAATTAAGCTAGTAAATAGCTTTTGAAGACTGTCAGTTTTTAACAAGTTTTATCATCCACAGAATTTCTGTAAATATGTCTGAATGTATTTAATGCTGTTTTGTTCTATTATGAACAGCAGTTAAGATTAGCAAAAAGAAAATCACACAAAAATGTAAGCAGCCTTGTGACTATTTGAGGCTAAATGCCTTCCCTTCCCCTACAAACCAAAGAATGTATTATTTATATACTTTCAGAGATTCAGCTTTTTTGATAGTGTGTTCTTGTTCTCTACAGCCTACTTAAAGTTACCACAAAGCTTTCTGGGGCAGACAAGTTCATTTTGGATTTTGCACTGAAAAGATGTCTTCTCTCTCTTGCCTCCATCAAATTGTTTTTATCACAAATCTCATTGGGCTAGAAAACCTGCAGGAGATGGTCTGGCAAAGGAAATCTGTCTGAGGCTCTCTTTACAGAATTTCCCTAAGTTACTTGGGTGGGGAGAAGGGTGGATTTGGCTTTCCTCTGCCTGGTAAAATGGTCTGTGGTTCTGCCCCTGAACCCTCTGCTGGGATCAATGGTAATCCACCTGTGGTGCAGGCATTTCTTCACACTAGCTTTGAGGCCACTGGCCTATCCCCCATTTCTCCCCTTGCCACATTTAGTTTTTTGGTGGGTAGGGGATCTCTCTCTCTCATTGTGCATGTACAGTGCCTAGCACGGTGGGACCCGAATCTTGGCTTGGGGCCTGTAGGGCCTACGATAGTACAAAAGATAATAAAAGCTACCGTTGGAATCCCTCTGAATGCAATACAACCGGAGGTAAAGGGATTGGGGGCAGACAGGGCCGACCCTAACTTTTTTGCTGCCCCGAACAAAAAAAAAAAAAAGAGCGCCGCCCTGTGGTAAAACTCCTCCCCCTCCCATGAGCGCTGCCCAAGCCCCCGCCCCCCTGAGCGCCATGCCGCCAGAGTCCCCTCACCCCCCTAGCGCTGCCTGGCCAAAACAAAACCAAACAAACCAAAAAAACCCCTTCAGCGCCGCCTGGCCGAACCAAAAAAAAAAAAAACCCGCGCGCTGCCCCGCCCCAAGCACGTGCTTGGTCAGCTGGTGCCTGGGGACAAAGGGCATGGCTGAACACAGAGTTCTCATGCTGGTGGCCCTTGCCTTCAATGGACTGCCCAATAGCCATGGATTTAGATGAATTTTCTGCCCTTTCCATGGGGACGTGGACCCTGTCTTCCCAATAGAAGAATTGAAAGGAAACTGCAAGCCTGAACTCAATTTCCGAGCACCTATGAGGGAATGTAGCTATGCAGTTATGTAGCTGCCTAGGATTATAGCATTATAACCAGTTGCTGCAGTTTGTCTTTAGTGTTTGAAGTCCCTGTGTACCTGCTAACAAAATATTTTTAAAATCTTTGGAGCTACACAAAACATAACACTATGTAGAATATGTACAAAGCTGACATTAGCATTTCTAGGCTTGTGAAACAATTTACCATGCCCTCCGCCACCCCAATTCCTGTCCCCTATAATTTTGTAGTTCCCTTTGGTAACTTATTTCACAAGGCTGCAAATGCATTGCTTTCCAAACTGTTTATATATTTGCCCCAAAGCAACCTTTCCCTGGAATTAGCTGAATGGCTCCAAAGAACTTTGAACTGCAAACACGCTTTTATGTTCAGAGAATAGGAAACGTGTAACTGAAAATGATGTACAGTTCTCCCCACACTTTTAAATATGTTGTGAAGAAGCTTTGTAACCTCAGTTACCCACTATCTGGATATGCAGGCCAAAAAAGGAGTTGGTTTAACCCTAAAAAGATTACTTGAATTGGTCCCGAAAACACTTTACAAAGAGCCACATGGAAAACATATTTGTATTACATTAGTGCCCAGAGAGCCCAGCCAAGATCAGGAACCCATTGTGGTAGACACTGAATAGACACATGGTATCAGAAGATTTCTATCCCACAGAGCTTATAAGCTAAATATGGACAAAAGGTAGGAGAAAGGAAATATTATTCTCCCTTCTTTACAGATGGGAAAGTGGGGTACAGAGAGATTAAATGATTTGCTTAAGATCACCCAGTGAGTCTGTGTGGCAGAGCTGGGAATTGAGCCCATTTTTCCTGAGTTCCCGATAGGTTCCTTTGTTTTAACCATCTTTCCCCTGTTTGAGTTTTTAAGCAAGAAGGGGATGGTAGGAAAACACGTGCAGTCTTTCTTTTGATCCTAGCATCTCATCAGGTTTCAGGCTGCAAGGCGATCCTCATTCTTGCATTCACATACCTGTCTGTTGTCTGGTATTGTACCTATTGGAAGCCCGCCCACTGCTAAAGGATCTCCCCCCCAGCCTAAGGGGAGGATCTACAGGACCTCAAAACCCAACTGAGTTCGGGGGACAACTAATAAAAGAACAGGGACAGGAGTGCGGTCAGAGGGTCAAAGAAGGGAGCCTGTAACTCGCTTGTGCTCTTTGCAGTTTTAGTGTGGACATTTGTTAAATTGAACATAAACAGTATTTAATTAAACTAGTTCCTGTGGGTTTTTAGTTCTGTTTTTTCAGTTTCTTTCTTCTTCTCCTTTTCAGATGAACAATGTATGTTCTATTTAATACAAAGATATTTAGGAACCGAACAAGAGGAAGTAAGTCAATGATCTGAGTCCTGCCAATGTTCAGCCAGCAAAATAGGAAGCTGTATGCATTAAAACGTTGAATGAGCCTCTGCATTTCTACATCACTTCTCTCCCTGGTGAACTGTGCCTTGGCATTGCCTCCAGGGGGATTTGTCTGCCCCCCCCTTCAGTCAAAGAGCAAAAGGGCTGCAATGGTAACCCACAGCAAATTGGATTAAAAATAACAGCACAAAAGAGTAGAGTGTATGTGTTTGGAAAGGGGAGAGGAAGGATTATGTTCTCTCAATGATGCACCGGGATCTGTGTGTCTAGCTCCCATTCCAGAAAATGAGTTACCCATATAGGAGCTTGATCCTCCAGGGTGCTGAGCACTGTGGCCCCAATCTAGCAAAGCACTTAAGCATGTGCTTAATTTAAAAAATGTGAGTAGTCCCATAGACTTTGGGTATGGCTACACTTACAAGTTGCAGCGCTGGGAGTTACAGCGCTGGTCATGCAGCTGTGTAGGGGCCAGCGCTGGAGTGTGGCCACACTGACAGCTACCAGCGCTGCAGTGTGGCCACACTTGCAGCACTTTCCAGCGCTGTATTGAGAGGTGCATTGTGGGCAGCTATCCCACAGAACACCTCGTCCCGTTTTGGCGCCGTTTTGGCGCTGAGTATTGTGGGAAGGGGAAGGAAGTGTGTGGGTCATTCCGCTTCCTGTTCCAACGCCCCGTGGTGCATCGCTTCACATCCCAGCATTCTGTCTTTCCGGCAACGTTTGGCGCCATTGTGAGTGTCTTTCTGTTTTACTCTGTGGGAAATGGAGCCCGAGCTGCTGAGGACTGTGCTGATGAGTGTCGCCAGCACAACACGTTTGGCAGTCGAGCTATTCCTTCAGCTCCAAAGTGACAGCGAGGAGTCTGACGATGATATCGATATCGATTCTCCTGCCACGTGTGACACCAAAGTGCTTGTGGCATTCACAGAAATGCTCAGCACCGTTGAACGCCGCTTTGGGCTCGGAAACAAGCACTGAGTGGTGGGATCACATCGTCATGGAAGTCTGGGATGACGAGCAGTGGCTGCAGAACTTTCGTATGAGAAAAGCCACTTTCATGGGACTGTGTGCTGAGCTCGCTCCCACTCTGCGGCGCAAGGACACAAGATTGAGAGCTGCCCTGACGGTGGAAAAGCGGGTGGCTATTGCAATCTGGAAGCTGGCAAATCCAGACAGCTACCGGTCGGTCGGGAACCAGTTTGGAGTGGGAAAGTCGACCGTTGGAATTGTTTTGATGCAAGTTTGCAAGGCAATTAATCGCATCCTGCTAAGAAAGACCGTGACTCTGGGGAGCGTGCAGGACATGGTGGATGGCTTTGCACAAATGGGTTTCCTAACTGTGGAGGGCAATAGATGGGACGCATATTCCTATTCTGCCCCTACCTGGCATCAGAGTACGTTAATCGAAAGGGTATTTCTCTATGGTTCTCCAGGCGCTTGTGGATCACCGCGGGCGTTTCATTGACATTTACACGGGCTGGCCTGGAAAGGTGCATGATGCACGCATCTTCGGAACAGTGGCCTGTTCAGGAAGATGCAGGCAGGGACTTTTTCCCAGACAGGAAGATCACAGTAGGGGCGTCAAAATGCCCATTGTGATCCTTGGAGACCCCGCTTACCCGTTACTGCCTTGGCTCATGAAACCCTATACAGGGAAGCTTGACAGGAGCAAGGACCGGTTCAACTACAGGCTGAGCCGGTGCCGAATGACTGTGGAGTGTGCTTTTGGCCGTTTAAAGGCACGCTGGCGTTGCTTGTATGGGAAGCTAGACTTGGGAAAGCAGCATCCCCGCGGGTATATCCGCTTGCTGTACCCTCCATAATATTTGTGAAGGGAAGGGTGAAACATTCAGTGAGGCATGGACCACCGAGGTTCAAGTCCTGGAGGCTGAATATGCACAGCCAGAGAGCAGGGCTAATAGAGAGGCCCAGCACAGGGCTTCAAGGATTAGGGATGCCTTGAGGGAAGAATTTGAGGCTGAAAGCCAACAGTAATGTTTGCTGACTTGCATGGGAGTGAATTGCACTGTTTACACTGTTATTCTATTATCCCTAAAAGGATTTGCAGTGCCTCTTTCTTTACTGGGCTAAGGTATCTTTCACTATCTGCTATAATAAAGACTGTTTTCAAAGCCAAGAATTGTTTTATTGTAAAGAAAAAAAATTCCTTGACAGACAGACAGACACACAACATTTCATGAACACAAGAGGGAAGGGGTGTGGGTTGGTGAACTGTACAGTCACAAGTTTGCATATGTCCTGTCTGGAGTGCTGTTTAACGATTCCTGCACTTCAGGGTGCATATACTGCATGGTTGTGGGGGTTGAGTGCAGAGGGTAAGGGTGGTAGGTATCAGGGCTGGTTGGTGAAAGAACAGGTGTTGGAGGCAGCTGGTGGTAAGAAACTGAATGCTGGGCAAGGCGGTTTGAGCTGACATTGGGGCACAAGGAAAAAAGCTTTGGGACGGGGGGGGCTGTGGGGCAGCACGGGACTGCTCTGCCTGCATGGCTAAGATTGCCTTGAGACAGTCCGCTTGGCTCGACAGGATCTCTAGCAGCTGGTTTGTGCTTTTCTTCTTTGCCACAGCGTTTCTATGCCAATGTCTCTGGCGGATCATGCTTTCCTTCTCTCGCCACTCCTTCAGTTCCTTTCTCTCTGCAGCAGAGTGCTGAAGAACAGTCTTCAGCATCTCCTCTTTGCTCTTTCGGGGATTTCTTCTCAAATTTTGTAGCCTCTGTGCTGTGGAACATCTGCCCACTCCAGGAGTCAAGGTCACTAGAAATGAAACATTTAACAGGGGCAGCATTGTATCCACTATCTCCAGACATGAATTGTTACACTGAGGGAGTTTGCACTTTAACATTCTTTTCCCACACGCATAACACGACAGAAGCCACGAAATGGTGAGTGAGGGGTGCTTATAGAAGGAGAAGTGGGGCTTGATTGATAGAGGGGGGCTGGTTGCTTCGGGTAATCTGGAGTGATAGAGGGGTTGAGTGAAGATGCAGCTGCAGGGGTGATCTTCACTATCTACCTATCTCTTCACTAAAGAGTCTCCCAACATTTTTCACAGGAGTTAATCCTGCAAGATATCTCCCTGCTGCGAGTCACTAGGGGACAGCGGGAGGCTCTTTTACAGCAATGTGGATTCCGCCCGGGACCCTACGCGGGTAGTGTAAGTGTAGCCAAGCCCTTTGTTGCATCGAAGCTAGAATGCTCAGCACCTTGCAAGATCCAGCCCCCTGGTGGTGAGTGATGAATAGGCCCTGAGTCATTGATGAAGAAATTTGATTGCATTGAAGACACTTTATTTACCAAAAGAAAAGGCTTGGATTTATTCTTCTTACTACTCATACCTGAGCACGGAGTATTCTGTATTCGTCTGTCCTGCTGTTCTCTAACCGCTTTTCTTTTTTCTCCCCACATGGACTGCTATAACTTCAGACCACTGGGTCCTCGGTACTGTGGGGAAGGGTTATACCCTAAAGTTTATTTCTACCCCACCCCCCTTCCCTGTCCCTCTTCAGGGACCCTTCTCATGAGAGTCTACTCTTTGTCACACACGCCATAATTAAAAGGTAGAACTCATTGATGCAGGAAGTTGTTTCGGCCAAGAATTTAGCAAGATTCAGCAAGGGCTTGAACATTTATATAGATAATATCCAGAATTACAACAAAATATTAATAAAAATGTTTTTGAAAGAAGAAAAAAACTTTGACTGAGGGTTTATGCCAGTCTCTTAACTGTTAGGGGTTAAGAGAAGGTTTCACGGAGGAACAAATTATCTCACATATGGCTCACCACCGAGTTTCTTTCAGTTTCTTCTATAGTATGCATGCTGGATACTGGACTAGATGGAACAAGACCCAGTATGGCAATTCCTATGTTCTAATTGGAGTTTAACACTTATAAACAGAAGCTTTTCCCTGCCCTGTGTTGGCCCTTATTTGCTGCCCCTTTTGTTTCTGACACTCCCTTCCCACATTGTTGGGGGGGGCTTAAACTACTGATGACTATCTTCTGTGCTATCAAGTGTTTTACTAAGCCAAGGATGCTAGGGCTTGAACATTTATATAGATAATATCCAGAATTACAACAAAATATTAATAAAAATGTTTTTGAAAGAAGAAAAAAACTTTGACTGAGGGTTTATGCCAGTCTCTTAACTGTTAGGGGTTAAGAGAAGGTTTCACGGAGGAACAAATTATCTCACATATGGCTCACCACCGAGTTTCTTTCAGTTTCTTCTATAGTATGCATGCTGGATACTGGACTAGATGGAACAAGACCCAGTATGGCAATTCCTATGTTCTAATTGGAGTTTAACACTTATAAACAGAAGCTTTTCCCTGCCCTGTGTTGGCCCTTATTTGCTGCCCCTTTTGTTTCTGACACTCCCTTCCCACATTGTTGGGGGGGGCTTAAACTACTGATGACTATCTTCTGTGCTATCAAGTGTTTTACTAAGCCAAGGATGCTATCCAGTTTTCCTGTGTAAGGAAAACAAACTCCTCCATAATTAAGCCACAATCCAAATTTCTGAGGCTTGCATTTAGTTGGCACTCTTTCAACCCAATCAGTGCATGATTACCATATGAAGGGAGGGGACCTTGCTGAAGGAGCTAAATTTACATTATGCCATGGGGAAATGTCTCCTACCCCCACCTTGTTGGGGGTTTTTTAAGTGATAGGAAAGCATTATATCAGCAATGGGTTCTTTCCAGTTCCAATTTCCTGTCCATCTTTTATTAATTTTAATTAATACCAAGCTGATACTTTGGAACTTGGAACTTAAGACTTTATAAGGGCTAAGTTCTGACCTCTGCTAAAACTTTAGTGGAGTTGCATTTGTATTGTGCCTTGAGGAAAGTTTTTATTTTCTCTCTCTCTCAGTATTGCTGGATTCTGTTTTAAGAGGGTGAGAAAGGATTTGCTAGCAGTCTATATAGCTATGATTCTTTTTTTCTGCCAAAGCTTAGTTTTTTCTGTCATGATTGTAATGAAACCTGTTCTCACCTGGATTTCTTACTAAGGGTACGTCCAGACTACCCGCCTTATCGGCGGGTAGCGATCGATTTCTCGGGGATTGATATATCGCGTCTCATCTAGACGCGATATATCGATCCCCGAACGCGCCCACCCCGTCGACTCCAGAACTCCACCAGCGCGAACGGCGGTAGCGGAGTCGACGGGGGAGCCGCGGACGTCGATCCCGCACCGTGAGGACCCAAGGTCAATCGATCTGAGATACTTCGACTTCAGCTACGCTATTCACGTAGCTGAAGTTGCGTATCTTAGATCGATCCCTACCGCCCCGAGTGTAGACCAGCCCTAAAATACAACAAAAGTCCTTTTTGTAATACAGTAGAAATGAGGCTAGTGTGGGGTCTTTCAACTACATTGTGACATCTAATGGTTGGTAAGGATAATTGCAGGTGGTTTGGGGGTTGTTTGGTTTGTGTTTATGGGGCTATAGCAAATCTATCCTGGACCCACTATCCCTTTTTAAAATGTAGTGATCTGAATGTTACACCTCTGCCTCATTCTGAAAAGGGACATTTATTTGTCTGTTTAAATAACAACTAACTTAAAAATGTGTAAGTGCTATCAGAAAGATGTCATA
The DNA here is from genome assembly GCF_016161935.1 of Mauremys reevesii. Taxonomy (NCBI): domain Eukaryota; kingdom Metazoa; phylum Chordata; order Testudines; family Geoemydidae; genus Mauremys; species Mauremys reevesii. Next base: position 94,505,711 of record NC_052626.1, read on the forward strand.
TTTACCTTTTCATTAATTGTTAATAATGCCCACAGAGTAGCATCTGGAATGTAGCTATTGTTGTATCATCGAATTATATCCATAGATTTATTGGAGACCTTTAACATTTTTATAAAAATCTCTTTTCTCCTTCTCTTTACTACTTGTATTAGGTACTAAGGCAGCCACAGAATATGCAAATGGCATCTATGACATTGTGTCACCTGCTCCATCAGTATATTTGGGCACATTCCAAATTTTGCATCTGCTAGAAGACCTGAAGATGGCACTAGAAATGCTAGAGGATCCTCAAGAGAGAGAAGCATTACGGAATCAGATACCGGGGGATACAGCAAGATGTATACGGGAGTGGCTGGAGGAAAACCTGGTGAGTCGTCATGGACAACTTTTCTATCTGATTGGGGAATAACATTGACTGCCGTATCTCATGGTTCAATTCTTTCAGTAATGAAATCAAGCTGCAGCAATCTACTCAAGTTTTAGCCCTTAGAACACTTAGTGGACTTCAGCTGTCTGTACTGGACTAGCGTAGCTGGGGGTCAAAGGTCTCATTTTATGGTGGAAGCATAGGCGCCGACTTATATGGGGCTCTGGGGCTTTAGCCCCATGAATAAATCCCAAGCAGGGGCTCTGCCCCACCAATGTTTTTTCTCCCCTGCTTGGAGCGCCCCCCTGCCGCTGCCGCCGCCGCCGCCAGGGCTGCCCAGAGCCCTTTAAATCCCAGCCGCGGCCGGGAATCAGAGGGCTCTGGGCTGCCTGCTGCAGCGGGAAGCCCAGAGCCCTCTGATTCCCGGCTGCGGCTGGGATTTAAAAGGCTCTGGGCTCCCCGCGGTTGCAGGCAGCCCAGAGCCCTTTAAATCCCAGCAGCGGCTGAGATTTAAAAGGCTCTGGGCTCCCCGCGGTTGCAGGCAGCCCAGAGCCCTTTAAATCCCAGCCGCGGCCGGGAATCAGAGGGCTCTGGGCTTCCCGCTGCAGCAGGCAGCCCAGAGCCCTCTGATTCCCGGCCGGCTGGGATTTAAAGGCTCTGGGCTGCCCGCGCGTGTGGGAGCCCAGAGCCCTCTGATTCCCGGCGGCTGGGATTTAAAAGGCTCTGGGCTGCCCGCGCAGCAGGCAGCCCAGAGCCCTCTGATTCCCGGCGGCTGGGATTTAAAGGCTCTGGGCTGCCCGCCGCAGCAGGCAGCCCAGAGCCCTCTGATTCCCGGCGGCGGCTGGGATTTAAAGGCTCTGGGCTGCCGCGCAGCAGGCAGCCCAGAGCCCTCTGATTCCCGGCTGCGGCTGGGATTTAAAGGCTCTGGGCTCCCGCGTTTGCAGGCAGCCCAGAGCCCTTTAAATCCCAGCCGCGGCTGGGATTAAAAGGCTCTGCGCTCCCGCGGTTGCAGGCAGCCCAGAGCCCTTTAAATCCCAGCCACGGCCGGGAATCAGAGGGCTCTGGGCTGCCTGCTGCAGGGAAGCCCAGAGCCCTCTGATTCCCGGCCGCGGCTGGGATTTAAAAGGCTCTGGGCTGCCGCGCGGGAGCCCAGAGCCCTCTGATTCCCGGCCGGCTCGGATTTAAAGGCTCTGGGCTCCCGCGGTTGCAGGCAGCCCAGAGCCCTTAAATCCCAGCCGCCGGGAATCAGAGGGCTCTGGGCTGCCTGCTGCGGCGGGGAGCCCAGAGCCCTCTGATTCCCGGCCGCGGCTGAGATTTTAAAAGCTCTGTGCTCCCCGCCGCAGCGGGCAGCGCAGAGCCCTCTGATTCCCCGCCGCGGCTGGGATTTAAAAGGGTCTCAGCTCCCCCCGGTTGCAGGCAGCCCAGAGCCCTTTAAATCCCTGCCGCGGCTGAGATTTTAAGGGCTGCGGGCTCCCCGCGGTTGCAGGCAGCCCAGAGCCCTTTAAATCCCAGCAGCGGCTGAGATTTAAAGGGTTCTGGGCTCCCCGCCACAGCGGGCAGCCCAGAGCCCTCTGATTCCCGGCCCCGGCTGGGATTTAAAGGCTCTGGGCTCCCTGCGGTTGCAGGCAGCCCAGAGTCCTCTGACTCCCAGCCGGGCTGGGATTTAAAGGCTCTGGGATCCTCAAGGCTGCCAGCAGCCCAGAGCCCTTTGAATCCCAGCCTCTGTCCGCTGAGTTCCCCCTCCCCCGACCCCTGCCCCACCTGCCCCCCAGAACCACCACCCCCTATCTAAGCCCCACTGGTCCTTGTTCCCCACGGACCCCCTCCCGTGACCCCTGCCCCTAACTGCCCCTTGGGACCTCAGCCCCTATCTAAGCCTCCCTTCTCCTTTTCCCCAACTGCCCCCTCCTTAGACCCCACCCAACTTCCCCCCCCCCAGGACCGCACCCCCTACCTGTCCCCTGATAAACCTCTTAGACTCCCATGCCTATCCAATTGCTGCCTGTCCCCTGACTGCCCCTTCGAACCTCTGCCCCATCCAACTCCCCCTGCTCCTGGTCCCTTGACTGCCCCCCGGACCTCCCGACCTCTTCTCCAACCCCCCAACTGCTTACTGTGCCACTCAGACCAGCGTATCTGGCTCCATGCAGCTCCAGACAGTTGCTGCCATGCTCCCCCATGGAGCCCACAGCCCTCTCCCACCCCCAGCACCTGCCTTCCAGATTTGAACACCTCAAAATTCAGGAGTGCTCAAGCTCGGTTTGGGCAGCTTTTACTTCATTTCTCCCAAATCAGTTTCCCCTGCAAGGTGCCAACTGAAGGTGTTGGAGAACAGAGAGATCAGGTGGCCTCCTAATGCCTGGAAAAGAGACAAAGGCCGGAGGAGGGAGTGTCAGTGCCTGTGCGGACTTCTGGGAAGTGCACGGTGTGAAAGGGGATGCTGTGATGCTTTGGAACATCTCCATACAAAGCCAGTCAGGACTCTGGGGGAGCCTCCTCTCTCGGAGCATACTGTCTCCAGGGCAAGAAGCTTACACCTTCCTGGGTCTGACCTCGGAGCATTCAGCATGCCCTTCCACGTCATGCACTTTCCAAAGTGAGTCTGCCCAGGCTGGTCCTGGGGCAACCAGAGGTCGCTGCACCCCAACTCCACAGTCAGATGTGACTCTCAGCCAGACAGTAAAACAGAAGGTTTATTAGATGACGGGAACACAGTTTAAACAGAGCTTGTTGGTACAGAAAACAGAACCCCTCTGTCAGGTCCATCTTGGGGGGTGGGGAGCCCAGAACCAAGTTCTGGGTCTCTCCCAATTTCCCCAGCCAGCTCCAAACTGACACTCCCTCCTCTGGCCTCTGTGTCTCTTCTGGACAAGGAGGCCACCTGATCTCTTTGTCCCCAACACCTTCAGTTGGCATCTTGCAGGGGAAACTGAGGCACCCACACAGTATTCAGAGAAAATATTAAGAACATTCCCACTTCATCACAACAGATGCAACAAAATATAATACTGTATATTGAAGTAGGCAAGTGCTGCTTCTGACTTTCCACTTTTAATTGACCCTTGTAATCTTGTGGCACTGACGCGTTGTAGCTTCATTTTATATCGGCTTACAGGGCGGGAGCGGGGGGGCACCACCATTTTGGGCCCCACCAAAAATTATACAAACCTGCCACCTATGGGTGGAAGGAGGAGGAGGATGGAGAGAAGGAGGTGGAAAGGAAAGTTTAAAAGTGCTGCCCCTCCTTCCATGCCCTTTCTGTTCCCCTCATCTGGAGAAAAGCAATTGAATCAGGGGATTTGTAACCGGATACAGAACCTTTCACCTCTAGTCCCTGGTTCAGAATGTGACTGTATGCAGTGGCATGTGCTTCTGAGGCAGCTAATATGGAAAGGATTAAAGGGATCTCATATGCTCCTAGCCTTCTACATTGTGGTGTCCCCACTCAGGGGTATCCTCACTCTCCAAAGTACCCCTTGGGTTTATTAAGAGAGGAGAGCAGTGAGCATAGCAGAGAGATTCACTGTTTGCTCCTGTTGCACCAGAGCATGCAAGGCTGGGTTAGGAGGCAGGTTGGGAAATGAGCCACTTGATCATCTAGTTAAGGAGACTGAGGCTTACTGAAGTGGTGATCCGGCCATCAGGCAACCTCTTGAAGAAGAGACCCAGTATAAGTGGGGGAGGAGAAGTGGGTGTAGACTGCCAAAATGCACCTCCCCAAGAAGACATGATTCTGCAGATATGTGGTGATTAGGTGAGGGGGATGAGAGTTAACCAAGTGTTTTCAGAAAGGTTTGTTTGCATGAGTAGGTGATGGCGGTTTCGGTTGGCTCCAACAAACAATTTTGTTCTTTCCTAATTGTGACTCTAGCTTCTGATCCAATGTGCATCACCTACCATAGCTGTCCTGATGTTAATACGTGCTAAGGTTTCTGGAATACTTTCTGCCTTTTGTTTGCCTTTGTTAGCCTGGTCTGTCTTTGAACTGCATACTCTAGAGGTGCAGTATTGTGGTTGGAAAGTCTTTATCTGGGACCTTATGAAAGGAAGGAATGGGAAGTTGGTGCAGTTTTAATGGTTTTTAAAAACGTTAAATTTAATTTTCTCAGTATTGGAATCTGTTGGCCAAATCCTGAGGTCAGTTCTTATTCAGTCCTCCCTCAGGCATACTCCCGCTGAGTTTCCTGGGTAAGAACTCAGGCAGGCTTTCAGGTCTTGGTCCAATGGTAACTAAAGGAAAGTACTTATTAAAATATAAATATTTAGTACTTTATATACTGGTTTTACATTTTCATAACACCATCTAAATGCATTGGCCTTGAACCACAGAGCTCAGGGGAGTTTGGATCTGGGATTTTGCTTTGGGCTCCTCTCTTGTACAAATATGAAGTAAGCGTCACATCTCTGTGAGGCAGGTAATACTGAGAGTGTTATCCTCTTTGAATTTAGACTCCTCTGTTTTCTACTAATCTTGTAACAAATGCACGTTTTCTCATATAGTACTTTCCTCCATATGGGAAATTATCCAAAACAGAAACCACAGTTCCCTTCTCAAAACATCCTTATTTGTAGTTGCAAATCTTGCAGCCCTGTCTAGTACGTAATGAACTGTGTTGATTTGGGTGAAGTACCTGGGCTGTATATGCTCAAAAACAACAAATTAGTGGTAACTTGTACTATCTATATTTGGGTCTCTTGTGAAACAATATTTCTGCTTTTTTAATGTTTTTCACTTTATTATATTATGTTTTGTTTTTACTTCTAAGAATATACCTAACCCTGTGTCTAGGGGCATATACATAACTCACGGCAGCCTATTCAAAATGACAGATTGCAAAAGTAATTTCAAAAACATTCTCTTGCTCAGTGGTGGCAGCTCTGGTGAGGCATCAGGAAAAAGCCTGATCAAGTAAATGTGTACATCGTCCATTGGAAGTTGTCAAACTCCTGGTCTGCTCAGTGAACTTGGACATGAATTCCAGAGTTAAAAGTCATACTCTGAGAACACTTCACTTTCAGCCCTGAGCACTGAAATCAAAAGATTGGTAGTAAAAAGGACCCAGGTGTTTTTTCCATCTTCCATGGTATGTGAGGAAGGTCTCCCAAGATAGCCAGAAACCAAACCATTAAGGGCTGGATTTGAATACCAAAGCAAAGCAATAGCCAGTACTGTCTATGAAGCACAGGTACAGTATGCTTCATGTAGCAAACCCTACCCAAGAGAGTGTCTGTCTGCCATTCTGCACTAAGGCTATGTCTGCACTACAGCTTATGTGGGTATAAATTATGTTACTCAGAGGAGTGAATAAATCACAACTTACACTGCCAGTAGCGCTGGCGTGGACAGCGCTATGTCAGTGGGAGAGCATCTCCCACTGACACAGCTACTGTCGCTCGCAAGGGCTGGAATAGTGAAGCCGATGGGAGAGCCCACGAGTGTATCATCATTTAAAACTAAAGCACCAAAACCTCACCATTGGCATTTTTGTTCAGCAAAGGTCAGTAACTGAATAGGTAGGAACAGAGGGGTAGCCGTGTTAGTCTGGATCTGTAAAAAGCAACGAAAGCTTATGCTCCAATACATCTGTTAGTCTATAAGGTGCCACAGGACTCTTTGTTGCTGAATAAGAACAGAGACTGAACTGTTTTCTCATTGGTGAAATTCATAACCAGAATTCCCCCTGGACACTGTGTGTTTTCACTTCTGTGTCGCCTAACCCTACTGCAACTGTTTCAGATCTTCCGGAGTAATGTAGAGTGGGGATAGACAATGGAAAGTGACCAAAAAAGTCCTCTCTACAGCATTGTTGTTCAAACATGTAACAAAACAAAACAAAAAATCCCTGCCTTGAAGAGCTTACAACTTCTGGAGCAACACCCCTTCTGTCATTGATACTCCCAGTGGTGAATTACTGCTACATAGTTTGCTAAAGTAGTCAAGGCTATGCAATTTGGTCCCTCCAGGCCAGGATTGAAGCTCATTGGCAGGGTGATGAGGGGGTAGCTTTATGACTATTGCCCATGCTATATCTGTTCTATCAGTAAATAGAGACTACCTGTCACAAAGCACTAAATCCACTCATTTACTTTTAAATCTAAACCAATTACCCCCGAAAAGGCTACAGCTATATCTGCTATAGATGTAAGTATATATGGTGCCATGGAATTTAGTTATGTTCATAGAGTGTAAAGCCAAAATAATAACATAACCAGAAAGTTTTATGCCCATCATTGCTCACCTGCATTTTTGTAAGTGTCTATTTTAATCCTTTACTATGGAAAGGATTGGTTGTGACTCCATGGTTCCTTTAAGATGAATTTTGTACTTATGAAAATAAGGGCCTGACCCAGAACCCATCAGAGTGAATGGAAAGGCTCTAAAAACAGACCATTCGCAGTAGTAAAGGTAGTGAGGCCACAAGCTCATACCGTGAGGTTTCTGTTCTCTCTCAACCTGTGATCAGGGAACCCCAAGGTTCCTGAGACTAAAGGAGGACTGTGTGGAGTGATGCTTCTGAAGCTGCTGTTGTTTCTGTAACTTTAAAACGTATCCCAAAGGGTCTGACATAAGTGGATGTGGTGTCACTAGTTGTGGTTCCTTAGTATGAACTAGCTGAATGCAAAACAGACAGAAATGCTACTGAGAACCCAGGTGCACAAAAAGTTCTTGAAGTAACAGCCTCAAAAGCTGTGTCAGTACAGTTTTCAAACAGAGAGGAAGAGGAGTGTAGGTATTTCTGCCTCGCTTTTTTTACTAGACTTCAAATTCTAGACCTGCTAGGACTCTGATTCCAAATACTGCGGGACAAATCTACCCTTCTCTGACATGAGGGTAAGTCAGAACTGAGTTTCACAGGAAATTTATTGGGTGTATTAGATGTAGGCAGCTCATTAAGTAGGGCTTAACATTCTCTTTAACTTAGAACAGGACTATTGTTTTGATAAGGTTAAGATGGAATAAAGCTGTATTAATTGAACAGCTGTAATTACTTACTTACTCAATACAGTAAGAACTGTATTGAGATTCTGTGCCTGTGGGTGAACAGGTCTGTCATTTAGAAATGCTTTGTATTTGTATCTGACACAATGCAAAATGAAAGCTAAGATTATTATGGGCAACTGGCTGTAAAATGACTTTGGATACAGTACCACAGTTATTGCTAAATATTTCAGTAGTGCAAGGACCAAATGACGTATCACACAGCGGATAGTAATTTCAACATTAAAAATTAACTACTGACTGTGCTTGACTTGGTCAGCTAAATGATACATATTTAGTTACCATTTCATTTTGCTAACTCCAAATGACATTCTGCACTGCTAATGCTTTTTTGTGTGTTAGGCTCTGCAAAGATCATTTCTCCCCTAAGAATGTTTGGATCCACTTCACCTGAGAATAATTCTAACATGATTTTTAACATGAGTGACAATCTAGTTTCATAGATTGTAAAATGTCTGTAGTTAGTTTAAACCACTTCACCATGGAGCATTGTACATTGGCCATTAGAAAGCTGCTGACTCTTGAAAACATGGAAATATTTTCCTGACCATATTCACTTTGAGAAATGCAACTATGGCAAACTTGATAAATCTATTTGCCAGATGGTAAGGAAAAAAGAGTAGAAAAATCTGAAATACTATACATATTTTTAAAATTATTTTATTTCATCTCTCTTGATTTTAACAAGTGCCTATTTATTACTCTGGGTGCTTCCACACTAATTAAAAACATCCCATTCAACAGATTAAATAGAACAGCCTGCCCATAAATTCTTAGCTAGTACTTATCAACCAATAAGAGCTCTTTAATGAGGGCCCATTCATGCCTATTAAAGTCAAAGGGAGTCTTTCCATTGACTTAGTTGGGTTTTGGATCAAACTACTAAGCCCCAGTTCAGCAAAAGAATAAAAAACAAGCTTAAGTTTACAAATGTGTTTGACCCATTGACTTCAAAATTTTAAATGTGCATGTGCTTAAATACTTTGCTTAATTGGGGGATTTGGTGCCAAATCCCTCTGCTCCCCACTTCTCTAAATGCGACTGAGATGGACTTTTCAGAATTCTCATCCCATAACATGGGGATATTACTGCTTTGCAAAGCAACTGGAGATTGTGATGGGTTCCCCCTGGGTTGCCACCTGGAACTGGGGTACCACTGAGCCCCCTGGGTTGCCACCTGGAACTGGGGTACCACCAGCCTGGGCTCCCTCTCTCACTGTACTGCTGTGACAAGCTGCAAAGCCCTCCAGCCTGCACTTTCACCAGCATTCATACAGGTAGGGACACACCCAGCTGCAGTTACATGCAGGCTCTCTTCCCAGCCTGGGACCCCAGAGCAGTACGGTCCTGCCCTGGTCAAATCTGGCCAGTATATGGGTTTAATACCTGGTCTGCCTCTCCCTCAATGTGAAGAGAACAAGGCACACTTGTGGTAACTAAGCAGAGATTTTCCCCAGTACTCCAGTCAAAGCTCACTGGTTTAGATTAAAACAAAAACAACTTTATTAACTACAAAAGATAAATTTTAAGCGATTATAAGGGATAGCAAACAGATCAAAGCAGATTACCTAGTAAATAAATAAAAAATGCAAACTAAGCTTAATACACTAGATAGATTGGATATGAATTAGCAGATTCTCACTCTGAGATGATACAAACAGGCTGCAGATTCTTAAGGGGCAATCTGCACTTGCTTTACAGCTTCCAATTCCCAGGCATTTCATACACAGGTTAGAAATCCCTTTAGCCTGTGTCCAGCACTTCCCCCAGTTCAGTCTTTGTTCCTCAGGTGTTTTGAGGAATCTTCTTGTGTGGGAAGTTAAGAGTCCCAGATGATGTCACTGCCTGCCTTATATAGCTTTTGCATATGGTGGGAACCCTTTGTTCCAAAGCTTGATTCCCAGACCAGTCTGTGGAAAAATACTGACATCTCAAGATGGAGTCCAGCATTATGTGGCCTGGTCACATGTCCTTGTAGAGTCATAGCAGCCATCACTCACAGGCTGGCTGTAGCATTCTCAGGAAAGCTCAGCAAGTGGGAGATAAGCTTCGCTCCTAAGGCCTATTGTTTTCCCTTAATGGCTCATTGCCCTGAATAGGCCCTTTCCAGCTAGCTATCTAGACTGAAAGCATCTTGTCTAGTGGGCATTACCCAGGTGTAACTACATTTGAAATACAGATACATAGTCAATATTCATTAGTTCAGGTACAAAAATGATCCCTGCATACAAATAGGATAATCATATTCAGCAAATCATAACTTTTCCAATGACACCTCACATGACTTATCTTGTACAAAATGTATCATCATGATGCCATAATCCTATCATAATAGTATCACTATGAAGAATATGGGGTGCAATGTCAGAGAAATATTTGGGCGAGTGTCATTGTATAGATGGAAAGGATTTATATAATTATAATATTGTCCACTGGTAATAGACCTTTCTTATTTGTACAGAAATTTAAGGGACACTGTGCGGTCAAATTGACCCAAAATATGGATTTTATAAAATATAGCTTTTACCAAACTTGATGCCAATAATGTTTTCCTCAAACTTATTTATAAAATTATTACAGAAATATTTTTTATCAAGTAAACACTACCCTGTTCACAACTCAGACACTGCAGAGTTATATTAGTGCATGAGGATCTGAAAGTGAAATTAACTATGCTTTTCTGAAAAATATGCTCTTGTTCAAACAGGAATTAATGCAGGAAAGTTCTAAAGCCTGTGTTATACAGGAGGCCAGACTAAATGATCACAGTGGTCTCTTTTGGCCTAATAATCTGTTAACTATAAATGAAAGATATAAAACTACCAGTCAGTTTTCATTGGTCAAACTGAGAGAAATGCAAATAAGTGAAGTGCATAAATAGTGGAAAGTAAATTAAAGGTTCAGAATTCTTATTTTATTTTAGTGATCTAAGGTGTTAGCAGTAACATAGGTAAAAATTCTATTTTTGCAAAAATAATTTATTATAGCTTAATCAGTGTCCTTTTAAGTGAGTTGCATACAATATCAATGTTTGATTTGAAGGTTTGGCCGATTTAAGGAAAAAAATGAAAATTTATAGAAATGTATAGTTTATCTGCAGCTGACTCTCCCACATTGGGATGAGGATAGACACTCTTATGTGTAGTGCCAATCGAGACTGATACATTTATCCGGAAACAACTTGACTGTAGAACTTAACTGTTGAGAGGCATCATGAATCTAAATATAGATTGATCTCCCTAGCACCAAGTGGAATTAGCACACATAACATTGAAAACTGATCTGCAGAGAGACTTTGGAGAGTAAAAGAGAGCCTTTATTTTGCATTCGTTTTCATTCATCTATTTTTTTGACTTAAAACACAATGCTGGGATACCTTTTCTGCATTTTTTTTTAAATTTTTTTTTAGTAGAAAACATAGAACCCAGTTCTGAGATGCACTCTGACTCCTTTTCATTGATCTCCCAGCAGAAAGTGGCTCAAAAGCCGGCCGATTTGGCCAGCTGGGAATTCCCCCTGTGTAGGTATAGAGCTGCTATATCAACTCTTCTAACAGCCCTTTAGAAGTGTGGTCAGGGGAGAGAAGTGGTAGGAGCGTCTTTACATTTCAGCTATTGCTGAATGCCAGACAGCATTGGCTCCCCCATATAAATAGCCAGGGCTTGATGTGGATACTCTCTAGTACAGATATGATTTATTCTAGGTTTGCCCTGTGTGGAAATGATAAATCTTCAGAAACTAACATTACAATCATTTACTGTACTAGCTATTCAGCAGAGATAGGAAAAAATCAACACTGTGCAAACAAAAGCCACAAGTTAGAAGTCATCTTACGACCAATGGGGCCAAACTGGCTCTCTTCAGATGTTTGCCCAAAAAGGAAACATTGATTCTGTTTTCCACAGTTATTTGCACCCATGTTCTAGCCAGCAGTGCTGTCCCACAGTCTCAACATGACCACCTCTCAGAATTCCTGCCAGGAATTGAGCAGGAGGATTCACAGTGTTCAGAGCTAGATTTGGGGTGTCTATAATAAAAATGTAGAGTTCTCCCCCATTTGAAATACCTCCTCATGCCTCATAGGGCTTGTAGCGGGGACTATTCTGTGTGTTTTCAAGAACCCATTGAGGGACATGCACATTTGCCTTTAGAAGGATTTTGAATATTGGATCTGGACAAATCCTATGTATCAAAGTCTCAGCTGTCGTCTAGTGTCTTTTCCCCTTGCAATAAGCAGCTGACAAATGTGTATAAGTTCTTTTCTCCTTGTGCCTAAAGCTCCGCTTGCTGACAGGTTTTCATTTTATATATCATCTGATCTTGCCACTGCAATTTCTAGCTCTTCCTATTGACATAGTATGATGCACTGCTCTAATTTTACAGATATTGAGGTTTAAAAGTAATTTGCTGTATGTGAGGAAGGAGGCTTTTGTTGAAGGAATTGTTATCTATCAAGGGCTGAATAAGGAGGGATTTATTTTATTAGATCATGAAAACTAGATAAAAACTAGGGGTGCCACAACTGTGAGATAGAGATAGCCATGATAAAAATCTGTTTCTGGATATCCAATGCTGGATTTGGAGATCTTACTGGAATTGTATAGAAACAGTATAGACCTAAAGTATTCTTGCTTACAGCTGTCGTCCAGTCATTCAATCTGTACAAAATGTATTTGGGTAATCTGGCCTATCATATCTGCAAGATAACACGATATCTCCCCTATTAAAGATAACAGTATCTTATAATTCACGTCAAAAGCATAACATTGCCTGTGGAGGTGCACTTCGACTTTGGTTCCAGCTAAATATATTTTCAGGTTTTATCATCTTTCCAGTACTGAATAGCTAAAAAACCTAAATATTGTAGCTCATATACACATAAATAAAACAAGATAGGTTTTGTTTACAATCTGAGTAAATGCTGAAGTTGTTTTATTTCCTATTCAACACTGGAGTGAAAGTTTTAAGAGGAAAATAACCCAGACTGCACTCTATCTCACTTAGTTGGAGGAAGGATCACACTGCTGCCTGATATACTGTAATAATGATACAGTATAATTAATAATCATAGCACTAGGTACATAATTTATATAAATGTTATTGTATTAAGTATTGCTAATTCCAGGTCCTATAAAAGACTGACTTCTTATTTCTCAGCGCATAGTGAATCTAGAATCAAAACAGATCTAGAAACTAGGTGTCATTCCCTGCCAGGTTATAATAAAATACTGTAGGTAAGCCTTTGCCCAGTTTTTTAAAATAAAAAAATAAACTGTAAAACACGAGGGTGTGTGAAGCCTCAAAATGCAATTATTAACACAGTCCATTTTATCATGTCACTTATTATATATTTCATAATTTCAGTAGTACATGGAAACCTGTCAGGCGAAATACTGCAAGCCTGAGCTGGTAAGTCAGACTACTAGGAGAAATTTTTACATTAGTCTCATCAAACATTTTCCAAGTTCACATTTTCCATATTGACATACCTTTCCCTAGCTGGAGCAGACCTGCTGGTTTTGGATGTCCATAACAAGAGTTTTACATTTGATTAAAAGGTAAATGTTTTTTTAGTTAATTTTACACCAAGGCTAAGTATTAAAATTTCCTAAATTCTGCATTTTTATTTTAAGTAAATTTAATGAAACCTCAAATGTAAATTGTAGCTCCTTTGTGACTGGGTCTGAAAGTGTATTTCAGTATGTGGCAAAGAATGTTTGAAATTGCCAAGAATGTGCAAATGTCTATGAATGAACAAGTAAATAGTAACTTCTGTCCAAGCACTGGTGATACTTTCTTTATGTAAACTAAGAGAAGAGAGCCAGTTATGCTAGAACTACCAGGAAGGCGGCCGAGTGTGCTATAGAGCTATGGTATAGTATGACCTGCAATTGGGAAAGGCTCCAAAGTGTCCTGCACCTGCTTCAGGAGTTATGTTTTCATCCAGCATATGTAACAGGAGCCTGGCTTAATCATGCTGGCTTAGAAAAGAGGAAGGGATTAAAAAAACTGTTTGATGTCCTTTGCAAGTTAAAAGTCTTGTGTCCTGACTACGCACTGATGCTTCCACATGCAGAACTCCAAATAAGCACTTAAGAGGTTTTTAGTTCCAAAATCAAAATTGTTTCTCCTTCTGCCAACGAGACAAGCTGCTTGCTCCTTGTTTCTGCTGCTTCTTAGTCCAAATATGCTATAATGTACATCATTTGTGTTGGGCTTGTCATCCAGGGAGTGTCACTTGGTCTTAACCAAATTGCTGAGAACCAACTGTTGGAGATGCCTGTTCCTGTTTCTACAGTCATTTCCCATCACATGTAAAAGGGCTGCTGCCTTTTGCTCAAATGGCCTGATTTTCCTTTTCAGCACATTTACACTCCCACTCTACTGATGAGACGCACCACACCCCAGGGTGACCAGATGTCCTGATTTTATATGGACAGTCCCATTTTTGGGTTTTTTTTCTTATATAGGCACCTATTATCCCCCCACCCCCATCCCGATTTTTTTCACACTTGCTATCTGGTCACCCTATCACACCCCCTTACCACTCCCTATCTGCAGACATAGGGTTTTGGATGCCTAGGGCATTTTCACATTCAAAACCTGCCAGTGAAACCTGATCCTGGCCCGCTTCCCCCCAGTCTCCAAGGATATATGTAACTTCTAAGGCCTGCCCAGCCCAAGCAGTAGGAGGGTTAAGCATTGGAAGCAAGAGGTGGAGGACAGGCTAATGGTAATGCTTGAGGTGGTGAAGAGAGAGAGTTTACATGGGCTCCCTGACCCACAACTCCCATCTAAGTCACCTCTCAACCTCTTCTTTGATAAACTGAATAAATTGAGCTCATTAAACCTCACATAATCTGTGCTCTTAGTTTCTGAATGTATTATCTTTTGCCTCTGGCTGTATTAAAATGCATTTTGCTGGATTGTGATAATTTAACTAGGTGATTCAGTTCACTGTGTAACAGTAGCCTGTCCTCGCTATTTATTATCCCACCATTTTTTATCTTCTGCAAACTTCACCAGCAAAGATTTTACATCATTGTCTAGAGTGCCGATGAAAATATTAAATAGTGTTGGATCAAGAACTGATCCCTTGGGGACTCTGTTAGAAACAGTCCTACTCATTGATATCTCCCCATTAACAACTACATTTTGAGATCTGTCAGTAGAGCAAGTTTTTAATACATTTAATGTGTGCACTGTGAACTCCATATAATATAAGTTTTTAAATCAAAATGCCATTTGGTATTAAGTCAAATGCATTGGAAGAATCCAGCTATACTGTATCAACACAATTGCCTTTATCAACCAGATCTGTAATCCTGTCCAAAAAGGGGAAAAAAAAAAAAAGTTTGTTCAACAAGACCTTCCTTCCATGAAACGAAGCTGACTGGCATTTATTTTTTTTAGCCTCTAATTCTTTGCTGATCGAATCCCAAATTAACCATTCCATTATTTTACCTGGGATTACGATCATGCTAACTGGTCTTTAGTTCCCTGGGTCATCCCTTTTTAGAGTGACCAGATAGCAAGTGTGAAAAATCAGATGGGGTGGGAGTAATAGTGGCCTACATAAGACAAACCCCGAATATTAGGACTGTCCCTATAAAATCAGGACATCTGGTCATCCTATCCCTTTTACTCTTTTTTTTTTTTTTTTTTTTTTTTTTAATATTAGAACTACAGTAGCAGTCCTCCTGCCCTTTGGGAATTTCCCTAGTTTTCTAAGGTTTGTTATTTTTTTATCATTAGTGGTTCAGAGAACTCCTGAGGTAGTTCCTTTAAGACTCCTGGGTGTAAATTATCTGGGCCTATTGATTTCAAAATGTTTAATTTTAGCACATACTGCCTCACATCTTTCTTTGTCACAGATAGTAAACTTTCTATTCCATCCACAACATCATACAGGATGGATACATCCTCCTGCCTTGTTCTAAATGCGGAATAGATATATCTGTTGAATATTTCTCCTTTTTTACATCACTATTCATAGTTTTACCATCTGCATCTAACAATGGACCTATGCCTGACGTAGCATTTTTCTTGTTGCTAATATGTTTTAAAAATGCCACCTTATTATCTTTACCCCTATTGGCCATTTATATTTCATTGATTTCTTTGATTTCCCTTATCAATAGCATAGTTTTTTAATCTTGTATTCATTGCCATTTACTTCCACTTTTTTCTACCTTTTTATTTATTTAGATATATAATCCTCTTAACCAAGCTTCTTTCTTGCTCAGTGTAGTTTTTTACACTGTCTATGGACTTGTGGCTTTTTGGACATCCAGTAGGATATCCTTGAACAATTCCCAGTTTTCATTAAAACTTCCCACTTCAAATTTAATTTTTATGTGCCCCATTTCAGAGGGATTTGTCCTCAGAACTGATGCCCCCCCCCCCGTCCCCTTCAGATCTGCTGGAGGCTAGAGTCATGCATATAGAGTTCCTGAATCTCTGTATTGTTTCCCCCCCCCCCCTTTCTCCGACCTCATATGGCAGCATGGCTCCAATAGGAGCACAATTCACAGACATTTTTGCTGGGTGCCATCCCAAAACATCACAACAGGTTTGCTTCAGAACATGTAATAGAACAATGCTGCCAAGAATGACCATCTTCTCAGCCCTAGAGAAGACAAACATGACATAAAGCAAGCATTCCCTTCTTTCCCCAGCCCCACAGGATCTATGGCTTTTTGTTTCCCTTCCACTTCTGGAATTAGATGACAACATTGGTCTCTTATTTATACCTCCTGCAGTTAAGAGCCTGGAGAACACTGATCCTAGTAGATTTAGAAATGTATTGTGGCAAGTCTGTTTAATGTTTGATATGGGATTAAAAGATTATTTGAGTTTGTAAAAGCAAATGTAATGCTTCTGAATATAGATTAGTACATAGCCAGAATTGCACAGGGTAATAGCAGTGTGGTTTCCATTCATTATATATTAGGCAAGACATTCATGTGGATCTCTCCCTTGATCTGTTTTGAAAGTGGAGGAGTTGATATTGTAACAGCAGTAGCTGTGATCAGTAGGTCTCTTCTGAGAATTCATTGGGAAGGGAAGGCATTTTGTTCAATGGTCTCTGGCAACAGACAGTGGTCAACAGGAACTTTGCTATTTTTAAGATTAATGTTTCAGATTATATTCCCATATCTGCTGTGTATTTTTGGGGAGGGGGTATAGGCAATAAAGTTTCTTGAGAATAATCTGGATTGAATGTAGGATTGCCTGTTCAATTTTTAAAAAAAGGAATATTTAGAAGTTGACATTGATTTCTTAACAGCAGATATAATGGAGCGATATAATAGTAGCCTGATGAAAATACTTCCAAACTAACATTTCCCACCAGCTCATCTTTATACACCTGAGAGAAACCAGCCCATCTTCCTAGTTAAATGAAAAAATATGCTGATGAATCTTGCTTTATTCATTTGGTACTTGAAACGCTTTAGGGCCAAAGCTCAAACAGGAGAGAAAATCCAGCTTTCAGGTGACAGGCTAACAGCAAGCATGTGACTGTTTGGAATGTACTTTGTCAACATTCCTAGCTGATAAGGGGCTGACTGTGTGTAAGATATCTAGAAATTCAGTCACAGTATTACCTTTTACTCAGGAAGAATGACTGTGATAAAATCAAGGCGCAGTTACATGAAATCTGAAACAAATCATTGGGCAGGAATAAGGTATGTTACTAATTTAAAATATTCTTTATAGCAAGAGAGAGATTGTTCACCTGTCTGTGACTATTGTATTTAGACAGTAATAAGCAGGGTAATGCAACTTTCCTTGAGCATAATTAATTGATTCCACTGCTGTCAAGCGGTGACATTTTGAATGTGAGAAGTTTTAAAGAAATTATGATTGGACTTAATTGACTAATTAAAAGCATAACATGGCGGGGGGGAAGCTTTTTAACACAGGCAAGTTATTTTTAAAAATTATCTGAAATGAGGGAGGTTTGGAAAGTTATCTGAAATGAGGTTTGGAAAATGATCTGAAATGGATAAAGTTTGGAAAGTCTAGTTCCACACAAGTAGTACCATGTAATGTACACCTGAAGCTCAAGATAAAATTGTAACTAAATGCTGTTGTCCTGCATGAAAATATGTTTCAGAACTTTCAAATCTCTTTATCTCAAGCTGTAACAGTTCATGTTTTTAGTTCCAGAGATCCCCAGTATGTCAGCCAAGATAGTGGCTGTCACATATGGGCATATTTAATTTATGTAATATACATAATATAGACACATGAGAAATTAGAGTTTTTATGAGATTTTAAATGATATGGAGAGTTGATGAGACAGACAAATATAGGAAGGCTGTGAGTTGCCAACTCTGACTGAAGCTATTCCGGAAGGTTTTTTTCCCCACCATGACGTAATGTCCTTTTCTTAAAATCTCCCAGGTTGCTTTCAGTAGTCATTGGGAGATCAATGCCGATTCCAGGCCAGTCCTGGAGGCTTGGCAACCCTAGATGTTCTAGATGTCAAGAACTGCAGAACTACTAAAAGAAGCCTTTCCCACCAACAAAGGCCAGCCATCAGTAAAGTCTTATGAGGCAAACCTGGAATGAAAACATAAAATATCCTAATTCTTTCAAAGTGCTATCACAAATGGCTTGCCATTCTGTTACATTGTCAGAGGTTTGCTTGTGCCTTTAATCATACTAGCACTTTTTAACATCACTCATTCTTTAGAAGTCTTACACATTTATAGAACAGAGCTTCTTTGGCCAAAATAACAAGGAGTCCGGTGACACCTTAAAGACTAACAGATTTTATAGTCTTTAAGGTGCCACCAGACTCCTCATTGTTTTTGTGGATACAGACTAACGTGGCTATCCCCTGATACTTTGGCCAAAGTCTGTCTGAGGAGGAGTTGAGATAACATGGCACCACTCCTTTAACCTCTCCAACTGCAGAAACCCCTCCATATAGAATCAGAGGACTAGAAGGGGCCTTGAGAGGTCATCTAGTCCAGTCCCCTGCACTCATGGCAGGACTAAGTATTATCTAGACCCCAACAGGTGTTTTGTCTAACCTGCTCTTAAAAATCTCCAGTGATGGAGATTTTTACTTGAGGCCTCTGTACTTTGAGGTGTAGCTAAATGAGGCAGAGCCAGACAAGAGTTAGAATCTCAGGTTAGGAAGGGACCTCAGGAGGTCATCTAGTCCAACCCCCTGCTCAAAGCAGGACCAAACCCAACTAAATCATCCCAGCCAGGGCTTTGTCAAGCCTGACCTTAAAAACCTCTAAGGAAGGAGATTCCACCACCTCCCTAGGTAACCCATTCTAGTTCTTCACCACCCTACTAGTGAAAAAGTTTTTCCTAATGTCCAACCTAAACCTTCCTGTCATAAATAAACAGATCAGGGTTAAGGTCTCTTTTACCTGGAAAGGGTTAACAAGCTCAGTAACCTGATGAACACCTGAGGACCAATACGGGACAAGATCATTTCAAATCTCTGTGGAGGGAAGCCTTTGTCTGTGTTTTTTTTGTTTGAGTTGAGTCTCTCTTGGGAGCTAAGGGAGTCCAGACATCTTAATCAAGTCCTCCCAGGTTTCTGCAGTATTTTTCATCTATTCAGTCTAGTGAGTATTAGAAAGGCGTACTAGTATTATAAGTTTATTTCTACATTTGCAATTGTGTGTTTTGCTGAAGGAATATCTGTATTTCTGTTGCTGTTACTTTGCTTTTACTGAGAAAGAAAGGGGGAGGGGGAAATCTCTCCAGGTTATGAGTTAGACCCTGTGTATTGTTCCATCCTGGTATTACAGAGATAGTGTACTTTCTTTTTGTTCTTTTAATAAACTCTTTTCTTTTTAGGACTTGATTGATTCTTCTCTTGTTTGCATTTTCAAGGGAAGGGGAGGGGGAGGTGAGTCCCTCTTTGTGTTGAGTCAAGGATTTGACTCGGTGTGTATCTCTCCGGAGCAGACTGGAGAGAGGGAAGGGGGGGAGGGGAACTGGCTGTTTCTCTCTCTCTGGTGAGATTCAAGGGGTTTGAATCTGGGTTCCCCAGGGGAAGTTTGGGGGACAGGCAGTGTGTTACCCACTTTAAACTTAACTGGTGGCAGCAGAACTGGATCTAGACTAAGATTAGTTTAGAGGAGCCCATGCAGGTCCCCATCTTGGAACCCAAAAGCTCCAAGTGGGGGAGAAGACCTATGACACTCCCCCTCTGCAACTTGAGACCATTACTCCTTGTTCTGTCATCTTCTACCACTGAGAACAGTCTAGATCCATCCTCTTTGGAACCCCCTTTCAGGTAGTTGAAAGCAGCTATCAAATCCCCCCTCATTCTTCTCTTCTGCAGACTAAACAATCCCAGTTCCCTCAGCCTCTCCTCATAAGTCATGTGCTCCAGCCCCCTAATCATTTTTGTTGCCCTCCGCTGGACTCTCTCCAATTTATCCACATCCTTCTTGTAGTGTGGGGCCCAAAACTGGACACAGTACTCCAAATGAGGCCTCACCAGTGCTGAATAGAGGGGAATGATCACATCCTTTGATCTGCTGGAAATGCCCCTACTTATACAACCCAAAATGCCATTAGCCTTCTTGGCAAAAAGGGCACACTGTTGACTCATATTCAGCTTTTCGTCCACCGTAACCCCTAGGTCCTTTTCTGCAGAACTGCTGCCCGGCCATTCGGTCCCTAGTCTGTAGCAACGCATGGGATTCTTCCATCCTAAGTGCAGGACTCTGCACTTGTCATTGTTGAACCTCATCATATTTCTTTTGGCTCAATCCTCTAATTTGTCTAGGTCCCTCTGTATCCTATCCCTACCCTCCAGCGTATCAACCACTCCTCCCAGTTTAGTGTCATCTGCAAACTTGCTAAGGGTGCAGTCCACACCATCCTCCAGATCGTTAATGAAGATATTGAACAAAACCGGCCCCAGCACCGACCCTTGGGGCACTCCACTTGATACCGGCTGCCAACTAGACATGGAACCATTGATCACTACCCGTTGAGCCCGACCATCTAGCCAGTTTTCTATCCACCTTACTGTCCATTCATCCAGCCCATACTTCTTTAACTTGCTGGCAAGAATACTGTGGGAGACTGTATCAAAAGCTTTGCTAAAGCCCAGAAATAGTACATCCACTGCTTTCCCCTCATCCACAGAACTGGTTATCTCATCATAGAAGGCAATTAGGTTAGTCAGGCATGACTTGCCCTTGGTGAATCCATGCTGACTTTTCCTGATCACTTTCCCCTCCTTTAAGTGGTTCAGAATTGAAAGTTGTCTTTCAAGGAAACATACTGCTTCAAACTCCAGGTTGTTCCTTGCACATGGTGGTGCCATTGTTGGCAATGTTATTGGTCATGGGTTCCCTCTTTCTGCTGTTGAATTCCCTCTAAAGGCAGAAAGAGTTTGGCTGGAGAACCTGGAGGCAATGGGCATCTGTGTGAGTGCCCTGAGACCTGCATGGGTGTGAGGATGTCATTGTTGACTCAGCACGGGGGAAAACTCCACTCCCCAAGCCACTTGATGCAACATAACCTCGGTACTCATAAGGCATCATGGTTTTTTTTCCAGAGGTTGACATGACCTGAATCCTGTCATTTAACTTCTTACAATTTTTAACATATTTTTGTCCAAAATAATTCTCTCTTCATGTGGAGTTCTTTATTGTCCAGGTTCTAAATCTAGTGAAATCTAAAAAACTGAAACTGGAATTCATAAAGAAAAATTAAGTCGCAGCCATAATACTGTGTGTAGGCACTAGGGGACACCACTATCACAGGCAAAATCGCCTGAGACTTCCCCTCTCAACAGAACCATTGCTTTGACTATACATTGATCTTGGCATTGCAAGTTTGAAACATTGCCATGCTATGTGGTTTCAGCTGCAGTAGAAAACGACTGTAAAAAGCTGGGGGCGTATCGTTGTTCTTTGTAAGGATGAAGCTTTGCCCCTTCTGGCAAAAGTCTTGTTCATAGAATATTTAACTCATCCATAAAGGTCCTTCTTGAACCCCTTCTATTTTTACAGTGTGTTCTGTGAAACAGGGAAGTAATTCAAAGAGCAGGGATTATTTTTAGGCTTAACCCCATCTTAAAATAAATTGAGAAGCTGAGGAGTGTTATGATAAACACAGAGTAAAACAGAGACAGGAAATAGGGGGTCTTTGGGTAATGAGTTCCAGCCACTCTTGAAACAGAAAGCCAGGGAAGGCATTACTTGAAAATAGTTTCTGTATGAGAGCTTAGTAATTTTTAGCTTGTTATTTTGCCATTAATAGGAAACAGTTACTGCAGGTTTAGACTACTATGGAAGGCTCCTTTTTTCCAAGAGACCATCTGGCATGATGCATCTTTTGAAGCTTTTAGAATGATGTTGCTGCTTGTCACTAATTGTGATCTGCACTAAAAAAAACAGATGCTCGGAGGGGAGAGTCTGAAGTTTATGCAGTTGTGGGTTGTATATACATCCGTCAGCAGAGTTTGGGATAAGCCTGAGGACAGAGGCAGGAGATTTAAGAAAAATATGGACACGGATTCATGCTCTTAGAGGTGGGGGCGGAAAGGGGGGACGGAGTGATTGCATTCTGTAAGACAAAGCTCTATCCTCTGTCTAAAAAGTTCCTCTTAACCCAGGAAATATTATTGCTGAGATGGGCCCAAAGCATGGATGGTGAGATTGATATTTACAAGCACTTCACGTGGCTAAAGAGGGTAAGTGATTTGTTGTGCTCTGTTGTCTCTTTGTAAAGACTTGTTAGTAACAGACTTTGACTTTTGAGCTTTGTAAGGAAAAACATATTTAGTGCCTCAAACTTACACAGTTGCCAAGTTCTTCATGAGACTCTAATTATAGGCATACCTCCATGAGGGGGGGAAAATCAACTCTTTGTGCTTAAAATGAAACTCTGAAATCAAGCTTTGAACAAATGGAAAATAATATTTTAATTTGGCTGTTACTGAGATTGTAAACATACAGTATGCTTCCTTTATAAGAGTTTATGGTAAGCAATGAGAATATGTTGTTGATAATTTGTGATAGAGGGTATTTGTGTCAGTAGTTCATTTAATTAGCTCTTTCTGCATAGGTGTAATTGCACGGAACTTTGAGGGAGGGAGGGTTACACACTTGCCGTCCAGTGTAGTTTATGGATTTTAAAAATAGAATAAATACAGTTGAAATCTTAATTTTATGGTGAACAGTCTGAACTTAACAAAGTTATTTCTAAATGGGATTTTTTAAAGTTGTCTTGTCTAAAAGTAAAAGTGCAGAAAACAGAATTTTCCTTTTCATCTAAGAATTAAGTGTGTTTCTAGTGGATTTTTATAATTTTATTGTATCCTTTCCTGACACTATTCTTCAGTGTTTAAAGATAGCAATAAATATTTTTTTTGTATAAAAAAACTTTTTTAACTTTCCAGAAATAGTATAGCATTTAAAGTCTAATTTTATGTTTTTGTGTAAATATGTTCTTGCAAATACTATGCATTCTCTTAAAGAATCAAATAAGTATTCATGCCAGTACAGTTTTCACATTGTCTTTTATTATCTCAGTTTTTGAAATGTCTGGCTACTGATTTTAACTACTTGTATATTTTATATAAATAAAAATAAATAAATATGTAGGTAGAAGTCTATTCTGTATGTGAAATGTGAACAGGATCTGCAATTTTCATTGACTTCTTGAATTCATGGAAAGCTTCACAATATTATCTCAATCTCTGATAAAGGCTGAAGCTTGAGAAGCTTGATGTTCAGTCAGTTTAAAAAAAAAATGTGGAAAATATTTGCTTCAGTCCCGGAGGTCCTTGTATCTTTTCAGTAGGGGTATGCAGCAGGAAATGGCAGTTGGTAATATTATACTATCAGAGGTTAGCCTGTGTTTTGCACAATTAAAGCAAAGATAAATAACTTTTTATTACTGTTTACCTAGGCCAGAAGTTAAATCTTTCTACTAAAATAAGTTCTCAAGCAATACATTTCCCCCTTCCTGATAAAATTTCATCTCTCAGATCTTACATATGCCAAGTAAAGGCTTGTGTGCAGTAAATAAGATGTGCAACATACACTTTATACTGAGGCCAATAACACATATCAGTTCTCTCTAATAAAATAGGAATGCTCAAGAAGTAGCTTTCTGTAAGCTGGACTCCACAGTGATGAATTTTAAATTCCTTAAGGGTTAGCTTGGAAACACCATTAATCTTTTGTTCCCAATGGTAAGGAGTGCTTAACACTGTATAATGCTTTCATGGAAGAATTAATTCTTGAAACAGTGGATATATTGGGATTATTTCCAAAAACAATATGCCAGAAATGTATGCACTATTAATATAGTGCACACTTGATAATCTTACTTTACAGAAATGAAAGTATAATGACATACAGTAGTTGTGTGTAATTCCTTTTATGTTGATGACTTTAAGGCAGTGTCAATACTTCTCCCTTTTCTATAAATGGTTCTTAAAGTGTGGAAGTGAATGGAAATGGAGAACTGCAAACAATCTTGCAGTGCTCCCAGAAGAACCTGAGCTGTTGTGCTCCCAAATTCCTATGATAAGTGATAAAATGTTGCAACAATCTAAGTGATTTATTGAATCCTCGTGCCCCAGAATCCCAGTGTTGTGTCACATGTTCTGGTACCAACTGTGATGGCATATAAAGATTTCAGATCCTGTAATCGTAAACTGATGCTCTTTGGCTGATAATAAAAGCACTTCTCCTACGATAAAGAACAGTTTCACCATGCGTATAAAACACTTAAGGGAGAAGGATCAGTTTTAATTTTACAAGAGGTTAGGTGGCAAAGCTGGATTTTCATTACAGTATAAAGTCTGTGGTCTTGAACTGGATTATGGGAGTGCAGGGACAAATGTAAAATTGCAAACCCCAGGCAGATAATGCAGCTGATGTTTTCAGATTCTCAGAAAATCAGAATCAGTCCCTTAACAGCAATCTCCTGTAGCATTTAACTTGTACAGCTGCGAGTGCCAGGTGATAGCTGGAAGGAGAAAAACCACTTAGTTCAAATTGAAACAAATGTTACCACAATCCAGGTGTATGTACTGTACTTTCCTATCAGTGAAAAGACTCGTTAAGACAGCAGTGCCAAGACGGGCCCTGGGCATTGGCTGGGTAGCAGCAAAATGAAGGAGCAAATCAATGGAGCCAAGAAACACAGCAGCCTGTTCTCAGTTGTACCGTAGGCACAGTTAAAATGTTTTCTTTTTGCCTTTTACTGATAGGAAAGATATTATCAGTTGTAGCAATATTCCCTATAATAAGCACAGGGAATAACTCCCCAAACCAGTAGAATCTTACCTACTGATGGAAGGGCAAAAAAGTAATTTCACTGTGCCCTTTGCACACTCAGGAAATTGTTGATAGGAAACAATTTCACAACCAGCAGACATTCAGTCTATACGGACTAAGAAGTTGAATAAGATCTGGCAGATATATGTAACACTACAGTGGTGGTGAAGGTGGTGGTACGCGGTGTTTCAGTCTGCCATTTGAAATTATGGAAACATTCTAAGGGACCTTGCTACCTAAAGACAAAAGAGAGCCCATCAAGATATACAATTGTGGATGTTTCTCACACAGCACTAGTTTGTGGAGACTGCCGCCTCTTTCAAGCCATTTTACAGAAGGCTAGCCCTGTGACTCAACCCATCATCAGTTAGGAAAGACGACATGGTCTCCCCAATTAAACCTTCCATGACAAACTGAGGAAGCTGGGAGTGAAGAGGAAAAGAGGCTCCCATCTAGGATAAGGTCAAAAGATACTTATCTGTAGTATGAACTCTGTTCAGTTCCCATGAGGTGAGGGAGGAAGTTCTCCCACAGAATTTTACGATTGCTTCCAAAATCATCACTCTTCCCCATTTCCCTTTTGCTTTCTAGTATCCCTTCCTCTGACCTAAGTAGAACCCATATTTCTGCAATAAAAGTGTGATCCCCATTGTTGCATATGGGAGTGTGTGTGCGCACCGATAAGTGGTCAGCTAATGACATAAAAAATGTTGATGTTTTCCACTATCTTTGGGGTGAGAGTTGTCTGAAACTGTTAGACCTTCACTGGTCTAATTAATTTAGTGAAGGATGTGAGAGGGAGCAGAATGGACAACCCTCTCCCATTTGTTGGCCGGAAAGGATAGGGAGCGGGGAAATAAAATATTAGATTTTCCAAATACCAGCACATCTGCCATATCCAGCCATCCAGTTCAGAGCAAAGAATTTCAGCAAATGTTCATGCTGTCTAGGAGCGTATAAGTTCCTCTAGCTCTGCCTTGCTTAGTTTCAGATCATGTGCTTTTAGGTCTGTCTAGCTGGCTACTGTTCTCCCTCATCCTAACCAAACGTGAGAGATGGGCGAGGGGAGAAACCTGTTGCTGCTTGTTTCATTCCATCCAGGTGAACAGAAAGAAGAGCAATGTATCCAGCAACTCCTCACAAATCCTCAGGTAGCTCTAAATATCTAAAAATAGATTGGATTCGGATTACAATCCTATTTGAGATTCAAATAATATCCCCAAATACAAATATCTCAGGAATAATATGCTATGTGCCCATTGCCACACAATTGTTGAGGAATGGAAGTAGTGACCCCAATGAGACCCAGAAAAGTGATAGAGGTGGGAATTACATATTTTTCTCATTAGCATTGACCCCACACTAGACTGATCCTGAAAAAAGCAGGTAGGGGAATGAGGTGTTCTCTTTCTTTAATCTGGATGCAAATGACAAATCACAGGTTCTCAGATTGTGGTCCATGGACTGCTAGTAGTCAGTGGAAAACTTGTTGTTCACACACTACTGGCTCCACTTCTTTGTTCTCCGCTGCCAAATTGCAACAGAAGACAGAATACATTACGCATGTCCTTAATATTACTTTTTCCATGCATGCAATTGCCGTAGTTGCCACAGGGAACGTATTCAATTCCCTGTGGAATTGGAGATGGTTCGTGTGATTGTGAATGGGAGGGGAGGAGAACTATGACACAAGCTCCCTATTAAGGTTTGGGCGCCTTGCCAAAAAAAGTTTGAGAATCGCTGATCTAAATGCCTTTGAGCTTTATTATTCTTTCAATATAGCTTCCTTAGAATTAGTGCTGAATTACTGTGCTTCAATGTACTGACCAACTTATCAAGCTTGACAAAGATTCCTGAAGCTGAAATTTAGCGTGCACAAGGAAACCATAGATTGGCCCATATTGAATTCTATTATTTTCCATATGTCCTTGCTTAAAGGGCCTTACTTTTGCAAGCTGTGGAGCATTCAGCTATGAGAGTTAATACAGGAAACCTGAATTCTGGCTTTCCTTCTGTGTGGGACAATAAGCTGTGTTCTGAATCCAGTCTCCTATGAAAATAAAATGAGACTTGGCACAAAGCTTGAAAAATCCCTGCATACCCAGCCCAAGAGCTTCTCCTACCTCCAATCTGAGAAATTCATAAAATTAAAGTAGCTAATGGTGGTGATCTGATTTATTTCTCCTTTTTCCTCTTACAGCTCAATCTCTGTACTTCTTAGTGATTGATTCTGATATTCTTATAAAATGAATACTTCTAGAGCATGTCCTGAAATTTTTGTGACACTCTTGCCATATAACATTTAAGCTTCTTGGAAGAAGAATGGCTAATGACTAGATTACATAAATGGTACTGAGAGCACAGCAAGTGCTTCCAATACATAACAGCATTTTATCCAAGCTAGAAGAGAGCATAATATGACAGAGAGAATCTAAGACACCGAAGATGTTTAAGACATTGAAGCAGATGCTGGGATAAACCTCTGTGTGAAAACTTTTACTTTAACTGGGAAAACAGTTTGTAGATATCACACAGAGCATGCTGGGTTAAGGGAAATGTTTACATTTATACATAATACATTCTTAAAACAGACAGGCACTGAAGTGCTGCCACAATTCTGAAAATTGATTTCAGACTATGCCTACACTTAAGCTGTGTGTAGAGTACATATGCTGCACAACCCCCTAGCACCGGCATAAACAGCAGTATAGATGGTGAGGCACTGCTTAGGTGGGCAGAACCTTATGATTTGTACCCTAAACAGCTCTTTACATACCCAAGCAGTGCCTTCTCTCTATATACTGCTATTTTTAACAGAGTGGTGTCCCACTACCAGAGCCTTTCCCGATGGACTGTGGCAGCAGGAAGACACCAGAGAGAGACTCCAGCCTCTGATTGGGGGAAGCAGCAGGGAAAGATCCTCTCCTTGCTGTCAGAGACTTTCCCCACCACAAAGATCTGCTGGAGCTTGTCCCTACCACAGGGAAAGGCATCAACAGCAGGGAAAGGCTCTGGCAAGGGGAAGGCAGCAGGGAAAGGCATAATTTCTATTTTCACAGTGGAAAATCTAACATTTTGGCTAAAACTGAAATTTTCCCAAAGAAAATTTTGATTTTGCGGAAAAGGCATTTGCCATCAGAAAATAATTTTTACAGAAAATTCCTGACCAGCTCTATAATTAACACGTTTAGTTTATAAACTGCAGACTTAATTTATCAAAGATTTACTCATCACACATGTTTACTTTTGGTCTCTCAGGTTTGGTCCTCAGACTTAATATTTTTGTTGTCACTGTAATAAGTCTTGCTGGTCTGGGCTTTTAGGCATGTAATTATAAGAGCCTGCTATTTACTCATTGCTTATGGCGCTATGTCTTTTAACCAAGTACTTTAAGATCTTGTGATTTTAGTGTCAAAGGTCCCATATTCAGTCCCTGCTGGTGTCTATCTGCATTGTCTTAGAGGAAATTAAGTAATCTACCTTTACAACTGCAGAAAGTACTCCAGCCATTCACAGATGGCCTTGGGCTATATTACATTGTTTTAATCTTGTCTTTGTTCACCACAAATATTGCCCAAGTCTTAAACACCTGCTACATGTCAGTCTACTACTTTTATTTAACAGGTCATCTTGTTTGCACTTATCTGACAAGTACAGACAATAGCTCACTCATGCTAACCTGTTAGTAAAGCTGATATTTTCCTGCTCACATGAAAACGATTCACTAGCTTTTATGGATATTGAATAATGCACTTGCAATTGGGGATGCTTCACAAGCATACAACAAGGCAGACAACATGGGTGCAGCAAAGTATCTCAGTTATCTGTGATTTGATGCTGATCTAATTCTTTTAGACAGCTGACTCTTCAGGTACAACTTTGAACCCTGTTTATGTTTCATGAGAAGTTAGTTATGGCAAAAAATGTGATATTCATTTAATTCATTGTGCCTGTACAATCTTTCCCCTAAACGTAAGCAGCCACAGACCTGTTTCTGAAAAACAATGTACCGAAAGGGGAAAGCCAGCAGTAAAAAGTATATCATAGAAAATTCATCTTCTTTTTCATCACAAATACAATCTCACTTTTTTGATAGAAGCTTCTCCTGCACAGGTCTTGAAATCTAGAACCACCTTTCTGTTTCTCTCTCCCTCAGTAGCCCTCTTTTCTCCCTTAAATCTTGCCTGTCCTGTTGAAATTAAACTAAATGGAGGTTTGAAAAATTGCTAGAGAACTTACCTACTTCTCAAGATTCTTAAAAGAACCATTATCTTTATCATCGCTGACCTTATAATCAAAGACAGAACGTTATCAGCAACTAAGCAAGCTAAGTACATTTTCTAACAACAACAAAATTGCATCATATTTTATTTTCCCAGGTTTGAGCCCAACTGCACAGCCAAAGAAGATTAGTTCCCAGGGATGCTTGTAATATTGAAAGCATTGATGTGGCTTGTTTTCTTGCAAAACTCAGTCAGACATTCTAGAGAGGAATTCTATATTCTGGGAAGCTGAGTGAGCCACAATACTTCTAGCAAAAATGCACAACATGATCAAATATGAAATCTTCTGAAAACTAAACAGAATATTATTCACCACTCTAAAGGCTAATCTAAAATTAAATTGTAAATTCCAAGGGAGAAATTCACCCCCATACAGAAGTGGCCAGCAAAAAGACTGTGCATTGCTTTTGGTTCCTCACAACAGGGTTTAGGCAGGACTAGTGGTGCATATGCCTTGTGCTGGCTCCTTGTGACCCTAGGTGAATTTGCAGTGAGGATTACAATTTCAGGCTTGGAATTAATGATCTGGAGGATGGCATGGACTGCACTCTCAGCAAGTTTGCAGATGACACTAAACTGGGAGGAGTGGTAGATACACTGGAGGGTAGGGATAGGATACAGAGGGAACTAGACAAATTGGAGGATTGGGCCAAAAGAAACCTGATGAGGTTCAACAAGGACAAGTGCAGAGTCCTGCACTTAGGACAGAAGTTCACTCTTACAGAGTAGGGACCAGTTCTGCAGAAAAGGACCTAGGGGTAACAGTGGACGAGAAGCTGGATATGAATCAACACTGTGCCCTTGTTGCCAAGAAGGCTAACGGCATTTTGGTCTGTATAAGTAGGGGCATTGCCAGCAGATCGAGGGATGTGATCATTCCCCTCTATTCAGCACTGGTGAGGCCTCATTTGGAGTACTGTGTCCAGTTTTGGGCCCCACACTACAAGAAGGATGTGGATAAATTGGAGAGAGTCCAGCAGAGGGCAACAAAAATGATTAGGGGGCTGGAGCACATGACTTATGAGGAGAGGCTGAGGGAACTGGGATTGTTTAGTCTGCAGAAGAGAAGAATGAGGAGGGATTTGATAGCTGCTTTCAACTACCTGAAAGGGAGTTCCAAAGAGGATGGATCTAGACTGTTTTCAGTGGTACCTGATGACAGAACAAGGAGTAATGGTCTCAAGTTGCAGTGGGGGAGGTTTAGGTTGGATATTAGGAAAAACTTTTTCACTATGAAGGTGGTGAAGCACTGGAATGGGTTACCTAGGGAGGTGGTGGAATCTCCTTCCTTAGAGGTTTTTAAGGTCAGGCTTGACAAAGCCCTGGCTGGGATGATTTAGTTGGGAATTGGTCCTGCTTTGAGCAGGGGGTTGGACTAGATAACCTTCTGAGGTCCCTTCCAACCCTGATATTCTATGATTCTGTGATTGAAAACACAGTGAATTTATAAAAAGTTAAGTGTTTGAGTCAGTTGGACCTGAACAAAAAATGAATTGTTTCAGGGTATGAACTATACAGGATGTACAATAAGCTGGAAGAATGCTAAGTTCCTCCTTCCTCGCCTCCCTCCTCACCTGGCTATGGCAAATCCGGCTCCAGGTACAGCAGTGGGCCTGTGGTGATGCTCCCAGAGTACTCCATGTGCTGTACACTGATAGCAGGGGATTTCCCCCATCATGTTGTTATGGGTATGGGTCATGGGGACCTGTTGGGAAAGGTTGTCCATCAGAATCCTGTATCCCATAATGATGGGGGGAAGGAAGTATTTCTAATGTTAGGGGCAGTTAGGTCAAAGGTCCCAGGTTCTAAGGGATCCTGTAATATCAAAAGCAGAGTAGCTAGCACTATGTTGGAAGTCATGCAGCCTCACTGGCCAAGTGGACATCCCTGCTGGACATATAAGGACATCTTTTGGGTACTTATTGGAATTCTTTATTTCCATTATAACTCTGTAAAAAATCATAAATAAAATATTTTCTCTAAAAACACCTGGACAGACCCATGAACCTCATCAAAAGGATTAATTTAACATGGACCTATGCACTTTTGACAACTGTTGTGGAGTTTGTTTTTTGTTTTGTTTTTAAAGAAGGGTTGAAAATAGACCATTGATGGGGGTGTATGGGGAAGGTAATGTTCACAGAGATGTTTTCAAAGATAAATTGAAAAAATAAGAACAGGGGGGAGCAGATGTTAAATCTCCTCTCCCTTAAGACCATCTAGAAAACCTTGTATATTAACAGTTCTGTGAGATCTGGAGCACTCTCCATTCCCTTTGAAACCATGGAAGTCAAGGATGCACAGCACTGTGCAACTCTGCCCCTAAGTAGCCATGTTTGAAAATGAAACCCATTGTGACTTGGATCTAGTTAAGATAATCACTGCTAGGTTTACCTACAGTACAGTAGTGCCTAGAGACCCCAACTAAAATCAGGGCCATATTGAACAAGGGGCCATACATACATATAAAACATAAGAATGACCATACTGGTTCAGACCAATTGTCCGTCTAGTCCAGTATCCTGTCCCAACAGTGGCCAGTGCCAGGTGCTTCAGAGGGAACGAACAGAACAGGTAATCATCAAGTGATCCATCCCCTGTCGCCATTCCCAGCTTCTGGCAAAGAGAGGCTAGGAACACTTCAGAGCATGGTTTTGCATCCCTGCCCATCCTGACTAATAGCTATTGATGGACCTATCCTCCATGAACTAATCTAGTTCTTTTTTGAACCCTGTTATAGCCTTGGCCTCCACAATACCCTCTGGCAAAGAGTTCCACAGGTTGATTGTGCATTGTGTGAAGAAATACTTTCTTTTGTTTGTTTTAAACCTGCTGCCTACTAATTTCATTTGGTGATCCCTAGTTCTTGCCTTATTAGAAAAAATAAATAACACTTCCTTATTTACTTTCTCCACACCAATCATGATAGTCATTATGGACCTCTATCATATCCTCCCCATAGTCATCTCTTTTCCAAGCTGAAACGTCCCAATCTTAGTAATCGCCTCATATAGAAGCTGTTCCATACCCTAATCATTTTTGTTGTCCTTTTCTGTATCTTTTCCAATTCCAATATATGACTTACGAGGAGAGGCTGAGGGAACTGGGGTTATTTAGTCTGCAGAAGAGAAGAGTGAGGGGGGATTTAATAGCAGCCTTCAACTACCTGAAGGGGCATTCCAAAGAGGATGGAGCTAGGCTGTTCTCAGTGGTGGCAGATGACAGAACAAGAAGCAATGGTCTCAAGTTGCAGTGGGGGAGGTCTAGGTTGGATATTAGGAAACACTATTTCACTAGGAGGGTGGTGAGGCACTGGAATGGGTTACCTAGGAGATGGGAATCTCCTTTCTTAGAGGTTTTTAAGTTCTGGCTTGACAAAGCCGTGGCTGGGATGATTTAGTTGGTGTTGGTCCTGCTTTGAGCAGGGAGATTGGACTAGATGACCTCCTGAGGTCTCTTCCAACCCTAATATTCTATTATTCTAGTCTGTCTTATTATCTCCTAATGATTCCCAACATTGTTAGCTTTTTTGACAGCTGTTGTACATTGAGTGGATGTTTTCAGAGAACTATTCACAATGACTCCAAGATCTCTTTGAGTGGTAAGAGCTAATTTAGATCCCATCAGATTTATATTTTAATGTACAGTTGGGATTACATTTTCCAATGTGCGTAACTTTGCATTATCAACATTGAATTTCATCTGCCATTTTGTTGCCCAGTCACCCAGTTTGGGGAGATCCCTTTGTAATTCCTCGCGGTCTGCTTTAGACTTAACTATCTTGAGTAGTTTTGTATCATCTGCAAATTTTGCCACCTCACTGTTTACCCATTTTTCCAAATCATAGTAAAAGACACTCCAGCCCACAAGAGCTTACAACTGAAATAGAAAAAAGAAAGGGTGAGAGAGAGAGAGAGGAAATATTAGAATCTCCGTTTTACATATCGGAGGAGAGGCAGAAGGGACAGATCTTCTGACTTTGCAAATTGGCCGAGCTATGTTGAAATCAATGGAGATGCACTTATTTGCACACATCGGAGGTCTGGACTTAGTGACTTGTCCATAGTACCATCCTTTCCTGTTATTGCCTAGTGCGGTATCTGCTATCATAGCAATTTGCCGCATGTTCTTCAAAAATTACTAATATGTAGAGTTGCTCCTGCACCATTGAAGGCAAAGGGAGTTTTGTAGTTGACTTTCAGTGGAAGCAGAATTAGGCAGTATTTCAGTAGATTGTGCTGTTGTATACAGATTGTTCATTTGCATACATTTCACAGCTTTCCACTGTCTTCTTTTCAGTATCACTGCAGACACTGTTGCACTATTGATTGTTATTAAGCCCCATAATTGCATGGTCACCGACAATGACATTTAATACTATGTTCTAATTTGACATTCGCTTTTTTCCTATCTGCTCTGCACAGTGAGTTTACTTTAGAAATCTAATTAAACAGCTGCAGTAGTTCCTGATAAGTTGCTAGCTGAACAAGGTAATAGTAACCCATTAACAAGGAATTCATTTTTCCCCTTGCATTGTTTTTATAGTGATTATGTTGCTTAAAAATGCATCTACTGAGCTGTAGCCTATAAAATACAAGGTAGCTTTTTGTGGTCTACTTCAACAGAAAAAACAAAGCAAAGGACTTGAAGTAGGTTCTGTAGAGTCTTACTTGTTGGAAGAATATTATGTAAGGATTTATTTCTCAGCAGGGTTTTTAAAGCCTGAGCTTATATTGTATATGGTTAAACTTTAAATTTTCTCCATTATAAGCATTATAAGATATTTTTAATAAATTCGTAATAATAAAAGAGAAAATGTCATATTTTCCTGTAGCCTTTTCATGGGGACTTAGTTGCAAAGTAAGCTATACCCTGGAATTACTTTAAAAATGTAAAGTGGCTCCTTAAATGGCTTTCCTGCATGAGCTATGATTAATACGAAGTCTTATTGACTAAGGATGTCAAAGTAGCACAATTCAGTATGCTTCTGTGCATAGTCTTCATGGTTCTTAGTTTTTATCATTTCCACCGATGGGTCCAAGATACAAAGTTTGGTTCTTGAAGTGAATATTTAACATTCCAAAGTTTGCAGATGTTCAAAGCCAGAGCTTCAGTTAGACTCACCTGTTCGTTTTCTATAGGATTTGCTGCTTTTCTTCAGAAAGTTGCTGCTGATCACCGTGGAGGCTGGATTCTTTCATATTTTTGGTCTAATCATTCATTCATCATCCATGCCCATCACCAATAAACATTTATTTTCAGGAGTTCACTACCAGGATGTTTACAAATTTGCATGTTAGCACAAATATTTGCATTGCACTTATGAATTTCCAACCTATCTGTGTCAAGTATCAGAGGGGTAGCCGTGTTAGTCTGGATCTGTAAAAGCAACAAAGAATCCTGTGGCACCTTATAGACTAACAGACGTTTTGCAGCATGAGCTTTCGTGGGTGAATACCCACTTCTTCGGATGCAAGTGGTGGAAATTTCCAGGGGCAGGTTTATATATGCAAGCAAGAGGCAAGCTAGAGATAACGAGGTTAGTTCAATCAGGGAGGATGAGGCCCTGTTCTAGCAGTTGAGGTGTGAAAACCAAGGGAGGAGAAACTGGTTCTGTAATTGGCAAGCCATTCACAGTCTTTGTTTAATCCTGAGCTGATGGTGTCAAATTTGCAGATGAACTGGAGCTCAGCAGTTTCTCTTTGAAGTCTGGTCCTGAAGTTTTTTTGCAGCAGGATGGCCACCTTAAGATCTGCTATTGTGTGGCCAGGGAGGTTGAAGTGTTCGCCTACAGGTTCTCCTATATCTCCTTGCATATATAAATCTGCCCCTGGAAATTTCCACCACTTGCATCTGAAGAAGTGGGTATTCACCCACGAAAGCTCATGCTGCAAAACGTCTGTTAGTCTATAAGGTGCCACAGGATTCTTTGTTGCTTCAACCTATCTGTGATATTTTCAGTGGAAGCTTGCATGACAAATGGACAGCAGAAAGAAATGCCTGCCACGTAATACCTTACCTTAGGCTCACTAATGGCTGATGGCACACTGATCCCAATTCAGGTATTCCACTGAATTTAGAAAAGTGTTAGTAGGCACAAAGGCCAGGAGTGACATGAAGTTCTACTGGATGTCATTCTTGATCTCTGGGTCAATTCAGAAGTATTGGTCCCTAGAACTAAGAAGTTATCTAAAATTCTGCTGCACTTAAACTGCTTATGGCATACCAGATTGCTCTTGGCAGGATCATATTTAGTATAATATGTGTATTTATTTTGCATTATTGCAACTCCCCTGGTTCTATATTACTTTTCATTATGTTTCACTATTGCTTGACATATTCACTTCAGTGATTTGTTTAAATTCTTAGTATATCATTATCTTCAGTCTCAGGTGAATCATCTTTCTTCTGCTAACAATGAAACCTATCAAGAACGACTGGCACGATTAGAGGGTGATAAAGAGTCCCTCATATTGCAGGTATGTATAGTAGCGTACTATCAACACATTTGGTATTCAATCGATAAAAGTTAGAGGGAGTCCTGAAAGAGACATGAAGCCAAACACCTTGGTTTTGTTAGATCAATAAGAATATGTTACGGGCAGAAACATTTACTGGCTATGGAATGTAAAATTGTCATTGGAAGTGAGGAAGGCTTGCAGCTAACCAGGCTGGCCACCAACATGATTGATATTTGCATGTAACACAGAGATAGGAGAGAAGAGAATGACTAAGCAAGAAGAAAAATCAAATCATAAATAGTGGACATGTCAGTTGACTTTATTCACAGCATTCTGTAAAATCCACAAAAAGTACACTGTAGAGTGACCAGATGTGGCAGGTCAAAGAGATTGCTCTGAGTTTGTGAGATTGTCCCAGTTGGGTCTATGGAGAACATGGTTCTGTGCGAATTTCTATAATTGGCGGGCAACTAGATGTTTGGCTCTTGTGCCCAATTCTCTCCCATCTTCCTGAGCTTCCACTTCCTCTGTTGTGATCCCACCTGCCACAAACACTCACTCTCTTTCTTCTTCAGTGCTAGACCCTCCCCTCCCCCCGCTGGTATAAATCCTCGGAAGTCAGTGGAGTTATTCTGACATACAGCAGCTGAGGATCTGACCCTCAGGATTTATGACTGAGTATGAGGATCCAGTTGCCCCACTCTCTTTTTTTCTGTTATAGTTGTTCTTCCATGCATGAGAATATATGATGTGATCTGAGAAGTCCCATAGTTTGTTGCTCAGCAGCATACTCTGAATTCAAAGGTGAGGTGATAGATCCAGTGGTCCTGTGGTTGTAGGGAGAATGTGAGGAACTTGAAACAGGAGAAATGAGGGAACTGGAAAGTTGGGATCAAGGGAAAGTTACAGAGGGCAGGAAGAGACTCCCTCCATAGTGGCATGGTTCCTTCACGCACGCTCCTTCCACTCGCCAGGTGACACGAGACTTTCCAGCTGTCAAATTCTTCTCTACCCCATGACTCGAACCACAGCCACACATCAATATCACTGTATTCCCATTGCCCAATCCCTCTTCAGAAATGTGTTTAAAATCTGGCTTTCCCAAATCTTGTTTCTCTGTCAAGAAGCATAGAGAGCAGTAGGTTCTGTGATCATTCCTTGCCTTTGGATTGTAGCTGAGCTGGTTTACTTCCTTAAAATCTGAGGGGATGGAAGAATTTGGCAATAAATCCAGCAGAAAATAAGTCTGAAACCAGTTCAGTTTCTTTCAGGTTTCCTGCTTCCCAGTTTATAAGCCTTTTTCAAAAGCACGGCCGCTGTCCCACGTGAATAAGTTTTATTCTTGGGAAAATAAAACTATGCACAAGGTAAAATCAAGCTCCTTGAGTCTTTCTGAATATTTTTCCTCTTTCCTTTACTAGGCTACACAGTGTCTGTTCCTAAAGCCCAAAGCAGAAGTCTCTCTAGATACGCAATCTTTATCTATCCTTTTCCCTCTGCAAGTGACTCCTAGTCCACGTATCCATAATACATGTGGGTTTATATTCTCTGTTATCTCAGTAATGAGCTTCTGTGAATGTGTTTTCAGTTTCATGTGTTTCTGTTCACACTTGCTTTAATTAACTGTGTGAAGTTTTCATTACCAATATAAAATAAGCAGTAAACCTCTCAAGAGACATACTCTTTTGGCTTGGTTTGAATTCTTAATTCCTGTCTAATTAGAACTGCTATCGGCAAAAACCTTAGCAGTAAAACTTCTGTTTGAAACTCGGTTTAAAACCATACATGTTTAGTTCTAAACATGGCTGAGACACCTACTTTGGGTCTGTCTACAAAGGAATTTAATAAAATTGCTTAAAAAATTTGTTCTGAATGCTCCCGAAAGCCGGGTCAAAGTTGGTTATTCAACATATTAATCTCACTCACTTTCCCACCCCACCTCATATTGTTACCTGTTTGTAGCACTCACAAGGTCCCATCCAAGACTAGTGCCCCATTGTAAAAGACCTTTGCTACCCTAAAGCGCTCACAGTCTACATCAGTGGTGTCCAAACTTCTTAGCTTGAGTCACAGAGGCGCCTGCCCCCACTCCACCCCTTCCCCCAAGGCCCCATCCCCACCCTGCCTCTTCCCACCCCTGCTCAACCCTGCCCCACCTCTTCCAGCCCCGTTCCGCCCTCTCCCCTGAGCGCGCCCCACCCTCACTCCTTCCCCTCCCACCCAGCGCCTCCTGCACACGTGGAACCGCTGATCAGGATGGGCGAGAGGTGCTGGGAGTGAGGGGAAGGTGCTGATCGGCAGGGCTGCTGGCAGGCAGGAAGCGCTGGGGGAGGAGGAGGAGCTGATCAGTGGGACTTTTTTCCCCATGGGTGCTCCAGCAAGAGGGCAAGGTGAGATGAGGGAGTGACTGGTGCACACTGCTCTCCTGCTATCCCCAGACGGTGTATGTTTGCTTTGGGACCATAGTCCATTGGCACAAGGTTAAGTAGCCTCTAGGCTGCTTAGAACATTCCTGGTCCACACAGAGCAGCTGGAGATGAAGCAGTGGGAAAGGCAGTGCCCCCGACCTCTATCCTGTAGTGAGTGGGCTGACTCAAACACCTCTGCTTTAAACCTTTCAGAGTTAAATTCTCTCCCAAGCCTCATCAGTGACCAGTGCGTCTCAGTTTTGCCAAATGTGCTCTATAGGTTAGAGATGCCACATCAGCCTGCTGTAGCCCCGAGACAGGTTATGGGAGTTCATGCAAGTGCCTCTTTTCTCCTGTATTGCCTAGTTTTTCAAAGTTCTACCCTTTGGGATCTCAAACAATAAACATGTGCAAAGCCAAGGAAGTGAGTTAAAAGAAAAGAACTTTCTCTGTAGGCTTTAGTGGGTTTTGACGACTGAGACGTGTGGTGTATGCGGGAACATTGCTCTATGTACAGCTAAGTGATTCCTAGAGGGGCTGGCAGTTGTGAGACCTAACAGAGGCGAAACTATGTCGTTTTAAGCTACTAATGTGCCTCTTAGCTTAGCTATTGGAACATTCAGCACATACTTCTAAAGCTACTGGAATTTTATTAAATGCCTATGCAGGTCACCTTTTCCTTGGGGCTTACAGTGCTTACCCAGTTACTCCATAACCTTTTAAACAGAACTTGCATTCTCTTTTAT
Source organism: Mauremys reevesii (assembly GCF_016161935.1). NCBI lineage: Eukaryota > Metazoa > Chordata > Testudines > Geoemydidae > Mauremys > Mauremys reevesii. The sequence continues at coordinate 94,544,267 of NC_052626.1, forward strand.
AGTGACAGCTGCAGGGAGCAAACTAAAAAGGAGGATTCTATACATTGGCCCTTTTTCTCCCTGTCCCCTTATCTCCACTCGCCACCTCCTTTCTCGTGTTCCTTTCCCTGCCATCTTCATTTCATGGAAAAAATGGACAACCTAATTAAGTATTTAAGCAGCAGCAGCTTTCCCTATAGAACCCATGTCTCTTGCAGGGGGTGCTTTTCATGCTGCTCAGATGTGTCTGTGTTTGTTGCTCCTTGGGTCACCAATTCTTTCCTTAAAATCCTGCCTACCTATTTATCTGTGTTCATCTGGACTCTCCCCTGGAGCCAAAGACTATAAAGGAAGTAACAGAAAATACCCCTTTTCCTTTCTCTCCCTTACCCTTTTGTCTCCCCTCCCTCCCGCCAAATCTCTTCATAGGTAAGGAAAGGTGGACTATCAAACTGCTCCCTCTGCAACAAATTCAATTGATCATCCTTTCCTTTGGGTTAGCAGGTGGGTTCAAAAGCCTGCAAATATCTAAGCAGTGCCACTTCTTTAGTGCCTCTTCTTAAAGGGCTCTCTGACAAGCAGACGTTTTTTAAAGTAGGTCGGTCTTGCTGGCCCAATTGAAGGTTTTGGAGATCCTCCTCAAGGACAGCGGCTTATCTAGTTGTTGTTATGCTGGAGCTGGGCATGACAGCAAAGGAAAGGTTGTGTTTAACAGGAGTTTAGAAGCCTGAAGTTACATCCTGTCTAAAGTAATAGCCAGGGCTGAATAAATTCTCAGAATGAAGGCTGAGGTGTTTGTAGCAAACTAAAGCTCCAGGGCTGAAGGATTTATTAGCCCAGGGTAGGGAAAGAGAGTCAGACTCTTGCTTATGATAGCTGATACATATTGAACCACTTGACTCTATATGGCGAGGCGAGGCTACATAATTAGGGATACAGATTCAGAAATCCTGATGTGAGACTGTGTTTTAGCATAAAATTATTTCAGAAGATTTTTAACTGTGTTTCTGGCATGACACCCAAGCATTTGGTAGCTCTGCAACACATTCCCGCAGCTCAGAAAATACGTCATTCAGCAAGCTTGGCTGCAGATGCTCCTCTTGTCTGCCAGGGGCTACTGTGGTGCCTGCTCTACAGCAGCCAGGCAGCCTTTCCCCATGCTGGATCTGGTGGCAGTGTGGGGACAGAAGGTTGGGGGGGGGCAGTACTGGCCCCTCCATGCCCCCAACTACACTGAGTTTTGTGCAACTCCCTGTGCTATCCCTGCCGTGGCTTGGGGCAGGGTATGTTTACCATAAGTGGTTACATGCAAATTAATTGAAAATGTGGAAAGTTACTTATTAAATTACTTGTTTTAAACACCGTGCTTCAAACTGCACAAAACTTGGCCACTCTGCACTTCATTTCTAAAGTGTTTAAATATCAGCATTGTTATGGATGTGAGAAGGCCTGAAATTTAACTTCCAAAGATACAGTGCGCGTCTTTCACACTGCATTGTTCTATGAAATCTCATTCATTCCTTTATAGCCACTTTTAGAAAGAAAGAAAGAACTTAAACAAAAATGAACTCATCACACAAATTTCAGTTTGATTTTAATTATATTACTGCCAAGAAATTAGAAGTTAAATCTGCAATTTCATCTGTGTGGTTTGTTTTTGGGGGGATTGTTGTGCATAAATTATAAGCTCTTTAGGAACTGTCGTTTTTGTTCTCTGTTTGTACAGCACATAGCACAATGGGGTCCTGGTCCATGACTGGGTCTCTAAGGGTTACCCAAATGCTTATAAATAATAACAACAATGAACTAATATATGATTATGCAGCATGGACTGCATCACCTAGGCCTACCGGGTGGATTTTAAAATCTCTGTAACGTTATGCTGAATACATTTTTTGAGTTTTAATAAGTTTCTGAGTTAAGGTATTGGGCTTTTCTTATTACAGTTTACTCTTTTGTAAACCAGTTTGTACCACCATTCTTACAGTTCCCTAAGAGTATTACTAATTGTTTCCTTCACAGCGATTCATCCCTTGTATTTCAGTTCGTTTGCATTCATGTTTTGGCTTGTAAAGCTTGGAAATTTTTGTGGGGTAGAGCTTTGTCAAGGCTAAAACATGCCTTTTACGTATTACATTCTTTTATAGCTTCAGAAAGCTTTATTGATAGGTAAGTTGTTCTCAGGTTCTTGTAAGTAGTACTTTAATTGGTTAGTTTCCTGAAGAACAGTTTTATTGTTTATTCATTTCAAGGAGTGAAGTGCTAACAGAAGCTGAAATAACAATGCATGTTCTGATGCCACTTAAAACATTAAGAGTATTCGATGCTATTTTTTTAAAAAGAGAGTGTTTACTGTACACGTTGGTATATGATTTACTCAGGCTGCTTATACATAGTCTTCCAGAGATGTTTTGTCTTTATTTTTTTTAATTTTAAAACAAGTACAAGAAAGATGACTGATGTTTTTAAAGCAAAGATATTGTGAGACAGGCTATGAGGTAAGATTCAAAATTTTTGTTTGTTTTGCTAGAGGAAGATGATATGATACTCAGGAATGTGAAACTTTTAAGGACTTTCAGTGACAGACTGGATATAAAAATACATTGTGTGCTGGACTGTTTGGTTAATAAGGTTAGCTGACATTTATTTACAAGTATCAGAGGGGTAGCCGTGTTAGTCTGGATCTGTAAAAGCAACAAAGAATCCTGTGGCACCTTATAGACTAACAGACGTTCTGCAGCATGAGCTTTCGTGGGTGAATACCCACTTCTTCAGATGCAAGACAGTATTTATTTACAGTAAGTTCAAAAGTGTTCTCCTTGCCTTGTTCTCGAATTACAGGTGAGTGTCCTCACGGATCAGGTGGAGGCCCAAGGAGAGAAAATCCGGGACCTAGAAGTCTGTCTTGAGGGGCATCAGCTAAAACTTAATGCTACTGAAGAAATGCTTCAACAGGTAAAGTCTAGTGTGGGAGGATTCTTATGCAATCTCTTTCAAGATGGAGGAACATGTATCTGAATCTGTTATGCCCTGAGTAAATGGACATAGAACAGTTTTGTCTCCTTTTATTGTGTCTGTTGCCTTGAATGATATTTTCATACTACATTTGTTTGCTTTCCTGGTGTACATGGATTTTACTGGTCTGTTGTATAACACTGTAAGCAGTAGGCATGTAAAATGAAGCCACTGTATAGTATTCAGAATAGTCAAACAAATTAAGCTGGAGGAGGGCTGGAGAGATGGTTGAATAACTTGTTAGACAACTTAAATATAATAACAAAATACCAGTTTCTGTAGGGCTTAATTCTATAATGTGTACTGCTTTAAACTGTGTCTGCTTTCATGTGGTTGGGTTTGAAGTTGAGTTTTAAACTCATTTGAGGTTGAAATGAATTAGGCTAAAATTTTCTTTATTCATTTTTAAGAGCTTTCTTTTTCTCTTCTCAAAGAGAGCTACTGTATAAAGCTGTTTTTCCCTTACTTCTAGCCATGTGCTTGCAAAACCACAGTTCACTTTCAGTTTGCTGTTCAACTTAACTCATCCATGCCATTTCACAGCAGGGGATGAGGGAGTAGAATACACCATAAAGTAAATATAGTTAAGCATTTCATACAGCCGTGACAGTTTCGGAGTGACAAAGATTATGAAGAAGTTGCTCTCTGCAGTTTTCCATGCCTACCAACGAGAGGTACTGGAAATGCTGAGTGTCTGCAGGTAATTTAGATTATTGATATTTAGGAAAAGAGTAGAGAATTTAAATAGGTCTTAAAATCAAGGCTGTAGATTTCTAGGACAAAATTATTGGTAAGCTTATTTGCTTTGATCTTATCCAAGTGTTATATACACTTAGTTTTAGATAATACAAAATAGGTATGACTTTAAATTATTACTGCGTTGTCTTCATTTATATAGACATTCTCCATGTTTATGGTAATAGTGTTTCTGGTACACAAATATTAGGTAAACAGTGGCACTATGCATATAGTAAAGTTGGTTCATGTCTCTCTTTAAAATCATAATTTTCATATGCACATCTTAGCCAACATGGTTTCTTGGTAATATTAATGGTCCCAAACTTTTTAAGCTGGGGGAAGTTGGATTCACCCATATAAACCTAGCTGAATTTTGAAAAATGCCAATTTTAACACCTATGATTTTCTATTCAGAAGGTGAATCTCTGGAAAAGAATGGCAGCTATTAAGAATGTGAAACATCAGAAATAGAATACAAGCATTCCTAGTCCGATCAGAGAGGATTTTTTTTCTAGATCAGTGGGGGGTGGAGTCCAGGTGCTGGGGGAGTGGGGCTTGGTGGGACCGGGGGTCTGAGTGCAGCTGGTTGGGACTCAGTGGGGTGGGGGTCCAAGTGTGGGGACTTGGTAGAGTGGTGCAGGAGGGATGGGGCTCAGTGGGGTGGAGGTTCAAGTGCGAGGTGCTCGGGGGTGGGGGTCTGGATGCATGGAGGTTGGGCAGATGGGAGGGGGGGCAGCTCTCCATACAGTGATCCCTCCACCATTGGCTGGGGAGCAGTGGGGGCAGCCAAGGAAGGTTCCTGTGGGTGGGTCTCACCCAGTCCCTGCCCCAGGAGTGGCCTGTGCAGGGGAAGAGGAAGTCTCTCTGCAGCTGGTGCCCAGCGCACAGCAGGCTCCACTGGCCAAGGTTGTTCCCAGTCCTGCTCATCCCTTGCTCCTGGATCACTTCAGTAGTGAGCAAGAGAGACAAAATCTTGCACGCATGCCCAGTCGCACCCCCGGAGGTGGTAATTTATGACTGCGTGATGGAACAGGGGAGCTGGAACAATTTTTATAGTGGGAGTGCTGAGAGCCATTGAACCAAGCTGTAAAGCCTGTAAATAATGGAATCCACTTGAAGCCAGAGGATGTGGCAGCACCCCTAGTTCCAGCACTTATGCTTCTTGGCTGCTCCTGATTCCCAAACCAGACACACCTGCTCAGGACCACTGTCTGGGAGGGGCATGTGATTCAGTTATTCCACAGGGAAAGAATAAAATCTGCCAGGGACATTAGTTCTGCCCTTGTGCAGTGGTGCAGAATTCCCCCAAGAGTAAACATTATAGCTATTTAACTCTTGCGTAAGCTGAAGCACAGAGACTTTTAGACCCTGATTCTGCAATGAGTTACATATCAGTGGACCCTAACATCTTCACAGGGCTAACTGCAGGATCGGGCCCCAAGGGATTTAGCCAGGATCATACCACAAAGCAGGGAGAGAGACAGGAACAGATCGCAGGAGACCTGACTCCTAAGTCTATTGCATGCGGTATTTGCTTCGTTTAAATTAAACCTACACATTCTATACATGGTCTGCGTTTTTGTTACCACTTCTATTGTTTTTGGGTGGGAGCGTACAGTAAGGATAGGCATAAACTGGTGATTTATTTATTATTTTTTCAAACAGCGTATAGGACAGGAGTCTCTTTATGAATTAAACATTACGAAATTTTATCTTCAGTTTAATTTTCCAGACACTGACTTGTTAATTTAGGTCCCAGCTGTGCAAAGATTTATATATGTGCTAAATTTGTACTATGCAAGTTTTAGATTTTCAAAAGTATCTAAGGGAGGTAACAGTACAACTCCCCTTGCCATTCAGCGATACTTGTGTTGTTATCTCCCTTAGGTGTATTTGAAAATACCAGCCTTAATTTATAGTTGTATTGCTCAGCTACTGAATGGTGAACTGCATTGACTCTATCTTAGTGAATGTCAGTTCACTTTCTCTGCCTTTCTTGTGTTAAATAGTAAATGAAAAGGAAAAGATTATTCATGCTTGGAAAAACTTAACATGTATTAATAGAACCAATCTAAGCCAAAATGCAACGTGGATCAGCATGTTCACTGTTCTGAAAATAACAATAATGTATGTTGTTCCAGAATGCGTTCTGGCTTTTTAATTTTATTTTCTAACAGATAATACAATTTGAGTTTCTCCCAAAGTTACTTGTGCTCCAAAAGTGCTACACTTAGATGTTGTTGTCTATTTTTTTATTGAGCTTGCTTAGGTATGGTTTAATGAAGTTCCTTTAGTAAGATATCTGATTATATCACTGCAGCATCAGTATGTAATGCTACCCTAAAAAATACATACCAGCTGAACCTAGACTTGCAGAGACTCGCCCACGATGTAAGGGTGGGGCCATTGGCTAGGATCCTTTTGACTTATGATTTATGAGTGGTTATTTTGAACTCTGCTTTATAGCTACAGTGCAAACACTTTACAAACAGTGGTTTAAAAATAAGCTACTCTTTATGTATTAGTAGTATGCAAAATTTCCTTCCATTTCTTGTAGAGGATGACAAAGCAGAGTGTAGTGAAACAGCTCAGGTGCTGGAGAGTAGTCTTACATGCAACTGTGTCAAGATCAACTTCTTATGTTTTCTTGAAGAAACTTGTAATGGTGGTTCTGCTTTTACTAGGGCTTGATTCATAACTCAAGAGCTGTACCATGGGTCTGTTTCAAAGTCAATTGAAGACAATAGGAGTCTTTGAATTGATTTCAGTGGGTTTTGGATCAAGCATTAAATTTAGAAAACATGTATTCTGTCTTGTGAGAAATGAAGAAGCGGGACATGGGTGTGATTGGGGTATTTTTTCTTCTTTTTCCCCCCTTCTTTTTAAACCACTTAACATATAAGACTTTTCAAAAATCCATTGAAATCAGTGGAAAAACTTCTGTTGACTTTAGCACTTTGGATAGGCCCTAAATATACATCCCATTCTGACTGAGAGGAAATTCATCCTGAAGTGCTGAGAGTAGCTTAACGTTTGTTTTGATGTGTGAATTCAATACTAGAGATTTTTGAGTCTATCCTCTTTGTCAAAAATAAATAAGTAGGAGAGAAGAGAGTTTTGGCAGTTCCAGTGCAGGTCTTTGTTTTAGACAAAGCTTTAGTTCATAGATAGATAGATAAACATTTTGTAGTTATATTGTCCATCTGTAGGTAAATTATAAAGGGTGAGACAAGGTGCAGAATCTCTGCTCTGACTCACTACTGAAGATTGTCTTATTGTCTAATTAGCCTTGAAAGTGACTATCCAAGATTGACCAAGGCTGTGGTAAACTTAATCTTCCAAGAGCAAGAAGGACTTGATTCCTCAGGGCTAGTCTTGCTTTTCAGCATGTTGTGCTCCTCCCTCGTATCAGTCTCAATGCCTAGCTATGCTTTGACCATTTGATTCCACCTGTCATCCATAGCAATCCTGCATTTGGCATATGATCAGCAATAGTCAATTCCGAGGACTCCATGTAGTTTGTTCAAAAGGTCTCCATAACATTATGACAAGAGGTGTTTCCCATGAGGTCTATTGCCAAAGAGTCTTGGATCAGGCAGACTGTCTTCAGTACACTATCGCTTAAGAATATAAATTGAAAATAAAGATCTGAACACAAATGGGTCTGTATTTATGTCCTTTCTCCTCTTGGGGTGAGATTCTGGCCAAACCATTTCATAGGTTTAAGAAGCAGGGGGAGGGTGTATGGAACTCTGTCCTTGCTTGTGTTTTTGAAAGGGCTGGCCAGGATACCATTGGAGAGCATGGTTTCCCCACAAGCACTAGGGGCTTTAAAAAATGCAGGGAGAAATGGTGCAAGGGCAGCAACTTTTGTGCGTGATCCACTGTAGCCTGTAATTATTTCATTCTCGCTATCATCTTTCCTGTACACGAGGGGGCCAGATTCCTATCTAAGTTACAGTGGTGTAAATCTGGAATAACTATTCACCTCATGGGGGTTTTGCTGCCCAGAAAGGGTCATGCTGTCAAATTTCAATTACCCAAGATACCAGAATGCAGACAAGTTTCAACACTTCTTTACAATTTGCAGCAAGTACTTGCAGTAGCTGGCTTGGTGGAAGCATTTTAAATGGTGATATATTCTGTGCTTTTTTGGTTGTTAATAAGTTTATAGTAGCAAACTGGCTAATCATGTGGCTGTTTGCATAGGTGAGCATTGCACACCTTTTGCTAGTTTACATTTAATATAGGTACTGCTTTGTTCTTCACACATATATGCAAAGACTATTCAAATAGTCTGAGTATTGGTAAGTTCAGTGCTTTCCATTTGCTTGGCTATAGAATGTGCAAATGGTGAATCAGAGAGCTGTAATTTGCTGTCTGCTACTGTTGTGCACCATTTCATGGAGATTACACATGTACGTTGCTCTCAGCTGTGTTTTGAGTTAAGCGAATATCTTATTTCTACCACAGCTGACACACAGCACTTGAAAAGTGCAGTCCTCATTAGTGGTGGTTCTTGCTGAATTTTGCTAACCAGGTAGGTCTCTGACCATTTTGTTTCAAAACTGCTTTAAGTAAAGATTAAAAGTACAAACTGACTCTTCAGCGGAGTATTTCACACCATGTATTTGTGCAGAATAGTTTTTCTTAACTAACTGAGAATCTTCTCTGTGATTTCTCTATTGATGTATATAGCATGACTTTCCTTCTATTCCTATGGGCTACTGAATATCCTGGAACTTACTATACTTACTTTATTTTGGGCTATATAGACACTCTGCAGAGGCCTTTTTTCTAAATTATCCTATTTCATTTAAAACCTTCTTATAACAGCTTTACAAGATATGTACTTTTCCAAGCCAGCTAAATCTGCTGTGTGAATTTGAAAGTGAGCAATAGCACATGCCCAGATTTAGTTCGAATTATTAAAAGGCATGTTTTAATGTAAAAATCAAAAATGCTAATTTATACAATGTACTCTGAGCATTTCAGAAATAAATCTGCACTTAGAAATAAGATGTATGTTTTAGGTTTGCTGTGCATTGATCTGCACGGTGTACATAATGTAACAGCTTGTGCATGGTTTTTCCTTATAATAATTCTGCTCTGGAATAATATTTTTCTTAGTTTTAAGAGGTAAAAGTCACCTTTTTAAACAAGTTACTTTGTTGACCAGTTAAAAAAAATACTAATTAAATTTTATAAAAGAAGACATCTTTGTAGAATATGTTCTATTTTTACACTGGACTTTGACTCTTTAAAGATCCTCCTAAAACCTCTGTAGCCCAAATTACCCTTCTGCATCTCATGTATTATCTTTTTTACTTGAAAACCAACAACACAAATTTGTATTTTCTTTTCTTACAACTGCATATTTATTCAAGCTGGTTTCAAATTGCATTTATACCACTGAAGTACTCTATAATTTCTCTGTAACAAAATGGGTTGTATTCTGCGACTGAACTGTTCACTAGAAGCATCTGCTAGAAGATTAAAGTAATTGCTTCCAGATGGTATCCATTTCAAGAATTTTAAACTGCGCTTTCTATCAAACCAAAAGTTATAGACTTTCTAGATCCAGGACAGAACCTCAGCTGGTGTAAAATAGTCACTTATTACATTGAATAGCACCTTATTGCTCAAACAGAACCATTAAAGTCAACATGGGACTACTGAATGGATAAGATATACTGTTCTACACGAGTAACTGTGGCAAAATCTTTCATAAGGAAATACTATACAGTGTAGTCTAAGGAAAGATCTTGTATTGCATCGATGCACAGGTTTTTGATACAGAATTTTTTTTAAGTGGTGTTCCTGCTGTATCATGTTCCTTAACAATAATAAAGAAACTTCAAACTGATGTCAAACTCAAAAAGTACTTTAAACATTTCAGTTAAACAGTCAAACTAAGGTTTATATATGGGAGCCAAAGTGCAACAGTTGCAGCAGACCTGGTGCTCTAGCCTTTTTAATATGTTGTTGATTACTTCATACCAAGTTCACAATAAGATACAAAGCTACATAAGAACGACCATACAGGTCAGACCAATGGTCCATCTAGCCCAATATCCTATCTTCCAACAGTGACTGGTGCCAGATACTTCAGAGAGAATGAATGAAACAAGACAATTATCAAGTGATCCATCCCGTTGTCCAGTCTCAGCTTCTGGCAGTCAGAGGTTTAAGGATACCGAGAGCATGGAGTTGCATCCCTGACCATCTTGGCTACTAGCCATTGATGGATCTATCCTCAGTGAGCTTATCTAATTCTTTTTTAAACCCAGTTATATGTTTGGCCTTCACCACACAGCAACAAGTTTCACAGGTTGACTGTCCACAAAAAGTACTTCCTTATGTTTGTTTTTAAACTGCTGCCTATTAATTTCATTAGGTAACCCCTAGTTCTTGGTTTATGCAAGGGGTAAATAAGACTTCCCTCTTCAGTTTCTCCACGCTATTTATGATTTTGTAGACCTCTTTCTGTATCCCCCCGTTAGTTGTCTCTTTTCTAAACTGAACAGTCCCAGCGCTTGTCTACACATACAGCATAGCAGCACAGCTGCACCACTGTAGTATTTAGTGAAGAAACTAAAGATCTTTATGGACCCTGCTATTTCCTTCATTCCATTGTTTAAACTGAACTTTGATTTCTAGCCTTTGTTTCTAACCTTTTAATCCATGATTTACTAATTCATGACCGGACCCTCACTCTTATACCATTACTGCTTAGTTTGCTTAAGAGCCTTTGGCGTGTGTCCTTATCAAAGGCTTTCTGAAAGTCCAACTATCCAATATAAATTGAACCTCCCTTGTCCCCATGCTTGCTGACATCCTCAAAAAATTACAATAGATTGGTGAGGCTTGATTTCTCTTTACAAAAGATGTGTTGACTGTTTCCCAACATATCATGTTCGTTTATGTGTCTGATAATTCTGTTCTTTACTATAGTTTCAACCAGTTTACTGGTACTGAAGTTATTTATTACTGCCACTAATTCCTCTAATTCAGTGGTCCCCAACCTTTTTCATCTGGCGGGCACCAGACAAAGGTGTGTACTGGCCGGCGGAAGCATCCAAAATAATGCAAAATAAAAATTTATTTCATTTTGGCGGCATCGCCGATGACGCCACTTTAGCCACACAAGCAGCGCCAGAGGTATAGAGGTATGCACTTACTTCGGGCGGCATTTCTGATGCTCGCGCCGCTGCCGGCGCGCGGCGGAGGCGGCCTGCTCGCTGCGGGGGCCTGCTCTAATTACTGTCTTTAAAAAAATCTTCTATATCTTGATGTCTTCTCTTCTGATGATCAGATAGATTATTTAATATATTGGCATACTTACATTTTTTCTTAGTTTGTTTCATTCATCTTTTGGGTTCTTTCTTCCTTGGGAATGCTTCATCTGATCTTATTATTATATTTTATGTCATTTACTCCTTTTTGTAAAAACCTTCATTGACACTTCCGTCTGTCACAGCCAAAGAAAGATTAAAAAAGAAGAAAGAATGGCTCAGGGAAGGTGATCTCTGACTGATGTGAAGCATCTGCTGATGCAATGCAATGGGTTTATCTTCCTTTCCTTTTATCTTCGCTCCTCAATTGTCAGTGCCTCGGCACTGTCCAGGCAGGCAGCCTGCTTGCTGTGTACAGGCTTCCTGCTGTATAGCAATTTTTTTTTTGTGTCAATTTTTTTGCTCTTTGCTTTTTTTTTTTCTTCTAGACTTTTTTTTTCTACACTTGACTTCATTTACACTATGACTCTATTTTTTTTATACTTTTTTCTTTTTTTTTTTAAAATTTGACTTCTTGTTTTTTTGTTTTTTTTTTTTTTTTTGTTTTTTTTGTTTTTTTTTTTTTTTTTTTATTTTTTTGTTGTTTTTTTTTTTTTTTTTTTTTTTTGTTGTTTTTTTTTTTATTTTTTTTTTTTTTTTTGTTTTTTTTTATTTTTTTTTTTTTTTTTTATTTAAATTTTTTTTTTTTTTTTTTAAAATTTAAAGTTACAGTAGTAAAACCTGTGCCAGTTTGGGGTGATAAATACTTCTGGACAGTGATCCTTTACAAGATGCTGTAGTTGTGGTGCTTTATCCTTGCTTTCCAGGAAGACTGAAAAGTGTAAGGATAACTTTTATATTTTATATATTATAAAGATTTTGGCTCACAGTTTTGAAAACAGAATTTGTGGTGTAAAAAGCAGTTACTACTGAAATGATATATTGAGTAATTCTTGGAACAAAGTTTCTGAACAACATTACATCAATAAAATATTAAACTATAAATACTGAAACAAACAAAAGAGGAAATAATCAGATGTAACTCGGTGAAATAATTCACGGTACGTCTACACTACGGGATTATTCCGAATTTGCATAAACCGGTTTTGTAAAACAGAATTTATAAAATCGGGTGGAGCGCGGCCATACTAAGCACATTAAATCGGTGGTGTGCGTCCATGGTCCGTGGCTAGCGTCGATTTCTGGAGCGTTGCACTGTGGGTAGCTATTCCCTAGCTATCCCATAGTTCCCGCAGCCTCCCCCGCCCCTTGGAACTTCCGGGTTGAGATCCCAGTGCCTGATGGGGCAAAAATCATTGTCGCGGGTGGTTCTGGGTAAATGTCGTCAGTCACTCCTTCGTCTGGGAAAGCAACGGCAGACAAGCATTTCGCGCCTTTTTCCCCTGGATTGCCCTGGCAGATGCCATAGCATGGCAATCATGGAGCTTGTTTTGCCGTTTGTGACTCTCACCGTATGTGTACTAGATGCCGCTCACAGAGGCGATTCAGCAGCGCTACACAGAAGCATGCTTTTGCTTTTGCATGACAGCAGAGATGGTTACTAGCCATATTGCACCATCCAAACCCTTCCATAAATTGGAACTGAGGATCATCATGGCTACCAGTCCTTTTGTACCATTTGCTGCTAGTGCCCCTGGCCGATCAGCCAGGGGCGCAAAAGCCAAGATTGGTTACTAGCCATATTGCACCTTCCATCATTTTGTACCATTTGCTGCTGTCATAAGTGCCCGATCAGCCAGGGGCGCAAAAGCAAAAATTGGGAATGACTCCCTGAGTCAATCCCTCCTTTTTGGTATCTAAAAATAGAATCAGTGCTGCCTAATATGGGCAAGTGTACTAGAGAACCACCGTATCATAGAACCAGAGGGCACAGCTGCTCTGTGTCAGAGCCTGCAGAAATTATGATCTGTATGCTATTCACAGGGGGTGCTCCTGTAACAACCCCACCTGTTGATTCCGTTCTTCCCCCAGCCTTTCTTGGCTACCGTAGCATTGTCCCCCCACTTGTGTGATGAATTAATAAAGAATGCAGGAATAAGACACACTGACTTGTTAGTGAGAAATGAGTGGAAGGCAGCCTCCAGCTGCTATGATAGTCCAGACAGGACATTAAGCAGTGTGTAGGAGAGAAGCCCAGCATCCCACTGCTAGTCCAGGGGCAACTGAATCTTTTCTTTACACATGAAGGGTGGGGGCTGATGGAGCTCAGCCCCCTGTTGCTATGATGAGGATGGTTACCAGCCATATTGCACCATCCATCCACCAGAAAAAATTAGGGCCAATAGGCTGATGACGAGGACGGTTACCAGTCCTTTTGTACCATCAGCTGAGGCTGATGATGAGGATGGATTTCCATCTTTTTGTACCATCAGCCACCCATGGCGGGGGGGGGGGGGAGCAAGGATGTTGGTGTTGAGTGCTGCACTATCGCGTCTATCTGCAGCATTCAGTAAAGATAGGGTGACATGTAAAAGAGTCAGAGGCAGGATATACCGTTCGCGTCGGGGGTGGGTGGGGGGTGGGTGAGTAGATTGCCAAGCTATGCCCTGACCCGCGGACACTGTGTTTGACCCTAGAAGCATTTGGAGCTCAGCCAAGAATGCAAATACTTTTCGGAGGCTGCAGGAACTGTGGGATAGCTTCAGTCCTCCAGTCCATGAGCATCCATTTGATTCTTTGGCTTTCCGTTACGCTTGTCACGCTGCAGTGCGCTGAGTCCCTGCTATGGCGTCTGTCTGGAGATTTTTAAAAAAGGATTCTGAATTTCATCTTCTGTAACGGAGCGCTGATAGAACGGATTTGCCTGCCCTTACAGCGATCACATCCGCATGGTCCATGCGGGAGCTCTTTTTTTATTTTGATTTCCGACTGCATCGCCACCCGTGCTGATCGGAGCTCCACGCTGGGCAAACAGGAAATATTCAAAAGTTCGCGGGGCTTTTCCTGTTTACCTGACCACTGCATCCGAGTTCAGATTGCGGTCCAGAGCGGTCACTGGTGCACTGTGGGATAGCTCCCGGAGGCCAATACCGTCGATCAGCGTCCACACTAACCCTAATCCGATATGTTAATACCGATACTAGCGTTACTCCTCTCGTTAGGGAGGAGTACAGAAACCGGTTTAAAGAGCCATTAAAATCGATATAAGGTGCCTCCTAGTGTGGACGGTTTTGGCGTTAAATCGGTTTTACGCTCCTAAAACCGATTTAAACGCCTAGTAGCAGACAGATGCAACACTTTGAGGGATGCATAGGCAGAGGCATAAAACATGACGTTCCTGTTCTGTTTATTTTCCTGTCTGTGCCCAAATACCTTTTACAATGTCAGCAAGAATGGGCACAACTGTGGGAACAGTGGGTGGTTTAGATACTTGCTGCTGCAGCACAGATGACAGTCAATTACTATTTTTAATCCAGACAATATTCTCCACCAGATTAAAAGAATGTTGAGGTGGATTAAATTTGGGTTTTAAATAAATAGTGACTGTGTAACTTTAAAAATTTTGCTTGCTTTGCTTTTTCAAAATCCTTCCTTGCTTCTAAACCATATTATACATACATAATAATTTTGAACCAGATTCTGATCTCAATAACATCAGTGTAGATCCAGAGTAGCTATGCTGACTTCAGTGAAATTCCTCTGAATTTATCCCATGCAAGTGAGATCAGAGTCTAGCCTCCTTTCTTTAGTACCCCATTTCAGATTTGGGATAAAATTTTCAAAATATGCCTATGTGGTTTAGGAGCTGACATTCTATTTTTAAAGGTTACTTAGGCCATTGTTTTTAAAGCAGGTTTAGGCTCCTAAAAGAATACATCACTCTGGAGAATGAGACAGAGGTGTACCTAACTACATTAGGTGCTTTTGAAAATTCTATCCTTTGTCATCTTATTTTCTTGGCTTTGACTGCCATGGAAATTGAAAGGTGTGAGGAGATAAATCTTAAGAAATGGATGTTTTCCAAACATGACACGAGACTGGTATGGGAATCACTTTTGCTATTTCTATCCAAAGCATGCCATGCTCTGCCATAGATTTCTAATACTTCAAAAAAATAAACTCAGCTCGCTTGCTTAAGCAAAAGCCTTGGCCAAATGTTTCTAGTTTAGTATGTGGCTCAGTTTAGACATTGTCTTCTGTGCTGGATTCCAGTTAGATCACATCACTTTCCATTCAACATTGTTCACTTTGCAGCATGCATACATTTCCAAAATTAACAGTTGCTACACTGTGCAAAGAAAACTTTCAGGGTACATTTCATGTGATAGGAAAGAAGTTGCCTGTCTCTGTTAATACAGCAGCTGAAGTGGATTTCTTAAGCCTTTTGCGGGATTCCATGTTGCGGAACATATATT
Source organism: Mauremys reevesii (assembly GCF_016161935.1). Lineage (NCBI taxonomy): Eukaryota > Metazoa > Chordata > Testudines > Geoemydidae > Mauremys > Mauremys reevesii. Next base: position 94,559,649 of record NC_052626.1, read on the forward strand.
TTGCTGAATAATGCGTATAAAAAGCTTTTTCAATCTAAATTATTGCATTGTAATATTAAAATCAATCTCTGTCTGGGTAAGTGTTCTGGAATTCAAGCGCTCAGCCACAGGACTGCAGAAAACTATGAAAATATTTTATCTGATGCACTGTTTTTTCTACTGTGTCATCTGAAGATTTGTGTAGGATTATGTCCTTGTGCTTATTCAGCCTCCACATACTCCTCCAGCTTGATGTCTTGGCCATGAAACAGCTCAGACACAAACATTCTCCTGAAAAAAATATTCTCTAGTAGCTTACATGGAAGAACATTTAGGAAAAATAGCTGCAAAATTCATTGACATCCTTGGAAGGATACACACAGTGGAGGGGGTAGAAAAGGCTGCTTTCCTCTTACGTTTGCAGTCAAGTTGCTTTGTTTTGCTGTTGCAGAAAAATCATCTCTTTTCAGCTATTTTCTTCTGCATAGAGAATTCTGGTGAACTTGAAAATGTTTTCACTCTAATATTTTAATAAATCTGTCACAATTCCAGTAATAACATATATAATAATTATTTTTTCCAACAGTAATAAATGCCTATTTCAAACTTGTCTGCAATGCCACATGTTTTTTAAATTATAGACAGCGAGTGCATAAGAACAGCCATACTGAGTCAGACCAGTTGTTCATCTAGCTCAGTATCCTGTCTTCTTACAGTGGCCAATGCCAGGTGCTTCATGCAATGAAATGAACAGTCCAGGGCAATTATCAAGAGATCGATCCCCTGTCGTCCAGTCCCATCTCCTGGCAGTTGGAAATTTAGGGACACCATGGGGTCGCATTCCTGACCATCTTGGATAACTGCCATTGATGGACCTATTCTCTGTGGACTTATCTAATTCTTTTGGCCTTCATCACATGCCATGGCAACAAGTTCCTCAGCTTGACTGTGCATTGTGGGAGGAAATGCATCCTTATGTTTGTTTTAAACTTGCTGCCTATTAATTTCATCAGGTGACTCTTAGTTCTTGTGTTATGTGAAGGGGTTAATAACGTTTTCCAATTCACTTTCTCCATACCATTCATGATTTTGTAGACCTTCCTCTTCTTTTTTGTGGACCCCCCCCTCCCAATTTATCTTGGTTATCTCTTTTCTAAACTGAGCAGTCCTAGTCTTTTTAATCTCACCTCATATAGAAGACATTCCATACCCCTAATCATTTTTGTTACCCTTCTCTGCACCTTTTCCAATTGTAATATATCTTTTTTGAGATCGGGCGATCAGAACAGTATGCAGTATCCAAGTGTGGGCACACCACAGATTTATATAGGGGCATTATTTTCTGTCTTATTATCTATCCCTTTCCTAATGGTTCCTAACATTCTGTTACCTTTTTTGACTGGCGCTGCACATTGAGTGGATATTTTCAGAGAACTTTCCACGGTGACTCCCAGTGGTAACAGCTAATTTAGAACCCATCATTTTGTATGTATAGTTAGGATTATGTTTTTCAATGTGCATTACTTGCACTTATCAACATTGAATTTCATTTGCCATTTGCTTGCCCAGTGTCTCAGTTTTATGAGATCCCTGTGTAACTCTTTGTGGTCCACTTTGGACTTAACTGTCTTGAGTAATTTGGTATCATCTGCAAACTTTGCCACCTCAGTGTTCACCCCGTTTTCCAGATCATTTATAAATATGTTGTACAGGACTGGACCTAGTACAGCTCCTCTGGGACCCTGCTATTTACCTCTCTCCAACTGTGAAAAATGACCATTTATTCCTACCCTTTGAATCCCATCTTTTAACAAGTTACTGATCCATGAGAGGACCTTCTCTCTTATCCTATGACTTCTTACTTTAAGAACCTTTGATGAGAGAACTTATCAAAGGTTTATTTAAGGACATTATATCAACTAGATCACCGTTGTCCTCATGCTTTTTGACAGTCTCAAAGAATTTTAATAGTTTGATGCATGATTTCCCTTTACAAAAGCCGTGTTGAGACTTGCCCAACGTACAGTATTTATTTATGTCTGATAGTTCTGTGATTTACTATAGTTCAACCTATTTGTCTGGTACTGAAGTTAGCTTACCGGCCTGCAATTACCAGGATCGCCTCTGGAGTCTTTTTTAGCTACTCTCTAATCATCTAGTATAGAGGCTGATATAAGTAATAGGTTGTTAATTCTGCAATTTCATATTTGAATTTCTTCAGAACTCTTGGGTCCTGATGACTTATTACTGTTTAATTCCTGTTTAATTTTTTAAAAATCCTTCAAAGTAAAATTTATTACGTTTTACAGTAAGTTACAATTTTTTTAAATTATACTTTTGAGTGAATGGTGGCTCTTAAATAAGATATAGAGTCATATTGAATTTGTATTGAAAGTGTAAATTCCTTGGGCAGGGACTTTTTTGTCCACATAAATGTTAGTAATACATTAGTTCACTGCTAGTGTTTTATACAAATAATAATAATTAGGGGGGAAAATCTGCTATTCTTTCAGGAGCTGCTAAGTCGAACGTCACTAGAGACTCAGAAACTAGATCTAATGGCAGAAGTTTCAGACCTGAAGATTAAGTTGGTTGGCATGGAAAAGGAACAGAGTGAATATGAAGAGAAGCAGAACAAAGCTGAGGTGAGTCTCACTTAGTTCCTTGTTTATTTTCTGATGCTCAGTCTCATGCATTATACTGTAGTTCTGAGAAGCCCTTGAGCTGAAATGCATGTGCAACAGCCATCTCCCGCTTACAATGCACTGTCTGTACCTTTGGTAATGTGCCCTAGATGCTACTGTATTTGTGTCTGTGTGTTTTCCTTTTTATACTTACTAATGTCAAAGGTTACTGTGCCACTTTAGTCAGACCCAGAGTCCATTCCAAAAAATGCATTAAAGTTGTTCATCACGTAACCCTTCCTCTTCCACGGAGCTGTGGGAGGGGGATGTAGGAATCCTTCCAAAGCCAACAATGCAGTTCTGCAGCTGCTGCTGCAGTTTCAGGTCTACCACAGCTGATGTGCCCCCCCATTTCTGCGGAGGGAATGGCCGGTGGCTCAGCGCAATCGTGGCCTGGTCCCATACAGCCGATCTTTACTGGTTCCGAAGCAGCCATGAACACCAGACCTGGGGGGGTCTTGCAGTTACACTGTAAATGTCAAATGAAGAGAAATCTTGGTGAAAAGAAATGATGTCTATATTGGGACAAATACTAGACCCTACTGCAGGTGTGGGAGGCAGTGGACACAGCAGAACCTTTGTTTCTAGCACATGGGGTGAGGAGGTGAATAGGATACTGAGAGCCCTGCAGGAAATCCACTCTCCAGGCACATCACAGAGCACAGCTCCACAGAACTTCCCTGCACCTCAGCCAGGGGCGGGAGCAGTGCCCCTAACAGAATGGAGCTCTGCAGTAGCCTGCCGGGGGAGGATTACAAGGACTATATTCTGGGACTAAGGTTTGCACTTTACTGCAGCAGAAAAATGTTTTGTTCTAAGTTACTTAGGAGAAATTTGAAATTCAGGTTGTGTAAAATATCTTTCCTCTGTAATGCTTCCAACAAACTGCTGGACACGAGCTGACCGTACATAGGTTAGCTATGGGAGCTGTAGTTTACTGCTCACTTCTAGGTTTGGAATTTGGGTTTTTTGAGCTTCACGAGGTTTCTGAAACTTTGATAGCGTTAGGGAGGATAAATTCTGGTGGTGGTTGACAGCCAAGTAAGTAACAAGAGCCCCTTTATCATCTGTGGCCTCCCCATGATTTTTCACTCAGAACTATCAGTGTTTTAAGTGTAGAATCCCATGTAACCCTAAGGTCTAACCAGGTCTGTGTAATTTACTTTACAAGGAAATTGCCAAATCTCTCACCAAGGGGTAGGTGCTCCGAAGAATCCAAACACCCCATCAGAATGGGTTAATCCCATCTCTTTTGGATTGTGTCAGGAGTTTTCAACATGGGGGTCATGACTACATTGCTCTATCCTAAGTGATAGGGAAGGTTCTAGTTTGGTGGGAACAGCTGAGAAACGTTGGCTTAAAGTATATGCCAAACTGTCAACTGCTCTAGGGTTGGTAGACCTGACCCCCACCATAAGCCCAATGTGAGGGTCAGTTTGATCTTGGCTGCTAAGAGACCACCACCCAAAGTATATCCAAAGTAAGAAAAACTGAGACTGTGACCTGTGCTTATATTTGAAGAGTCAGGCTGTGGCCCAACTGGTTGCTTCAGAGAGCCAAACCTGTGCAAACCAACACTGACTGAGCAAAATAACCATAATGTACATAGCACCCACTAGTAACTGCATCTGTTAAATGAAATTGAAGCTGCAATAAACATTTGGAACAAGCTAGGTGCATGGGAGTGTGGGTGAAGATGCAGGAGGCAGAGCGGAAAGAGACTGCCTTCATCAGCCACTGCCTTTTCTGGGCAGCACCATACCATCTGCCAGCCAATCACTGTGCTCTAGCCTGGGGCTGGGATTGACCCAGGTGGGTATGACATTGATTGATGGGACGCTGTGTTGACACTACCCAGAGGGGATAGTGCTGAGGCCCCACCCCAGCACCAATGCTGTTTTACTCCAGAGGCATTCGCTAGCTAAGCCGTTTTAAATTGCCTGCAAATTATATTGCATATTAAAACTTGCCTCTTGCAATTGGATTTTTTAAATTTATTTTTAAATGAGTATCAAAAACACAGGATAATTCAACTAAAACATATATCTAATTTTTAATTCTGTGCTTTTATATTTTAAACCAGCTGTTTCCCATCAGCTAGATAGAATTTATTAAATTCTATCTCTAGTATTAGGGGAAGATAAGGCAAATTAAGATATACTTCTGGGAGTGATTCTGAGTTTTATCTCTCAAATCCATTTCACTTTGTCCTGCACAACATGCAGCTGTGGTTTGGTTTTGATTTTAGTTAGTAACAAAGAATCTGTTGAGTCTCTCTAAGCTCCCCTCAAAGGTATTAATTTTACACTGAATGCCACTTGTCACTGGCTCTTCAAAAGCACGTGCTAAATTGAAAGTGCTATTTATATCCGTGTAACAAGAGGGCCAAGAGGATAGATGTTTGTAAACGGACAGGCTCCACTCCTGAGCTCTGCAACGTTAATGTCCACTTCGCAGAATAACTCCCTTGTGTCACAGTGCAGCACTGTAAAGGTTTATGAGCTGGTTTCTTGAGTCCCACCTGAAGAGTTCTCTGTAGCTTTTTCCTTTCTTTAGAAGCTCTGGACCCCTTGGAAATTATTTTAAAAATATAATGAGGTTATGTAAAGAGCTGCAGTATCAAGTGACCTGCTGCATTGGAGACACCTGCGTTATGTGTACAGAGGCATAACCAGGTCTTCTATTAGGTGGTGGCAGGAACAACTGTCATGCTCCCCTCCCCCCGCCCTACCCCTCTCTCTCTCCACACGTGGCATTGTACGCTCTGGCTGTATGAATGGACCATTTGTATGGTGTGGGCTAGACAGTGTAGCTTACACACTGATCTGCATGGAAGGCAATGCACTACCACACTCCTTGAGGTCCCTGGTGCACAGGGGGTGTACACGTGCTGCACTGGCCCTTCTGGACCATTGGACAATGCAATCTTCTTTGTCTTGGGTAGGCAGCGTGCAGGAGAGGGACACAGCCCTGTCACTGTCATGAGTGTCCTGTTTGGAGGGATTGTGCCCTGGTCCCTCCTGGCAGTGGGAGTGGGGAATTGGCTCCTGGCACTCTGCTTCCACATTTCTGCCCCCAGTACATCTCCATAAACTTGCCCTGTACATTTTCTTCAGATTTGTATGTTTCATAGTTCCATTTGCTGGTGCAATAAAGCAACAAAGTAATTTCCTGAAGTTATAATACAGGCAAAACTACTTCAATGGGAGTATGTGTATGCAAAGACAAAGAGCTTTGTGCCATATCCTGGAGCTCTTACTCAGATGAGGGCAGGCGGCAGAATTGGACCCATAGTTTTTAGCCATGGGAAAAACGAATCTTGGAATGCTTCTTGTTTTTTCAGTAATTGTTTTCTGTACAGAGTTTACTGGGATAAGAAGAAAGACTCAAACAGTAGCAACTAATCTCTGCTTTGCCATCATTTAGTGGTGAGTAGGAAGAGTTACGTCCCATGTACAATGATTCTTCATCTGTTGTGGCTAGGGTTATTTAGAGAGGCACTTTTTGTTTGTATCTAGAAATTAAAACCAAAAGAAACACATTTATCTCAGGTATGTCTATATCTCTAAGGAGCCTATCACTTGCAGTCCTGGAGCTGCTAACAGGTGATGTTGACATTCAGCTTTTTGCATCACTTCGCCTCAATCCAGGTTTCATTTGCATAATCTTCTGAGCCTAGTCCGAGAGCTGTGGGGGAGAGATTGGGAAAAAGGAGAGGGTGCATTCACTGTTTCTGAACGTTCTTGTGCTTCTATTCAGAGAAAGCCCAGAGCCACAAAGTCTCCCAAAGTCTAGGGGAGTTTAGATCCGCTCTTTGGCCCAAATCAAACTCCAGCTATAGCTATAACAGCCTTTAATGCTGAGAGAGAAAAGGCCTGGTATAGGAAAATATACTGAAAGAGATTCCCAGAAGAGGAGAAGCAAAAAGAGAAAGATAAAAACAATGTACTCTCAGCCTTTTTCCTGTAAAAGGAGAACACGCGTCCGCAAAGGCAGAGACTGAAGCTGGAGCATTTTCCTTCTATGGACCCATCTTATTGTCTGTGGGGAGGACAGGGAGTTTTACCATCTCCAACTTATCAGGAGTGGCTCAAGGCAAGTCCAGAGTGCACAGACACACAGGGCCCCACATTCAAGGAACCAGTCACTGAAGCACGGTGGAAAAGAGTTGGAAAGCAGAGGAGACCTTCCCCCAGCTGCCAAACTCCTGCATTGCCATGACTGGAATCTACAACTAGAGTAGCTGCCAGTCCCTTACCTGTGCCAATCCATACCTACAGAAGTCTGCTTGGGCCCCACACAGCTGATGTCACCAAGGATTCTGCAAAAACTAGCTTGGCTCTGCCTCATAAAGGTTAATAGTGCTGCCTGTTCCCTGCCAACGACAAATGCAGAATAAAAAATGGGATTTTCAAAGGAGACTAAGGTGTTAGGCAAGCACCCAACTCCCATTGATATTCAGTCTCCTTAGTCTCCTTTTAAAATCTCAGCCTGTAGCAGTAGTAGTACTCAGTAGGAATTTACCAGCACAGTGTTAATTTTTTAAAAAACTGCTGCCTTGTTGTGGCAATGACTCTGAGAATGGAACAAAATCCAGACATGGAAAATCAAGGTCTCTGGATAGTATCCTGATTTTACACAAAGCCTGTGCTTTCCAGGAGTTTCCCTGGCAATACCGTGATAGGATGATGGGCTTGGCTACAGAAACACTTCCCTCCCCACTGCCCTGCTGTGTTATTGCAAAGTTACTAATGGATGTGGTCACTCAGTCTTCTCAGCATATGAGGGATACAGTTCCACCTGCATTAGCTGGTGCTCCAGCAGCCTGGCTTTGTTACCTACAGTCCTGGCACAGTGTAGCAAAATCTGTAAAGGAACTAATACCCAGACTTTGCAGGCCACACAACTTTTCCTAAATGTTAAAGGGGCTGTTCATAATTTTATCTACAGTATAAAACCACTGCTAAGTGGAGGAAGGGATCTGAAAACAGCACATATTTAGGCCCTGGTTCAGCAAACCACTTCAGTATGTGCTTAAAAGTTAGCCTATGCGTTGCTGAATCAGGGCCTTAGCATGAAATACCTGTCTGCCATATAGCTTCTCTAGCTTGCTGATGTGCATACCTTTGGAAATTAAAAGGGAGGGTATATTTAAAGCCTTTGATCCTGCTTTCAGAGTTCTGTGCCGTTAGTGCACCTCGGTTGGTTCTGTAGAGTATTTGCTTGTTTGGAACAGTATATGCCAAGACCCAGTAAGCTGCTCCCCTGCACAAAGAAGTTCTCAGTGATCCCTTCTACAATTTTAGCTAGCTTTGCATTTACTGCGCTGCAGGAGAGTTTCAGGTAAGTGTAAACTTTTAAGAGGATTTTCATGTTTTGTAATAGAAAAATTGGAAATCTCCTCTCTGCCCCCTTTGTGGGTCCCCAATCCCTCTGGGTGTTCTGCTGCCTATTAACTTTCCCACTCACTTAGGTGATTGATTAATGTCATAAGATTTACTTTACCTAGGAAAAATGAAAGGCTGTAAAATACGTGATATCAATATACATGAATATTAAGAGAGCAATTCCAAATTTTTGTAATCTCTGAGGAAGCATTGAAGATTATGAGCCATTTAATTAAGGAAGGGGAATAGGACATCACAAATCGTGTGTCAGGAACATGTCCAGGTTGGTGGGGATAAATGGCAGAATGGATGGTTTAGGGACCTATTGTTCTTATCCTTGCTAGTCCTGGGTATAAAGGGACCTGCTAGTACAGGGGTGGGCAAACTTTTTGGCCTGAGGGCCTCATCTGGGAATAGAAATTGTATGGCAGGCCATGCATGCTCAGAAAATTGGGGTTGGGATGCGTAGGAGCCAGGGGAGAGGAGGGGCATGCCGCTGCTTCCGGGAGCCACGTGGAGTGGCCCCCGACCCTGCTCCCTGGCTGGAGCACTGGAGTGGGGCAAGCCCCAGACCTCACTCCCCAGCGGGAGCTCTAGAGCCAGATTAAAACCGCTGCTGGGCTGGATTCAGCCTGCAGGCCATAGTTTGCCCACCCCTGTGCTACTAGAATGGAGGTCGACTAATTTATTTTCTGGAGTAGGATTTCTTTTGGCATGGATGTCTGTAATTATAAATTATATGATAGAGTAGATTATGGTCCAGAATGATTACATGACAACTTTTTACTAGTAAATTATGTTGGGTGCATATATTAATGTATATAACTGATTGCATTTTAGCGCAGCAAAAAAAAAAAGTCTGGCTGTGGTCACAAATTGCCCCAGAACAGCTATCAGGACTGGCCAACGTCACAGTATGAGTTCCAGTTGTCATTATATCTCTGTATCCTGCTGGGCAGATTGGTAAAGACCTGGCGCCAAATTCTGATCTCCTTCACGCTGGTGTAAATCACAAGTAACTCCACTAAACCTCTCTGTCTCGGGTATTTCTAAAACATCCATCCCCTTGATATATGAGCACTTACTTAAATGGAGCTACTTCTGATTTACACCCATTTACACCTATCTCATGTAGGGAAAATCAGGCTTGTTTCTTTGTAGTCTCTTCCCAGCTTCATGTATTCCGTAGTCCTGTGACTGTGAAATAATCTTCTGTATTTCTTGCCCTTATTTCTTCTTTAATCCCCGTCATTTTCTTTCTCACCTGTCTCTCTTTCCTTCTTGCAGTCAGTAGTGAACCTGATCAGTGAGCTACAGGAGCAGATGTGTAGACTACAGCTGGAAATTAATAGTAAAATCCAGGAAAGAAAGTCTCAAGATAGGAAACCTGAACTGACAGCTAACGGTCCTCAGGCCAGCACAAGATCAGTGGTAGAGAGCCTCACCCAGAAGAATTGCTCTCTGTGTGATGTATGAGAAGTGCACTTCCGCATCATTTTGTGCATTGCCCCCTTTCTCACAAAAACTGAATTCCACTAACCAGAATTATGTTGTGAACAATAGGCATTAATCTGTGTGACTTTTTTTAGAGAGCGTGCTGTGTTAATAATAAACCCAGTGCCAAATTCTGCTCTTATTGATGCCTGCTTTACCAATGCACAGATGTCAATGAGAGCAAAATATGGCCCTAATTTTTTTATAAAGTTTGCATTTTGCTTTTAACTCTCAAAAGCATTTTGTTATAGCTGTTCTATTTTAGAATGCCAACAATAGAACTATGTTTGTTTGTATAGCAACATAGTTTCTGAGGTGATCTGCTACCATATATGTCAACATAACTACACATTGACACATTGAATACAGTGAGCCACTTGAGAAGTGCTTAGCACACTTGCAGAAATAATTTGCTTTTCCTTTCATTCTGTTCATTGTGTGTGTTCTGATGGAATGAAATTAATTAAAAGAACCTCAGAAAAAACTTCAGTTTGTACTTTTAAAAAATTGAAAATCTTGAAGCAATTTTTTTTGTTATTCTCTGAAACAAGCACTTATGATAAAACATTTTTTATGTTTACAGTACAAACCTTCACTTTATTTGATCAAAACCACTTCACGTGTCAGGGTAAAAGGTACTTTGCTTAAGCTGCTTAAATTGAATGGAGGTGGAGTGACATTGGCATGCTTGAAAGCCTATTTTAAGATTACTCTTTAGTTCCACGTTGCTGCATTTGCAGTGTTTCCTTAATTATTTGTTGGATCATTTCTGGAAAGCCGAACTATAATCTACTCATGTTGACAGAGGGTTTTGGTGTTTTGATTTTTTGTTGGTTGGTTGGTTTTCAAATAATTTTTCTGTCCTTTTTTTCATAGGATTTTTTTAAATAAATATCCTTTGTTGATTTGATATCTATTAAACGTACTGTTGCTGTTTTTGCTTAATAATTCACCTCTGTCTGGCACTGACTAGTGAGTCATTAGAGTACATATGAAATACACATTGAAGAAAAAGGTTGAAATTTATATTAAGTATGAACAGCATCATGAATGGGGCTCCATGTTTAAAATGCACATTTGAAGAACTGTTCTTCTTGTTTTCCCCAAGACATAGGTAGGGTTCCTTAATGTACAAGAATATGCAAGATCCATGTGTTTGGATTAGGTTTAGGGTTTGTATTACAAATGTCAGTTCAGGGAAATAGTGCCCCCTCGATGCCAGTGCCAAGATTCATCAGTAATGTTGGTCTCAGAGGATGAACACTGAGGTTATAGTTATCTTAAAGGAGGGGAGGGATTCAAGAGGCAAGATATGGCCAGATAGCTGGAGGTCATTAGGATCCTGTATGGACAGCTTTGGGTAGGCTCAGTGACAAGGATAACCCCTGTGCTTGGATGCCTGGTGAAGGTAAATTGGGCACCAATGTAAAAAGTAACAAAAGTTGCATTTCAATATGCTAAATTACAAAACATTACTATTCATTAAAATCAGAGCTTGAAAAATGTACCTACTGTGGACTAAGCCCATTAGTAAAATATACTGGTGATTTTGTTCATACATATTCCAGAACCACACCTTCTGTAATCTAAAGTAATAAGATGGTTATGTATTGTTTGCTGTGTGCTGTTGTAAAATATAGTCAATTTTCTGGGGTTTTTTTTAATGAGATTTATTCTCTCTCTTGGCTTTAAACTTCCTCGTCTTTCTTTTCTTTTCTATTGTAGATCATAGTGTATATTTCCTTCATTGTCTTCCATATCTGTTGCTTCTCTCTCCTTCCACTCCCTTATAACTCTTTCCTTATGTCGTGTGCTCTACCTTCTCTTCTGTAATTTCTGTCTCCTCGTGCACTTCTGCCTCCCAGATTTCTCATCCCAAAATACCATGCTCCTCTTCCCCCTTAATCTTTCAGAACCTCACCACTCACACAAAGGACTTGGGAATTTTACCAGATTCCTAACAGCTAAGTGGCTAAACATACCGGACAGGGGCAGTGCCCAGGTGAGATGTCTCTCCTTCCTAACCCTCCATCTCTCTCTTAAGGTGTTGGGAAATGGGAAGGTGCGGAGATTCCTATCCTCCTCAAAGTGTCATCTTTTATATTGAGTCTTCAGATAGTACTTGTCCAGTAAATTTGAAGCAGTGCCTCCAATCCCCAACCAGATCACCCTGGCTGTTAGAAGGGAGAAGGAGTATTCGCTGTGTTCCCGCTATATGTCTTATCTAGATATTTGAGCGACTTTATAAGGGCTTCATAATGTAGTATCTGAGCCCCTTACAATCTTTAACAAATGTAATGTATTTATCTTCACAATGATCCTGTGAGGCAGGGAAGAACAGGAAAACTGAGCAGCAGCAGTGAAGTTTGAACTGTCCATCTACCTTGGGGTTGTAAACCAGTTCAAGTTGAGTTAATCCGGTTCTATAACGCTAGCGTACACGTGACGCAACGCATCCCCATGCATTAACTCCACACTTACAGCAAAATTCTGAAGTCCTATAGCAAAGTGGACTAAGTTTGCTACGAATTGATTTAGTTAGATCTGTTGTTCGTGTGTATGCACTGTTCCAACAGCTATCCCTCAGTGCTTTGAAGTCGACCACTACTGGTCTGTCTATGTACCTGTGTGCATCCCCTGCCCTGGAGTCAAGTTCCCAGGACAGACCCTCCCCCATGCAAAACCAGGTGTGAGACCAGCTTTTGCACATTTGTTCCTGGGCTCGAGTGTATCAGTATTCTGGCAGTCCTATAGCAATTCCACTCCACAGTCCCCACAACTTGCCTTGTGCTACTGCTTGGAGCCATGTTGAGACCCTGCATCTCATTGCCATCTGTGAGAAGAGTTGGTGTAGGAAGCTCTTTTGGTCAGACATCAGGATAAAGAACAGTTTGTGGATATTGTGAAGCAGATGTCCACAAAGAGTCATGATCGGGACACCAAGCTGTGCTGGAGAAAGAGCACACAGCTCAGGAGGGCCTACCTTAAGATGAGGGATGCAAGGAAGACATCCACCAGGAGACATGTAACCTGTCCATTTTACAAAGAACTGGACAGACCAGCAAACACTTTTGGATCTTGGTGCCAGCACTTTTCCAACTGCCAAAGGGCAACCAGAAAGATGAGTGGGATGAGGGCAAAGAGCTGTCCCCTGAGAGCCGGGTGAAAATCAACCCAGTTCCTGCCCTGCAGCTGTAGAGTCCAATTCCTGCCCTCTATCAGCCGAGCCCAAGTCCCCGCCAGTAACCCAGGCCAGGACCAAAGAGACACATCCTCTGGAGGGAACTTCGGCATGTAGGTACCTATTTAAAGTTTTTTATTATTATTATTATTATTTTAATTGTGGTATGCTGCTGTGCTGATTTCTGTCTGGGTGGCCCATGGCTCATTTTAGGCAGATATAAACTAGGAGTCTTTCTGAGTTTCCCAAGCCCCCTTTCCTCCCCCCCTTCTCACTCAGATCCTCCCTCCTCCCCCCAAATCCACATTCCCAAGATGGCAGCTGTTTCACTTGAGCACTCTTTTCCATCCTAAATCCTGGACCATCAACAGTCTTCAGGCCCAGTCCATGGAGGGTACATGCCTATCTGCCCATTTTCCTTTCACCTTCCCTCATCTGTCCTGCCCGGTGAACCCCCTTCCACCATCACCCGTTTGCCCTCTCAGAATGGCAGTTTACAGCATGGCACAGCCGCAGCCTCTACCCCACCCCCTCCTGTGACAGATTCAAATAATTAATACATTCATTGTGCTAAAAATACAACAGTTACTGAAACACTGGTTACAGGAAAAGGAATTTGGTTAGTGGTCATAGTTTACGTGAGGTATAAATGCTCATTGAAAGCCCAGTGCAGATACAAAAAGTAATGCTCCTCACTGAGGTATAAGTGTCCTGTACATTGTATCTGACAGTTATTGCAAGACCCTGTCTAATCTCTGGATTTTCTCCATGCCTGCAGGTGAGATAAAGCAGAATTTAAGACTGAGAAATGGCTTGATTTTGGTTCTCACGTTATAGGGATTGCCACTTACTCATTCCTTCCAGTATAGCTCACAACTCCTTTCTACTCCTACAGCACTTCTAGGGGACCATTTTAGTGAATATCTTCATAGTGTATCTCTTTGGTCTGCCCTTTGCCTTCTGAATAATGCTATTCTCTGCCTCCTAGTCTCTTCAGTGTATCATCGTGACTCAGGACAACACAAAGGGAATGTAGAGGGGATTACTACGCAGCTCATGCCCTGATGCCCACCTCACTCCTATGACAGTACAGAGCCACCTCCCACGCACAAACAAAAGTACAAAGCATAACGGGGAACATAATTCTCCTGCCCCCAGCAATCTGAGACACAGTGGCAAGGCAAGACAGCATACACTGTGCACACTAAAATTCCAACGCAACCAGTACCTTTCCCATACGTAGACCGCTTATCTCTGAGGTTCCCCCAAGAATCTCAAGGAGGTAAAGTCAGTAATTCATATTTAAAAAATGCTATCATGGCCTGACTGGAAAACAAACAATAGCCCACTCTTTGTTTTTTTTCCATTCTCCTGCAGCCATGGCACCTGCAATGGCCAGACCGCCAAGGAGAGGGCCTCTGTCAATGGCAGAGTGTCTGGCCAACCTGAGGGGGCATAAAAGGAAGACTTGGGACAAGATGTTTGCACAGCTCATAGCAGAGTACCGCAGAAAAATTCAAGATGTGTGAAAGGTGGAGACAGTATCTGAGAAGCCAAAGGGAGAAAAAAATGGAGCTGTCAAACAAGACATTGTCAGTGGCCAAGGACAACAGACACCAGGAAAAACATTGCCATAACCAAGGAGAGTATGGAAAAGTACATGGAAATGCAGAGGCAGTTCAGAGAGACTATATTAAGCCAAAAAATGCTGCTTCATCTTATGGTGGTGCTAGGACAGCAGGTGCTGCAGCCCAGAGAGGTGGGACCCAGTCACGTTCTTCAGACCCTGGATAATACAAGTTGCTGGGGCCACCTGCAACTCCACCCTGCTCCACCCCCCTGGAGCAGTGTTCCCAGAAGCCATGCCCCTTGCAGAGGTCAGCCTCTGGGCACAGATTAAAAATGCATCTGAGAGCCCAGCTCTTTTGAGTCTTTCAGTGCCCCTGATAATTTTGAGCCACGGCACTCAATCAGGAAGAGACAGAAGCAAGGCGTATACTCGCCTGTAACTTTAAGCCCCTCCGCCCCACCAACTGTTCTGCACTGCACTGCACTTTCAGTGTTGGCTGCACTGTTGTTTTGTTTAATATATTTTCGATTAAAAGCTGCTGTAGTATTGCATCAGTAAAAACTTAATTTTTGGTTTGTTACATGACTCTTTCTTGTTTCATAATCAAAACCATTTAAAATTCATATATTATGACTCATCACTGCCTGAAAGTTAGAAATCCCTTTAAACAATGGTAAAATAATTTATGGAGTTTCACAGAACTATTTGAACAAGGCCACGCTTACAGCATCCAATGAACCTGAATCCCACTGCCAGGGGCTAACGGCTGATTGTATAGCCACATGTTTTCAGGGATGAGACTCAAAATAAGAACAGTGGGCATCCCAAACAATATGTCTCTGGGTCTTTCCATTTTCTGTGGGATACCTGGCTAGCTGCTCAAACCACTGAGCAAGATCTTGACCTCATCTTCGCACCCACTGTTAAGGCTTTCTCCCTTATCTGCACAAATATTGGATAGAATACAACATGCTGGGAGTCCCCTGGGAGAATAACATGACGGGGAAAGGAGTCGAGGAAAGCTGGCTGTATTTTAAAGAAACCTTATTGGGGTTGCAGGAACAAACCATCCCGATGTGTAGGAAGAAAAGTAAATATGGAAGGCAACCAGCTTGGCTTAACAGTGAAATCCTTGCTCGTCTTAAACACAAAAAAACAGCTTACAAGAAGTGGAAGATTGGACAAATAACCAGGGAGGAGTATAAAAGTATTGCTCAGGCATGCAGGTGTGAAATTAGGAAGGCCAAATCACACTTGGAGTTGCAGCTAGCCGGAGATGTTAGGAGTAACAAGAAGGGTTTCTTTAGGTATGTTAGCAACAGGAAGAAAGTCAAGGAAAGTGTGGGCCCCTTGCTGAATGAGGGAGGGAACCTAGTGACGGAGGATGTGGAGAAAGCTAGTGTACTCAATGCTTTTTTTGCCTCTGTCTTCACAGACAAGGTCAGCTCCCAGACAGCTGCACTCTGCAGCACGGTATGGGGAGGAGGTGACCAGCTCTCTGTGGAGAAAGAAGTAGTTCGGGACTATTTAGGAAAGCTGGACGAGCACAAGTCCATGGGGCCGGATGCGCTGCATCCGAGGGTGCTAAAGGAGTTGGCCGATGAGATTGCAGAGCCATTGGCCATTATCTTTGAAAAATCATGGCAATCGGGGGAGGTCCCGGACGACTGGAAAAAGGCTAATGTAGTGCCCATCTTTAAAAAAGAGAAGAAGGAAGATCCAGGGAACTACAGGCCAGTCAGTCTCACCTCAGTCCCTGGAAAAATCATGGAACAGGTCCTCAAGGAATCAATCCTGAACCACTTAAAGGAGGGGAAAGTAATCAGGAACAGTCAGCATGGATTCACCAAGGGCAAGTCATGCCTGACTAACCTAATTGCCTCTCTGATGAGATAACCGGCTCTGTGGATGAGGGGAAAGCAGTGGATGTGCTATTTCTGGACTTTAGCAAAGCTTTTGATACAGTCTCCCACAGTATTCTTGCTAGCAAGTTAAAGAAGTATGGGCTGGATGAATGGATGGTAAGGTGGATAGAAAACTGGCTAGA
Source organism: Mauremys reevesii (assembly GCF_016161935.1). NCBI lineage: Eukaryota > Metazoa > Chordata > Testudines > Geoemydidae > Mauremys > Mauremys reevesii. Next base: position 94,575,991 of record NC_052626.1, read on the forward strand.
TGGTCGGGCTCAACGGGTAGTGATCAATGGTTCCATGTCTAGTTGGCAGCCGGTATCAAGTGGAGTGCCCCAAGGGTCGGTGCTGGGGCCGGTTTTATTCAATATCTTCATTAACGATCTGGAGGATGGTGTGGACTGCACCCTTAGCAAGTTTGCAGATGACACTAAACTGGGAGGAGTGGTTGATACACTGGAGGGTAGGGATAGGATACAGAGGGACCTAGACAAATTAGAGGATGGGCCAAAAGAAATATGATGAGGTTCAACAAGGACAAGTGCAGAGTCCTGCACTTAGGACGGAAGAATCCCATGCACTGTTACAGACTAGGGACCGAATGGCTGAGTAGCAGTTCTGCAGAAAAGGACCTAGGGGTTACGGTGGACGAAAAGCTGAATATGAGTCAACAGTGTGCCCTTGTTGCCAAGAAGGCTAATGGCATTTTGGGTTGTATAAGTAGGGGCATTTCCAGCAGATCGAGGGATGTGATCATTCCCCTCTACTCAGCACTGGTGAGGCCTCATTTGGAGTACTGTGTCCAGTTTTGGGCCCCACACTACAAGAAGGATGTGGATAAATTGGAGAGAGTCCAGCGGAGGGCAACAAAAATGATTAGGGGGCTGGAGCACATGACTTATGAGGAGAGGCTGAGGGAACTGGGATTGTTTAGTCTGCAGAAGAGAAGAATGAGGGGGGATTTGATAGCTGCTTTCAACTACCTGAAAGGGGGTTCCAAAGAGGATGGATCTAGACTGTTCTCAGTGGTAGAAGATGACAGAACAAGGAGTAATGGTCTCAAGTTGCAGAGGGGGAGGTTTAGGTTGGACATTAGGAAAAACTTTTTCACTAGTAGGGTGGTGAAGAACTGGAATGGGTTACCTAGGGAGGTAGTGGAATCTCCTTCCTTAGAGGTTTTTAAGGTCAGGCTTGACAAAGCCCTGGCTGGGATGATTTAGTTGGGGTTGGTCCTGCTTTGAGCAGGGGGTTGGACTAGATGACCTCCTGAGGTCCCTTCCAACCCTGAGATTCTATGATTCTATGCTGATATAATGCTCAGCACATTTTTTTCTGCCACTTCCAACCTATTCCACAAACAGTGCCATCTCCTTTTCAGACGGCCAAATGCACTCTTGATTACCATTCTGCAGCTGCTGAGTGGGTAGTTAAAAAGCTCTGTCATTCTGTCCAGGTGGTCTGTGAATGGCTTCATTAACTAAGGAAGCAGGGCTTAAGACAGGTCTCCCAGAATAACTGGAGAAACATCCGCACCATTAATGTCAATAGTGTTCCTGGGGCCACACGGTCCTCCTTCCACTAGTTTGACAAGACATGATTTCTGATCATGTACACTTCCAGTCTACCCTACATTTATGTCTGTAAACCTACCATGGTGGTCAACCAGCCCTTGGAACACTATGGAGATCTATTCCTTCCTATTCATAAGTTCTGTGCCTTAGTGGGGGAATGAGAGTCTGGGAGGGGGCAAATGATAAGAGATGGTTTATAAGTTGTCCCAGACAGTTTGATGGCTTTGCATGTATGTGGTTCCCAATAGTCTCCTGAACATTACCCAGCATTATAACTGGATGCAACAGTACCGTTTCCATGGCATGATGCTCCTGCATGAGACTGTCCCAAGCAGTTGATCCAGGGCCACACAGAGGGGGGGCGGGGCAAGTGGGGCAGTTTGCCCCGGGCCCCACAGGGGCCCCCACGAGAGTTTTTCGGGGCCCCTGGAGCGGGGTCCTTCACTTGCTCCGGGGGCCCGTAAAACTCTCGCGGGGCCCGGCCTGGGCCCCCAGAGCTTCTTCGCTCCCGGTCTTCGCTGGCGGGGGGGTCCTTCCTCTCCGGGACAGAAGGACACACACCCCCTGCCGCCGAATTACCACCAAAGTGGGACCCGCCGCCGGAGTGCAGTCGGATCTTCGGCGGTAATTCGGCGGGGGGGGTGTCCTTCCATTCCGGGACCCGCGGTGGGGGCTGCACTTCGGCGGCGGGTCCCGCTTCGGCGGTAATTCGGTGGCGGGGGGTCCCCGCCGTGGGTCTTTGGGGCACTTTGGCAGCGGGTCCCAGAACGGAAGGACCCCCCGCCGCCGACTTACCGGCAAAGCGGGGGCCCCCCGCCACCCAAGACCCCGGGCCCCCGGAATCCTCTGGGCGGCCCTGAGTTGATCTCCCCAAGTTGAATTGGTCTGCCACCAACCAGCAGCATTCTGGAGTGGCCAGCTTCCTGATGGTAATGGTGACCTGCTTCTCTAGGGGCAGGGGTACACAGCATGTTAGTACACTGTTGATGAAGCTCCAAGGTCAGTTCAGCGCTTGTCTAAAAAAAGTAACCCTTCCCACCCTGAAATTTTCTCGCTACTGCTGGTCATCCCAGTTCTGCAGAACAATTCATTCCTACCGAGCCATGCTGGTTTTCCGAGGCCAGAAATGCTCTGCTCAACATGGTGGCAGACTGCTTGGTGTGTATTTCAGCACTCAAAGCCAAACAAATTGGGTTCTGGAGACCACATGTCACACAGCTGAGTGGAGGATGTGGCAGCAGCAACTGCTTCTCCAGCAGCAGGAGGAAATTCAGCAACAGTGGAAGCAGGACAAGGGTGAGGAAGAAGAGGAGGACACTGAGCAGCTATTTCTAGAGGATCAGTTCCTGGAGGAGTTTCAAACCGTGTGAACACTATTGGTGCAGCTTGTGTACGGCGCGTTATCAGCCATGCAGCAAAAAGCTTTGCATTAAGACTCCCCATGTAGATATATCCTAATAAAGGTGCTGAGAATCTTGTTGTTGTTGTAAATGCATCTCTTGGCTGCATCAATTAACATGGAACCTTTTATTTACTGACGGGTCTCTCCATCATCAGCTCCTCAGGTAGGGACATAGTCTTATTTGTCTGTAAAGTGTTTGTGTGTGGTGCTTGTCTGCTGAATATTTCCTCATCTGTGGTATTTGTTGGTGTTTTTAGGTATCTTAGATACCTGCCAGCAGGGGGCTTTTTTCCTTCTGTGAACATTAGGAGACTCTTGGGCAGCATTTCAGTCTTCTAGATTTTTTTAAAGAACCTCTGAACGCAACCCTTGGTACAATATAACATGGATATATAAGTGGACCCGAGCACCTGAACACATCAGAGTCAGCCGTCTTTCCTACACAACCAAGCAAAGTTGGTCATAATTTTGGCTAGAGAGTTTCAGAAAGGATTCCACTTAATAATATAGCAAATCAAAGTAGCTTTCACTTGCTTAACTTAGAGTGCACAAATAACAAGGAAAAGTATTTTGCATGGGTGGTTCCATATTCAGTGTCATGGATGAGCTTTAATTCGTGTCCTTAGAAAACAAACACTCGGCTGAGCCTTTGTTTAGCTGTTCTTTATCTTTTTCTTTTGCAGGGTTTGCTTCAGGAACTCAAACATCTCAAAATTAAAGTGGAAGAGCTGGAAAATGAAAGAACCCAATATGAATGGAAGTTAAAAGCAACCAAAGTAAGCAGTACATTTAGCACTTATGAAAGACAGATTTATTCCAACCCGGAAGTGGATACTCCCTATTTCCCTCAATATTTACTTTTTTTAACATTTAATACAGTTCACTGATGACTATAAAATAAGGTTTTGTTTGAACAATCTGTTGAATGCAGATTTTGCCTTTAAAGTTGTTCTATCCTTTTATTTATGATTTTTACTCTTCCTGCCACCCCGTTCTCCTCTCTTTTTCTTTTCCCAAAAACTAATATATTGGCTAACAAAGAAATTGTTCAGTGAGCAAGCCTTCCTTTCAAGCTTTCTATTTCACTCTTTCCATATCAGTTACTAGCTTCTGGAGTAAGTTCTCTAGCTTTAAAGTCACAGTTTCACAGATGCAGACAAAGACAGCAGTGGGAGGAAAAATGCAGAGCTAATTTGGTGTACCACATGAATAACTTTCATAGAGTGTAAGGCTAGAATGGATCATAGGATCATCTTGGATTTTACCCAGTTATTCAAGTATTGAGCCCAATAACTTGTGTTTGACTAATGCATGGACTCCTGAAAGGCATCCTGTCTTGATTTGAAGACATCAAGAGAGAGAGAATTCATGACTTCCCTTTGACGTTTGTTCCAATGGTGGTTTACCCTCATTGTTAAACATTTGTGCCTTATTTCTAGTTTGAATTTGTCAGGCTTCAGCTTGCAGCCATTGGTTCTTGTTATGACTTTCTCCACCAGATTAAAAAGCCATTTAGTATATAGCATTTCCTCCCTGTTGAGGTACTTATAGTCCATAATCGAGTTAACTCTTATGTGAATAGTTCCCAGTCAGCTCTAAAGGACTACTCACATGAGTAAATTCAGATTATTTCAAATTAGTTAAGAAACTAGTGTTGTTTGTAATATTTCAGGTGACCAGATGCTTACTGCAATTAGTATTAATAACAAGAGGGAAGGAATGCAAACCAAAATAGAGAAAGAACAAGTAAAATAATATTTAGATAAGTTAGATATATTCAAGTTGGCAGGGCCTGATGAAATTCCCCTAAGAGTACTTAATGAACTAGCTGAAGCAATCTTGAAATTGTTAGTGATTATCTTCAAGAACTCATGGAGGATGGGTAAGTTCCCAGAGGTCTGAAGAAGGGCAAACATAGTACCTGTCTTTAAGAATGGGGGGGAAAAAAGGATCCAGGCAGTTAGACTAGTCAGCCTAACTTTGATACCTGGAAAGATACTGGAACAAATTATTAAACAATCAGTTTGTAAATGCTTAGAGGATAATAAGTTAATAAGTAGTAGCCAACTTGTATTTGTCATTCAAATCATGCCAGACCAACCTAATTTCCTTCTTTGATGAGGTTACTGGCCCAATGGATGGTGTTGGGGAACAGTAGATGTGATATATTTTGATTGTTAGTAAAGCTTTTGACACAGCCCCACATGACATTCTCATAAGCAAACTAGGAAATTGTGGTCTAGATGAAGTTACTATAAGGTGAGTGCAAAACTGGTTGAAAGACCATGCTCAAAGTGTAGTTATCACTGGTTTGCTGTCAAACTGGGAGGAGGTATCTATTCTGCAGGGGTCTGTTCTGGATCCAATGTTATTCAACATTTTCATTGTTGATTTGAATAATGGAGTGAAGAGTTTGCTTATAAAATCTAGGAGGGGTTGCAAGCAGTTTGGAGGACAGGATTAGAATTCAAAATGACCTTTACAAATTGGAGAATTTGTCTGAAATCAACAAGATGAAATTCAGTAACAATAAGTGCGAAGTAGTACACTTGGGAAGGAAAAGTCAAATACACAACTACAAAATGGGGAATAGCTGTCTAGGCAGTAATACTGGTAAAAGGATCAAATTGAATGTGTGTGAACAATGTGATGCAGTTACAAAAAAGGCTAATATAATTCTGTGACAGTCTATGCCCTTATATTCACCACTTTTGCAAAACTATGATAAATCTTACACAAAGTATATCTTGTGAGGCATCATTTGAAAAATCATAATTCACTGATCATGATTGTCCTGAGAAAATGTGTGGCAAAATTGAACGTTATAAGAGTCTACTGTATGATGTCACTGATGATGCATATTTATCTGGGGAAACAGCCCAAATCAATTCCTCAGAGACAAAAGGCAAATGGATGCCTCATCTAGGTATCAACAAAATCAGTTGAACAGTCACCTGGATAAGCGGCCATTCTTTGGCAGGAAGAGGGGTGTGAACTCAAGAGAGGGACTGAAACTAAAAAGCAAGAGACAAACATCCCAAAGCTCCCCATTTTCTCTCTCCCTGCCCACCTCATTTTCTGCATGTGAGAAGATAAAAGTAAACAGCTATTGGACTCTGGGGGAGGGACCCTGATCTGAAAGTCAGGAGACAAGAGTAGCGTCTATGTGGAAGAATATGTGTAAGCTTCCTTTGTTTTCGCTTCCTGCATAAATGCAAATTAAGGCAAGCACACATTCCTCTCTTTGTTTAGGACAGACCTGACTTCTGCCTGGCCAGGTCAGTGGGGTTTGGAACGTGCGTTAATAACATTATACAGGGGAATTTTAACAATGTTGCCACACATATTTTAGCAGGACAATACTAATCAGCAAATTATGAGTTTTTAAATAGTATCTTACAAGGTATACTTTCTACAAAGATTATTACAGTAGTGTGTATACAGGGATGTATTCCGTCACAGTAATAAATCCATCTTCTGAAACAGTGACAATTAACTTTCTAGGTCTTTGGTAAATGTTTTGTCAAAACAATGTGCGGTCTATTATCTTCAGAGATAGTGACTGTGAAAGGGAAAAGTGGAGGAGCGTGGAGGCAGAGGAAAGAGGAAAAAAGCGGGAAGAGAGAGAGAGAGAAATAGACTTCTGGAGAGAAATGAGTGGGAGAAGATATGGGACTGGAAAGGAATATAAGTGCAGGGTAAGGAAGAGGAAAATTAACTGTGGCGATGACATGCAATTGAATAAAAGAGGAAAGGGAGAAACCAAGATTGAAGAATGGGGTGGAGGAGACAAGTCCAAATCTACTATTAGGAAGTCTGCACTTCTGTCTTCCTATTGCTTCAGCTACTGAAATAAATAAAAATTTGAAATGTCTCCCTGGCTGGGATATATAAAGCACATTAGTCACTAAGAACGCATGGTAATCATTCAGAGGTTTAGTCAGCTGAATTCCTATATTCCATGAGGATTTGATGGCAGAAAGGGTGAGCGTTTGCTGCCACCCAGCTGCCTGCTCCTTCTTGTCAAAATGTGTTTTCACCTACTAAACTAAATCTCTCCCCTTCTTCCCTGTCAGATCATGGGTTTTTCTTAATTATAATGTCTTGTGGACCTGGTAACACCTTACATCCAAGATGCTAGATACTAAAGTGATATGTCTATTAGAAATGTCATGGGTATATCACAGTAAATTTTTACTGAGGCAGATGCTTTAAGTGCTTCTAAAGATGCACAAAAATCTGAAAAATGCTGTTGTCTAAAATAGCCCAGGGTGTTACAACCAGCTGCTCTCAGATGGACTAACATGAGATAATAGTATCATTATGTTGCCAGTTGGACAAGTCTGTATTTCTATCCCTGCTGGATTTTTGAGAAATTTTAGAGTGTGAGATTTTACCTAGTCATAAGGGCAGCCTGAATTCTGATGTGTGTAAATTAACAATTGTGTTTTGATCCATATGCATGGTTGGTTTTCAGCTCATGCGTTGCTTCTGCCATAATTGCCATCTAAAATATCTGATGCAGGTGAGAGCAAGTTTTACCAAATGTCTGACAGCAGTGGTCAAACTTAGTAGAAGTCAACCCAGGACACTTTTCTTGTGTTTGATTATTTATCTTTTTTAATATGATGGAGACAGAAATATTATATCACAATAGTAGAAACTACACCTAATCTGAACTACAATTTACATAATAAAATGACCCATGACTGTAGTGAACACTGCAGGGCTCTCTTCCAAAATGTGGGTAAAATTTGGGAAAATATTCTGCTCTCTTGCAAATTACTCTATATTTAGCACTATATTGCTGGCCCAAGTAAAGCCTTGTACAAACTATTGGGAAAACAACTACCCTTAATACTTTCTGTCTATTCCCAGATTACTTACCAAGGAAACAGCCTGGGTGTATTTGATCAGGCTGTACAGTCCTGAATCCTTAAAATCACACCATCCTTGCAAGGCATTTCCTGCTCTGCAGGGCTATTACCATTGAAAAACAGTGAGTACCTGTAAAAGGTATATCCTTCCTGCAGGATAGGTGGCATTTTTAAGGATCTAAGAGTTTTCATAATATTAAAAGAAGTTATAAATCAGGGCCTGGAGTCAAGAGAAGTGACTTTTTGTTTGGGAGTTGAGAATGAGTGGGTATCCAGTGACGGTGACATTCTGAATTTCTGTTCTGTTCTTTCAGGCTGAAATAGCCCAGCTTCAGGAGCAGTTAGCTCTCAAAGATGCAGAAATTGAACGTTTACAGAGTCAGCTCTCCAGGACCTTGGTGCATAATGAAATTGCAGAAAGAGGTAAGAATGGATGGGGAAGAAATCAAAGCTGAAATGAAAACATTTGTCTTCAGTTCTGTGAAGCAGCAACTGATCAGCATTTAAGGCAATGTAAGGAGACACGACAGTACTGCCTTCTACTTTTTTGGGAGGGGGAAAGGCCGCTCTACTGACAGGCCAAGTAAGAGAATTTGGTATCCACAGAGCACTAAAACTTCTAATGCAGAGAATTTTGTTCTAAATTGAAAGACCATTTAATGTTCCTTGTATCCATATATTTGTAAAATATTGATCTCAAAGTTATATGAAAGGGTATTTCTAGTTACCTTTTTTTTTAAATTACCAAACTGTTGTTTTTCACTGTCACCATTCCTCAGTGGATCACAGCTGAGAATACCAGATTCAGGACAAACTGCTGAGAAACAGAGCAGACTCATCCCCAAACTGGTGGTTATTCTATTATTAGATATACCAAGACAGAAACAAAAGTTGAACTTCTGTCTCACCACACTGGTTAACATGAAGTCAAAAATGCATTCTCCATAGGCATCCCAGCCCTTGTTTCTCCACCCATACACTAGACTCTATAATGAGTGGTTATTTAAAGCCAATATAATCAAACAAAGGGTTCTTCTAATCCCAAGAGATCAGCCACATACTCAGGTCAATATATACCGTATTTTCCGGCGTATAAGACGACTTTCTATACTAAAAAACAACCCCCAAAAATCGGGGGTCGTCTTATACGCCGGGTATAAACAGCAGGCAGCCCAGAGCCCTCTGATTCCCGGCCGCGGCTGGGATTTAAAAGGCTCTGTGCTCCCAGCCGCAGCGGGCAGCCCAGGGCCCTCTGATTCCCGGCCGCGGCTGGGATTTAAAAGGCTCTGGGCTCCCCGCCGCAGCGGGCAGCCCAGAGCCCTCTGACTCCCCGCCGCGGCTGGGATTTAAAAGGCTCTGGGCTCCCCGCCGCAGTGGGAAGCCCAGAGCCCTCTGACTCCCGGCCGCGGCTGGGATTTAAAAGGCTCTGGGCTCCCCGCCGCAGCGGGCAGCCCAGAGCCCTCTGAGTCCCGGCCGCGGCTGGGATTTAAAAGGCTCTGGGCTCCCTGCCGCAGTGGGTAGCCCAGAGCCCTCTGAGTCCCGGCCGCGGCTGGGATTTAAAAGGCTCTGGGCTCCCCCCCCTCGGAAGGGGGGGGTCGTCTTATACGGCAAGTATAGGCCAAAACCTATGTTTTAACTGTAAAATTAGGGGGTCGTCTTATACGCCCAGTCGCCTTATACGCCGGAAAATACGGTAACTCACATTTTACCCAATAATCACGCTGTTGCCAATCCTTTAGTACCTATAATCTAAAGGTTTATTTAGAAGATTAAAGAAAAAGGAGAGAGTTAAAATGGTTAAGTATAACAGGACACCACTGGCCATCACGTTCGGCCCCCAACTAAAACCTCTCTAGCACATTATCAACGATCTACAATGCATTATCAATGATCTATCCTGGAAAATGATTCTTCACTCTCACAGACCCTGGGAGGCAGGCCAATCCTTGAAGCAAATACTCCAGCCCCCAAACCATCAACTACACACCACACCACAGAAACACCAACCCAGGAACCAATCCCTGTAGCAAACCTCTTTGCCTACTGTGTCTCCATATCTACTCTGGCAACACCATCAGAGGACCCAACCATATCAGTCACACCATCAAAGGCTCATTCACCTGCACGTCTACTAATGTTATATTTGCCATCATGTGCCAGCAATGCCCCTCTGCCATGTACATTGGCCAAACCGAACAGTCCCTACATAAAAGAATAAATGGACACAAATCAGACATCAGGAATGGTAACATACAAAAGCCAGTAGGTGAACACTTCAGTCTCCCTGGACATTCTGTAACAGATTTAAAAGTCACTATTCTTGAACAAAAAACTTCAGAAACAGACTTCAAAGAGAAACAGCAGAACTAAAATTCATTTGCAAATTTAATACCATTAATTTGGGCTTGAATAAGGACTGGGAGTGGCTGGCTCATTACAAAAGCAGCTTTGCCTCTCCTGGAATTGACACCTCCTCATCTATTATTGGGAGTGGACTACGTCCACCCTGATCAAATTGGCCCTGTCAACACTGGTTCTCCACTTGTGAGGTAACTCCCTTCTCTTCATGTGTCATTATATAATGCCTGCATCTGTAATTTTCACTTCATGCATCTGAAGAAGTGAGGTTTTTTACCCACGAAAGCTTATGCCCAAATAAATCTGTTAGTCTTTAAGGTGCCACCAGACTCCTTGTTGTTAAAATGGTTAAGGAAATCAAATACAAGAACTTTGCAATGATTGCATGTATCAGATTTGAAGCAGTGATGTTACAAAATGCTGGCTTGTAAAGTCTCTGCTAACTTCCAAAAGATTGGAAGGTCCTCAGTCCATTGATTAGAATGCTCCTTTTCCTGTGAGACCATGGTCCAGAGCTCAGAGTAGGAAAGAGTCAAAATAGAGATGCTTCCAGGGTAATCATAGCTGATAGATTGTGACTTTTCCATTGGTACCTAACATGACATACTTTGTACAAGATTTGTTGCAATTGTCTAACATTGGCAATATTAATGATATAAATAGTCATAGTCCAATCATACAGCGTCACAATCCCAGTAATAGCCATGTGCAGCCCCTATGTATTCAAACATTCAGAATCATAACTTGTTAAGACCGCATCATCCCCTGGTTGGACTGAATCTCCATCAGATTGCTGTGTGTACGTCTGCACTATCAACAGGGAACAATGCTACACAGAAGAACTGGTCCCCTTCCCTCACTCCCCTTCCATTTTCAGCCAACCTCGCCAACGTTCCCTGGAGTGTTGACCTCACCCAACTTCCATTGAATACCAGGGTGTAGGAGGAGATGATACTATAGGCCCATGACTCTCACTGCTCCCCCTCCCAAAGAGAACTGTTGAGTCTCTGCTTCCGGAAGCGAAGGAGACAATCTAGCCCTTTACAGCTGTATCTTCCATAAGGTCTTCCATATCTATTCAGGCAGTGCTCTAACACTATATTAGCAGTGTTTGGTGCTAGTCATAGTTTGTGCATGTTGAATGTTACAAGGTTTGCATATGACACTAGAAAATACAGTTTCCCTAACAGTGTTTTGAAACTTTAACAATTAATTGAAAAGGAATTTTTCCATTAGGTGAATAGTTTACAATTTTCTACAGGATGTTCAAAGAATTTTTTTTTAAAATGAGTATGTATTACAAATAAGTCAAGAGCACCACAGGTTTCAGTTTTCCAACTGTGGGTCCATTCCTGCTCCCACTGATGTCAGTGCTTAAACTCTCTGTGATTCCAAGAGCTCGAAGCCAGTAGCAGGGCCTAAATTTGTGAGAGCCCTAATGAAGCTACTGAATTGGTATATATTTGAAAGGAATTATATGTAGTAATAGCAACATCTCCTCTCAAAGAAATTGCCAAATTTTCTGGTCAAACTTTTTGATTTTCTTCTGAGACACACAAGGACAATAATGTCATGATGTACCTGTTATGCTTGAATGCATATTCTGACTAAGTTGCCATACAGTATCTAATCTGTGCTTTTTCTACAAACTTTATTTGACTTTCACCATTTACCATCGTAGGGGAACTATATAGGAGAAGGCTAAAAGAAAAACGTAAGCCTTGAGATTCACTTTTGGCATTTTCTTAATGTTCGTTTTCACACAAATTATAGCTAAAATGCACTTCTGCGGCAATAATTTAATTTCTGTTTACATTCAGCTGCTTTATCATAATGTACGTGAGACAAATATTTCATTGTTTGCAGCAAGCAGACAGCTATCGGCCCTGCTTAAAGCTTGAGTCTGATTTATCACTTCAAACAAAATATGAATGAAATCTCATAGGTTGCTAAATCAAATAGCTGGACTTTAAAAGGACACTGTCAAGGTTAATAGGCCCTTGTTTTGACCTTCATTTTTTTATTTGAATGTAAACCCAATGCGATAGTTGTTTTGTGCATGTGTTTCTTTGTGATTTGTGGGAGATAGTTTTGTTTGAAAGCCTGCTTCTTCTTTTCACCATTGAGGTAAATAAGGGAAAACATTTTGGTAAGGAAATAGATTTTCAATCAGATTTGTTTGGGATTATTACAAACAGTGAGAATGAAGTTTATTTTAAAAGTGATTAAAATACCTTGACATGGTTCTTTTGAAAGTCTAATAGCGATGAATGAAAATTAGTTCAAGGTTGATTTTTTTTAAAGCTTTTTCTAAAAAGGCAGCTTTCTTTTTAAACCTGTCTGATTGCTTGCTCACCGCTTGCTGGTTTTTGTATTTGTTTTGATTTAATTACATTAGTGCATCTCACATGTTGACTGAATGTTGTTTTCTGCATGAGAAACATGTTTTCAGTACCTTCTTTTGAATGTTTGTTAATATATTAATCATAGCCAACCATTGCAAAATGTATGGAACTGGTAATAACTAACTAAAATTAATAATTAAAGTATTTACAAACAATTTGAATGTGAAGCTTGAATGTTCAACCTTAAACTATTCGTTGTAAAAAAGGTTTGCTAACAACGCCTTTTGCAACACTAATTTTTTCCCATTTCCTTATCCATTGTATTACTGTCTTTGAGAACTGGTAGCACAGTTCTTTGTGAACCAAATATATCAATTAAAAAATGTCCAGGAGTGTGTTCCTTGCATGGAAGCTGCGATAGATAAAATATTTTTAAGCTCTGCTTGGCCATCTACATTTGGTTAGTACAAATGGGGATGTGGGATAGTTTGTGGAAGTAGTACATGGAGACCTGATGGCAGATTTGTGCCTATGATTAGTTAAGAAATCCCATTGTAAAAGTTCTGTAAATTTACAGAAATACAGGTTTGTGAAGACACACAATTTTTGCCTATGCACTTTCATAAAGAACCTACAAATATTGAATTGTAAAGATTGTGATATGCGTGGTACAGCTCTGTATTCGCTGTTGGCATTTTTGCCACAGATTTTATTCAATTATTCAAATTTAGAAAGTTTTTAATAGATTCTGGAGTCCACGGAAACCTTTTTCTTGTGCAGTGAAGACTACAGGAAGACATTCAGAATTACAGCAGGATGTTGGGCTTTCTTTTTTTATTGCTTGTTGTTGTTGATCTTCAAGCTTCACAAATATTCTTTAACCACTGTTCATGTAAACTATAGATCATTCTCCCTAGCTGGAAGGTAATTTCTTTTACAATTATTTCCATAAATATGACACAGAGGAGCCTCTCAAATCTCTAGGGAAACAGGTGTCAAATATTTTCCAGTCAAATTTTTAGGAAAATAAAATGTTTAAAACAAAAGCCATTATATAGTATTAATTGTACGTAGCACCTTTAATATCACAGCAGTTGGCAAGCCTGAGCTATCTGTAGTTGAAGAGACTTCCAAAAAGTGTGATTGTCCCAGTTTAACTTTACTTATACTATGTACTGGGCACTCAGATGGCCCAGTGATAGGCCCTGTATAAGAACCTAAGCAGAACAGAATGGAAATGACTTAACCTAGATTAAATATAATAAACATTTTTCTCTTAACATTTTAAAACTATTTTAGATCAAGAAGTTCAGCGACTGAAGATAGGAATGGAATCATTATTAGCTGCAAATGAAGAAAAGGTGAGGAAATGGTTAGGATTAACTTGGCCCTTTGCAGTAATAATGGAGGTTTGTCAAGAAGGTATAATTTATTGCATCTCTGCAATGATCTAAAATGCTGCGTTCATAAGGCCAACATCCCTGTGAGTTACCTGGTGTCGCATGGGGTTATGGGACCTATGTGGCTAACCTTGAAAGTGTGATGCTGCCTTTCTCCACCAGCCCAGCTGCAGCATCTTTAAAATGGGATTCTCATCTGGGAGCTCTTTTGCCTGGGGAACAGAGATCCAGGGTTATGGGCATCCCTCCTTCTCTAGCTTATTAGGTTCACTGACCTTTCAGCAACACTTTGTGGCCCTCCAGCCACTCTTACGTGGCTTTCCATTACAGAATCTGAATCAGGAGTGCCTTGACACTGCCCGTTTAGATTCTGCACCAGAGAGTGGGCTGAGAGTGACCTTTGAGTCTGAAACTGAACTCATGGGTGGAGAGAGCCAGAAGAGTTCAGAAAGAGAAAAGTTGGAAAAAATAATTTGACAACATCTTTAAATAGAACAATGTTCCTACCTTTTGATTCTGCTGCTATGTGCTAGTTCTTCTGAACTCTCTTTGAGTGGAAGGTTTTAAGGCACAATCCTGCAAGATGCTGAGCAGCTTCAAATCCCATGTAAGTTGTTTCTCACTCTTGCAAAAAATAAATAAATAAAGATTAAAGTTTGGTGGTTTTAAATTGATGTTTTTAAGAAAATTATGATTAGGGCACCATAATAGCAAAAAGGCAGGCCAGGCTGTGCATTAGTAAGTGGTTAGTCCATGTCAATAGATGTGAGGTGGGGACAAGTAGCCTCTTAATACACACCCTCATATGGAAGCCGGGAACACTGAAAGGGCAAATGATAATTCTAGAGAATTAAGCACCTCGTAAATGAATGTGACTCATAATAGGCTGAGCTGCTTAAATGGTCAAAAAGCCAAAATTTACATCCAGACAATAAAAGACGTGGCATTATCTTTTAGCAGAGCTGTTACAAGGCTGTATAACATTTTGCATTCTAAGAGGAACATCAGATATCTTTGCTCACTTTCTAGTCTCAGAGACTGTATTCATAGGGACAGGAGACCCATTCCATTAGCATATAGGGAGTGTTTAAGTAGGTGAGTAGTGGCCAGTATAGAGGTACATGGCTGATGTGTGTAAAGCAGCTATCTTGAATAATGTGGCTGCATGTGCCATTTAGGAGAGCAAGTAAAGTAGTCAGATGCTTAAGGTTTTTGGAAGTTGCTCTGTTTAGGTTTAAGATGCATGCATACTTTTTTGGAGTGGATATTCCAGTGTCTGCTTTTCATTACAGAGAGACTCTACTGTCTCCATAGTTATGGTAAAAGCTGGATTTCTATTATAAGCCCAATTCTTTTTTGTAGACTTCCTAGGGCATGCAGCAGCAGCACCTTCTCTTCTCTTACCTGGCAAACTCCTATTTTCCATGTCTACAAATTTACTGTTTTGCCTTGCATTGTGAGTGGGAGAGAGAAATGAATGTTGTTGCCAGTCTGGACTGCTATGAGACCCTGTACAAATTCCAGCAGAGAGCAATGAAGTCCATCCTTACATGGAGACTAGAGGGCATTTCTTCCAAATGTTTTTGAAATTGTTTTGCTTGTCAATAAGCCTTGGTCTCACGACTAGGGAATGTACTAGTTGGTGGCATGTACATTTTTGTTCTCTGCTGCATTGAATCAGACTTCCTCAGTTACCTTTCTCTCTTGTCACTGGTCTACAAAGGGGAATTAAGCCCTACGATTAGCGTTTGTGGAGATTTTCCTTTAACTCTAGCGATAGAGGCCTGTGCATTTCATGGTGGAAATTCATGTATCCTAAGTTCGGTTGGGGGAGGGGGCAAGGAAGGGGTGGCTTAGGCAGAAGCTGTGGAGTCTATGTACCTAGACAGCTGAGAATCTTTACACTATTTGTCAGTTTAAATTCTTTGAGGAGGGAGGGAACATTGTTAGAGAAAATCAGTCAGTGGTGTCTTTCATCATTCACTGTCCAAGCCCCAAATACATCTGACACCTTCAGGGGACACCTAAAGGGATAGGCCAAGTGGTCAGCTCTTCGTTCTGCTATGCTGTTTTTTCCTCTCCTCTGCTCTTCCACTCTAATGGCTGCAACTTCAGGAGGGAGAAAAGGGGATGTTGGGCCAGATACTCAGCCCCACTAAATTGGCGTTATGCTATTATAGCAGCAGAAATGGGACTAATAACTAAGGATAGATTTTTCAAAAGAACTTGGCACCCACAGTTGAAGCCAGATTGTCCAATTGAGCTCAGTGCTCCCACTCAGACATCTCAGTGAAGTGGCCAGATTTTCAAAAGATTTTTGGGAGAGCTGTTGCGGGCTGAGCCATTTTTGAAAATCTGGCCTTAAGCGGGTGAACTAGAGATTCTCAGTAAGGGGAAATCCTCAGACAGAATATAGCTGTCATATCTGACTCTATACCATCCCCTCCTGGCCCACTGTGTGGCAGCATGTTGAATGTTGGAATGTTGAATGTAGGAAGAGGATGTGGCCAGGTCACACTGTACTTCAGTGATCCCCGTCAATCAAGCCAGTGCAACTTAACACAGCTGTAGGGCTGCTCTACATTATGACCTCAGGGGTGGGGGGAGAGGAGCTGGTGAAAAAGGTGAGTCAAGTGCTGCTCCTGAACAGCTGAGGATTCAGTTCAGTCAAACCAAATTTCTTTATTGCTGTAAATAACTGATTTGTCATTGGTATCAAATTAATCTGGGTTTTTTAAATATAATAGTAAATTTATACATTTCAGCAAATAGTATGTACAATGCCAGCTAAAAGTTGAGGAATAAATGTTCTATACAAGGCACATGAGATTCTGGACACGATTCCTATTGAAAATAGGCACAAATCCCCAGGCATCACAGTGAATGTACATCTATTAATAATATGTATAATTTACTTTATCTACAAATGTAATCGTATTAAATTTGGCACTTTGAATATGAATTCCCTTTAATGTTTTTTTGCAGGATCGTCGAATAGAGGAGTTAACAGTGCTGCTAAGCCAGTACAGAAGGATGAAGGAGATAATGTTAGCAGCTCATGGTAAAATAAATGTTGTGGATAATGTTTCATGTGTGGTCTTCCTGAATACTGTATGTTCTGTAATGAATATTCCTTAATAAGGCATAAAAAGAAGGCCACACGATAAGGCATAAAAAAAGAACCTGTTTAAGGCAAATTATAATCTTCATCTGTCACATTCTAGACATTTAATTTTGGTTAACATGCTATACTACACATCATAAAACTAGGGACAAAACTGATTAGGAGATTTAGCCACACCACTCCCGTTCATATAGACTTGTATGGCTGAATCCCTTAGTCAGTTTTGAAAGTATTAACCTAAAAGTTGTTTTACATCTTTTAATAGCAGGTTGGAATGTAATTCTGAAATTCTGTGTTGCTCTAAATGGTGTCATTAAGATTCCTTGACATGAGAGAGCTTCTCAGTCAATCAGATTTATTGTTTGTTTTTATACTAGCACTTAGGAATCCCAGTAAGAATTTAGGACCCCATTTTGTACAGAGTACAAAACTCTGCCCGAGTAAAGCTCAGAATCTAAAGACAAGACCAGCAGTGGTTATAACAAAAGTGAGAAGAAGAGGGCTCAAAAGCAATAAGTGCTTGTGTTAACATAGGTTTGCAATGTGCATGACTAGATGCTTTAATTCTTTAATTATACTCTTCTTTAATTAATAATAAGACACAAATTTCAGCAGTGCAATATGGCTCCAGGAGACCTTACTGGGATGATGATAATAAGTCACTATACTTTTAATACTATTCAGACTTCTTTCACATCAGTTTAAGTCCAAGTGCAGCAAAAATGATCAGCTGTCGAACAGCAAGCTAGAATTATGGATGCAATGTTTCCGTACAGGTCATTGTTTTCCTTGATGTAAGAAGTGTTTTTACAGAAGGTTCATTACAAAGAACTTTATTTTTGGATGCAGCTGATGGCTGTTAAGAGAACCTTTTTTTTTTCTTTGCACATGATGATTTATTAAATGAGTATAGTAAATTCTTCCAAAACAAATATTCACAGCTGACTACTTGGGCAAATGCTGATATGAGAAAAAACTACAGCCTTATCAATGTATTACAAAACACTACTTAATTAATTAGGATGTAGTTGGGGATCATCCTTGTCCATTGCATCACTTACGTTGAGAATGGGATAGGTGTTTTAGGGTAGTCTCACTTTTAGATTACCTCTATTATCATAGCTCCACTGATGTCAATGAAGCTATGATAATTTACACTGATAAATTACACTGTTAAGGATGTGCCCATAGGAAGCCAGGCTTTGTGGCAACACCAAATAACCTTCCACTTCACATCACAAGGGCTCAGTCAACAACAGAAGGTTTGCTGGCTGTCTTCTGAACCTAACAAGGTAATAATGCACACTAGTCCAAATAAACCAGGAAATAGTCTATCCATGTGGCAGCAGCAAGGCTTAATGTAGCTGGCAATAGTTTTCCATAGGTGATTATGATCAAACCACCTCAGTCAGGTAGATGAGGGATAATTGACGTTTTAGTAAACAGATTTATCCACCATAAAATACTAGCCCATCTGATTAGACAAGCCTCGGAAATATCATCCATCCTGTCTGCATTTAGAATAGCATGAAGGTAAGAGGAAGCATAAGCAAAGCAATTTCTCTTCTAAAAAAAAGTGTCACAAAATGCACATTTTAAGGATCTGATCCAAAGCCCATTGAAATTAATGGGAATTTTCAGTTGACTCCATGAGCTGTGGGCCAGACCCTAAGTTAGTACCATTACCGCCATTAGAAATTTTACTAAACACCAAGCTTGGTGTTTTCACTGCATTAGGCAGGAGTGCTGGAACAGTTTTTATAGTAGGGGTGCTGACAGCCATTGTACCAAACTGTAAACCCTGTATATAATGGAAACCACTTCAAGCAAGGGGATGTGGCAGCACCCCTAGTTCCAGCATCTGTGGTGTTAGGTTGGATTTGGAAGGTCTCATATGATCTGTAATATCATCACCAATGAGTTTGCCTATACTATTATTCCTTTACTTCTTGTTAACACAACATTGTGACACCATTGTGTCAGCATAGCAGCCAGAGTAGTCTTCTTTTTCAGCAGACTTGAAAGACAAAAGAAAAGCTGAAAGTAATTTTCATGTTTTCTGACCTGTCATGCATTTTCATTAGCTGAATAGGGTCTGCTGTTGTTAGGCAGTATTTTGTTTTACATAATTATAACCCTTTCCAGAGACATAATGAAACTCTTATAAGTCCTTTTGCAGTGATCCAATGCACAAGATCTGTTCAGACACTCTTTGAACAAGTTCCAAGTGAAGACTTGGCTGTAATTTGATACTTTCTATATTTCTGCAGCAGTTACTGAAATTAGATGTTATAACAGGTTAAATCTCAAAGGAAACCTTGCTCTACTCAAAGGCCTAGAAGAGAACATAATTCAGAAAGAAAAATGTCTCTTCTTCTACTTCAGCCCGTTTCAGATTTACCTTTCAATTGCATACATCTACCCTGCAGGCTTCTGTGTCAGAGTTAAAGGCTGCTTTGACATGTGACATGGATTTATTTCATTGTGAATTAGCTTAAGTACTCTGTCACTAAAGTCAAATGAAAGCTGGAAATGTTAGTTCTGTGCAGCATCTTCAGATTAGGGTGGAGGAACTGTCCCTGGGGGATCAGTGATTCGGCAACTGCTGTGGTTAAAGAAAAAAGAAAAAAGTACTCTGTAGATTAATGAGCTGGAAAATAGAGAATTTAATGAGAGGTGTTCTGTTGATGTGAATCATTATTGATCGTCATTACTGATATTCTGTGTCAGGATAAAATGACACTGGATTGTGAGCACCAGAATTTCAAGGTACATTTCTGTATTTAAATAAATGCCATCGTATAACTTCACTTTGGAATGAAGTATGAGAAACTGGATTGTGATAGAGAATGCTTATTCTAACACATGTGCCTTTTAGTAAGAGAAATGTAGCATGTGCAGTGACAAAAAAAATAATATTCAGTTTGTTTTATTTACATATAGATATAGTGCTCCATTTTAAATCTCACTTAAAAATACTGTATAGGACAGTTGCTTTTTTAAGCAGAAAGAATATATAGGAACCCATCAAATGTTCATTTAGCCAGTTAGTCTATTAAAGCACTTCTATCCTTTAACTCTTCCAGGCTCTTCAGAGAGAATTCTGTCTGGTAGCAGTGAAGAGGAACTTGAGGCAAGTTTGAAGAAGTGGAATCTCATGAATAAGCCCCCAGCAGAATTAGTCAAACCTGAGGTATTTAACAAATATATTGTTTAGGAGTAACTTCTTCTTTTAGCTCCACCATATCAGAGATGGTCTACACAATTGATCTCACTATGGTTGCAAGAGAATAACTCAGGGCAGAATTTGGCTCTAGGTGAATTTATTTGTACATATGTGTGTGTTTGGTGGGTTAGTTTTGAGATTCAAACATACATGGTCTAGAATCACAAACTGGGACTCATATTTTACACAGATACCTCCAGGAGAATTGTCACCAACTATGGAATCTTTACTGCCACAAAAAACTCTGGAAATCAGGTAAGACCCTAGTCTTGTAAATTGTCCTAGATCTAAATAACGTATTCAGATATTTACATTTAATCTTGCCTATTTGTACAAAGCTAACAATATGTGGTCAGATGAGGACGCACTGCTTGTTGTATATGCTTATAGTGCTGACTTAGCAATGTCATTGATAAAGATGTGTACATAACACTTATAACAAGCTATATTATTCTGATTAACAGTGGAAGCATTCCAGTTCCTTCAAATAACTTTATTTCTCCACATGAGGAATCCTTGGAAACCAGAAGTAGGTAAGAACAATATTACTTGTGACACTTATCACCAAGATTAACTGAAATCTACAGAACACTTAGTTCATCAGTAACCTACAGGTGACTTTGCCAGTTTTTGCAATTTTGGTGGTTTTAAAGATTTTTATCAATTGCAGATTATTCCCAGAGTGGTATCACACCATTTCTGTATCATCTTGATAATATATATGATTCCACAGACATTATTTTGCATTAATTGTTGTTGTTTTAATTTTCCAATATCATTATTTTATACTTTCTAAGGGTTCCACAGAAAAAAATGTCAAGTAGTCTAGAGGACTTGCAGAGTGAATCCATGGAAAAGGTTGGTTCATAAGTATTTACAACTTTTAGCATTTAATTTTAAATCTTAAGACATCAGTGCCAATTTATATAATATATAGTCTGTCTGTTTGCATATGCTAAACATAACCAACAACAATACTGTATGTAAAAAAGGTTTCTGATACTGTAATTCAAACCCTCTCCCCCCCCCCACCCCGTGTCTGAGCTTAGAATGAACCAAGTATTTGCCTTGTCCAGACAAACAAGGGAAAAAGGGAAAATGCATTGACATGAAGTATCTCCAGTGTATAAATGGTCATGGGAATTAATATCCTTTTGAATTGCACGTCTCAATATGCCTTTAAGTTTCAGGACACATGATCACAAGAGTTTTGCACTGGGCTACCCTACAAATGAACAATATACTCTTTTTTTTTTTTTTCATATTTTTCTTTTTGAAAGTAGATGTTTTTATTCAGAGTCGGACCTTTTCAGGCTTCACCATTAACTGAATTCATAAAATAGCTCTATTTTTGTAGTATATTCTTCAGATTCAGCATCTGACACCGTGAGCATATTGACTCTTATTTCCTATTAAATGTACAGTAGGAAGCTTTTAGCAGGTCCTGATTGATAACCATAAGCCAATTCTGTTTTATGACATTATACAATATTTATTTACTGTGTAATTTCACCTTATCAGCAAATTGTAATGCTTTTGCTAAGGCTAAAATGGATTTAATCATGAACACAGTTAACATACACTTGTTTTATGTATTTTAAAATAACTAAGTCCTATGAGTTGCAAGGACTTCAATGGTAACAAACCTTTTAAACTATTAATTAGATCACAATCTAAAAATAAATTAAATTGCTAAATATTGAGACTATGGTATTATTTCTGCCCATGATTGTGGTTTGATTGTTTGCTTGTAAATATATTTGTTACTTCCCAAGCTAGACTTCTGATATAAATGGCACTATTGACGCTGGTGTTGCTATTATATTATTTAAACAGGGGGAGCAGTGTTAATGTCAAGGCTAAATGCATTTCAGGTTGGCTTATTTTTCACTTTGATCAAGTCTTATTTCAACACGATCAAATGGATCATATTTCTACTCGCTAAATTTAGGTTTTCTCCCACTGCCACTTTAATTTTGCCAGAGTTTTGTTGTTTTTTTGTATGACACATTTACTAGGTTTGTGTAATAGTACTTATCCGTGCACATTGATACATCATTTTTAAATGGAATTAATGTAACCATATCCAGTAAAAATATGGTTAATTCCAAAATTTCTTCTAGATTTTCATAAAACCTTTTATGTGATCTTTTGATTTGTTAATATAACTGTAATCTAACAAAACGTGTTTAAAACTTATTTTGCACTCATTTTATTGTAGTAATGCATATGGTAAATGAATCAAGGACTAAGGTTTTTAGTTCCTTGTTGAATTTAAAGGTCTATTTTCTCCTTGATGTGCTCCTGTATATGCTGTTAATTTTAAAAGGCTATACAGGATGCATATGCAAATATAGGTGTGCAGGTATTCTAATTTGGGCTTTGAGCTACTCAGATCTGACAAGCTAAGTACTGTAGGGCTTGGTCGGTATTTGGAGGAGAAACCAACAAGATGACACAGAAAATAGCATTAGTGAGTTTAGGCCCCAGATCAAAAAAGCCTGGAAGTATATGCTTCAGTGGGACCTATGTGTTTAAGTGCTATGCTGAATATGGATGGGATTCTTTGTGTGTTTAAAATTAAGTACATTTACTTGCTTTGCTGAGTCAAGGCCTTAATAGTTGGTACTCTACCACTGAGGCCATAATAGACCAACACTAGGGGTACTGTATTGCTGAAGGTATAATATTTTACATGGAGTCTAAGACTTAGGTCCTTTTTACTTGCAACAATTAAAGATCCCAAAACATTTCTTTTCTAAAGTAAAAGTTAGCCTTGTTGACCCGGCCAAAGTACTGTTTGCGTAATTACATTCCTACCTAAATTCTTCATACAGCTTCAATTAAATAAGATATTCTTCATTTCCTATCCTAGATCATTATGTAATATTATATTGTTGTGGTCTGTTAAACAGCTGACACATCTAACACCAGAGGAAGCAATAAATAAGTGTTGGATGAAGTAATTCTTAATCTTTAGATCGAATCCTGCTCCTGTGGAAGTTGAAAGCAAAATATCCCATTGATCTCAACAGAATCTAGATGGGGGTCATTTTGGTAAAGTGGTTGGGGAAAGACAGAGGAGCTATACATTATTGAATGAGAAGAAAATAGACCTCTTAATATCTTCAAATAGAATCGCTGTCTAGAAATCAAACTAAAACTGTTGTTTTGTGTTGTATGTACGTTTATACTAACATTTGTCTGTTACTTTTTTCCATCAAATTTTGAAATTACCCTCCCTGCAACTCCGTAGCATGTAGACGGGAAACCAGTAGAACCTGTTGTAGAGCAAGAGGTATATTGACTGTATCTTAACTCCTTTAACATTTGCCTTCTGTGATTGTGCATTGATGGAGTGACTACTTTTTCACTTCTCATTCAGTGTCTCTTAAATTGTTTTTGTATTGTTAAAGTACCAACATTTTAAAAAAGGCGGGGGTAGGACTTGAGAGGACTTGGATTTTCCGATCGTCTAATAAGGAAAATAAAATCAGTTTTTTAATCACTCTTCAATCCATCAGAAAAGGCATAACGAGATTTAGTGGTTGAAAACTGAAGCTAGACAAATTCAGAAAAGAATTACAGTGCCATTTTATAACACCGAGGGTAATTTATCATTGGAACAATTTATCTAGACATGTGATGGATTCTCCATCACTTACTGTCTTTAAGTCAAGACTGGATGTCTGTCTAAAAGAGCTGCTTTAGCCACCTTGAACAGGAGTTTTCATTTGATCCAGAAATTGTTGATGAGGTTATTTGCCCTGTGTTGTTATGGAGGTCATATTGTCATCATCTAATGTTCTGTTCTGGTCTTAATCTATGAAAATAGACAAACCAGATCCAACTCTCGTTGAAATCTATGGTAAAAATTGCATTGATTTCAATGTGAGCTGAATATTCTACCCTCTGTGTAGAAAATACGACACACAGCAATAGTTTATAAACTCACTTTTATACTTTTATCTTCACTAGTTTGAGAGATGGGGAAGGATTTAAAAAAAAAAACTTAGCAGCAAAACGTGAAACTAATACTGACGTACAAAGTTACATAAAGTTATTACATTTGAAATATAATAGCTGTGTAAAGTAAATTACACATTACTCTTTGGGTACAATTGTACATTTCCCATGTATGTTTTACTAGCCATGGTTTCTATTATATTTCTCCTGTAGCATGCGTAGTAAAGGTAGGGCTAGTACATGAGGTTACTTGATGTATTTCTGTGGGCTAAATATGTTTTGCATTCTTTATCCTCATGCATTCCTTTCCTTTCATGTACTCTCAGATAATGCCAAAATAAGCATTTAGCAATAAGACCCTGATCCAAAGAACAACCACAGCTGCCACTGTCTTCAGTAAAAGTGTGCTCAGCACTTCTCCAGTGAGGACTTGGTATTTCTAAATTTCTCCCACTTCTGGAGTGTGCACCAAGTCCTAAGTGATGGCCTCTCATCCTTTCATTCGGAAGAAACCCTGAACAAATAGTGATACCAATATTCTACTGAGAAATCACGCTTTACCTGGACAACTTTTCAAAGCTGGGAACAGCAAGTACACCTGTGAAACCCACACTTCAGCTTAAAAATAGTCTCACTAGACTCTTAACAATGAGATTTGTATGCACAAATACAGGTTTTTGCAGGCAGATATGCAGTTTTTTAATGCATCCATCATGCCTATTTAGAGAACTTGGCCCACCAGAGCAGGTGACCTTACCAAGGTTTACTGTAACAAAATTCAGTGTTTTCCTATACTTAGCTTAGCCTATACAACAGAAAGGTGAATGGTTGCTTTGTACCGCTCACTTTCAGTACAATACACCTCTACCCTGGTATAACGCGACCCGATCTAACATGAATTCGGATATAACGCGGTAAAGCGGTGCTCTGGGAGGGCGGGGCTGAGCATTCTGGTGGATCAAAGCAAGTTTGATATAACGTGGTTTCACCTATAACACGGTAAGATTTTTTTGGCTCCCGAGGACGGCGTTATATCAAGGTAGAGGTGTATATTGAACGTTGATGTTTTGAGGGCTTCATGATGTGAACACTTACTACCAGGCATAGGCCCTACCAAGATTAATAGTACCATCGACTTCAATGACATTATATACAGTGCTAAGCACTGTGGCTGGCTGTGAGTGTAGACTGGGACCTGCTGTAGTATGAGACAGGCAAAAACTGTATGGAATAGTTAGTGGAGTTCATGTAACCACTCTAAATAGAATGACTCTAAAATATAAGTTAATCCATGCTTTTCCCTCTAAAAGTTATGTTAAAACCATTAGTAATTTTAAAAAGAAAGTTAGTGCAAAGTACATTAAATATATGAAAATTATTTTAACTATATATAGTTATTTAGCAAATTTTTTTAGCCTAACTTTGGTTTTCATAAAAATGTGTCTTCTATTTAATATTCTCTTTGTTTTGCATCTGTATTTATACCATGCTACTAGACATGGGTGATTACATTTGACCTAAGTTTGATTGAAACTCAAATGCTTCTGCGTTCACATTTCACTATTGTGCAGCTCTGTGTGGGAGTAACTATGCAGGTGGGAGGGAGCGTATAGAGAAGAAGAGGGGGGAAATAACACTGGAAAAACAAGGTGAAATATGGACCAGAGAGTATGCAGTGAAACTGTGGAGTGGGAAGGAAGGAAAAGAAGGGCAAAGAAAGGAAATTCTAATGACAGAATAAATACAATGTATTTAACAATACTTTACACTTTAACATAGTAGATAGGTACCCACTGTGTTACCATAGCTTTGGAGGGTGGGTGGAGGGTGTTATATCACAAACTTCCCTTTAGCTAGAAAAGCATGTTGTTGTTATTTATTGTTTGTTGTTTTTAAATTAAATCACCCATAGGATAAAACCATGGTTTTAAAAAATATTTGCGACCTCCACGTAGCTTTGCCTGTCCCTTGAATGAATACAGTGCCTTTTTTACAAATATTATACAAATAATTTGTATTTTTTTTTTAAAAAAAATACAGAATAAACCATATGTGAAGAGTAACAAATATCAGACCTTGCCAGGGAAGCTTCTTCGACCCACACACAACGGAGATCATGGAACATACAATACTCCCACTTCCCTAAATGTATTTGGAATGAATGACAATGAGGACAGCAGTGTACTGACCCTGAGTATGTATTCCTGCTTCCCTGCAAGTGTTTGAATAATTGCGTATAAATATAAACAAATTCCTTTGTGCGATCCAGCTGACAAAGCAAATGTTTTATAATCCTTTAAGCTAGAATAGTGGGCTGTTTCATTCAGAGGATTCAGGAAAGAAATTTCTGTTCCTTTTTAAGATGGTACTTAAAATCAAAATGATGCATTAACTTGCCAGATTGCAAAGTAAAGGATGTCTCTAAGATCAGTGTACTGATTTTTGTTACGTTGAATGATAAAACTGTGCTGGCATCACGTCACGTGCTTCTTGGATGTTAGTTAAATCATTTTGTTAAGCAATGAAAAAGGCTAGAAATTGGGGGGCCGGGCGTATTATAGTGGGTAACAAACCTCTGCTGTTTAAAAACAGGACTTTAATCAAGCCCCTCGCACACGTAACTCTATGAATAATAAGTGATCATTGTTCAATGCAAAACCTTCCTGGGAACTCCAGAGCGCTCTCACCTCTTTTGCTAAACAAAACATCTAGCCAGGCCAAGATAAAGACAAGTTATAAAGCAGTTGGTTAAGAAAGTTATTTTAACAAATGACTTTGCCCCAAGATATTTGCCATCTGACGTAAAAAAAAAAAAATCTGTATTTTATTCTTTGTTTACAGTCTGTCTAGCATGAATGTAAACACTTGCTTCAGGAGAAAGTCCTGGTGGTCTATTTTGTTATCGGTATATATTGCATATAACTCATTGACACTAATGAGAAAAAGATGCATTTAGTAGAAGGAGAAGAGACTCATCAGATTTAAAACTTGGAGGAAGACATTTAGCTTCTCTTCAAACGGCTCCCTGTCTTAAGCATGTATTTTGTTTATTAAGGCCTAAAGTTACATATATACCATTGGATTTTCTAAGGGGGCTAGGTGCCTAAATACCCTTTTTGCCTATGAAAATCTCACTGTTAAATCCATATTTAAGCAACTAAGACTTCATTTCATCAAATCACTTTAAGCATGTACTTAAGCTACATACATACTTAAATGCTTTACTAGAACAGGTCCTAATTACGGAGTCTGATTATCAAACATGCTGAGTACCCCTCTCTTCCCATTGAACTCAGTTTCCCCATTCCTAATGAATTCCATGTAGCTTTGGGGAATGGTCCTTTTGAGATTTTTCTTTTTTATTATTTTTGAGCTGTACAGTAGGTTTGCAACACATTGCCATTGACTGGAAAGAGGTAAAAAAAAAAGTATTATTAGTAATAAACGAAAAAGTCATCCCCATCTGTTTTAACTGACAATTTGTGCAAAACTTTTTAAGTTCCATACATGCCATTGCAAATCCACCTTCATTTACAGTGTAACTTTGCTTTCTGTCATTTTTTCCCCCTGCCTTTAATGCTTGGTTATTTATTTCTTTGCTTTCTGTAACTTCATTTTGCTGGATTTTCCATCACCTTTGCTTCTTCATCTGGCTTTCTGCTTCTTGGAATGACTGAAGATCGCATCAGGAGTATTAGTGCACCAGTATTAGGTACTGTATCCAATCAAGATGCAATTGTAACCTACTGTGAATTTTCCTACTTGCTTTCTTTTCTGTTTTTCTCACTTAAAAATGCTACTTGCAGGTGCATGTTGGGAGTCCTAATTAAATTAGGCGAGTATAATCCTGAAACAAAAGAACTGCTTTTCTTTTAAAAATATTAGGTCTGGTCTGCACTGGAAACTTATTTCAGCAGAGCAACGTCACTCAGGAGTGTGACAAATTCACTCCTGAGACGTAGCTATGCCAACCTAACCCCCGGTATAGACAGCACTAGGTCATTGGCAGAATTCTTCCATTGACTGTGTCTTGGGGAGGTGGATTAACTACAGTGACAGAAGAACCCCTCCCATCAATGTAGGCAGCTTTAGCAGCGAAGTGTTTTAGTGCCGCTACTGTGCCCTGTAGCATTTTAAGTATAGACATACCCTCAGTGTGGGATTTTCAGAAGCACTCAACAATGGACTTACTCTGCTTCCACTGAAATCTGGTAAAACTCCCATTAACCTGGAGAGGAAGAGAGAGGCCAATGATAAGAGCTTTAGAAAAATCCTATTCTTATTAAATCAAAGTCTCTTAAGAAATTAGTGTTAAGATACTAAATATTAATTATAAACTGATAAACATCACCAATACAATTGCTTTTATGTAAACTTGCCCTTTATGCAAAAAACATAATCAGCTTTTATTATTATTTATTATTTGTGTTGAGAATAGTGCCTACAAGCCCCAATCTTATAGAATCATAGAAATGTAGGACTGGAAGGGCCCTTGAGAGGTCATCAAGTTGAGCCCCCTGTGCTGTGGCAGGACCAAGTATCCCTAAACCATCCGTGATAAGTGTTTCTCTGACCTGTTTTTAAAAACCTCCAATGATGAGGATTCCACAATCTCTCTTGGAAGCCTATTCCAGAGCTTAGCTACCCTTATAATCATTTAAACCTCCCTTGCTGCAGATTAAGCCCTTATTTCTTGTCCTATCTTCAGTGGACATGGAGAACAATTGATCACCATCCTCTTTATAACAGCCCTTAACATATTTGAAGACTGTTATCAGGTCCCTTCTCAGTCCTCTTGTCTCAAGACTAAACATGCCCAGTTTTTAACCTTTCCCTAAGTTTTCCAAAGCTTTTATCATGTTTGTTGTTTTTTCTGGACTCTCTCCAATTTGTCCACATCTTTCTTAAAGTGCGATGCCCAGAATTGGACACAGTACTCCAGTTAATGCCTTATCAGTACCAAGTAGAGTGGGACAATTGCCTCCCATGTCATACATATGATACTCCTGTTACTATATTATCATTTTTCTGCAGCTTCATCACATTGTTGGCTTATATTCAATTTGTGATCAACTATAAATTATCACCAACCTAATTATTCTCTTTGTAGTTGTGTGTTTGATTTTTCCTTCTTAAGTGAAGTACTTTGCACGTCTCTTTATTGAATTCCATCTTATTGAATTCAGACTAATTGTCCAATTTGTCAATGTTGTTTTGAATTTTGATCATGTCTTTCCAAGTGTTTGTAACCCCTCCCAATGTGGTGTCATCTGTAAATTCGATAAGCATACGCACTATTATCCATTATAGTAATTAATGAAAATATTGAATAGTACAGGACCCAGGACTGACCTCTGCAAGACAACACTAGATACAGTCTCCCATTTGACAGCAAACCACTGATAACTACTCTTTGAGCAGGACCCCATTGTGCTAGGTGCACACAGTAAACACAGTAAAAAAGGACAGTTCCGGCTCCAAGGAACTTACAGTTCCTGTGTCGAAACACCCATTGAAGCCAATGTGGTTTCTCCTTGCATACTACAGAGAGATTGGAATCTAGTACTCAAGATCTACTGTGTAAATCTGAGAGAATTGTGACCTTAGTTCAGAAAGACACTGTAGTGCAAGTTGAATGTCTTACCCAAGTGATTTGAGACATCCTTGGGTCTATATGGAATCTTTTTCCATGGAAGCACCCCCTTCAGTAGGGATTGGAACCAATATTTAACCAAGTTGCTCAGTCACCCCAATATCTAGAAAGGATGTAGGGAAGAATAAAAGGAACAATTGTAACAAACCTTAGTCCTGTTTCCATTTCTTTCATATGGCATTTCTAAGATGGAGGGCCAAGAAAATTAAAATAACTCTAGAATTAGACAAGTGTGCTAGAAGGTGAGTTTCCGTACAATACTATTCCTCATGATTTCACAAATTTGTGAGGATTCTACCCCACTAGAGAAAAGCTGCATAGTACTTTTCTTTAGTTTCTTATGGCACTTCTTGACCAATCAGGATTTCACAGTTGTCATATTGGCCCAAATTTTTGGCTAGTATAACTCCATTATTTGGCCCTGTATCCATAAACTGGGATCACCTCAGACTTCATGATTGTAAGAAGAGGGCATAAGAAGTTGTTATAACACACACGTGGCCAGCTCTGATAATCCATCCACCAGAGGGCACTGCTACCAATGCAGACGAACTATTTTGTTAGGGTACGTCTTCACTACCGGCTGTATTGGCAGGTAGCAATCGATTTCTCGGGGATCGATATATCGCGTCTCATCTAGACACGATATATCGATCCCCAAACGCGCTCCTGTTGACTCTGGAACTCCACCAACGCGAATGGCGGTAGCGGAGTCGACGGGGAGCCGTGGACGTCGATCTTGCGCCGTGAGGACGGTAGGTAACTCGATCTAAGATACTTCGACTTCAGCTACGCTATTCACGTAGCTGAAGTTGCGTATCTTAGATCAATCCTCCCCCCCCCTAGTGTAGACCAGCCCTTAGCTACCCACAGGATATAAAGGGCATTGACCAGACCAGCTGCTGCTGTTTATTAATGAGACTGACTGTGCTAAAGCAACACAGAGCCACTGTGACAGGTCTGTTGGGCCCCACACTCCCTTCCCTAAGTCTCTAAACAGCTGACCCAGCCATCCCCCCACATGGTGGCAGCCATGGATTATTCTAAATGCTATTTACTGTATGACTGATGTCATTACTATTTAAGGAACTTTCTAAATCAGTGGTACCACTGTGACACAAGTTCAGTTCTTCCCACAGACAAGGGCTAAATTCTGCTCCACTGAAGTTAATGGGAATGCACTGGTGTACTTGAGAGCAGAATTTGACCTTTTTCAAAATAAGTTTCCTTGAACGAGTTGTAATAAATGTTATCAATCCAAATGATTTTCAGCGATGAAGCTGAGAGGGGGTACAAGTTTTTGCTCAGTGATTCACAGACTTCACACTTGGTCTAAATTGTCTGATTGACGTGTATTATGAATTTCTGCATAGTGGAATTTCTTAGGCCTGGGCTACACTACGCGTTTAAACCAATTTTAGGAGCGTTAAACCGATTTAACCCCGCACCCGTCCACACTAAGAGGCCCTTTATATCGATATAAAGGGCTCTTTAAACTGGTTTCTGTACTCCTCCCAACGAGAGGAGTAGTGCTAATATCGATATTACCATATCGGATTAGGGTTAGTGTGGCCGCAAATCGACGGTATTGGCCTCGGGGCGGTATCCCACAGTGCACCACTGTGACCGCTCTGGACAACAATCTGAACTCGGATGCAGTGGCCAGGTAGACAGGAAAAGCCCCGCGAACTTTTGAATATCGTTTCGTGTTTGCCCAGCGTGGAGCTCTGATCAGCACGGGTGGCGATGCAGTCCCAAATCCAAAAAGAGCTCCAGCATGGACCGTACGGATGTGATCGCTGTATGGGCAGGCAAATCTGTTCTATCAGAGCTCCGTTACAGAAGACGGAATTCCAAAGCATTTTTAAAAAATCTCCAGACAGACGCCACAGCAGGGACTCAGCACACTGCTGCGTGACAAGCGTAATGGAAAGCCAAAGAATCAAATGGATGCTCATGGAGGGAAGGAGGGAGGGGGGACTGAGGACTCAAGCTATCCCACAGTTCCTGCAGTCTCCGAAAAGCATTTGCATTCTTGGCTGAGCTCCCAATGCCTGTAGGGTCAAACACATTGTCCGGGGTGGTTCAGGGCATAGCTCGTCAATTTACCCACCCACAGAAGTAAAAGGGAAAAAAATTGTCTCTTGACTTTTTTAAATGTCACCCTATGTCTACTGAATGCTGCTGGTAGACGCGATGCTGCGGCAGTGAACTGCAGCATCTTCTTCCCCCCTCCCTGGTGGCAGATGGTACAATCTGACTGCTATCCATCGTCATCATCAGCCTGGTGGCAGACGGTACAGTGTAGAAGGACTGGTATCCATCCTTGTCATCAGCCCGTGAGTGCTCCTGGCTGGCCTCAGGTGAGGTCGGCCGGGGGCACCTGGGTAAAAATAGGAATGACTCCCGGTCATTCCCAGTAGATGGTACAGAATGGCTGGTAACCGTCTTCATCATAGCAACTGGGGGCTGAGCTCCATCAGCCCCGGCCCTTCATGTGTAAAGAAAAGATTCTGTACTGCCTGGACTATCATAGCAGCGGGATGCTGTGCTCCTCTCCCCCACACTGCTTAATGTCCTGCTTGGACTATCATAGCAGCTGGAGGCTGCCTTCCCCTCATTTTATCTCACTAAAAAGTTACTGTTTCTTATTCCTGCATTCTTTATTACTTCATCACACAAATGGGGGGACACTGCAACGGTAGCCCAGGAAGGCTGGGGGAGGAGGGAAGCAGGTGGCGTTGTTGCAGGGGCACCCCCTGTGAATGTCATGCAGCTCATCATTTCTGCGAGATCTGACACGGAGCGGCGGTGCTCTCTGGTTCTATGATACACTGATTCTCTAGTACACTAGCCCCATATTCTAGGCAGGACTGATTCTATTTTTAGATACCATAAAAGAGGGATTGACTCGGGGAGTCATTCCCATTTTTGTCTTTTGCGCCCCCGGCCGACCTCAGCCAGGGGCACCCATGACAGCAGCAGACAGTACAGTACAGAAGGACTGGTAACCGTCATCTCATTGCCAATTTACAATGGCAGCAGACGGTACAGAACGACTGATAACCGTCTCTGCTATCATGCAAAAGCAAATGAATGCTGCTGTGTAGCGCTGCTGTATCACCTCTGTCAGCGGCATCCAGTACACATACGGTGACAGTGACAAAAGGCAAAACAGGCTCCATGGTTGCCATGCTATGGCGTCTGCCAGGGCAATCCAAGGAAAAAGGGCGCGAAATGATTGTCTTCCGTTGCTTTCCCAGAGGAAGAAATGACTGACGACATTTGCCCAGAACCACCCGCGACAATGATTTTTGCCCCATCAGGCACTGGGATATCAACCCAGAATTCCAAGGGGCGGGGGAGACTGCGGGAACTATGGGATAGCTACGGAATAGCTATCCACAGTGCAATGATCCAGAAATCGATGCTAGCCTCGGACCGTGGACGGACACCACCGAATTAATGTGCTTAGTGTGGCCGCGTGCACTCGACTTTATACAATCTGTTTTACTAAACCGGTTTATGTAAAATCGGAATAATCCCGTAGTGTAGACGTACCCTTAGTGAATGAATTCATTTTTAAACTAGTCATTGCTTAATTCTGTGAAGCATTGCCTTCCAGATAGTTTCTGAATTAATATCTCATACGTTGTGGACAAGTAGCTTAAAAATAACCTGTCTACTGTTTTTAATCTCAGGAGAGACAGAGAATATGGATGGTACAATAACTTCAGATGAACTTTCACCCCTTTCTTCTGGAACAGAATCGGGTCCACAGTCTCCATTGTCTCCAGAAAATAAAAAGAGCCCAAAAGGCATCAGGAAAATCTGGGGAAAGTAAGACCTTCTCATTCTTTATCCATGTCCTGTCAAAATGTTTCAGATGAGAACATTTTCAGTTTACAGCACATTCTAGAAGACCTAGAGGATCTGTACCGGTAATAAAACAAAATGTCAAATGCAATAAGCAAAACCAGCAACTCTGCAGTGTCCATATGTACATATGTGTACACATCAGATTGAGAGAAAATGGATTCCAGTACTAATAAAGGAGCAGACATGCTATAGGAAGAAATCAAATACAAAGGAGAAGTCCTCTGATTTCTTAATGTAATACATTAGTTGGAAACCAAAAACTTTAATTACCATTTTTTTTCACTAGCCTTCCATTTCTGAAGGCATAAGTTGCACATACAGGTTTAGTCTTACCCTGTCCCGTCAGACACTTGCCTATTTCAGGTCACCAGTCGTTTGACAGTCTGAGTCCCAGCGTTTAGACTGGGGTGCAGTGTTACTTGAAGAGCACATTGCTTTCCACAAGATTTGGTCTAGCTGCCTTATCTAACCATCTATGTAACTTTCATAGTTTGCTCAAGAAAAGATTATTAAATGGTCCCAGAAAAAAAAACGTAATAGCCAGATCTTAAAGTTTCCTTGGAACTTACAAAAAGCTGAAATTATCAGTGAGTTCCATATCTTCTCTCTAGCTTTAGTATAAATGTCTTGGGATTACCGGAGGGCTAATGTACCTTTCTAGTGTATTTACATTTTATGAATGAAATGGGAATGCTGTGTCATGCTCTAATACTTGGTGTTCTGCTCTCTGTAAAGAATAAGAAGAACTCAGTCAGGTAACTTCCATGCAGACGATCTAGGTTTAGCTGAATTTCGAAGAGGTGGTCTCCGTGCAACAGCTGGACCTCGATTATCTAGATCAAAGGAAACAAAGGGGCAGAAGAGGTAATCATTCCCTCTTACTCTCAGTGCATGAAAGGTAGTATTGTGAACAGAGCGTATCTCCTTTGGTGAAGTGTTGCCCAGCATACTTCACTACAAATGAATCTCACTGTAACTAGAAAGGGTTTTTCTGGCTGAGCCTATCTGCACTGTTGCGATTGCAGGCGGCAATGACAGCTGCCTGGTTGGAAAGTCTGAGAAGCCATAATTGCTCTTGTAACAAAGAGCATGTGTAGCATGATGTCCTCCTCTTCATTCCGTGCTTTGGGAATAGCTGCAGGATGACTGAGAGTCAAGGATTTCACCTTAACTCTGTCCACATGGATGATGGAAACTTCTCTCCTTTCTCCGCTCTCCTCTGAGTTTTTGAAGAGTAGGTTGAGCTGAATCTATGTAAGAACGTTCAAATTAACATACTATATATTGCAGTATCTATTTACCATATTATGTTCTGCAAGACTAGATTCTTTTTACTGCAATCCAGAGAACAGAGGTATTAGTTAATTACCCACATGGCAGAGACTCTGGTAGAAATGCACCTTTTGCCTGTTCTTCAAACAAGATTAAAACCATGTATAAGCAATTGGTCCATGAATTGAGTTAATTTGCTTATAATCTTTTAAACATTTCTCAGTGTTGTCAGCTGAAGTTAATGAACCTTGCAGGATCAGGCCCTAACTTACTACCTGGTATGTGGTTGTTTTTTTTAAACAGAAGTTGGAAAAATATATTTAAAAGTGACTTTAGTTAAAATAAAACTATTGTTAAAACATCACTAACCTCCCCATGCCAGGTTAGAAGGCTTTTCTAAAGTGTCAGTTAATTCTCTTTAGTGTGATCCTCATACAGCACTTGTGCTTTTCAGTGACTACAATGCCCCCTTTGCTCAGTGGAGCACTGAAAGAGTTTGTAACTGGCTTGAGGACTTCGGTCTTGGTCAGTATGTCATTTTTGCACGGCAGTGGGTGACTTCTGGCCACACGTTATTAACAGCAACACCTCAGGACATGGAAAAGGTAAGAAATCTGGAATTATTGCTGTCTATTAGGCAGGTGTAAATGGCTGGTACTTTATTGTATCAGTCCATTGGCCACCTTTAGATCCAAGCATCAAAATATAGCAGCTAATTCAAAAAGGTGCATGTAGCAAAAACTAAAATCAGTCTCTCTCACAGGGATGAGTTCCGAGGTAAAAGGCACCACATAAGGACAAGCTATTTATTATAATTATTTTTTTTATTACAGGAACTAGGAATAAAACATCCTCTGCACAGGAAGAAATTAGTCTTGGCCGTTAAATCAATAAATACAAAACAGGATGATAAGTCTGCACAACTAGATCATATCTGGGTGACACGTAAGTGCTTGTTGAACTGTGGGACTAGAGGTTGGGTTATTTTTAACCTCAACTGAGAAGTAATGAAAATGTTTCAAGTATTTCTTGTACACAGTGAATGAGAGTTTCTCATAGAAATGTATGTTAAAGCCAGCTGATTATAGGATTGATTGATTGATTGTCTAAACGTACTGTACCATAGTGGCAGTTGGAAGATTTCATTGGAAGAATATTTTAGAGATTTATATTCTAAAATTTTGGCTTTCTGGAATGTCAGTTATAATGAATATGCCTTATTTTTTAAAAGCTTGCTTGCTTTTTGATTTCTGTGGAAATCATAACTGAATTTAGGACTCAGAAAAAGGCAACTGGAATTCAGCTTAAAATACCTCAGGCCAGGAATCAAGCAACCCCTCCAATGTAACCGCCTTGAGGGGGACTGAGTGCGAGGAACT
The DNA here is from genome assembly GCF_016161935.1 of Mauremys reevesii. Lineage (NCBI taxonomy): Eukaryota > Metazoa > Chordata > Testudines > Geoemydidae > Mauremys > Mauremys reevesii. The sequence continues at coordinate 94,612,177 of NC_052626.1, forward strand.
AGATTTTTTTATTCCTAGCATGGGAGGCGCTAAACGGTCCTGTAGAAGTCACATGCTCAGTCATATATTCTGTCCTCTAAAGTATTTCAGGAATGTCATTTGTGGGTTTTGGTGAGAGTTGTCTGCCATTCTCAGACAAAGGGAGGGCCATTTTGGGTAGAAGATCTTGAAAGGGCAGTGCAAAAGAGAATAGGTGACACATGAGTTTCTGAAGAGGGTCAGAGGACCCTGAGTATGAGTGAAGGTGCAGAGGGCGTATAATTTCATCTTCAGGGATTGTTTCTTGATCTGAAAAGACTTCCTAAATCTGGATTTGTTTTCTCCACTATTTTTATATTTTCAGGATGGCTTGATGATATTGGCTTACCTCAGTACAAAGATCAGTTTCATGAATCCAGAGTTGATGGGAGAATGTTGCAGTACTTAACTGTGGTAAGATGGCTTACAATAAAACCACTTTCCCTCCATTCAGATTGACTCTGAACCCTCCATCTTGCAAATACAGTAGATTCTGCTTAAAAGCAATCCTGATATTAGCAACTTCTGATTAATGGCAACATATTGCCAGGAACCAGTCCCATCCCATTAACAACAGCGATAATGGGATTCAGATATTAGCAACAGCATGCTCATTAGCAACTTTTTTTGGAAGAAAAGAGCCACCTGCACACAGGTCTGTGAGGCTGCAGCCACGGAAGGAAGTGCTGGGATATATCTTCTCTGGTTGCAGCCTCGCAAATCTGCCTGTGGCCATGCTTAGCACATCCCAATACTTCCTTCTGGGGCTGCAGCCCAGCAAACATTCCTGTGGACAGGGCCACACAGGAAGCAAGGGGCTGTGGGCTGGGAGGGGAGGCTGTGGGCAGAGCAGTAGCAGGGAGAGGGGTTGCAGCCCAGATGTTGGAGGTGCACAATACCTCTCCCTGCATTCTCCAGGCTGCACCTTGCCAGGGGACTGCGTGCAGAGAAGGAAGCTGAACCCTGATACCAGGAGAGTGCAGGGAGAGGTACCGAGTAGCTCTGTGGGCCCTGCATCTGGGCTGCAGCTTCCCTCCCTGCTGGCATGTTTGCAGGGTTTCAGATAGGGAAGGCCTGCCCAGTGCTTTCTTCCCTAGCTGCTGCCTGATAAACCTGCCTTCCACTTATTAGCAATTGCCACATAATAGCAACTTTTTGCTGTCAACCCAGGGGTTGCTAATAAGCAGAGTCTACTGTATTCAGGAAAGAAGGAGGAATTAGCTACTATTTTACTGGTAACTTTTCAGCAATATTCCTTTTAGTCTTGAGACTTTGCTCACATTCAAAAGACTCTAAAGGATCTATACAAGGCAAAAATTGGTGGGATGGGGGGTCACCTTATCTAATGAACGATAGAGGGAGAGCCACCCAAAGATAAACCAGTAGTCACTATATCTGCCTTAGGAATAGCATACAGGAGATTCAACTATAGCTGGTTACTGCAAGACATTTGACTACCAGTACCATATCCACACAATATGTTTAAGAGTATAATGACCTACAGCATGTGCAGCCCAGGATATTTAGCCTGTTCACCGGGTAACAATGATATTTAACAAGTGGAGACCAGCAGTGAACCCAGTACGTTGTAAAGCCTTAACCAAATTGGTATCAGAACCATACAAGCTATTGCTATGTCTAAATTGATGGTAAGGCTCTAGCATCACTTCCCTGTCAAGTGTGGATAAAGATTTTTCTTTTTGTCTTGTAACTGCTATAAAACGATTGTATAGTTCAACTGGGTATTAGTCCATAATATAACTTTGGTTAGCACTGTTCTCAGAAGAAAATGTCTGTCCATACTGGTCAAGGAGACAATTCTAGAACCCTGATACCAACCACTTTATTTAAATGTGGCTATAGCAAGTATGACACCAGTATGGACGTGGTTTTACTCAACTGAGAAACACTCCATCTCATGTTTCTACTTAGTAGACCAATAGTCTTCTAGATTTCTACATTAGTTTTATTAAGATTCAACTGTTTTTCTAACAGGAATGCATACCATGAATCTAACCTGGATTTCTTTGATACATACAAATGCACAGCATTTATTGTCCACGGGGGAAAAAATCTCATTGTGCTGTGGTATTCTGTGCCACTTTTACCCAGGCTTTTCCTCTTTCAGAATGACCTTCTCTTTCTGAAAGTCACCAGCCAGCTGCATCATCTCAGTATTAAATGTGCCATTCACGTGCTCCATGTCAACCAGTTCAACCCTCATTGTCTACGTAGGAGGCCAGTTGATGAGGTAAAGAAGAAATTTGTGTGTCATGAGTCTAGTGTCACTGAACCAGTGCTTGTTTATCCCACACTAGTCAAAGGTGAACGTGAAAGAAAATTAACTGTACAATATACCTGCCACTGCAGCCAGGAGCTGCCTCTGGAGTCTCCTCAGGGAAGTTCCACATCCCAGAGGAAGAAAATAGTATAAGTTACTGCTTATCCTCTTCCATGTCACCAGCCCAAACCCAAGGAAGCAGGTTCCCCTCTGTGTTCCCATGTGGAAGGGAGCCAGGTGGCATTAAGTAGGTTGCCACAGGTGGTGTAACTGGATGAAATGGGATGTATTGAGAAAGAGACAATTTTGACTAAATATCCAGAAAAAATTCTGAAGTGTGAGATCTTTCAACACTGTCCGTAGAACAGTTTCCTGTGGGGCAAGGTGGAAGTCCCATTGTTTGGTCACACATTGGGACCAGTTCTGCACTGTCAGTGAGAGGGACTACGATGGCAATAGGTATATGCCATCTGTAAGCGCCAGAGCTGGTTGAATAAATTATTCAGTGAATCTTGCATTTATTTTTAATTATTCCACCACTTTTTTTCCATTGTTCTCCCACTCTGTAAAGTTTGGCAAATCATTCCACAACTATGTAAGAATTTAATAACGTTTGAGTGAAGTCATTGGAATTTTTTTATTATTTACTCAACTCTACTAATTTCTCAAGCAGTATTCCCAACAGCACATAAACTAATTTAGCCTTTCTCCAGCAAGCATCAGTTCTTCTCTATGTCTCTGTATTAAGTACCTAGATAATACAGTGATGGAAACCTTTATAATAATAATAATTTCAATATTTTTTGCAGCATAAATATTCTCTGCATATTGTCTTTTATATGAAGCAGTAGTTCTTAGGGTTCCATCTGTAATAGAATGTACTTTCCATTTCAGCAGCCGGTCTAGATTCTCCAAGTCTTCTGAGAGCTGCATAAGATGCTCAGAGCAAAACAGGTTACCTCAGAATTTAGGAAATACTAATTGTTAGCCAGGAGAAATGACTTAATAGTAACTGATAACTAGGCAGGCATGAAAGGTAAACTCATTAGCTGAGGTTCAGCCTTTTTCAAGTATTGAACTGTATTTTCTTATCTGAATTGTGTCTGCATGTATGTATATAAACTAAAATTATCTGTATAAAGAAGAGTAGTATATTGTCTTTTTGTGGTTACTTTTACAGAATAATATTTCACCTTCTGAAGTAGTGCAGTGGTCCAATCACAGAGTGATGGAATGGCTCAGATCAGTAGATCTGGCAGAATATGCACCAAACCTTCGAGGAAGTGGAGTTCATGGTGGCCTCATTGTGAGAACTGGTTCATAGTTTTATTCCTTTATATATATATATATATATATATATATATATATATATATATATATATATATATATATATATATATATATATAATATTAACTTAGCTACAGTAGTTTTGGTAAGGTAATTTGGAAATGCATTTTCTGTTTAATTTCCAAGTATGAAACAGAAAGAAGTTATACCTTAATTTTAGTAATCTGTTGTTGTATGCTCACTGATCAACCTTCTTAAAAGCTATTGAGTCTGTTTTATATAAATTAATTTTTACAACATAGGAAATGTAAAGAAAAAAGAAATATTAGAAATCTAAAAACCAAAATGATGTTGCATTGTCTTCTGGACTAACAGGGAGTGCATGAAACAGAAAAATTCTTAACAAATATTTCCTTTCTACTAGCAGCATCTCCCACAATTCTGAATGTCTGGGCTGCTCCACTCCTCTCTGCAGCTCTCACAGGCGAATTAATGTCTTGGTGCAGCATGCTCTGGCCCTGCCCCCCTCTGCTGCTGCTGATTGCCACCAAAGGAGTTAGTCCAACACTGGAAAAACTTGTATAGCAATATGAGTAACTCCAGAGTAAGCAGACCCGCTATGTACAGTGGACCAAAAAACAGTCACGTAGTAAAGGTTCCACTCAACATCTGACCTTTTGGCTCATAAGCCATTCAAGGTGGGTAGAATTATGGGAGATACTACTAGCAAAAAGGAAATCACCAATAAGAAATGTTTTCCCATTCTGCAGCCCAGCATTCCCCACAGTTTTGGACAGTTGGAAAGTAGTGAGCAGTGATTATAGGGAGGATTATAGAAAAGGTCAGAAAGAAGGGAGGGGTGGGGGGAGGAAGCCGTTTCCTCTAGGCTCCAGCTGCTTTAAGTGGTTTGAGACTCCCAAGTGTGCTCCTCAGTTATGAGAACCAGAGGATCTGGAAGACGCATGGGAATAGCATTGCAGATATTGCCACCATTTTAAGGAGCTGAGCACTAGCAGCAGGACCTGCTGTGGGGGGAGTTTCACTGCGTAGATGTACCTCCAGAGCCCTCCCTGGCTGAGTCCATTCCTCCAGGGAGTGGGGATATAACACTAGAGGCCTCCTTGTCAAATTGGGAAGGAGGGTATAGTTTGAGTCTGACTTCTTTTCCCAGGGCACTCAGGACCCACTAAGACTTTGCTAGTTAATTCCTCCTCCCCCCCCCCCGCCCCCCTTGTCCTCATCTTTAGAATCTCTCCCTGCTCTGTTCAGAGACTCCTGGTCTGTTTCTTCCATGTTGAAGTCACCCACACATCCCTCTTTGACTCATGGCCCCAGGATCTAACAGAGTTCAGGGCGGAAGGCTGGATACAGTTCACTGTCTTCCAAGCCCAGGAAGGCCCTCTCACAGATGGGGCGCCTGTTAGATTTTGCCCTGTGCTTTTTGAGCTGCTCTGCCACATCTGAGCAGTGCAGAGGAGCCAGCATAGAGACCGGGGTGACTTAAGTCACCTGACTGTAAACCAACCCAGGGATGAGAAAGGCTAGGGAGGGAAAACACTGCTCACCACTGCCCCTCAAAAATCCTGAAAAGAAGAAAATAGGTGGCAGCAACAGAACCACCATTCACATGCTGCCACAGAGGGGGTGTAGCCAGAACGGGTAGTGCCAAGACTTTTATACATCTCTGAGCTGCAGAGGGGGGAGCAGTCCAGATGTCCAGAACTGTGGGAGGTGCTGGCTACAGCAAAGAAATTATAGTGGAAATTACTTTAATAACTTACTGATAGATCATCACCAGAGCTGTTCAAAGAAATAAAATGAACTTCAGACGGAGGATGGTCACAGAAAAAGAATTGCCCTGGGTTGCTGAGCTGTGGCACTTTTGCCAATAATCAGGAATTGTTTAGACTTGGGAGTTAAGATGACAAGCAGCTAGGGTACATCTACACTGTTTCAAAACCCACAGCAGCGAGTCTCCAGCCTTGGGCTCGTGCTACGATGTTAGAACCAGCAGCATACCTCAGGCTCGCAAACCCAACCCAGCCTGATCCTGAATGTCCACACCATGGCTGTGGGTTTTAAAACACATTTTACTTAAGGGTACATCTACACTAAGGGCACTCTGAGTGCAGTAGGTTGCCTTTACAAATGTTTTAGGGCTTTTGTTTCTTTGTTTTGCTTTCTTGGCAACATAAAATTACCACAAGTACTTCCTAACTTCTCTATATGTTAATAGAGAGAATAGCTAAGGAACACTGCAAATACTGACTTAATGTTGTTTAGTTAAAGGCATTTGGAAAGTTTTTTCAGGTGACTCCTGTCACTTACAGTAGTTACTCGAGAACGAGGGAGGCTTTTATTAATTTGTCTGATAGTGTCTATGACAGAAACGTAATTACTAAGAACATTCAGATCATTTTAAGCAGCATTATAGGATGACTACTTTTTAAAATTATGTTTTTATATATGTATGTTGTAGAGGTTTATCTACATAAAGCATAATTGTGTTGTTTTTAATAGATTCTTGAACCTCGCTTTAATGGTGACACACTGGCAATGCTTCTTAACATTCCACCTCAAAAGACCCTCCTGAGACGCCACCTGACCACTAACTTTAACGTGTTAATTGGGCCAGAAGCACAACAAGAAAAAAGAGAAATAATGGAATCTACAGCTTACACACCTCTGACTACCACTGCTAAAGTTCGGGTATGCCACTGTGTGAATTCTAGGATCTCTCAGTGTAGTTCAGTTTGCTTTTCTTACAGACTCAGGGGCCAACTCTGGGAAGTGGGGGAGGCCAGTTCCCGCTAAGGTTACATTTTAGTTATTCTTAATACACAGCAATTCAGCACAAATTCATCATAATTTACTAAAGAAATAAACATGTAATATTATAACCTTTTTATTCAAAGGAAACTCAATCCAAAACAAAATATTGTTCATTTTTATCATCAACTGTTCCCAGTTTTAACAAAGATTTAACCTAGTTTCATAAAAATTATTCTGAATTGAATAGCATTGAAAATTAAAAATCCTCTTCTTTTGAGCTCCTACAGTATGTTGGATGCCAAGTATACAAATGGTATCTGTTAAATCTGCGCTTTTCCCAATGGCCTAATACAGTGTTACGATTTGCAGAACATATATATCAGCTCTAACTGTAGCCAAAAATAGAGCGAGGCTGTTTGTAGACCTGATCTTGCAGATACCTATGCACAAGTGACTTCATTTTTGTAAACAGTCTACTGATTTCAGTGGGGTCTCTCTCAGACAGGTAAGTGCTATGCTTGCTGCCTATCACCCCAGTTTAAGAAAGTGCTTAAGACCATCTTTGTTCAGAGTACTGAAGCCCACACCTGTGGCCTTGACTCAGCAAAGTACTTAAGCACCTGCATAACTTTAGACACATGAATTGTCCAATTGAAATAGTTGAACTATTGCTTAAAGTTACACAACTAGCACAACTGACTTCACTGGTCACACAGGTGTCAAATGAAAATATCATATGTTAATCTGAGCTATGGTCAAACCCTACTAAATCACACCAGTGATGGGGGAGACCTTTTGTGAATTAGCAAATATACAGGCAGCCATGATTTAAAAAAAAAAACCTATCACAAAAACACACTTGATTTATTTTGACAAGTTTAACTGTGAGAAATCATTAACCTAGTAAATGTACTGTAGTTTAGCTAGCAAAGATAATCAAATGTTGCTAATCTCAGCACAGTGTTCTGCTATTATATCCTTTAGTAAAAAATATACAGGGGATGATTAAAGCTGTATTTTTCTAGTTTGTAGACTTCAGTCAAGATTTGTGCATTGTTGGCATGTACAAAATTGTAACTTCAAACTAGATTTTACGTTAGACAAATTGTTTCTCTTGCGTAAAACTTTATATTTCATTATTTTAGCCAAAGAAACTTGGATTTTCACATTTTGGAAACCTACGAAAAAAGAAATTTGATGAATCTACAGATTACATTTGTCCTATGGACACAAGTCCAGGTGCAACTAATGGTACTCAGAAGAGCTATGGTGGATACAAAGGACTTAATCAACTCACTGATAGGGAATTGGACAAACTGGATCAGGTGGGACAAATAGATTGATGTCATTCTCATCTCTCATCCTCTACATGCATTCCAAAGCTTGCCAATAACCTTTTGTTACCATATAATAAAATCTCTGCTACATCCGCATGAACTCATTGAGAACGTAGGTATGGGCTGTGGACACTTTTGAAGAGTTTTATTCTGAGAATGTCAGATGAATTATATTTTTATCTTTGTAAGCGTAAACCCATCCATCTTCAAGCCCTTTTTCAGGTACATCAAACCTTTACACTATGAAAGTTAACGTATTGGACTGTTAAATTTGGGATTATAGTAGAAACACCAAATATTTTTTGTACTTTTAATTACATAATCCATGAGTACTGCACAGATACATTTTATCTTTATAAGTGGTTTGTAATGTAATAAAATCTTATTCAGAACAATTTGTACAGAGATATCAATTTATATTTTATTCTCAGAGAAGTACAACTGGATTGTATATTTTAAGACTAACTGAAGAGTGCATCATTTGCACTACGTAAATGTATTACTCTATGAAATAATTATGCTTAAGCATATAAACACTCATGAACATTATCAATTAGACAATAAAAGAATACTTTGAATAATTCCATTGTTTTTACATATGTAGTGATCACTTTCTCTCTGTAATGGAATGTAGTGTGTACACACACACACACACACACACACACGTACACGTGTTATCCAGCCTCCTTCCTGCCAAAGTCTGTGTAAAGTACTGCAAACCCTGAAAAAGGGAGTTGTTGGCGCTTGTGTGGGCAGATCTGCTGGTGTAAATTATCATAGCTCCAGTGACTTCCATAGAGCTATGACAATTTACACTAGCTCAGACTGTTCCAGAGAGAAGCCAGATTAAATAATTCTCCTAAGTGAGAAACCAGATAAGAGAATGATCACAACATTGATAAACTGACAATTCATTTTTCATTTGCATGGTTTACTGCACCTAACGCATCATTTGTGCTCATCTGTAAAGTAACTCATTACCTAACCACTGTCTTTTCTTGTGCAAGTTTGCACTGTGTTATTTAGAGGACCCCATTAACAAAAATGTTTTAGCATGTTTTAGCGATAGAAATGTTTCATATCTAGTGGCTCCTGTGTTAGTGTTTACAAAGTAAAATAGTATTGTTAATCTTATTTATGTTAAGGAAATAAGAGACGACCAAATCCCAACAGAGTTGAACGCGGTCAGTATCTGTAGTGAATGTACTGTATTTTGATGCTTTGACATGTTTACTGAAAGGAAATGTCCAGTTACAAGGTAAAAGCAGCATCTAAGAAGTGCATAGTCTCCACTGATTCTGCTCTGAACAGGGGTGACTTTCGCCCACAGTAAATTAGTGTCTATATCTGATAAAAACCAATTGAAAAACTGAAAATAAGTAAATTCCAATATTTTGTAAGCAACTACTGCCCCTGGTTCACTTTACTGAAGCAGCATGGATTTGATTTAACTTTAACATTCCACCATTCCTGACCCCATTTTAAATTACTAAATACAAATGTTACAAAATATTTTGAATATTAAAAAAAATTGGTGACAGTCCATCTTCCAGCTGAAAAAATGACCTGGAAGTGAACATAATACATTCACACCTTTGTACACAGTGAAAAATTAATACTTTTAATGAACTACTACTGAACCCTCTTTACATTTTAGGCCACCTGATGTGCTCAAACAATTTATATCCCTTTTTAAAATCAGTAAGAGTATGAAGAGTACTTGTAATTGCCTGTCTAGTAGGAATGCATCACATGCATTACTGAATGCATCTTGAATGTTTTTGACTTCTGAAAAATATTACTGTAACACACAGCACTAAAATTCATGAGAGGAAATTGATAAATTCTTAAATTTGCTAGTGTGTGTAACGTTTGTACTAAGGGATTAAAGAATGCCTTTTCTCATCAGAAATTGATCTTCCTATCATAACTGCATTTTCACTGCATTATGCTGGCATAGGAGTATTTTTCCTTTTGTTTTGTGAGGTGTTATGTACAATATGTATATTTATTTCTGTATAACTTTGAGAACAAATTGTTAACACATTTCCAAGAGTAGTAATTCATTATGTTGAGATTTCGTTTTTCCTCAAGACAGAATCACCTCCAAAAGATGCATGCTCTACATACATGCATGCTCCGGATAAAACTGTAGTTGCTGTCTGATTTGATCTAGTTTACTGACTGATTTTACAGATGGAACATTCAGAAGGAACAGTAATGCAAATAGGGGTGCTCTCTCAAGGCATAAGCAACCTCACGGTATGTACCAATTTATACTTGCTGTAAAGTCACAAACTTATCCTGCTAGAATGCAGTGACAGTTAAAGCAGTCCCCTAGAGTAAGTGTTCCAGTGTTCTTGTTATAGACTCCTTATTTACAGCCTACTTATATTTCCATACTTGAAAAATCTTTATTTTGAAATAAGTTGTCAGTCCTCCAGTCATAGTGGATGGCCTAAGTTGACCTTAAGTAGTGCATAGTCTCCACTGATTCTGCTCAGCCTCTGAAAAGAGGTGACTTTTGCCCACAGTAAATAAGTGTCTATATCTGATAAAAACCCATTGAAATTCAGTAACTCCAACATTTTGCAAGCAATTGCTGTCCCATCTCCCTTAGACGGGGTTCACTTTACTGAAGCAGTATGGATTTGATTCTGTATCCAATACGTAGAATCACATAAAGTGTACAATTAACGGCTTCATTGGTGCAGCTGATTTAAGTAGATAAACTCGTTCACTGGAAAGCAAAATGGATGGTCATGTAATATGAAAGTATTTTTATCCACTATGTCACCCATCTGTGAGACTCATTGATGCTGATCATTGCACTGTTACATATAATCAGGTGACCTGTAATTCCTTAAATATTTATATTATCAAATCAGCTACATCAACTAATTACAGTTAGATTACTTTGCCATTGCTATACACATCTCACTGAACATACTTCTGACTGGTCTTCATACTGTTTACTTTCAGGATATGCTCAGCCAAGATGAAATGCTGAATGACAGCAGATTTTTAACACCTACCTTTGAAGACTGGAGATGAACATGACCAAGAACATTGTTATACCTCACATGTATCCAGAGAACTGGCTGATGAAAGCTGGGTGCTATATGCAGAAAATAGCTTAGGCTTTTCTGCCACTGAGAAGTGTAAAATGTATATGAGGTTTGTGAAGCAACACCTTACATGTAACCCCCCCTCCCCCCAAAAAAAACAAAAAACCACCACTGTGCTAGGTATTTTTACATGGGCATTAAGAAAAGCTATGCAAAATTATTCCTCATCATCCAGAGAGGGTAAAATTGGCAAATGATTAAGACTAGTAAAAGATTTCTTTACAGATTTATGATTACTTTTATACAGTGGATTTATGCACTGCCACCTGCTAAATTATTGGTTTTATAATTTTGTACTTTTATAATTAACTTGCAATATAGCAATAACATAAGTAGAATATGCCTCTGTCACAGAATAAGGGTCCTCTTCATATTAAATGATAGTGGCGAGGATGATACTTTGACAATTCCAGTGACTTTCTATCATGCTATATGATTCATGGTGCAGCAGATGCTATCTTGGGATCTGACAGACACTGGTGCAGACAGTTCTCTGAACCATTGCTGAAAAAGCTGCAGTCTCATTTAGAGATAGGATTGGCTTTAGGATTTTGAGACTCCTTAAAGAGGAAGAAGGGACTTCATCCCTCATTCTTTCTTCCTCTGCAACTCTCCTTGTCTCTGCTTTCTCTATCCTGATTATTCCACTGGAATGAAGAGAAAGGACAGATCACCTTTCACCCTTCCTGAAGCCCTAGCAGGTGGGTGTGTTCTTAGGCCAGCAGAGAGCATGCCAATCCTTACTGTGCTCTCTCTGCAATGAGAAATTTGCTCCCAGCAGGAAATCCCACAATTCCATCTTCAGTTTGAGACTGCAAAGGAAACTGAGACACCCAAAAGTTGACTTTTCTTAGAAAATGACTCTTAACACATGACTTCAAACAAGCACTGTGTGTGTTAGTGGTCATGGAACAGGCAGAAAATTCATTTAACTTAAAATGCACATTTAAAATACCAAAATGGTGCATACCACCCTCACTACAGATACCTCAAGGTGAGTGCAATAGAACTTTTCGCCCAGTTCATGGTTTGCCTTATGACTGACGAAAGTTCCTTGTACAATTGGAACATTTCAGTAAGCTCTGCTGAATTTTGAGTCAAAATGACTAGAGCTACAAAGCACAGTTTAACATGTAGTGTGAAACTTAGGACACAGATGGTTGGAAAACCAGGAGGAAGTGATAAACTCTATGCCCTTTGCTCCCTGAATTGCATTCAGCATACTATAAGCAATGTAAATATATATATGGGTGCCGCCTACTGACATGACTGAGATGTGGTTAGAAACGAGTTGTAACATTTGCATGAGAATTTTTTTTTAAAAAAAGACAGTACCTGCAGTTATACTTTTCCCTTAACTGTTCACTCTTCATTCCAGTCTCCTATATGTAGCGCACTACCCTAATATAACTGTAGCAAACCACAACTCTAGCCAGCGTGACATACAAAAGCTCAGTAGTTAGGAAATGCTAGATAGTGCTGCTGCCATTAACTGGGGTTAGTATAGCTTATTGCTGAGTATAGATTGGCCACATCAGCTCTGCAGCACCACAGATTTTAGTGGCATTGTGCTAGCATAGGTGAGAGAAACTTGAGCTACGTGTCTCAGGATGTGTTGCAATGAATCAGAAGTTCTGCTCCAAAGGAAATATGCATCTAAGAAGGGGCAAATGATGAATGTTTTATCTCCAATAGGACATAAATGTAGTGGTGTAGTTCTTTTCTGGAGACCTGATGATCACCCAGGTATAGAATCACAGAAATATAGGACTGGAAAGCAACTTGATAGGTTGTCTAGTCCAGTCCACTGTACTGGGGCAGGACTAAATATTAGCTAGACCATCCCTGACAGGTGTTTGTCACTGGAGGTTTTTAAGAACAGGTTACACAGATTCCACACCCTCCCCAGATACTTTGTTCCTATTCTTACATAACCTTACAGTTAGGAAGTTTCTCACCTCTAACCTAAATCTCCTTTGTTTCAGTTAAGCCCATTGCTTCTTGACATGTCCTCAGTGGTTAAGGAGAACAATTTAACAACTTTTTATGTAATTGAAGACTTATGTTCCTCATCCGTCTTCTCCTGGTTTTTTCAATCTTTCCTCTTAGGTCATGTTTCCTAGACCTTTAATTGCTTTTGTTGCTCTTCTCTGGACTTCCTCCAATCTTTCCTGGAGTGTAGTACCCTGTACCCAGAACTGGACACAATACTCCAGTGTTAAGCAGAGAAGAAGGAATTACTTCTCCGGTCTTGCTTATGACACTCCAGCTAATATATCCCAGAATTAGGTTTGCTTTTTTTTGAAACAGTATTATATTGTTGACCCATAGTTAGTTAGTGATCCACTATAAACCCCCAGATCCTTTTCTCCAGTATTCTTCGTAGCCAGTCCTTTTCCATTTTGTATTTGTGCAACTGATTATTCCTTCCTAAAAGTAGTACTTTGTACTTATTACATTTCATCCTATTTCAGACCATTTTTCCAGGTTGTCTATCATTTTGAATTCTAATCCTGTCCTCCAAACCTCAGCCCCCTCCCAGCTTGGTATCATCTCCTCAAACTGGAAGTTACACCTACCAGCTCCAGTGTAGACATACCAAAACAGTGAGGGCTTCCCCTGGAGCTGGAGGTAACTGGCAGTCCTGCTTGCTGCACGTAAAAGCTAGATGTTATGCCTGCAAGGCCTCCTTCCATGTAATGCTGCCTAACAACCCTTCTACCTTAAGGTTTCTCTTCAGCTGTCAGCCAAGTAGACTGACAGGGCTGTATGGGCCTCACAGGGGTCCCCCCAGGAGTGGGGCTACAGTGATGACTCCACACACACACACGCATTCACTACCACAGTACCAGCAAGATATTTTGTACTGGGCAATTCCAAAAACAAGCTTGACTGGGTTTTGAAACAAAGATTTTATTTTGGAATATATATAATGGTCTTGAATTCAACACTGTCGGAGGGTGGGTTACTGGTTATATCATCCCTTTTGGTTGCAATGAGGTTTGATTTTATATGTTATGATGCTAGACCATGTTTGGAAATATTTCTCAAGGGTATGTGAATGCCAGACATGCCTCTTTCAAAAGAGCTTAAAGTCTGGCTGTTTTCACTTAAGTGCTATTCAGAATAGTAAGGGGTGGTCCTTCTCCATAGGACTAGTTAAAGAGCAAGACATTACTCATGGAGTAAATCTGGCCTAATCTAGCCCTTACTGCACAAACTTCAAAGTGTGACCCAAGTGGGGAAGTGAGACTTGAACTGCGGTCATAGAACTGACTTCTCCTAAAGACTAGTTAACAAGTTTGTGTATAAATCTCTATAATGCTAGAAATTAACAGCTAATTTCCACTATGCGTATTGTGCAAAATGAGGTTTAATATATGGAGACAGCAGAATTGTTTGATAGAGGTGGGAATTTTCAAAAGTCCCATTCACTTAACAGGGATCAGAGTTAGGTTGTTTTTAAATAACACTTTTGGTAATTCTCCCTGTTGTCTGTTTGAACACATGGTTATCATTTTAAGGGTACTGTGTGCACCTTAGATGAATTTGCCAGTGAACATGTAATTAAATTTGTTTTGTATGAACGTTGACTCACTGTACACTGACATAGTGAAGGGTAGTTTTGCACCTTGAGATGTTTCAAGCAGGCCATACTGTAAGTATTTTTAAAAAATCCAGTTCCAGTGTGTTGGTTTGTGGACTTAAGTGTTCTGTTAATTTATATTTTAATACTAGAGTATCTTATTTGATATACAAAAGCTGACCTTTGGGCCCTCAGACTGTAATGAATAAATGCTGTATATTCCAGGTTGACTTAGTGGAGCATGTTTTATATATGCCTAGGCAGCTAGTCTTCAGGGAATTTTAAAGTTTATTCATTCACCTCCATTTGCTCTTCAACAGTTAATGAGAGTACCCTGTCTTGAAGTATAGGGTCCTTGTACCATGCCCAGAGACTGGGTAGGGGTTTTACATAAAATACATCTCCACCCAGAGAGGCAATGTGGCTAGAATACTGATGAAGTCAGAATACCTGGGTTCTATTCCCATTTCTGCCACTGTCTTGCTGAATGCCTGGGTATTTCTATTAACCTTTGAGTGTTTTTTTCCTCAGTGAGTCTGCTCATTGAATAGATACAATAGAATAGAAACAGTCTATGGCTGGAAAAATGCTCCATAACAGCTAAGCATCATACATAGGTGTAAATATATATTTAGGCAATTCTTTTGCATTTCATAAAGCGTATAAACTTCACCCTCAAAATGAGTGAGAATCCTTTAATTTAAAAATGTTTTCATTTAGCTTTATAAGTAAGTAATTGCTATCACAATGAGTAAATATGCAGTGTTTAAGAAGAAATGTGTTTTTCTAAAAACAAACAGAGGTAGAATGGACAAGAGGGGAAAACTGACAGGTTCAAGAGGTACTTAAGAGAAGACACATGAAGAGCTTCTCTTTGCAAGTAAATCTCCTCTAGGACAAAATCCTAGCTTCAGAAAAGTTTATTGAAGTTTTGCCATGGACATCAGTGGGGCTAGGATTTCATCTCTGCAGTCCAGCTTGCAGCCAGGGAATGAGGGAAGCCACAGTGCAGGCTAGTGAACAGTGCACCAGTTAAAGCCTGCTATATGTTTGCCAGTTCCCATTGCACAGCCTAGTCCAGTGGCGCTCAACCTTTCCAGACTACTGTACCCCTTGGGGGAGTCTGATTGGTCTTATGTTCCCCTAAGTTTCACCTCGTTTAAAAACTACTTCTTACAGACATAAAAATACAAAAAAAAAAGTCATAGCACACTATTACTGAAACAATTATAAAATAAGTTGGAATATAAATATTGTACTTACATTTCAGGGTATAGTATATAGAGCAGTATCAACAAGTCATTGACTCTATGAAATTTCAGTTTGTACTGACTTTGCTAGTGCTTTTCATGTAGCCTGAACTAAAACTAGACAAATATTTAGACGAGTTAAATGTACCTGTTGGAAGACCTCTGTGTACCCCCAGTCATATGCATACCCCTGGTTGAAAACAACTGGCCCAGATAACAGCGAAGGAGCAGTGGCCCAGGCTGCCTGGAATCCATAACACATTCTTGAAAATAATTTGGCAAAAACATAAGCAAAGAAAATTTTACAAAGGGCCCTGATTATGACTCTCCAAAATGAAATGGTATTAAAAGGGCTCAGTCCTCAGTGGTACTGCGATCATTGCAACTTTTAAGATGGCTGGCGTACAAGCTTGAAGCATTTTGATCTCAGTCTGCTATGACTGTTATTGGTGTTCTCTGTAGCGCATGGGGGGAAGAGAGGGAACACAGGCCTGCCCTCTACTCTGGGTTCCAGCCCAGGGACCCTAATGGTAGCAGCTGTTGGCAGCTTTCCCTTCACCACTGACACTGCTTTGATTCCCTGGCCCACTTCCCCATGGTCCCCTTTTCCTAGCTTCACCCTTACCTCAGGATTCAGCAATGCTTCCTCTCCTCCAGCTCCTTTCACCTGGGCTTCTCCCAAGAGAACTGACAAGGAGAGCTTTTAACACAGTATGAGTGGGACCTTAATTGGTTCCAGCTGTCTCCATTAGCCTTAACTGACCCATTGCCAGTTAATTGAGGTCAGGTGCCAGCATTAGCCTAATGACCTTAACTAGTTGAATTGGCATCAGGTGTCTTTACTGGCCTGGAGTAGCCTTTGTTTGGCTATCCAGGAAACAGAGACCTGCTCAGTCTGAGGCGGATATACCTGCCTTCCACTACTCTCTTATATCCTTCTGGGCTGAGTCCGTTACAGTACATATAACAACGGTAGATACTTATATTGAAGTTTAGTCCAACATAAGGCAGCAATGCAGTTTTCAGTGACTGTCAATCAAATCCTCTTTGTAGAGCAGAAATCTAAATACCGGCAAACAAATACCGTATATATTCGTTCATAAGCTGAATTTTTTTTAGTAAAAAAAGGGAAGCATCAGAGAAGGGGGTCGGCTTATGAACAGGTATAGAGAGGGAGAGGTGGGGACAAAGCCCCCCCAACAGAGGGAATAAGGAGAGGCAGCACAGCCAGAAGGGAAGAGGCAGGGCCAGAGTGTCTCTGCTTCTGGCCACACTGCTCTCCCCACAGCCTCTGAAGCAGCTGCAGCTCCGGGGCTGGCAGGTTGCGGCCATGCCGCCCAGCCACACCTGCCGGAGCACACTACAGCCAGGCCAGAGACATCCTCCCGGGCCCACCCCAGCTAAGGTGGGAAGGGATGGGGTCACAGGGGTTACTCCCCTGACCCCCAGCTTCCCCCAAAAATATTTCCCCACCAGTTGATGTCCTGGCCCGTCAGGGTAAGCAGCTGGTGCGCCGGGACACTGTTTATTTAGGTTTACCTCTCTGCCTGCGGATGCTCGAGGTAAACAAACCGTCTCAGCCCACCAGTGGCTTATCCTGAGGGCCTGGGAGCCAAAGTTTGCCGACCTCTGAACTACAGGGTCAGCTTATGAATGGGTCATAAAATTTTTCCATTTTTACTTATCCATCTTGGGGGGGGGGTAGCTTATAAATGAACCAGCTTATACACCTGAATAACATTCACTATTAACCTTCATGCTGAGTCATTGAATCCCCTAAATTAAATTTTAGATCAAATTAACTGTCAGGATGGTTAAAGGTGGTTAAACACTGGAATAAACTGCTTAGGGAGGTTGCGGAATCGCCATCTCTGGAGATATTTAAGAGTAGGTTAGATAAATGTCTATCAGGGATGGTCTAGACAGTATTTGGTCCTGCCATGAGGGCAGGGGACTGGACTTGATGACCTCTCGAGGTCCCTTCCAGTCCTAGAATCTATTAATAAAACTAAAATTTAAAAAAAAAAAACAGTATGCGAAGTCATGAGAATTTCTTCATGCACTTTCACTGTCCCTGAGCTACTGCAATTTCTTCCCAGACCATATTCCTTAATCTACTTTGCTGTTTTATGGCAGCACACTCCTAAGAGATACTGTAACTCCTCACTTAACATCCTCCCACTTAATGTTTCAAAGTTTTGTCGCAGCTCCATTAGGGAACATGCTCGTTTAAAGTTGGGCAATGCTCCCTTATAACGTCATTTGGCTGCTGGCTCTGTCCACTGCTTGTAGGATTCTGTGGAAGAGCAGCGACTTTACAAGGGAGCATAGCACAAGTTCCTCTTCTCTGCCTCCTCCCCCTCCCTCCCAGCTTAGGACTTTCTGGGAGGGAGCGGAGAAGGGCTGTGTCTCCGCTTCTCTCCCTCCCTCCCAGAAAGTCCTAAACACCACCAAACAGCTGTTTGGCAGCAGGGAAGCACTGGGAGGGAGGGGGAGGAGTGGAGACGTGGCATGCTCCGGGGAGGAGGAGGAGTGGAGTGGAGCAGGGATGGGAAGAGGTGGGCCTGGAGCATCCCCCAGCAAAGTCAGCACCTGTTCTTCTGGGGGGAAGCTGCCGCTGCGCAAGGTGCTTCTGAGCATCCTTGCCTGCCTCATTGTCTGCAGAGGGCTGTGCCTGTGTGGGGTAAGCCGGGGCACCTTCCAACCACAGTATACTGTACAGTATATAATGCCTTTTGTCTGCCCCCCCCCCCAAAAATTCCTTAGAACCTAACCCCCCGCATTTACATTAAGTGAAATGTTAAACAAATCCAATTTTCCCATAAGATTTAAAGTTGCATTTTTCAGGAACATAACTACAATGTTAAGTGAGGAGTTACTGTATTCTTTATCCCCTTCTTTAATTTATTCACATTGTAATGAATGGATTACATGTAGAGTCTTGTCACACAAACCTTGCGTAAGTTAGGAAATAGGTTCAGAATTTAAGACAGTTGTAGGCTACTGAATGTCAGTGCTATATCCAAGTATATAATTAATAAAATTAACTGATTCCCCCCCTGCATTGTTGGATAATTTTATCGCATTATAGCAAAAAAGGCAGAACATTTCAGGGCAACTTAATGCCAGGTAGCTAGAGTCAGGTGGCCTTTAACTTTGTATATTAACACCCTCTCCATATTATAGTTAGTCAGATATGCATCTCCATGTCTTATTGCTTAATAGAAGATATTTAAAGACTATTACTCAAGCTTTCAGTACTAAAAACATTCAGGGTAACAGAGACAGAACAAAATTACTCAGCTATTCAATAAAAACCTTAGTTATGACTATGAAAATTGCAATCAACTTACATTGTTCTAAAAGTGCTGTAGCACAATGGATTATTTCTGCATGTGAATGAGACATACTGCATTGCATCAGTGTTAATAAGCGAATGTGTTATCTTTGGGATAACCAAGTTTTTCCAGATTGGGCTGACACGCAAACTGAATCATAGGTGGAGGCCCACACATCAGAATAAGAGTATCTCTGCCTGGGGGAGGGAGGTGTGCTTTAATCATGTCTGCAGTAATGAAGCCAGAGCTATACTTCCAATCTGAAACAAACAACAAGGGATACCATGAGTACCTTACAACAATTCAAACATATATTCACATAAAAGGTCCCCATCCTGCCCCTCGACATGACACCAACCACACACACTGACAAATATCCGTATAGAATCAGCATTAATACCACATTACTGTAAGCAGGCACTTGACAAGGGTAGGATCAAAACCCTGGACTACATCCACCACTGTTGTAAGTGCAGCCCTGTCTAGCAGCAGCAAGTAGGGTATGCAATAAGCTGCAGTGAAAAGCAGGCTGCTTCACACTGCAGCATGTACCTACACACGGCAGTGAAAGGCCCTAGCAGAAGGGAAGCAGCAAGGAAAGGCTCCACCAGTGAGAAGCTGCCTCTCCCCTGCCCTGGGGAACAACTCCGGCAGTGGGACACTGACATGAGAGCCACTGCTTGGGCATGTAGAAAGCCATGTAGGGTATATACCCTAAGGTTCTGGCATGTCTTTACTCGCTTAAGCAGTGCTTCACCATCTACACTGATTATTCTACCCATGCTGCTTTAAGTATAGACTTAGCCTAGGTCTGACGGCATTGAAGTCAAATATTTAAAATCAACATAGTTGTGATCACTTACACCAGCCATTAATTTGGCTCAGTGTTTTGTGAGCTACATACAGTAGAGTTCAAGCTCTAGCTTTTTGTTTTCCCTCTCAATACAGTACTACATAGAAATCCACAACTGATTCTTTCTCTTTGTATTGTGCATCTGCACCCTATTTAAAACTGTAAGCGGCACTTGTACATTTGCCTGTTGTGCCCATAGCAAGCACTAAGCAGACACGATGCCAAGGTAACATGATTCTGCTGACGAAATGAGGGAGGGAGGAAGACAGACTAGACAAAGCAGCAGAGTTGTGTATTTTGCTGAGAAGTCCAACAAAGTGACACTTTACCTTACTAGTACAATGACAAACATTTCATTTCACTATCCAAAGGTCTGCAGGTAATGGTTGCACCATTCAACGGAAGTTAATTATTAGGTCCTGTTTTCTAAGGTTGACAGAACAGCTCCCTGCTTTGGTAAGGTTGTCAGATACTAGTAAGTTTGCTAGGAGCGCTCAAATACCATAGGAATGGCTGGCTGGATATTGTAGCAATACCCATTAGTAGGAAGAAAAACTTGTGAATACAGAAAAGAGGACAGAAGAAAATCTTCCTTCAAACACCAGTAACTTACCCTGAGGAGGTCTGTCCAATGTATACTGCACTTTAAATTGATCAGGGTGATTCTTGGCTACCTCTTCTAGCTCTGCTCTCAGTAATATGTCTTTTTCAGTCTGTTTTAAAAAAAAAGGGGGAGGGGGGGAAATTGTTTGTCAACAGACCAGACCATATCAGTAACATGTAACATGGACTAACATGGCACTTACTTCATTTTCAGCAGGAAGGAATCAGAGTTTTCCTCATGTAATATCAAGTCAGTAGACAAACTGAATTTTTCCTAAGCATATGGTAGTTTATACTTTTCTTCACTGTAAATCCAGATTAATAGTAAAAACAAATCAGATTTAAACAGCAACCTAGCTGATACTAGTGTTAAATAGTTAAACAGCCAAATGCCAGGAAATTCAGAATCAAGGTTAAAAACTCTTTAATCCATTTGCACAGATTAGTCTTGGTCTCCCCACCAGTGGGTTTTTTTGCATATTACAAATATGGCAGTGCCTAGGTATAACAGTGAGAGTTAAGAACAGGGAGTGAAATCCTGGCATCCCTGAAATCAATGGAGTCAGGATTTTACCCACAAACTTCAGTTCAGGAGTTTGGGGCTTCTGGCAGTTTTACATGTACAAACTCTTTGTACATTGTATTAATATGATTTCTTAGGGATATTTTTTCCTTTTTGTTGGTTTAAAAACAAAAGAAACCAAACTCAGGACAGTGTATGAGAGCAGATGCAATAAACCGTAATATCTCCTGTAACTTCTTATATAGATCGTTTTTAAATAAACCATGGCAAATCACATAGCAGCCTTGATAATCAAAGGGAGTTCTGCATGTGAAATATATGGACTAGGACCACATGCTTTAACGCAACTGTGTGGTATATATGCATAATACAGATCAAGAAAAAAAAATCTTGTGATTCAGGGAGGTAATTTTTCAGAATTAAATATCACAACAGTATCACCAGTTCAAAGTCCTCCTAATAATGTCCCTGGGGTAAAAAAGAGGGCAAACAAATGACATCATATATTTACCTGATTAGCAAAAAGGAGGTAACACTTTGTATTATCATTAGGATCCTTTGTGATGTGACGGATCAGCTGCAACATCGGAGTTATTCCTATTCAAAACAAAAGACAATTATAGATGAGCTTTTCCTTTTAGCTCACACAAAGGCTGCAGTATCAGGCAGTATGGCAAGCTGACTTCAGTGGAAGTTTTGTCTGTATGAAGCCACAAGATCAGGCCCATAATATCCCAATTTCTGATCCATGTCAGGTGTAAAGTTTCTTCTTTTTACTCAAAAGAGCCACAAAGTAACACTTTACCTAGTGCTTTACTAACATTAAATAATAAACACTCTGGTAGGATGGATAAAGTAAATATTATAACCTCATTGTACAAAAGCTGAGTGAGACTCAGAGAGGTTAAGTGACTTGCCCAAGATCACATAATAAATTAGTTTAAGAACCAGGACAGAACTCATGTGAGCTCAGACCAGAGCTCTCTCTCTGTATTGTTATGATTATTAAAACTGTGGCAATGCCCCACATCTGCTATCAGAATCAGGAGTCTATTGTCCAAGGACTGTAAAAACAGAAGAAAACAGTCCCTGCCCTCAATATCTTAGTATAAAGGAGAGGAAATCCACAATGTTCAGTACATAAAATACATAGATGAACACTTTAAAATGTTAATTTTAATCAAATGGAATGTTAAAATATTACAACCATGTATCAAAGAAAGCACTGTTAGGCAACAGATTCAATTGATAATGAAGAGAGAACCTTTAGTCACAAAATAAATTAAACAGAAAATGTCTCAATCGTCACAACCCTCTAAACCTCTATTTGCTCTCTCATGAGGTTCCTACCCTCAGCACAACAGTTTCACCTGTTCCTCCAGCTATCATCCCAAGATGCTTTACAAACTTTCTGTGTGCTTCAGACTTCTTGTCAGGCTTGATAGCAAAGTTACCTGGAAGAAAAATTCAAAACTTACAGGTAACTGAATAAATAAAGTATAATAGAACAAACTTATAAATTAAACAGTAATAAGTCACCAGGACCCCAGATGGCATTCAACCAAGAGTTCTAAGGGAATTCAAATATGAAACTGCAGAACTACTAACCGTGGTATGTACCCAATCACTTAAATCAGTTTCTGTACCAAATGACTCATGGATAGCTAATGTGACAACAATTTTTTAAAAAGGCTCTGGAGGCAATCATGACAATTACAGGACAGTAAGCCTAAGTTCAGTACCTGGCAAATTGATTAAAACTATAGCAAAGAACAGAATTATCAGAAACACAGACCTGAACACAGTTTGTTGGGGAAGAGTCAACACAACTTTTGTAAAGGGAAATCATGCCTCACAAGTCTATCAAAATTCTTTGAGAGGATCAACAAACATGAGAACAAGGTTGATCCAGTGGATATAGTGTACTTAGACTTTCAGAAAATCTTTGACAAGGTTCCGCACTGAAGGCTCTTAAACAAAGTAAGCAGTCATGGGATAAAAGAAAGACAAAAGACAGAAAACAAAAGGGGAATAATGGTTAGTTTTCAGAATGGAGAGAGGTAAATAGTGGTGTCCCCCATGGATACGTTCGGGGACTAGTCCTATTCAACATATTCATAAATGATTTGGGCAAAGGGGTAAACAGCAAGGTGGCAAAATTTGCTGACAATACAAAATTACTAAAGATAGTTAAGTCCAAAGCAGACTGCAAAGTGTTAAAAAGGGATCTCACAAAACTGGGTGACTGGGCAACAAAATGGCAGATGAAATTCAATGTTAATAAATGAAAAAAGACGGTTACTCACCGTTGTAACTGTTGTTCTTCGAGATGTGTTGCTCCTATCCATTCCAGTTAGGTGTGCGTGCACGCTCGTTGGAAGATTTTTTTACCCTAGCAACACTCGGAGGGTCGGCTGGGCGCCCCCTGGAGTGGCGCCGCTATAGCGCTAGATATATACCCCAGCCGACCCGTCCGCTCCTCAGTTCCTTCTTGCCAGCTACTCCGACAGTGGGGAAGGAGGGCGGGTCTGGAATGGATAGGAGCAACACATCTCGAAGAACAACAGTTACAACGGTGAATAACCGTCTTTTCTTCTTCGAGTGATTGCTCCTATGCATTCCAGTTAGGTGATTCCCAAGCTTTACCTAGGCGGTGGGGTCGGAGTGAGATGTGGCAGAGTGTAAGACTGCTGAGCCAAAGGCTGCATCGTCTCTGGACTGTTGCACCAGTGCGTAGTGGGAAGCAAAGGTGTGAATTGACGACCAGGTCGCCGCTCGACAGATGGCCTGAATGGGGACATGGGCCAGAAAGGCAGCAGAAGAGGCTTGCGCTCTTGTAGAGTGAGCGGAGAGATGACCAGTTGGAACCTGTGCGAGCTCGTAGCATGTCTTGATACATGACGTCACCCAGGCCGAAATCCACTGGGAAGAGACTGGCATGCCCTTCATGCGATCTGCTACCGCCACAAAGAGCTGAGGCGAACAGCAGAAAGGCTTCGTTCACTCTATGTAAAAAGCGAAGGCCCTACGCACGTCGAGGCTATGAAGCTGTTGCTCCCTACGAGATGCGTGCGGCTTCGGGAAGAAGACCGGTAGAAAGATGTCCTGGTTCACATGGAAACCGACACCACCTTAGGTAGGAAGGTGGGGTGTGGCCGAAGCTGCACTTTGTCCTTATGGAAGATAGTATACGGCGGGTCAGCCGTTAGGGCACGAAGCTCAGAGACCCATCGCGCCGAAGTAATTGCGACGAGGAAGGCCGTTTTCCAGGACAAGTAGAGAAGGGAACACGTGGCCAAGGGCTCAAAGGGGGCTCCCATAAGCTTGGCTAAGACCAAGTTCAAATCCCAGGTAGGAGTTGGGCGTCGTACCGGAGGGTATAATCGTTCTAGCCCCTTTAGAAAACGGGAAACCATGTGATTGGAGAAGATGGAATGTTCCCCTATGCGGGGCCTAAAGGCGGATATTGCCGCCAGGTGCACTTTCAAGGAGGAGATTGCGAGGCCTTGCTCCTTGAGGGACCAAAGATAGTCCAGGATCCTGGGAATAGATATCAGGAGAGGGTTGAGACCTTTCTGATTGCACCAGAGCGCGAAACGCTTCCACTTAGCGAGGTAGGTCGACCGAGTGGAAGGCTTTCTGCTCTCTAGCAGCACCTGCTGCACTGCAGCGGAACAGTCCCGCTCTGCTCGGGTTAGCCATGCAGGAGCCAAGCCGTCAGGTGGAGGGACTGCAGGTCCGGGAGGCGAAGCCTGCCAAAGTCCTGCGTTATGAGGTCCGGCCATAGCGGGAGGGGAATAGGATCCGCTACTGAGAGGTCAAACAGCAGGGTGTATCAGTGCTGTCTCGGCCACGCCGGAGCAATGAGAATGAGGCGGGCCCTGTCCCTCCGGAGCTTGAGCAGCACCCAGTGTACGAGGGGGAACGGAGGGAAGGCATACAGTAGGCGATCCTTCCAGGGAAGGAGGAATGCATCCGAGAGGGAGCCATGGGAGCCGCCCTGGTAAGAGCAGAACAGATGGCATTTCCTGTTCTCTCTGGAGGCAAAAAGGTCTATCCGGGGAAAACCCCACCTCTGGAAAATTGTGTGCACCACATCGGGACGAAGCAACCACTCGTGGGAGAGGAAAGACCTGCTGAGGCGGTCTGCCAGTGTGTTCTGCACTCCCAGGAGAAACGATGCCACTATGTGTATGGAGTGGGCTATGCAAAAGTCCCACAGTTGCATCGCTTCCGTGCAAAGCCGGGAGGAACGTGCTCCGCCCTGCTTGTTGATGTAGAACATCGCTGTCGTGTTGTCGGTGAGGACAGACACGCAGCGACCTTGGAGGTGGGAGCGAAAAGTTTGGCACACCAAGCGAACCGCTCGCAGTTCCCTGACGTTGATATGGAGGGTCAGCTCGCGGGGTGAGCAAAGGCCCTGGGTGTGTAGGCTGCCGAGGTGCGCACCCCACCCCATGGCCGAGGCGTCCGTAGTTAAAGTGATGGAGGGGCGAGGGGGGCGGAACAGAACCCTGGCACACACCGCCCCCTGCCACCTCCTCAACTGGCAGGTTTATGTTTTGGGCCACCTGTCGTAACAAGTCCTGATGGGCCCGAAGGTCGATCGGAGGAGGGCCCGAGGAGGACGCCCCAGCCACGGCCTCATCCGGTGAGGAAGAGGATGACAGGCCCGGGAGCAGCGCGTCCGGCGGGGGTTCATCGAGCTGCTGCGGGGCCTCAGCGACAGGGGGATGCTCCGCATCCGTGGATGCCAGCGGCTCCTCTACCACAGTTGAGGGAGGAGTCTGCTGACCGTAGCCTCGGGCGCCCTGTGGTCGGATGTCCTGGAGTGCTGAGTGGAAAAGGGCACTCCTTGAGTCTCATGGTAGGTCCATGGAGTCCAGAAGCCCCATTGAGGAGGGCCCTGGTCTTGCCCTTGAGGCTCGGTGCACTGATCAACTGCGCTGTCTGCCTGAGATGAGACAGATGGCTGTCTCGAAGGCCACGGCGGTGCCGAAAGACTTTGAGACTGCGCCGCCGTCGACGCCGCCGGTCTGTCCCTGGACGGTGCCGGGGAACGGTGCCGGTCTTCGCAGTGCCGGGAATGAGACCGGGACCATCTACCGTGCCGGTGCCGGGAAGTTGACCGGGATCTCGAGTCCTGACGGTGGGAGCGGCTGCGGGAGGACCGGTACCGGGAACAGTACCGAGAGCCGGATCGGTGCCGATAGCGCCGGTCAGGAGAGCGGGACCGGGATCGTTTCCGCGAGTACGACCGGTACCGCGATGGAGAGCGGTACCGGGACTGCGAGCGGTGCTGAGATCTGGAGCGGCGTGAACGTCTCCGGGATCGGGACCGGGACCTGGAGTACCGTCTCTCCTGTCTGTCAGGGGAAGGAGGCCGCATGATAGCCGGCTTGCCCGCTGACTTAACAACCCGCACCGGCGGTGCCGCGGGTTGAGTATGCGTTGGCTCCGTCAACGCAATGAGTTCTCTCGCCGTCTAAAAGGTTTCAGGTGTCGACGGGAGACCAAGCTCGACCGCGGTATGCACCGGGGAGCAAGGAGGTACCAGACTCGATGGCCCTTGTGGGGCCGGAGTCAACGGTACAACGCACGGTTTATGCGCTGTTGGAGTCGGTGTCGGGGGTGCCAGTGCCGGTGGTTGGGCGAGAGGTCCTGGTGCAGAGACCTTGGAGGACGTCTGCGCTGGCTTACGTTTCCTCGAGGGAGAGAGGGAACGGTGCCGGGGTGCCGGCTGCTGCTTCTTCATGGCCTCGGTACTGGAACAGCCAGGAACCGCTGGAGCGCTCCGCACTGAAGAGGTCTGTGGAGCGGCCGGTGTCGGCACCGCAGGGCTAAGTGCCGACTCCATCAGGAGCTGCTTCAAACGAAAGTCCCGCTCCTTCTTTGTCCTTGGCTTAAAGGACTTGCAAATGTGGCACTTATCTGTAAGATGAGACTCTCCTAAGCACCGCAGGCAGGAGTCGTGAGGGTCTCCAATCGGCATGGGCCACTAGCAGGCCGAGCACAGCTTAAATCCCGGTGCCTTGGGCATGAGCACGCACCGGGTTGGGAAAAAGAAGGGCTAAGTCCCCCGATTTCCCCTAACTAACACTAAGTACAACAAACTATTAATCTATTTTTAAAGAACTATATACAACAAGTATGAGAAGAAAAGCAGTGAGAAGCTAGGGCTGTGGAGGTCAACTAAGCGCTCCACTGTTCCAACGACCGTCACGGGCGGTAAGAAGGAACTGAGGAGCGGACGGGTCGGCTGGGGTATATATCTAGCGCTATAGTGGCGCCACTCCAGGGGGCGCCCAGCCGACTCACCGAGTGTTGCTAGGGTAAAAAAATCTTCCAACGAGCGTGCACACGGCGCGCGCACACCTAACTGGAATGCATAGGAGCAATCACTCGAAGAAGTAGTAATGCACATGGGAAAACATAATCCCAACTCTACATACAAAATGATGGGATCTAAATTAGCTGATGCTATTGTGGATAGTTCTCTGAAAATGCTCAATGTGCAACAGCAGTGAAAAAAGTGAACAATGTTAGGAACCATAGGAAAGGGACAGATAAAACAGAATATATAATACCACTATATAAATCCATGGTATGCCCACACCTTGAATCCTGCTTGCAGATCTGGTCACCCCATCTCAAAAAAAGATAGAATTGGAAAAGGTATAGAGAAAGGCAACAAAAATTATTAAGGGTATGGGACAGCTTCCATATGAGGATAGATTAAAAAGATTGGGACTTTTAAGCTTGGAAAGGAGACAACTAAGGGGGGATATGATGAACAATATGGAAAAAGAGAATATGGAAGAATTATTTATTCCAGGGGTTGGCAACCTTTCAGAAGTGGTGTGCCGAGTCTTCATTTATTCACTCTAATTTAAGGTTTCGCGTGCCAGTAATACATTTTAATGTTTTTAGAAGGTCTCTTTCTATAGGTCGATAACTAAACTGTTGCTGTATGTAAAGTAAATAAGATTTTTAAAATGTTTAAGAAGCTTCACTTAAAATTAAATTAAAATGCAGAGCCCCCCCCCCCCCCCCGGTGGCCAGGACCCAGGCAGTGTGAGTGCCACTGAAAATCAGCTTGTGTGCCGCCTTCAGCACCCGTGCCATAGGTTGCCTACCCCGATTTATTCCTTCACATGACACAGGAACCAGGGGTCACCCAATGAAATTAATAGGCAGCAGTCATGTTTATTTAAAACAAACATAAGGAAGTACTTCACTCAACACAGTCAACCTGTGGAACTCATTGCCAGGGGATAGGCAAAGGTGAAGGCCAAAACTATAATGGAGCTCAAAAAAGAATAAGGTGAGTTCATGGAGAATAGGTCCACCAATGGCTATTAGCAACGATTGTCAGGGATGCAACTCCATGCTCTGGGTGTCCCTACCCTTTGACTGCCAGAAGCTGCGAGTGGACGACATGGGGATGGATCACTGATTGCCTGCTCTGCTCTGAATTACCTAGCATTGGCCACTGGCAGAAGAAAGGATACTGGGCTAGATGGACCTTTGGTCTGACCCAATATGGCTGTTTTTGTCCTTAATGTTCTTAACAGATACTATTGTTGGAGTTGGCAACTTGATACACGGGGACAGATCTTCAGATCCAGCCAAGCTGTGCTCAGCAGAGGCCAAGGTGGAAATGGTAAAGTAGCTTGTAGTCTCCAATCTCACTGCTGGACAAGGACTAGTTTAGCCACAAGCATAATTTAGAATAGCCTTGAGGCTCCTCTGAACAACTGCATCTAGCTGCACCAAAAGGTCATCCTGCAGCTGTGGATTGCTGGAGCACAGTGGCCACACACCCTACTCTCAGAGCTGGGAATAGCAGTAACTGTCACCCAGGGATTTCCCGGAGGAAATCCTCAGGAGGCTAATTAAGTCATCTTTATGATCCCTTTGCATCATGGGAGCAAAGCTGAGGATCTGGCCTTTTATAATGTTAGTGTTCAACAGACTTGCACTAAAACATTAACAGATCAAGAGCTCTGAGCCATGAGACCCTGCAACCAATACAGCAATTAAATATATTAGTGTTCTGCACACTCAGATCAGACCCTTTTTATTATAGTAATTTATTCATCTTTAGATACCTATTAGCTAAGAAGAATCCAATTAAACCCTTGGCATTGACCTAAAGGCCATGTGACCTTGACCCCTAGTATCCAGGGATCAAAAAAGCTACATAACTTCATTTCTACACCAGCGGATACTGCTGCTTTGGGGTAATCAAAAAATAAGACACAGCTTGTAACTCAATTCAGATGCCACATATCTCCAAGAGTCAAAGAGAAAGCTTCATGATGAACACCTCACAAATGCACGCTCTGATAATCATCAATACAGATTTGTAACCAATGCTGCAGAGTTGCTGTTGTCTATAGCAATCAAAGTGCAACAGAAAAGTGTGTGGATCTGTAACTTGTGTGGCTCATTGATTCCACCCAAAAAATAAGACTCATTTGTACTTTATTCCTAATAAAGGGCCTGATCTTGAAGTGCCAAGCACCTGGAGCTGCCACTGAAATATATGGAAGTTTTAGGTGTACAGTCCCAGTCAATCAAGATCAGGGCAAAATCCCTTATACTCTTTTACAACCATCTTATGTGAGAGTCCCTCAACACATCAGTCCCTCCCACTCCGAAAGATCCTTATCCAAGACAAGCCTGTTTTAAAACAGGGCAAGCTGGCTTGCCACCAGGGAGTTACAGAGCAGAAAGGATGTGCTTCCCAGAGGAGCACTTTAAGATTTTCAGCCTGAGCATCTGGCACAAAGATTAAAAAACTCTCAGCTACTTCAAATATATTGTTTTGTGTCACTGAGAAAAATGTGAATGTATCAGTAGAGAAGAGTGGATTTAATTACCCTTGACACGAACAGTCGCAGTCATCCCATTCTCAGACAAGTACAGTGCTCTCATTCCCCCACATGGTCACACTACAACAGGTGCTAGTCAAGAACACTGGGAGAGAATTCCCACAGGAGAACTTTGGGGCTCTTCTTGCCATTTCATTTCAGAAGAAAGCAGTGTCCCAATCTGGAAAGCCCTCATAATTTAAATTGCTTTAGAAAATAACTAGATTCCCCCTCCCTCCTTTTTAACATCACAGTACCTGTCCCCTTGTATACAAGAAGCCCATTTGGCCCTCTGAAGTCAATGGTATCCCCAACGGTCATGCTGTTTAAGTACTGGGACATCTTCCCGCCTTCAGGGAATTTGGGATTGACATTTTTGTAGTAGACCTGAAAAAACACAACAGTTGTTAGTGTTTCACCATTTAGCTATCAGATGGCAATGGTGTTTTCTCAAAAACATCTTGCATAATACACTGGACACCTGAAATGAGACTCACAAAATCTCTCGCTCTCAGTGTTTGTTTGTGCATTGTAACTGGAAACCACCACAGTGCAATAAGCAACGTGCTGCTTCATGCAGCTGCTTCTGTTCCATCCATAACAGGTAGTGTGGCTAATGGGAATGTCCATGTGGACTCTAGACACTGCATTTATATCCCTATACCTCTGCAACACCAGCCTCAAGTCACCTCCATCACTACTCTCCCTCCAGAAAATGGCAGCAGCTCCTTTATGTCACAGCATTCAAAAGGGCGCCACCATAAAGTCCAGAGATGAATATTGCCTTTCACCTTCAAAACACTTTACAAATGTTAAACCGCTAACAAATCCTCACAACATGAGGAATCAGAACAAGAGCGAAACCCAGAAACAAAGGAGAAAACAGAAGGAAAAAGTGGCTTGCCCAAAGGCAGACAGAGTCAGCAGTAGAATGGGGATTAGAAGAACTCCGGAGTCCAGGGACCAAACCACAGTGCACTCCACAATCCACACTAGCTTGAAAGGTTCCAGCAAAGAAAACTCTATGAACACCCCTACTCAAAATCTTCCAGGATTCTAACATTGAATCAGAAAATGCAACATTCTTTCATGACACTGCACCATGTATACAAAGAACTGCAAGTCCATTGTTCAATTTTGCAAGCATCAGAAAGGAAATAAAGGAGACAATCTAAGGCTGCTGCATTAGCATACAGAGATGGTTTGGGGAATGTGCAAGGCAGATTCTCAAAGAGTGGGTTATAGATGTGCAGGCTGTAACATACTTCTCCACAAGGTAAGAGCAAAGCAATGCCATCTCCTTCTCTACCCATCCTATCTAACAATCATCAATTCCAGCACATTTTTAAAGCTGAACTCTGTACAAGAATCAAATTGTGGAAAACGAGGGCCTCGTGCTCATGCCAGGAGTAGATGCCGACTAGCTTTTCTTCTTCCACTCCTGCTGCACCTAGAATCCTCTTGAGGACTTCCTCTCTCCTTCTTCATTAAATTCAGGCTCCTCATTCACCTCATGGCCCTGCACATCTTGTTCCCGGCCTCCATCTCTGCTCTCATTTCATAACCTTCTGCACCTCTGTCTCCTCCCAATCCTAGCATCAAACCTTATTTTATTCTACCCTCTGCACTCTGAACAGCCCACAGTTTCGGCAATCAAATGCTCCCTCTCCTCCTCCAAATGTCTCCTTTAAACCCACCTCTTTTTGAAGCCTCCCCATGATAAACAGAGGTGGGCTGAAGAGTTTTTCTATCCCATTAAAATTTTTTAATTTCCAAACTTTTCCTGTTCTGCATCAAAATGACCCGAGCCATTTCAAAGTTTTTTTTGACAAAACAAAAGAGAGACACCCCCAAAAAATTCAATCCTGGTCCTGAGAAAACTTTCCCGACTAAAGTTTTTGTTGAACCTCATCTTTTCCTGCAATAAGTTTTGGTTTCAATCAAATCAGCATTTCTGATGAAAAATGTTTCATTGAAAAATTCCTGACCAACTCTAATGATGAACTCTTCACTAATTAGGTCCCCAGCCTTAAAACATCTGAACTGTTGCCCCATGTTGGTTATCCATCTGAGTTCTTGGAGAAGGCAACCTTTGCCGGATTCTGATTTCACACGGATTTTACACTAGTGTAACTACTGACTTTAATTTATCCCAGTATGAGAGCTCAACCAGGCCCCTTGTCTTTCTATGCATTTTGTAGAGCACTCTGCACTTGTGGCATTCTCCAAATAATCATCTCATTAGAACAACGTCCAAGTTTAAAGAGGTGTGGTGGAATTTCTCTAGTGAAACTGGAGTTAGCAAGCACCTTGTCACTTATTTTCTACTTACATGTAAACCCTATCAATGGCAGCAGCATAGTTTTAGGAAGAACCGTCCTTAGTTAATCATTGCTGAAGAAGTACCAGGGAAGAGCTCCTGATGCCATTTTATTGGATACTGTGCCGAAATAGTGACTATTGTTTTCTTCTCACTCTTAGAGTCGTGATGGCAGATTTACTAGCGAGATTTATATCATTTAAAGGACATTGTGAAATAAGCTGGTGTTTCAAATTCCTCAACAGCCAGGTGTCACATCATAAAAACTGCTATCACAATTGGCAGCCTTGCATCAATCACCCTCTCATCCCTAAAGAATGAGGCACCAAAAAGACATCCCCCTCAAACGACAGGCGTTGGTAGGGAGCTGTAGGGAGAAATGTGCAGTGTCCCCCGCTGTACCTATTCAACAGATAAATAGGCTTCACTCTCCATGTCTAATATCCAGCACTTTCCAGGCTCACTAAATACACTTTAAAAATAAATACTAACCTGGAGGACTTTTGCCATCAAATCACCGTATTTTAAGAAAGGTCAAATTTTGGGCATAAACTACAGTGTTTGACAGCATCACTTTAAATGTCACTGAAATCCAATCCTTTCCTTCCTAAGGCAAGCATTGCCCTCTACACTTGGATAGTGAACATGTCCAGTTAGATTAAATTATTTGTCTACATTAAGGCAGCTAATATTTACCTTTATAATTAAGTCAACATAACCTTTTACTTCGTCACTGGAAACTGGAGTGTAGGCCCGGATGACAAGATTACCATTGATTTTGGAAGAGAGGTAAACATGCTGGCCTAGGGAGAAAGAGTTACAATCTAATCATCACTTTCAGGACTGGGGGAAGAGAAAACAAAAAGATTGGAGTGGGAAATAAGGAATCTAAACATATATAATAACTCCAATGAAAGCATTAGAAGCTAACCACGATAGGCAAATCCTGTTGGGATACAGAAGTTACGTCTCATCTAGTCACACAACCCTAGAAACATTCTTCACTACATTTCAGTCTAATCAAATAAATGCTATTGTTGAGAATATATTCTATATCCTTCAATATTTGTATTTACATAATCCATGGTTATCATAACACCATCAGGAGTATGCAGTACATACACACACACTATAGTTGATGAGAACAGCAATAGTATAAATTCCTTTTGCAACCATGAAATAAACTGCTGAACTATGTCATGTGGGCTATTTTGTTCATTTGTTTTGCACACCTTGACATTACCAGTACACGGACCCTAACCCTTTTCTTACAGGGCCACCTCAGATATTGAAAAAACACACACTTTGTGGCTCTTCCCAGTTCATGCCAATAAAGCAATACCATGTATAAATCTACAATTCCAGAGCTCTATTATTGAAAAACTAATATAGAGAATAGTCATTATTTCTACTGGACAGAAGATTTTTGCTTTGATGCAGTTTAGACAGCCACTCAGTAGAGGGGATACAATTTTTTCAAACTATTCCTACTGTCACATCTCCTTTTCTCTGCTCTAGTGGCTGGGCTCATGGTTAGAACAAGATGCTGCAGACTCTACTCATGTGTCTTCACATATAGCCTACAGTTGTAGGACT
The DNA here is from genome assembly GCF_016161935.1 of Mauremys reevesii. NCBI lineage: Eukaryota > Metazoa > Chordata > Testudines > Geoemydidae > Mauremys > Mauremys reevesii. Next base: position 94,645,946 of record NC_052626.1, read on the forward strand.
TTCTCCTATACATGTATATTTGGGAAGGGGCTCGGTTTAATACATGAGTCAATCTATATTTGGGATTTATGAAAAAATGAAAGCACAGTAATTTGGCTTTTGACGCTGCCCCCAGCCCAATAGGTATCCACACGGCCTCCGTTCCTTTTCCTGTTTGTCAGTGCTAATCTAGGATTCTTGTCACATGGTATTATAGGGAGCTTGTCCAACAATGCAGTACCATGGCTGCCTCTAGATGGAGTTTTTAATACCGCACCTTCCTGAGCACCAAATTCACTATGCTTTAAAAAACAGGGCAAAATCCTAAATTTACAAATAAAAATCATCACAGGAAAGAGTTTCAGTATTTACCTATAGGTAGCCCTAATACGTGATCCGGCGACGGAAGCCCAAACCTGAATTTCTTGGTATCATGGCTGATCTCCTGACGGAAAGCAAAGAGATGGAGAACAAACAACGTGCTGTTAACAAGACAGTACAGTATCCCTCTGAATTTGGAAAACAGCACAATATTCTTTGGTGAAACTACTGTTCATTAAAGTGCAAGCCAAAATCCAAGCAGCAAAACAGAAACAGTTTTGACAGTGAAGTCTAACAGTTCATCTTCTTCTAAACCTGGTTATAAAGGGCCAAATCTTGAAGTCCTCTCCTCTCCCCCAAAGCCACCAGGAAGGCAATTTTTCCTGATTAAGGACATTGTGACAACTGCAGCCTTACAACACAAATCATTAGATTTTCTCTAACCAACACGCATGCTCATTGTACCTCTGACATTTCCTGATCTATGACAGAACTGGCATGCCTCAGTAGAGGCACAGCCTTCCTTAATGTAAATGTGTAACGCCTACTTTCCACCAATGCAAATTCTACGTGTATTAAAAGGAAGATATGCCTCTGGATTAAGAACTGTGCATCCAAAGAAACTAATCCAATTATTTATTATTTTGAAGGGGTAACTAAAGTAAACACTAATTTTTGCATTATGTTTTAGGAACCAAATTTATGCAACATCTAGAAAAAATATTCCAAGACATTTCCAATAGCAGCTATGAATATGAGATGTTCCTCAAATACTTTAAATACTTAATGACAGAGAATCCTGTTTTAAGTAAACCCACTTAAGGAACAGGGAGGATACAAGATCCGGATGCCATATAAAAAGTTTATTACCAAAGGTGGTGATAAAATTGTATTGGAACACTCATGGAGATACTTTAAAGGGGTTGTTTAATACTAAAAAAATCATCTTTTTTACTTTCTAACTAAGGACCTCAAAACATCTTACAAACGTTCATTATAGACATGCCTTTAAACCACAACACTCACAATTGGAAATCCCGAAGTTCAGGGATGTTCATATCAGAGTTCTGAGCTAGCCCATTATCATCAGAGAAACTCTTTGGATCGAAGTTCAAATTTTAAAACCTCCACTCCCAATTTCAGAGATGAGGAGATCTGTGTTTGGGTTCATCTCTAATTACGCAAGCTTCACAACACTCCTGTGAAATAACTTAGCATTATGGGTCTTCATTTTGCAGATATGGACACAGACAAAACAAAGACTCATTCAACTGCTCAAGATCACACAGTGAACCAGTGTCAGAGCCAGGGAAAGAGCACAGATCTAACTCCAGTCCTGTTTGGTCATTAGACCATGTTTCCTCCCTGAGAAAGTGTAGGCTGCACAATCTAAGTGATCTTCACAGAGCAGTTTGGCAGGATTCTAAACAAACCAAATGGCTTTGGTCACCTCTTTCTTTATCAATGGCAATGGATACTTAGTGTTTGGATCCTGTAATGTAATGGGATCACTCTTCCTCTGGGATCTCCTAGTCTTGAAAACTAACAGCAAGGCTGTCGCGGCAATGACAACCAGAGCAATCAGCAAGGCCACGTCCTAAAAAAACGAAACAGATTGTAAATGACATCAGAGCAGTGCCGGGTTTACAATGGCTCCAGTGGCTCCATGGAGCTGGGCCTATGCTCAGAAGGGGCCCCGGCCTGCTCCGCTTGCACTGTGCCCCGAGACCCCGCTGGCTTCTCCCGCCCACCACTTGCTACTCTCAGCCTGTCCCTCGCCTGGCCAAGGGCTCCTCTCCGCTCCCTGGCCCCACCCCACTGCTCCTCTCAGCCCCCTGGCCAGACCCCAGTGCACCTCTGGCTCTGGGCAGTCTCTGCTTCCCACCACCTGTGGGGCCCCACCTGTCTCCCCAGAGCTGAGCCGCCTGGGACTGGTGCAGAAGCCTGGCCAGTCTCAGCCAGGGGGCTGTGTGTGGGGGGGGAAACAGGGTAGAGGGCTTGGCTGGGCCCCTCCAAACAAGTGCATCTTGAGGGACCCCGGTCAGGGCAGGTCCTGGCCTGGCGGATCGTGCCACTCCCGAGGGACCAGAGTGATTCCCGGCCCTGGCTGCGCTGCTGGCTCCGCCCAGCAGGCACAGTTGCTTCCCAGCAGGGCCGGTGAGTGCGGCCAGAAGGCAGGGCTTGGGGGAGTGGGTCTGTGGGCAGCCTGGGTGCGGGGGTGAAGGGGCAGGGAAGATCTCTGTGTTGGGGCACTAAGAAGTGGGGGTTCTGTAGGGGGTGCTGGGCAGTTGTGGGGGGGCTGTGGACAGGGGTGGTGGTGGTGCGAAGGGCACTGTGCATTTGTGGGTGGGTCTCAGGGTGCACTGGGCATAGTGGGCCGGGGGGGCTCTGTCCATAGGGAGTTGGGGGGTGTTGGGCAAGGGGGCTGTGTGGTGTGGCATAGGCCCGCCCCCAAGGGGAAGGGGCAGGCTGCCAGCACAGGGCCAAGCAGGCCACTATGCATCTGGCAACTGCTGGTTTGTAAATAGTGCCCTCGCATTGGGCAGAGCAGGGCCACCCCGTCATGCCCCTTTGCCTCTGGCTGGCCCCTCGCTCCGGGGACTGACCTCCCCGCGCCATGCTCCACTGCCTCCATGGGGGCCCACAAAAGGTTAATCCGGCCCTGCATCAGAGAGTCAGACAGCCTCTGCTCACATTGCTTTAGTGCATCAAATGCACCAGCCTCCAAGGGACAACACAGCTAAAGTGACCTTGGGCACGTTAATATTATGGCCACATAGTTCGGCCGGACGGGTGGGGGTGGGCAGCTCCCCGGGAGGCGAGGCTGTGAGGAGGATCTGGAGCTTTAGAAATGCTGAGGACCTGCGGGCTCCGGACAAGAGACAAACACACAAACTGAGCACCCCCCTCACAGCCCCAGCCGCCATTACTGCCCCCACCCCGATGCTCCTTTGCGCTAACGCGGCTCCCCCCGCTCCTCAAACAGCCCCATCCCGGGGGCAGCCCCATCCCTCGCCCCGCCCGCAGGGGGTGGGAGCAGGTGCCACAGAGCCCAGCCGTGGCGCAGCCTGCGCTGCACGCCGGACACAGCGCCCCTCGTACCGCGCTCGGCTCCATGACTGCGGCAGGCAGCGCTCACCGGTCCCGAGTCGCCTCCCGCTCCGCCCCGGTGCAACCTCCGAGTCCTCTTCCCTGCAAACTCTGCCCAGCCCGTGCAAACTCCTCCCGAGTCCCGCCCTGCGCACTCCCCCCCCCAAACAGTGTAACCCCCTCCAGCCCTGCTTTCTCTTCAGCCCGTGAAAAACCCTCCCGCCCTGCGCACTCCCCCCCCCCCAGTGCAACCCGCTCCAGCCCTGCTTTCTCTCCAGCCCCTGCACACTCCTCCCTGTTGCACGCTCCCCCCTCTCCCCAGTACACTGTCCAGCCCGTGCAAATCCCTCCTGCCCTGCAAGCTCCCCTCCCCCCCCCCCACTTTGCCATGCAAGCCTCTGATCTGCACAGTCCCACTGCTCCCTCACCCCACTGGAAAACCCTGCCCACCCATTTCAACACCTTCTGACCCTTGGTCCCCGCAATCCTTCCCCCTGCTTCAGCACTGTGCTAGCAGCTGACTAGAGAGGTCACTTCTACTGCACTTATGTTCCCTAACCAACCACTGGATTTCACCAGTCTAGATGAGGCCTGGTTTATACTTAAAATTTAAGTTGACTATCACAGGCCCCACTCACCATGCCAGGGCCTCCTAATAGCCCACCTGGGGATTAGCTCACCAGGTCTGATGCCCCCTTTGTCACTGACTTGTGCATGCTGCCACCTATCTCTGTGACTCAGGGTGCTTTCTCTTCATGGTTTGGCCCCCTCACCAGGTCACTGTAATCCTCCCCTTCTAGGGTATCAAAGTCTCTCCATGCAAAGTGGCACTCTTCCCTTCACCGCCCTGACCTTGCCACTCCTCCAGTGGCCCACCTTCTACTTCAGATTCCAGCTCAGGGTCCCTCCAATCAGCAGCCAAGGTCTGCACCATTTTACACCTTGTTGTTATTCCCCTGAACCTTTTCATATATCCTCTCCCCTAGGTTTCCCTCTCCAATGTCCTGAGACTGGCTACACACTCTGCTGCCTGGCTTTATACTAGCTCCACCTGTTCCTTCTCTGCCTCCATCCATCAATCAACCTTTCAAGCCCTGGCTCTCCCCCAGGTGCAGCCCATCAGATTAATTAATCTAATTTACCCTGCTCTGCCACCTTGTGTAATGTGACCATCCCATCACGTTGACATAGCTATATTGCTCAGAAGTTGCTATATTGCACACTCCTGAGTAAAGTAACCCCCAGTGTAGACAAAGTTCAGTGAAAGAATGCTTCCGTTGAAAAGCCACCGCTCAGGGAGATGATGTTCCTACAGTGATGGAAAATCCCTTCCACCAATGTAGTTGATACTATGGGGTTATGCTGGCATAGCCATGGTACCGTAGCTATGCCAATACAGTCCTCACAGTTTAGACATGACCTAAAATAGTGCATGCACATACACATTATACTAAGAAGCGAGAAAGGAAAATAATACATAACTCTGGGAGAAGAGAGAGAGATGCCAGCAATAATTTTCCACTGTCAGGTTATGGACAGTGGTACAATAAGGTTGCAAGATATAAAACCTCAGTACCATATTAAACCTGTCCCAGACAATTTCTTGGTGCATTAACTTTGGTAACACTTGTATATTTTGTCATGCTAGTGAAGTTATCCAAAATGAAAGTAAAATGCATGCATTATATTGTTATATAATGAAGCAAGTATGATTATAAAAAGAGGGGGGAAATGCATAATCCAATACCTCTACACCTCTTATTTTCTTGGTTCCTATCATTTTTACCTTTCTTACCACTGTTTTCTCCACTCACCACTTTAAAAAATAGGAGAATGTTTAGCCTCAAATACCATTAATTCTCCCCATTATTCAGACTGCCAGAGAACAGAGATGTGCTCTGGAAAATGCCCTGGTTTACAATTCAGTAGTTACATTAATGAATCCCTTAAGTCAGTGAAACATAGTGGGCAAAGCCCACAGTCCATCATAATCAGGACCCATGGAATTCTATGGCAGCATAAGATTTATTTCCATGGCAGAAGCTGTTGGATTCTGATGCCACAGAGGTTGATTAAGGTGGCATGACTTCTTATTTTCCATGGCAGAATAACGGTTAATTTGTTCAGTTGGAAAAACAATTTATACTTATAACATCTTAAAATAAAGACTAATGAAAGCAACATTTTTATATAAAGTTTCCATGTTGTTCAACTTACAGTTTGAAGACTTGACAAAACTAAACTAAAATAAAAAAAACTCTAAACACAAAAACACTCAAATTCCTCAGTCAGGAATTAATCCTAAACTTCACTGTATGTTAGTTTCAAACATGTGGCTTCCAGCATATTTTACTGTGACTCTAATGATTGCAGAGCTGTGTGACTAGATTATCAGTGGCTTTCTGAACTGTGCTTTTGGTGGGAAAAGAATTTGTCTTCTCTCAAAGATATGACTTCAATTCCTATGATAAGATGAAGGCAAGAAAGGTGTCTTGAAACCCTTGAAAGAATTTCAGGAGTTGATTTTTATCTGATCTTTTGATTATTGCAGGCCATTTCTGAAGCCTCTTTCTAGCCACTATTATTTTTCACTTTCTTCTAGTGATGGTCCTTTCTTGCCAACCACAAGCTGGATTCTGGATCATGCAAAATTCTGATTCTTTCATTAAACTATTCAGCCCAATTCTACTCCACTTGTCCAGTTTTACACAGGTGAAACTATTGACTCCACTGGAATTACTCCTTAATTTACACTGGTGTAAGTGCCTGAAAAATCAGGCCCATTCTCTCTGGTTTCAGAAAGGAAAAGCTTCCTCCTTTTGTGTGGGTCCAATATTTGAAGGCAATTTTCTTCCATTAAAAATTACAATTATGGTCCATATGCTTCTTGCCTTTCCATAGCAGAGGGGGAAGCCAGCAGGGATAAAGCAAGAGAAAAATAGGCCTGGGAAGACCCTGTGGAAAACAAATGGAGTAACACATGCTGCATGATGCAGCTGCCATCAGTTCCTCCACTGGAGACCCCCACAAAGGAAAAGGTGTGTGGGCAGCCAGAGGTTGAATATCTGCTTTTCATGCTCCCTGACAAAGTATATCGAAGGAGAGTAGGACATACAAGTTACTGCTGCTCTGTGTTCTCCAGTGGGGCTCACCTGAGCACAAGCAAAGGTGGAGAACTGGGAACAGCATAACACAGGAGTCAGCTGTGTGGTCCTCGGCGGGTAAGGGAGGAGGGAGGAGATAGGGCAATAAAGAGTTGGGAGCCACATGAAGGCAACACATATCCATATAAGATCCACGGGGTTTCCGATATCTTTTCCCATGGATGCAGATTTTAGGCCAACATCACTTTCCTGTTTCATACCATTGTCAGGCCTACATTTCTTATGCAATGGACATACTCACTCTCAAAAACAGAATTTTTGTAAGCAAGAGCACACTTTCTTTCAGAAGACATGGACCTGTGCTAGTAATTAAGGGCCAAATTTTTCTTTCAAATACTTTCTACCAGGTGTAGCATCCATCCATAAAGTGTTTGCACGGTTGGATTCTAACACACATGCATACACGAGGCCCAATGTTGCAGAGCTAATTAGCTAGGTGGTTGGTCAGAGATGCATCACATATAACCAGAGTATCAGAAAGCCTGATCACACAGGACTGGGACTTCCATTTCACATACTGATCATGCTGTGAAACAGAACCCAGCACCTTTGTGTACTTGTTCTAGACATTAAGAAATAGTAGCAGTTGTTTTTAAATCTAATTATTTCAATAGGGAGAAAACAAATACCTATTCCAGATAAAAATGTAACACAAAGCTTTAATTTGCTTCCACAAACTGTTACTGAGAGGACTGTTTTCACTTGCATTTCAAGAAACAAATGATTTCATCTTGATTTTAGACTCTTGGAGCATGATTCTCATTTACACTAATGTCAGTTTATACCATCATGGCAGTGAAGAAGGACTCTGAAATAGGTGTAACTGCCATTTACTGGAGCGGGGTAAAGTGGTCTTAGTGAAAATAAGAATCAGGCCCTGATCTCTGTTATGAAAAATTATATTAAACAGTAAAAACAAAGGTTTGGCAAAGTAACACTCTTTAACCTCAGTAGTCTTCCACCGCATCCTTTTCAATCACACCTACAATTCTGTTTCAAGGGTAGTACCCAAGGGCCAAATTCCTTTCTGACAAAGGTGGATGACATCAAACATCCAATGACATCAACAAAGTTATAACCAGAGCTGTGCAAAAGCAACAGAACTGCTTTCAGTACACTTGACCACAAATAAAGACCACACACAATGAAAAAACAGCTTGCATCCACTGTTCTTCAGGCAGTGAATGGCCAGTCTCTTTTCCTCACACTTTCCCTAGGTTTTATAGCCTTAGATTTTGAAGTATTTTCATGTGCTCTGGGAGCTTTTGGTATGGTCTTGACAGAATATTTTCAGTGGAGGGAAGACTCTTGTCAAAGGTGCCTGACACATAGCTTTGGAGAGCAATATTCTCTTTGTTTTGCACAGTTGCCAAAAACTTTCTCAGTTGCACCATAATAAAAAAAAATAAAATCAGAAGACTGAGTCCCAAACCCTCCAAAGGTTAGATTGCAAACAACTGAGTCGGACTGATAAACTTAGTGACAGATCTCTGAAGACAATAGGGATTATGCCATTCAAATGGCTATAATCACAATTGGGCTCTTTACCTGTATTCTGACTACTTACTTTAGTCATTAAAATATTCTCTGACTTGATTATTCTTTAAACTAAATATTGTACCATTATATTTATGATCTTTTCTAAACTGACTTTTGGATGCAGATTTTCAAACACTCAGCCATGCACAAAAATGCATGTGCAATTGTATGGCTAATTTGCATTGACAGTTGCTGAAATTCCATCTGCAAATCAGGTTCATGCAAGTTGCCATGTGGGCATTAGGTAAACAACTGTGGTTTGCATGTGAAAATATCTGATTTGCAAGGACCACCTTGTTACAGTATTTGCATGTGTAGCAGTTCTGTGTATAATTCTAGGCTTTTGACTTGGCAGATCTGGCCCTTGAAATGCTTTTAAATTAGTTAAGTAATGCTAAGAACTTTTCTCATTACTTGTTGAGCTGATGTGATCAACTATTCATGTGTTCAAATATTTTAGAATAAAGAAGGGCAAGTGGCTGACGTTTCAACAGTGACAATCCTACATCTTACACATCCCTGATGTACCTTGTAACACTGCTCTACAGCCAAAATGCTTCTGAAATAAATGTAGTCCAACTTTACTAATTCTGGGTCACTGAGAACGAAAATGATGCTTAAAATTGTTGATTGGCTCTAGTTTTCAAGATATGCTATTGGGTCAGTATATACGACCCTTGACTTGGGAATAGCGGAGGATAAGTGAGTTATAAAGGGAAGGGATCTCAATTTAAACCAGAAATGACTAAAATACATCTTTGACTGGATCTATGAATAAATCTATGACTGGGTTTGGACAGTACTTGCTTTTTAGGCAAAACAATGAATGATGCAATCTGAAGCTGGTATTGCATCATACATGATATGAATTGCATCATGTTATTCCTAGAAGTCATGGATGATGCAATCATAACGAAGCTTACATCACTCTGCTGAACAAGTTGCCCTATATCAGCTCTAGAAATCATACAGTGTCGTGCTCTCTTATTTGCCAGTGTTTGATTTTGCAAAGGGACACATTTCTGTTTAGCCAAAGTGAGTAGAGATGCCTTGTACTTGTGTCATAAACAGTTAGTTAAGGGTTAAGGTTTTTTTCTACCTGTAAAGGGTTAACAAGCAGTACCTGTGGACACCTGACCAGAGGACCAATCAGGGACAAGATATTTTCAAATCCCTGTGGAGGGAAGTTTTTTTTTTTTCTGTTCTTTGTTTTTTTAGAGAGTCTCTCTTGGGAGTTGAGGGAGCCCAGACATCTTAATCAAGTCCTCCCAGGTTTCTGCAATAAATTCTTCTATTCAAGCTAGTGAGTATTAGCAAGGAACTAGTATTCTTATACTTTTATTTCTGTATTTGCAATTCTGTGTTTTGCTATAGAATTTCTTTAATTCTGTACTGTTATTGCTTTTACTGAGAAAGAAAGGAGGGGGAATTCTCTCCAGAGATTGATAAGTTTAGACCCTGTGTATTGTTCCATCTTGGTTACAGAGACAGTTACTTTCTTTTTATTCTTTAATAAATCTTTCCTGTAAAGGACTTGGTTGATCTTTCCTTGGGTGGATTCTCAGGGAGAGGGGAGGAGGGAGGCATCCCTCTGTAGTTGGATCCCGGTATCTCTCCTAGGAAAAGGGAGGGGGGAGGAAGCAGGGGGGAATGGTTTATTTCTCCTAGGTGTAAGAACTCCATGGATTTGGGGCTCTTGGGATCCCCAAGGATTTTGGGGAAGGACTGTGTCCCAATACATGTACATTATTGGGTGGTGGCAGCTTTTACCAGATCTAAACTAGGATTTTAGTTTAGGGGAACCAATGCAGGTCCCCATTTTGGAACCCAACAGCTCTAAGTGGGGGTGAGACCTATGACAACTTGTGTGAACAGTGCAGATAACTTCTGCTATGTTTGTGGTGAAGTGACTTTTGCATCACAAAAGCGCAGTATAACCACTATGGTTAAGAAAGCCTATCACCTTTATTTTGGCTGCAAAATTGGAGATCAGGACAAGAGGTGGGCCCCACACATATGCTGCAACACTTGTGCAACAAATCTTCGCCAATGGTTGAACAGGAAAAGGAAATCTATGCCTTTTGCAGTGCCAATGATTTGGAGAGAGCCAACAGATCATAACAGCAATTGTTACTTCTGCATGGTGCCTCCAGTTGGGAAAGGTGTGTCAAAGAAGAAAAAGTGGACTGTGCATTATCCAAACATTCCATCAGCTATACGCCCAGTACCCCACGGAGAAGGACTGCCGGTTCCTGATGCACCAGAATCACTCTCACTTGAGTCAGACGAGGAAAAGGAAGAGGATGAAACTTCTGGTCCTGAACCATCAATGTCACAGGACCCACATTTTCTCCCATCCTCCTCCTCTGAACCACACCTCATAACACAAGGTGAACTGAATGACCTTGTCAGGGATTTGGAACTACCCAAGAGTAAGGCAGAGCTGTTGGGCTCCAGACTACAGCAGTGGAATCTCCTGGCAGGTGATGTTAGGGTTTTCCATGTTCCGTGACCGTCAAAAGGATCTTGTCCCATTCTTCTTCATGGAAGGTGATCTTGTAGCCTGCAACAACATCGATGGTGTGATGGCAGCCCTCAACATCGTTCACGATCCAGATGAGTGGACACTCTTCATTGATTCACCGAAGACGAGTCTTAAAGCTGTTTTACTGCATAATGGCAATGTTTTGCCATCAATTCCAGTTGGTCATGCAGTCCATATGAAGGAAACCTATGACAACATGAAACAACTTTTGAGGTGCATAAACTATGACCAACATCAGTGGCAGCTTTGTGGCGATTTGAAGGTTGTTGCTCTCTTGCTTGGTCTGCAGACTGGATACACAAAGTACTGCTGTTTTCTCTGCGAATGGGATAGTCGTGCAAGAGATTCCCACTACATCAAGAAAGATTGGCCACTCCGACAGTCATTGGAGCCTGGGAGGAAAAGTGTTCAGCATCCACCACTTGTTGAATCAAGGAAGATTTTGTTACCACCCTTACACATCAAGCTGGGTCTGATGAAGAACTTTGTCAAGGCCATTGACAAAACACAAGCAGCTTTCAAGTACCTCCGTGGAAAATTTCCAAGGTTAAGTGAAGCTAAGATAAAGGAAGGTGTCTTTGTTGGTCCTCAGATTTGTGAACTTCTTCGAGATGATGCATTTGACCATGCACTGCGTGGCAAGGAAAAGACAGCATGGAAAGCCTTCCAGTTAGTGGCAATAAATTTTCTCGGAAACAACAAGGCAGACAACTACAGGTTGTTGGTGGAAAACCTCCTCAAGGCATACAAAAGCCTTGGTTGCAACATGTCACTAAAGATGCATTTTTTGCACTCTCATCTAGATTTTTTTCCACCGACTGCGGAGCAGTGAGCGACGAGCACAGCGAGCGATTTCACCAGGACATTGCAACAATGGAGAAACGCTATCAGGGCAAATGGAGCCCATCGATGCTTGAAGACTATTGCTGGACAGTGACAAGAGATGCTCCATTTAATGAATACAAGAGACAAGCCAAGAAGCGCCGAGTAGACACTGAATAGGACTAAACTATGTACATAATAGTTTTTTGTCTTTTGTTTCATAATAAATTTTATTTATATAACCCTTTTGCTGATTTTTAAAGTGTTACATAAACAGGACAGGTGAAATATTGTCATGTAAAGCAACCATAAACACATGAAAAGACCTAGGTTTACAATTTATGATTAAAACTCTACTATCTACACAATATACATAGACATAAAATGTAAAAACTTAAATACCTTAGAAACAGTAGCCAATCAGTTGTTTTAATTGTCATATTTGAATTCAGCACATCAAAATACATAATAAATAGCACATTTTATCTCTGAAGCAGACGACTTCTCAAAAATTGTAGACCAGTGTAATCCACATTCCCAACATGGAGTGGCTGATATTGGACTCAAATAGTAAAGAATTCAAGTAGGGTAATGTAATTAATGCAAATCAACTTGGGTTTATGGAAAATAGTTCCTGTCAAAGTAACTCAATTTTTTTTTATGAGATTACAAGTTTGGTTGATAAAGGTTAGTGTCGATGTAATATACTTCTCTAAGGCGTTTGACTAGGTATTGCATGACATTTTGATTAAAAAGATGGAATAATATAAAATTAACATGGCACACATTACATGGATTAAAATCTGGCTAGCTGATAGCTCTCAAAATATAATTGCAAATTGGGACTCGTCATTGAGCAGGTGTTTTCAGTGAGGTCCCACAGAAAACAAAATCATCACTGATAAAATTTGCAGATAACATGAAGATTGGGGGAGTGGTAAATAACAAAGAGGAGAGTTCACTGGTTCAGTGCAATCTGGATCACTTGGTAAACTAGGTGAACTAGGTGCAAGTAAACAATATACATTTTAATACAGCTATCTGTAAAAAGTATACATCTAGGAAAAAATAACATAGGCCATACTTACAGGATGGGGGACTCTATCCTGAGAAGCAGTGACTCTGAAAAAGTTTTGGGGTCATGGTGGATAATCAGCTGAACATGAGTTCCTAGTGTGACACTGTGGACAAAAGAGCAAATGCGATCCTGGGATACATAAACAGAGAAATCTCATGCACAAGTAGAGAGGTTATTTTACCTTTATATTTGGTGCTGGTGTGACTGCTGCTGAAATAGTGTCCAGTTCTGTGCCCACAATTCAAGAAGGACGTTGATAAATTGGAGAGGGTTTAGAGAAGAGCCATAAGAATAATTAAAATATTAGAAAATATGCTTTATAGTGATGAGCTAAATAGATTGATAAACTAAAAGCTCAAAGAGAAGGTTAAGGGGTGATTTGATTACAGGCTACAAGTATCTACAGGGGAATAAATATTTAATAACGGGCTCTTCAGTCTAGAAGAGAAAGATGTAACGTGATTCAATGGCTGGAAGTTGATGTTTGACACATTCAGACTGGAAATAAGGCATAATTTTTTAATGGTGAGAGAGTAAGTAGCCAGTGGGACAATTTACCATTGGCATCAATGGATTCTCCTTCACTGACCATTTTAAAATCACAATTGGATGTTTTTTTTCTAAAAGATCTGATCTAACAGTTATTTTGGGGAAGTTCCATGGCCTGTGTTGTACAGGAAGTCAGACAAAATGATCACAATGGTCCCTTCTGGCCTTGGAATCTATGAGCCATAATGGCCCATAAGCAGTTAGACTCTACAAAAGTTCATGCAGCCATTTTCAGTGCATAACTATTTTTATTATACGGTCACATATTACATATAAAAATATTGAGCCAAATCCTACAGTCCTTTCTCAGTCCTTCCAGTCAACATGTCTATTTCTGACTGAGTCACTACTAAAGAGGGCAGCCTAACAGAAACTAATAGATGAATATGACTGATTTCAAGCCCTCTATCAACAATTCATAAAGTGTAGTTTCAAAGCCAGACACAATGGACCTGATTCTCCTTTCACTTAAACTGATGAGAGTCATCGCAATCAATGGAGTTAAACTGGTGTAAACAAGTTAAAGGCAAATCAGACCCAGTAAAATGTACCAAAAAAAACAAAACAAAACAACTCTGCTAAATTTACAGGATGTTGATATTATTAAAAAGATGCAAGGGATTAAAATGAATATGTGACCATGAAATGCATCCCTTATCTTACAGATCCACTGAGTTTTCTAAATACAAAATGAGGAGCTTAATGTCCAAAAGCCACATTCAAAGGAATTTTAATCTTTACTTGGAAAACTGTAAACTACTAGAAGGTCGCTAAAGGTCATGGTGAATTTCCTTGTGAAGGCAGAACTGCTGGAGCAGATGATGCGAGGTACCAGATCTTCACTGAATTTAGCTGTTGTCTTGAAAGTTTGAGTAGTTTGGAAATCCTTGTGCCTTGCCTGCATATGGTAGCAATGCATTCATATTAGTGAACAGCACAGAAAGCAAAGCTGTTGCATCAGCTCTATACTGATTATATTTTATGTAAACAAGCCCTCAGCAAGAATTTCTGTAGTTAAATGTTACCAAGACTGGCAATTAATGTTAAATTATCTTAACTAGCCGAAGTATTGCAAAGTTTAAAAATTGCTGCTAAAAAAAAAAAAAAAAGTCACCCCATGGGGCAGAGAAGTGGATTATTCTGCATTCTAACTCAGCTTCCTTGCTGTAGTGGCTATCACAACAAGTTTAGACACCTGCAGCCAGATCCTCAGCTGGCACTAATCATCACTCCTACGCTGAAGTCAACAAACCTGCTCCAATTTATACCAGCTGATGATCTGGCCCATAAAGAGATACCATCCCACTCAATTCATGTTACTGAGTAAAAAGCAAAACCACCAGTACTGTAACAATTATGTCTTCTGTACCTGAAAAACAGATCTCAAATTGAAAAAGCTGGAGCCTGATTCTACTCCCATTGAAGTTGATGGTAAAATTCTCATTGACTTCTGCGGGAGCTCCTGAAAACTAGCCTTTTTATTTTAGTCAATACAGGTTCTTACATGACCCTCATCACTGTCATATTTGAGCACCTTCCAATAGTTCACTGAGTGACATGACTCACAAGTGTCACGTTCATTTCATTCCCTCCCTCTCCTATCTTCCATCTAATACCTGCAGATTTCTGAAATTATGTTAACCTGTAATGTGTGACTGCCCCAAAGATACACAAGTTAAACAATGGGTAACTTAACTGAAGCTAGACTCAGACGACCATCAATGAGTTTGGAATTTGGCCTTTACTGTATGGGAACGTGTTCAGACAGATTAACACACTATAGGTCAAATTCTGCCAACAGTTACACTGCTGGAACCCTACTGACAGAGGAGAAATCTGCTTTCCTTGACAGACTTATATGCTAAGTTTGTATTTGTTATTTGGGGGTGCACTACAACAAGGCCTGTTAGAACTGGTCTTTTGAGCTGTATAGCACGAATTGAGTAGATCTAGAAAAATGACAACTGGAAAAACTTTTAAAAGATTCCCTGGTGAAAACTTCCAAGGGTTCTCAACTATCCTGTCAAGACTACACGTTCATACACTGGAATAAATGGAGATGCCACTGAAATTGTTTTGTCATCTAGTGTCATTACATTTCGAAAAGTTGGAAAAGCAAAGCAGATTAAGGAAACACACTACTGACTTGAAGAAATAGAATCAAAGGTAGGAATAATAATATATGACAGGGGTAGCCAAACTTACTGACCCTCCGAGCTGCATACGATAATCTTCAGAAGTTCGAGAGCTGGGCTCAGGGTGCGCCTGTCAGGGCTCAGGGCTTCAGCCCTGCAGGGCGTGCTTGCCTGGACTAAAGGTAGGGTGACCAGATGTCCCGATTTTATAGGGACAGTCCCAATTTTGGGGTCTTTTTCTTATATAGGCTCCTATTACCCCCTGTCCTGATTTTTCACATTTGTTGTCTGGTCACCCTAACTAAAGGAGAGGGTCTTGGGCATCAGAGCTTCAGTTGCAGTGGGGCTGAAGCCCCAAGCCCTGGTGGGCATGGCCTGCAGGGCAGAGGCCCCGAGAGTCCCCCTCCCACTGGGCAGATGCTCAGAGCTCTCTCTCCCCCATCCCCAAGTCTGGTAGGTGGAGAATGGGGTGTGGAGGGCTCTGAGAGTTGTACTTTAACTGTAAAAGAGCCACATGTGGCTCACGAGCTGTGGTTTGGCCACCCCGATATATGATGAAGAGTCAAGGCTGAGATTTTTCAAAAGTGACTACTGATTTTGGGTGCCTCCATTCCCGGGTGCCCAACTTGAGACATGTTAAAGGGACCTGCCATTCAGGAAGTGCTAAGGACCTGTCCTCTGAAAAGGACTAGGCCCTTTTAATGTGCCCCAGGCTGGGCACCTAAAGCAAACTCCGTGGCTTCTTCCCCACACCCAATACATACCAGTATTGTTAATATAGTGATTGATCCAGTCAATGAAAACAGCAACGTTTGTATATACTCCTGGGTAGTTTTTTCTTCCACAACCGAAGCCCCAGCTTATTAGTCCACTCAGAGTGTAAAATCCTGACTCTTCTGAAGGACAAACTAATGGTCCACCTGAGTCACCCTACATGGTAAGAAAAAATAGTTTATGTTACAAATTAACATTGCCTTTTCAATATGCTGCCATGACAAACCTTGACTCATTATATGTTTGATTCATACTTAACTCATTTCTTTTCATCCTTTTTTATCAAAGGCTCAAGATGTGCCATTTTGGGGGGGTGTGGGTGGGTGTGTAATATGAATAGCTGATGGCACTGTTGAAATGCCAAATTGTTTCACAATGTACCAGGTAAGTAATTTTTGTCCACAGTGAAGCAAACCCTTCCACTCACATCTCAGCACTCCCTATGTCAGAATCAAAGATCTTTTCAGTTCCCTGATAAGTACAATAGTGGTACTTTGTGTTAACTTACTGTGCACGAGTCCTTTCCCTCCTCCAGAGGGAATCCAGCACAGAGCATCCGCTGGGTCACCTTGCTGGGATAATTTACATAGTAATTCTGACATGTCTCAGAGACTAGGATTGGGACTTCCAGCTGCTGAAGTTTATTGGACTTTTCTCTGTCTTGAAATGAAAAATATCTTAAAATCAGCAAAAACACAGACCCGTGATGAACACGGATATATACCTACCTCCTGCCATAGACACGCTGAAAAATACCCCTGGGATCACCATGCCCTTCCTCCTGACAACGCAGGATTGCTCTCTACAAGACATTCTGTCATGCTTTGTCCTATCTTTAAATGTTTCAAGTGACAATGTTTCCAGTACTCCCCCTCTGCAGACTGTACCACATTTTAATATATCTGATTCTTATCATGCCCCATTCACAGCTCACCATCCATGTAATCAAGAACAGCTCCCAATTAACACATTACTTTTCTAGGAGCCAAATAAAGATACGATTCGCTGTCTCATGTGCCCTATAGTGTTTGTTAAAATATATCTGCAGTATGCAGTATGCACAGCCCCATGAAATGAAAAGTCTTGCATACCTTCATTATGAATACCCCACCCTGTGGTGGTGCACACCCTAGAAGGCTGAACCACCTCATCCTTCTCAGGCAGGCACACTGGACGCACATAGTGATTAAACTCCAGGGGCTCAGTCAATTGCAATAATGCAATATCGGAATCCATAGTGATCTCGTTAAAATCTTGATGAATAATGTACCGCTTCACTGATCTTCTCTAGAAAAGGGAAGACACAGCAATTCATTGAATGATCTGGGAGCCTGGTGCTTTAAATCATTCCAGTTTTATGAATGTGCCTGGAGCTCTGGTGATGGTGTATAAAGAACAACCGAGATTATTAATGATTAAGGCTGCATGTCTGTCACAGAGGTCATGGAAATCATGGATTCTGTGACTTTCCATGACCTCCGTGACTTCTGCAGTGGCTTACCTGGACGGGGGGGAGGGGGGGGCTCCCCAGCTCCCACCAGCATGGTCCTGCAGCTCCTAGGCAGCATGGCCAGTGGGGCAGCTCCCATTGGCTGAAGTTTCCAGCCGATGGGAGCTGCAGAGCCAGCGCTTGTGGCAGGAGCAGCGCACAGAGCCCCCCCGGCTGCCCCTCTCCCCGGGTAGGGAGCCTGTCAGCCCCACCGCCTAGTCCCCTCTCCAAGCACCAATGGGGGGGTCCCAGACCACCACCACCCAGCACCCCAGCCTATCTCCCCGACACCCACAGTCCCCTAGCCCAAGTTTTAGTTAGGGGTATATAGTAAAAGTCGTGGACAGGTCACGGACTGTGAATTTTTGTTTACTGCCTGTGACCTGTCCATGACTTTTACTAAAAATACCTGTGACTAAAATGTACCCTTATTACTGATTAACCGCTTGAAAGAAGCTGTCTTGTCATGATAGGTAAGGGATACACATGTAGGACATTCAGGAACTAAAGTCAGCAGAATGGGATGCGGAAGGGCTGCAAACAGACTGAACTCCCACTGTTCTGTGACAACGGACAGTGTCTGTATTGGCAACGATCACCAGGTCTTACAGAATGTAGAGCTAAGATACTGGAGCAGTTGTGGCTGAGCCATTCCTCCACCATGAGCTTCCCCCTTTGCACCCTGCACACTTGTGAGTTGGGAGCAGTGCTCAGAGTTTGGGGCTCACTGCTGCTCACTTCCAAGTTCTGTGCTGGCACCTAAACTTCCTCATGCGCATGTGTAGCCTCCATTAACATTTGCACAGCAGCTCAACAATCTGCTGCATCCTCCATGCTACCAGTTAGTGAGAAGTATTTAATGTACAAACCAGGTTTAATTCATAATACCTGACTGTGCTCTTGCTCTGTAATATCATGGAGTCCAGCAACCACCATCCATAAATCTCTGTACTGTTCCCTAAAGAAGAAGAAGAAAGCAGGAACATTCTCAGGGCTGTTCTCACCATGAAGTTTATTTAACAATCTCTGGCATGATTAATCCTTAAGAATCTAAGATTAAAATTCAGGGGCCCAATCCTATCCCATAAATCAATGGGAATAACTTCAGTAGCAGCACGATCAAGTCCTGTAACTTGGCAGTGTGATTAGGCAAAATAATAATTTGAGCTAGGAAGAAAGAGCTTGCGGGGTCTGATTCGTATGCAAAGCATCTAGAGAAGCAGCAGGACACAGACATGCTAGGGACAAAACCAACACTTAACACCATTTTTTTAGTTTCATGTCAGTTTTTCATTAAAAAAATTAAAAATGATTAACAGAATCACAGAGATCAAAAAACACAACAGAAAAACTCTGTCATACCCTTTACAGTTGTTTCTCTTTTTGTTGAGACAACAAAAACGCTGAAGGATTGACTAAATCAATTAATGCAGAACCACTAGAGGCCATATAAAGATTCTGATGGGATGAGATCATGCAAAGTAGAATTTTCCTCTGACCACAGTTCTCATAGGGTTGTTTTCTTTTCTTTTGTTTTTTTAAATACAGCAAATCAGGACATGTGGGGTAAAATTTCCAAAGCCACCTAAGTCCCATTTTCAGAAGTGGCTTACGCAGTTCAGAGCTTAAGTTCCATTAAAAAAAAATCAGTGGGGTTTAGGACCCTAAATGCCTGAGTCACTTCTGAAAATGTGACCTCTGATCTTTAAAGACAATCAAAATTATTTGAAAATGGACCAGAATTTCTAGGGTCAACCCTGGGAGAAGAAGCTCTTGCAGAAAGAGAGCCCCTGCTGTGGAAAGAAAACCTGATGGTAAGAACAGGAGGATCTTTATATGTGCTTTTCATTAAATTAGAAAATGAAAACAGTCATATAAGATTCATTACAAATGATCTAGAAAACACTAGAGAGTTACAGTACTTTTTGGAAAATATATTTTTAGAAGGAGCTGCTGCTGCCCAGGTCTATGATTAACTCCTTCCATAAAAGTGTCCTCCTCAACACCGGTAACAAGGAGTAGGATCTGTGGGTTTATGAACTTCTTAATAATGACAAGCCTATCACAACCCTCTGGGCAGATAGACCAGGCCTCCTGTTGATATCCCAGGGTCTAAACAGATTCTGAGGGATCTTCTGGATTTGTGGATGGGCCCTGGCAGTTCATGCTATGGAGAGGCACAGGACAATCAGGGAGGAATTCCCCAGGGCTGGCAGATAGATTTGGGGAGTATAAATCTTGTCAGTATCCCTTTAAGTGTCAAATTAATTGTATGAGAAGATGTTAGCTGCCCATGCTTTACACCAATCTAATAGAACAAAATCCAAACACATACATCACATTGTACATGACATCTTGTGATAAAGAACTCCTCACAGAAATCTTATAGTATCTTCTTCCCACGTGTACCTACTTATAATTAAAGCAGTGAGCAGCTGTGACAACCCACTCTTTGGTAAGAGCTGCTCCTCCACAGATGTGCTCGGCTGAAATCTGTATGCTGACCTGCCAAGGCCATGAGTAGGGGACAGCTTCCTCACCACCCATTATCCTACTGAAGAGAAACCTGGGCTGATTTGAAGGCACTCCACAGATGTCATCTGTTATATGGAACAGAAAGGGTTTATATACTCAAGGAGAGTTCAGTTTTCAGTTGGGGACAGAGTTTACATTTGCTTGACTGCATTTACTGTGATGGTAGCCTACCTCAACAATCTTTTTCCTAACCCTAACCTCCCCCACTGCAATGCATCAAAACGTGTAGGGACACCACTGCCAAGAGAAGATGTTCATTGCAGAAACAGAGTCTAGTTATAAGAGTAAGATTATCTACAGTACAGTTAATTAGCCTTAGGTCTGCAGTAAATTGAGGATTCATCCCAGTCTATAAACCTTTAGGGGTAAAAAGACAATTTCTAAAAGTACAGGCATTTTTCTCCAGTGCCTGGTGTTATCATTTACACTAGTACAAAGTGGTTTTTTGCAAAATGTTACCAAATCAAAATAGTGGCATTTTAAACCCACATTTTACTGGTGTGAGTGATCGCACAAGGTGCAGCACCAGAGAATCAGGCCCTACTACTCTAAAGCCAACTCTATTTCTTTATACCTTTATTTCTTTAGTAGTTCTTAACTGGAGCATCTTGGAGCAACTCAAGGTACAATCATAAGTCATTCTTCTCCCCTCCTTCCCGCCCAAATTGTACCACATTCCCACTGAAGAAGGCATATCACAGGCTGACTTACCTGGAATTTCTGTGGTGGTATTTAGTCCCTCAGGAAGTGCTGCTTCATTGTTCAAAGCTGATATGTTTAAATCTAGCAAGTGAAAATAGCATATTAGTGCATTTCAAATGAAGTTACTCCTGGTTTTGTCACAGACACAAACTAGTAATTTCTTGTGATTTTAGAAACCTATCTACAAGGGGACAACATCTGATGATGGAAATCTTCAGTTACATTTTACTGGGAGACTTACCCAGAGCAAAACCAGGTGAAATACCAAGATTCACTGCAGAGCCCCAATGCTGCCCCCAAGGCAAAGCAGGCTGTCACATATACACTATCTTTCAATTCTTTTACCTGTTACATGAATGAAGGAGAATGTGGCTCGGAATCCCCCAAAGGTCTCGGTTTCATCTGAATGAAAGATGATCAGCATCATGCTGGAGGTGCTCAAAACAGGCGCTGGGACAGCAAACCCACAAGACCTAGCTAAAAACAGATCCAAGATTTACAAATGATTAAATATAACTCTTATATATTTTACTGGCAACAGAAGAAAAGAGGAAGGAGGAAAGAAGCAGCACACTTTTTCCAAAACACAGATATGATTGGAAAGAAACCTAGTTTTGTATATGTTAGAAAGATCTCTCATGGAACTCAGCAACAATATTGCGATCCAAATTCTGAACTTCCCAAAAATCCAAGGAGTTTGGATCCAGGACTTTGGTTCATAAATATAGAAGCAATTTGCAAAATTCAATTTTGGGTTTAGGTTTTCAGATTCCTCCCAGGTCTCAGGATAATTAGATCTTGGTCCATGTCTAACCTCAGCTATCAAGATGAGGATTTGTGGAGCATTCATTCATAGATTTATATCTGCCAGCTCTGTTGTGGGTATTTTGTGTCCTTTTCATCATGTTTCACAACTGTGGGAGTAATACATTGGGGATTTGGCTTTCCTTGCATCCAAGCATTCTACTGTCATTAACTGATCAAGTTATTACAAAAAATGAATATAATTTGTTATTTACAAATGGTACCATACTGTTAGACATTCGATGTCCCTTTTCCTCGCACCTTCTCATCTCAAAAAAACTACTGTTACCTTCCAAAGACACAAAGCTGCCCCCAATAGTACAACAACATTCTCCAGCTGCTTTCAGATTCCTCCAAACAAAGCCAATTTTGGTCAGTAAAGAGCAATCAAAGCCTACAGGTGAATTCAGCCTTGCTGGCTGCTGCAAAGGGGCTGAAAGTAACCATAAGACTATCCTGGGAAATATCCCCAGTGCAGGAATCCCACTCCACCCAATCCCATGCATGAGACGGGCTGGAGTGGCAAGGCATTGGCCATGGCAGTCCTGTACTCCTGCACAGCCTATGGGAGCCATTGCGGGAGGTGCAAGTTAAGGCAATCCTGAGGGCTTCCTTAGACCATCCAGGGCCCAAATGGTCCCCAGCAGTCCCTGAATAAAGAGAGGCACAAGCTACATCCCCTGTGCCTTTGCTCCAACACTAGCACCAGCACAGGGATGAATTGGGCCTATTATGTATTCCAAGCCCTGGACAAACCAAAGAACAAGTCCTTGGGCCCAGTTCTCCTCTAACTTACTGGTACACTGCCATAAACCAGGAGCAATTCCAGTGAAGTTAATGAGAGTTACACCAATATTCAACAGGGATAGTGAAGAAGAACAAGCCCCTGAAAAGCAAACTGAACTCAGGTCACCTCAGGTGTTTTGTATAATCAATGTGTCAAACATCAGTGCTGCAAAACAAATATCTGGCAGTATTTCCTAAGCACTGCATTTAGGATACAATTTAAATATCTACATCATTAAAATCTTGGATATATGTTTCTCTATCTAAGTAAATGGATAGTAGATAATGTTCCTCTGAAAAGGATCAGTGGTGAAAAATGTCAGTGTGTACTGTACTGAGAAGAGTATTCAGTTCAGCATCTAGTGGCAGTAGAGGGGAATTGCTCTTTTTTGATTTGTTACTTGGCTTTACAGGCTGTCAAGTTTTTACTTGCTAAATTATAGTGTTTGGAGATACAAAATGAGAACAACAGAAGCCAGGTCTGAATTAATGACCTGGATTGAAAATCAAAAAACAAACCTATTTCTTCCTCTTTTGTAACATCCTCATATGCTGTTACAGAGTCATAGGAGCAGTCTTCATTTTCCTCTATTTCAAAATACTCATATGTAAGCTTAAAAAGAAAAAGGAAAGAATTAGATTATAGAGCTAGTAGTAAGAGATGGGAAGACCGATTACTGATCTTTAATACCCTCTAAGGTCCCCTTGCTCCTCTAAGGACAGGATACAGTCCCCTGATAGAAGATCTATGCAATATTAAACTGATGCTCTGTTTTGTCTTCAACAAAAGGCTAATAGGAGGAAAATCATTATGTTCATAGCTAATAAGAGAAATATACTTTTAATTCACATTAGTAATGAACCAAAACACCCAATTCAAACATCTCCAAAACTTTGGAGAAATCTGCATTTAGACCTGGATCCAGATCCACAATTTGCAACTAGTGCAAGCAGGCCAAGTCTAAATGATTCCAAACTTTGTTACATTTCTAACAAATCTGAAATATCATGAGAATACAGCTGCTTTTGGGGTGGAATGTAACAGCCATGCACTGGACCCAGCAGCACAACACAAGAATTGAAGGTGCAACTAAAGTAAGCTTTCGTTGCCAGCGCTTAGTGTATGACTTATATCTTTCCAAAAGAAATGATCTGCACAGAATGAAAGGTGTAAGACCTTCGTGCATTGTACCTTGATTACATGGTTCTCTGGAGCATGAACAATCCAGTGACAGTCTGCCAGATTGTTGTAGGGCTCAGGATAGTTCATACTTTGTATCACTCCGCCTTCAAAGAGGACAGCTAAGGACCTGCAGCCAGAATCTAGAAACACATAGGGAAAAAAATCAAAGGGAATCAAGTGTTTTCCTATTAATTGTCCACTTAAAGGAGGGGAAGTGATCAGGAACAGTCAGCATGGATTCACCAAGGGCAAGTCATGCCTGACTAACCTAATTGCCTTCTATGATGAGATAACCGGCTCTGTGGATGAGGGGAAAGCAGTGGATGTGCTATTTCTTGACTTTAGCAAAGCTTTTGATAGTCTCCCACAGTATTTTTGCCAGCAAGTTAAAGAAGTATGGGCTGGATGAATGGACGGTAAGGTGGATAGAAAACTGGCTAGATGGTCAGGCTCAACGGGTAGTGATCAATGGTTCCATGTCTAGTTGGCAGCCGGTATCAAGTGGAGTGCCCCAAGGGTCGGTGCTGGGGCCGGTTTTGTTCAATATCTTCATTAACGATCTGGAGGATGGTGTGGACTGCACCCTTAGCAAGTTTGCAGATGACACTAAACTGGGAGGAGTGGTTGATACGCTGGAGGGTAGGGATAGGATACAGAGGGACCTAGACAAATTAGAGGATTGGGCCAAAAGAAATATGATGAGGTTCAACAAGGACAAGTGCAGAGTCCTGCACTTAGGACGGAAGAATCCCACGCACTGCTACAGACTAGGGACCGAATGGCTGGGCAGCAGTTCTGCAGAAAAGGACTTAGGGGTTACGGTGGACGAAAAGCTGAATATGAGTCAATAGTGTGCCCTTGTTGCCAAGAAGGCTAATGGCATTTTGGGTTGTATAAGTAGGGGCATTTCCAGCAGATCGAGGGATGTGATCATTCCCCTCTATTCAGCACTGGTGAGGCCTCATTTGGAGTACTGTGTCCAGTTTTGGGCCCCACACTACAAGAAGGATGTGGATAAATTGGAGAGAGTCCAGCGGAGGGCAACAAAAATGATTAGGGGGCTGGAGCACATGACTTATGAGAAGAGGCTGAGGGAACTGGGATTGTTTAGCCTGCAGAAGAGAAGAATGAGGGGGGATTTGATAGCTGCTTTCAACTACCTGAAAGGGGGTTCCAAAGAGGATGGATCTAGACTGTTCTCAGTGGTAGAAGATGACAGAACAAGGAGTAATGGTCTCAAGTTGCAGAGGGGGAGGTTTAGGTTGGACATTAGGAAAAAAAATTTCACTAGTAGGGTGGTGAAGAACTGGAATGGGTTACCTAAGGAGGTGGTGGAATCTCCTTCCTTAGAGGTTTTTAAGGTCAGGCTTGACAAAGCCCTGGCTGGGATGATTTAGTTGGGTTTGTTCCTGCTTTGAGCAGGGGGTTGGACTAGATGACCTCCTGAGGTCCCTTCCAACCCTGAGATTCTATGATTCTATGATTAACTTCAAATCCTGAACTGCTCCCAAGCAGCACTGTCACAGGTGAACTACAGAAAAAGAAAGGGAGAATGATTTGGCCCATTACTGTGATCCATGCACAGAGGGGACCCTCTCCCCTCAGATCATCCCCCTCCCAGATGGAAGAGAGAGCCATCCCACTGCAGTAATGTAACATTCTTCTTCCAACCCTTCAGAGAGCACTCTGCAGGTACTAGGATCCATGCAGAGCCACAGCAGAATGAGTGTGACAAGAAAAGGCCAGGAAGATGCACTTCGCCTCCCCCTGTACCCCTCACGTTGGAAAGGTAACATGGCCAATGGATGTGCTTCCTCCAGATGGCAATCTCCTTTAAGAGGAGTGCTCGGGGGGGTTGCCACACAGTTGCAGAAGCCTTTAAAAAGGAATCACTCTGCCAAGGAATGAAGCAAACAGAGTCACAGAGACACAAGGCCTCTCTCTGCTTGATATGGGGATCTTCCAGATTTGGAGGCTGGCCCTGGGACTTGTTCCATGGGGAAAACAAACCCTACCCAAAAATATTTCCTCCTACTTAGCAGTCTCCCTTGGACTCCCTGCTAGGAAGGAGTGATTGGACTCAGGATCCTTTATACCATCTTTTGCCTGAGGATCTCTGTCACTTCACAAATATATTAATTAATTAAATAACCCTTTGTGCTATAGGGAACAGGATGTGATCCCATTTGGTTGGTGGGGAGGAAATTACAGGGGGGGCCTCTCACTGCGACAATCTCTCTCCTGATTCCTCATAGCAAAAGGGTTTTTCAGGACAGCCCCCTGGTAATCCCATTTGCAGTTAGTTCCCTTGTCCTCTCCATCCCATCATCTGCTTAGAAAGAGAACTCACACACCGTCATCCTTTATGCTAGTGCTTTTTCAGCCTCAATCCAAGCCTCAGTCTGAACTTAATCAAGATCCATCCCCACTTTCTCAGGCCATGTGCCTGACAATGCAACTACATAGGTCTCAGAACAGATCCAATGCATTCTTGAATTAACAGGGAGGATATAATACAGCACTAACACTTACCAGGAAGAGCATCTGGTGAAAGAGCTCTGTACACCATTGAAAATCCAGTTCCAGATACCTTGTTATCAGAGACAAATTTCAGCTTTATACCATTGGAGCTGACCAAAATGGGTAGTGGAGAGTCAACCCCACAGAATCTCCCTGCAAATTACGTATTTATTATTAGAGAATGATCATTTTTAAAAAAACATAGTAAAGTTAGTTGAGAAAATATATACACATCAAAATAATAAAACCTCAGCTACAGTATTTGGTCATAAAAGAAATCAAAAGTACAGATATAACTAGAATTCTTACAGCCCCCTCAGTTTGCACTTTTCAAAAGTCCAAAAGCTTTTACAGCTAAAAGCTAGAAAAAGCCCCAAAGCTAGAAACCAATATCCTCTGTACTGGCCCATTATCATTTCACTGAACCTCCAGTTCCTCCTGCAAACATTTTCCCCCAATAAATTGCAATAACTAGGTAATACCACTCACTCCTGCATGAATGGTCAGCAGGCTTTCAACCAAGGATCGTTTTGTTTTTTTTTAAAGTTTTAAAAAAAGTTTAAAAAAAAAAAAGGCTAACAGGCTTTATTTTCTGGAATTTATAAAATGGCTCAAGGCAGCTCCCGCTTTAATTTTTACAATGCAAAACATATCAGTAAATGCACAAAGGACTGTACAGCATGGCCACTGCCTGGCAGAGGGCTAGGAACGCTCCAGTAGCCACGCTCGAGGCCAGGAGGGGCTCTGTCTATTACTCAGCAGACAGACAGCTCCCCGGCACTCCGGACAGACAGGGTGGGAGCGCAGAGTGAGCAGGGCAGCATAAGCCAGATCACTGGGAGAGCATGCACTGAGGCAGCACAGCCTCCCGGAGCTCACAGCAGCAAGCACATCACACTGCTGCTCTGTACATTTCAGCTCCCTTTCTTGGACGGTGGTCAGGCTCAGGTCCCACTGCTCCGAACCTTGCACTAGTGCAGCAGAAGGAAGGGACCCCAATGGGGCTGCAGTGGACGGAGCTGCTCTCAGACAAGCCTCTACCACTTGAGGTTAAAGGGTAACACCATTAGCTAGCAGAAGTAGTAAACTGCTATCATCTAGTGGCCAAGCTCTTAGAGGGAGACATAACATATAACTTGCAAGCATGAGTTCAGTGGGATCAGTGACATCACATACACAGTCTGACACCAGTAGATCCAGTTTCTATTATAACTTTAAATTTCATTGAAGGACTCTATGAAAATATTTCATAGAATCACTTAAAAATCAACTCACCAACAAGTCTGTCATCTTTCGAATATACTGACAAGGAATCATAGTCACAGAACGTGTCTGACTCCACATCAAAGTGGGAGAAATTAAGTAGTATATGCATTCCTTCTGGGACCAGCAGAGTCCACATACACAACCTGCAATGACACAAACTGGATGAGTTCTTGTCTGCAGTCAAACAAACTACAGCTGCAAGATCATTGCATGTAGCTTCTGAAAAAGGAATGCTTGCATCTACTCACTGGTTGTTTTGATAGAAATGTTTGGTACTTTCTGGGAAATGTAATTCACCTTCATTGCTGGGGAGTTTACCATCCTGGATGCTACATGATGCTGCATTGTGGGGGTTTGAAATGAAACAACAGAAAATCAGGTTTGACATACAGTCATCTGCTACTCCCAAAAGCTCATCTAGCATGTAAGGAGGATTACGAGATTACAGTTTTAAAATTTCCAGATACATTTTTGTCACAAGATTAGATTTGTATTGTGTCTCTCTCCTGCTTACCCCTTTTTTCACAGTGAGGCCCAGAAAAAAAAATCTAAATCCCTTTATATTTGTACTATAAGAGCATTAGTGCAACATTTTTATCATAAGGACTGTCAAACAATTAAAAAATAATGACAATTAATTGCAAGATTAAAAAAATAGTCACAATTAATCACAGGTTTAATCGCACCGTTAAACAATAATAGAATACCAATTTAAATTTATTAAATATTTTGGATGATTTCAACTACAACACAGAATACAAAGTGTACAGTCTTCATTTTATATTATTTGTGATTAAATATTTGCACTGTAAACAAACCAAAAAACTGTATTTTTCAATTCACCTCATACAAGTACTGTAGAGCAATCTCTTTATAGTGAAAGTGCAACTTATAAATGTAGAATTATTATTATTATTATTATTTTTAACATAACTGCACTCAAAAACAAAACAATGTAAAACTTAAGATCCTACAAGTGGAAGCATGAAGGAGCATATGAATGTTTAGCGTATCTGGCACGTAAATACCTTTCGATGCCAGCTACAATAGTGCCATGCAAATACCTTTTCACTTTCACTTTCATGTGACATTGAAAATAAGCAGGCAGCATTATCTCCCATAATTGTAAAACTTGTCTTAGCGATTGGCTGAACAAGTAGAACTGAGTGGACTTGTAGGAGGTAAATTGAAAAATATACTATTTCTTTTGTTTATCTTTTTACAGCGCAAATATTTAAAATAAAAATAATAATATACAGTGAGCACTGTACACTTTGTATTCTCTGTTGTAATTTAAATCAATATATTTGAAAATGTAGTAAAACCACCAAAATATTTATAATAAATTTAAATTGGTATTCTATTATTGTTTAACAGTGTGATTAAAACAGTTTTTAATAGTGACTATATTTTTTAATCTAGTTAATTTGTTTTGCATTAATCGCATGTATTAACTGTGATTGACAGCCCTATAGATAAACCTACTTGTTTACTGAAGAGTTGAGTACAACTACATAGTAGAAAAGAAGAATGCAAACCCCAAACTCTATTTTTTACATATAACATTTTAAAATATGCTCACTCAGTTTCTGGTTCTCATGTACTATTTGAGTTTTCATTCCTACACTGCAGGGGAATATTTAACTATTTTTTTAAAATATCTGTTTACAAGGAATGCAAATAAAAATGAATGAAAACATTTTTTTTTATATTAGGTGCTCTAAAGGATTTTTTTTTTTAATCCCATTGATCTTTCTGAGGTCAACCATATTTAAGCACACTCTTAGGTGCTTTCCTGAGTAAAGACTTAAGCATGAACTTAAACTTTAAACACATGCTCAAATGCTTTGCTGAATCAGGGTTTAATTGTTTACAAGATCAGACCATAAATATGTATTTTTCCCCATCATACCTAATGTAACAATAATAGAGTTTTTATATCATTTGCCTTAATATCTCTAACACAGGTAGAAGTTTAAAGAACTCACCTGTAGAACTTTTCATTTTCAAATCTAATTTGGGGAAGGAAAAAAAAAGGGATTTTAGAGAAGCACATTCAGTGTCATGACAAATCTTCTGTACACTTTGCCTTTATTGAAATGAATAAGTTTGTAAAAACTACAGTGAATTTTAATCAAACTTCTTTTTTCAATCAGAAATTGCTAACTCTGGGCCAGACTCTGCACCTGTAGGGCTTGTCTGCAGTCACATGAAAGTAATTCTAGAATAAGATGGGGGCGTGAATTTTAAAATGGGTATTCCAGAATAACTCCATATGTGGACACACTTATTCTGGAATAACAGCACTTTTTATCAGTTTAGTTTAATCTATTTTCAAGTGGATTAAGCTAGTTCAGAAAAAGGCATTCATTCTGGAATAAGAAAGTGTGCCCACACACATAGCTATTCCAGAATAACTCATATGCAGACAAATCCTTAATCAAGTAGAGTAGCATCCTATTCTGAGTAGTCCCATTGAGTTGAATGTGATTACTTGTGGAGTAAGGTACTACCTTAGCAAATTAAGGGGGGCAGAATCTGGCTGGTAGTGTCATAAAAATGACATTCTGGGCCGGATGCTCAGTTATACTGATCTGACATTGCGAAGGGGCCATAAGGTGGGTGCAAATGGAATTTATGATATTTTATGGGCTGCTTCTAAAGCACCCCTTTTTATGTTGAGCTAGGTTATTTCCAAATAATTTAAGCAGAATAACCAAAATAAGTAATAAAGAAAAATAGTATATGAATAGGGCTAATACATTTTCCACTCAAATGTTTTCTTGATGGAAAATTGGAATTTCAATTAATTTCAATGAATGAAAGTTCCATTTTAACACACTAACTGAATTCAATCCTTGAAACTCAATTGTTTTCCAGGGAGAAGATAAAATAAAATAATAGAATAGTCACCATTTGCAACAGTTCTAAACAATGACCTTTCTATTCTATCAGCAATCCAAGTGCTGTCCAGCTAGACACATAATGAAATCCATAATAGTTATTTGCTATGAAGCAAAGCTTAAAAAAGAAAAGAAAAATTTGGAGCCATGAAGAACACACCAGGAAGTCATTACTCCTACTTACTACTAAAGTATTTATGGAGGTTTTATTACCAGTATTGACGTTTTCTTGAATCCAGGAGAGCACCTTACGGAGATCTGTGAAAACCCCTGGTGATCCTCTCTGATCATACTTTTTCCTCATGTTATCATTCCAGCTCCGAGCACATCCCATACCCCAGGAGGTCACCCCAGCTAGAGTCCAGGCACCATGCTTACGCCTACACAAAAGAGGGCCTCCAGAATCACCCTATAATAAAGGTAACCCATCTTAATATAAAGCATATATATGACTAAGCAAGCATGAACTCCCACTGGATGATTCCAGAAAAAATCCAGCTGTATTTTGTACAGGAGTAATCCCCCAGCTATTTTAGGGCATGTCCCTTTAAGACAACCAAGGAAATGAGATTGCCCCTCCACAGCTGGACTTGCTATATTTAGTCAGGATCATTGTGGGAGGGAGGAAAAAACAGATAGACAAACATGTTCCCTACCTCCAAAATGCATGTCCACATTTTTTAGTGCCAGAGTGGGATGAGTTATGGCCTTAGCACAGAACTGAAGCGAGGAACTCTTGAATTCTAGTTTTGATTCTGACACTGACTCCCTCTGTGGCCAGGAGTGTGTCATTTAACTTCCATGCCTCAGTTTTTCCTTCTTGATAATCAGAGCACCACTTTGTTACTTACCTCCCTGGAGTATTATGAGGCTTCATTAGTTAATGCTTATGAGGTGTTCTGAATATGGGAAGATTGCACTGGGACATGTTCCAAAAGGCTAACCTGAAAGATTCTCCAAACCCTAAGTAAGTTCGAGGAATCCATACCACAAGGGATGTGAGAATAAAATGGAGTGAAGTCATAAGTGGATTATACTGGCCATCCTTGAAGAGTTAAAAATATCAAATGGATTACAATGCCTATCGTATTACAGAGTATGTCTATTCACTCAAACACAGACACACACACACGTGAGCTACAGCATGGTCTGCAAGGCTATCTGTTCCACCAACCTGGCATGCATCCTTTCCTCCATCTGGAAATCCAGCACACATTAAAGTGTCTCCTCGGATCGGATTCCGTAAGGTTGACAAAGCTCTAGAACATTCCTTGTTGCCTATGATTGGCAAGTCTACTTCATGCAAGACCTGAGGGAGGATTCCATCTAAAAAAGAAAAAATAAGGAAACTAGTTTGTTAGACATACTGAAAGGTGAACTGAAAGTTCAGTGGATAATGATAGTTTTGTGGGGGGGTTGGTGAAGTTTCATGTTCTAAATGTTTGAGAAACAGCCATTGTGTATATGAATGTGTGAAGTTTTATGTGGATGTATATATTTCAAATCAAATATTGATCCTTGGCTGCATAAAATTTCAGCTGTCTTGATTTGAAAATGTAGGCCACTATCCAGTAGTGACATCTGTGCAGGCACTGGGATCTGCCCATGCAGAGGCCATTGCAGGATAGGAGCCTTAGAAAACATGTTTTAATTAAAAAAAGACCACTTTTAAAACAAAAATCAGCTTGTTTCCCCTCCAAAAAGTCCTGTTTTCATGCAAAACCTCCCCCTGACCTTTTCACCCTATGAAACTGGATTATTTTTGTAACTATGAAATACAACTCCTGATGTTAAGATTTTCATATATACCACAGATGTATTTTAAGTGTGTTATAAAACCCTTATTGATACATATAGGAAGAATTTCAGTTCTCCTTTAAAGAAAAAGCAAAACTATTCCACCCTCAGACAGTTGAACTAAAAGAAAAGTTCAAATGTTCAAAATAAAATACTTGGATATGTAGTAGGACTTGAATTTATACCGCGTGCTTCCACAACCTCCTTTGGCAAACTACTGGTACTTCTGTAACACTCAGGGTGAAATTTACTCTTGTGCACAGTGCAGAGGGGCCACACAAAGCCATTGTACCACTTAAGCCCTGTTTTGAGGTTCCAATTCTGATTCTTAGCTGCTGTTTTCTTCCTGGCCCACTTGTGGCCTAGATGCCTAAATTGTCTGTGTTCTGACTTTCAGATACAAGCTGACCCAACCTAATATGTTACAAAACTGAAGAGTCAGAAAAATGTCTAATGCAAAGCCTTATAATCCCAGTTAAAAGAACTCTCTCTCAGAGTTTACACCATTTGTCTGGTCTGTAGATCTGATGGCTGCACATGCTGCACATGCTGCTAAACATCTAAATAGAAAAGAAAATAAAGGAGCTTATAAGCAGTACTAAGAAAATTAAAAAGTTACTTCAGTGGCTTACTCTCTTTTAGACGGCCCCAACCACAAGTGGTACAAACATCTCCCGGATCAAACTTTTCACCCACATCAGGAAGGCAGGCTGGGAAAACTGATGAACCTACCATGAATATACATGGAATTTCTTGTTAAACATTTGAAAGAAGAGCCTAAGTACACAAGCTTTGTTCTACTTCTCAACTAATCCTTTAAATAAAATAGCACTGCAGTTTATCGTGACATCTATCAGAGGGTTAATCTGAAAAAGACAGCTGTTACAAGCTGCTGGAAACTCATTCATGCCTCAGCGTATGATAACCAATGCCTGTTTTTCAAAGCACCTCTGAGGAGGTTACCTTCTTTCCTGGTGCTTTATTGGATGAATATATTCTTTTAATCTGAGAATTCATTGGTTCATTGTGTTGCCATAATGGAAGACCAGATTAAGTCAGGTATTATAGACCCAGGCCCTCAGATTCTCAAATTATCTGTCTATAACAGAATCTAAATTTTCCTATTAAAAAAAAAAATCTGGTCCTCGTGGTCACAAAGGAAACCATGCAAATGTGAACCAAATGTAAACAACATAGTAATGCGTGGCTGAGTCTGCAGAGAACCTGAAACAATAGGTCTGAGAGAGATAACTGGCTCATGCATCTCAATGTGGTGTTAACACCAAGACACACTGCTCCAGAAGGCACTGTCAATGCTACTCCAGGAGACATCCCTGTGTAAAATGAGAGAGTGCAGTGGGCCCAGCTCGCCAACCTTGACTGCTGGAATAAATACTGAAAAAACGAATGCAAGCTGCTGTCCCTGCCTCTGTTTCCTACTCCCAAATGGAGATGGGTCCATGCTGTCACTACTGGGTTTACAAAGAACTCCATGTCTTTTGTCTGCCTCTATGGGAAGGAGAGGGGAACTCCAGTCACCTCTACTGCAAGTGGTTAGTGGGGTGATGACATGGCAGCAGGACCATAGAAATGGCCTATGTCATGTTATGTCTAGGGCCATAGATGCTGGAACAAAGGGTGCTACCACACCCCTGGCTTGACATGGTTTTCATTATATACGGGGTTTACAGTTTGGTGCAGCAGCTCTCACCACCCCCTGTATACAAATTGTTCCAGCACCACCGTCTATGGCCCTGAATTGCCTTAATCTGGCCCCACTGGAACATACTGGGAGTGCCACTCGGTGGACACACAAACCTAATTTCTTTTCAACACAAGCATTTCAGTTAAATACTTAGGGCCAAATTCTAACACCTGTACTCCCAATGAGTAATACCCTATTCTTCAAGGTTCTGCTCCATGTGATTAAGTCTATTCAATGTTATTTTTCTGACTTGCCTCCAGACCTTTAATTACTCTTTCTCCAAAACACAAAGGCCATACACACTGATGTATTCTTTTTTCTCCGTCTCCATTATGCTGCATATATTATGGTACAATTATTTTTTCTGTGAAGAAATGCATTTAAAATTATGCATAAAATATTTCTCCTTAGGAGTTATGCTTTAACAAGAATGTTTAACAGGGAGGTCTGTGAGCTTGATATTTATAATTGCAAACTATTGTATAGAATTGTGGCCTTACTAAAGTTGAAAGCACCATCCAGCTTCACAAGGGCAATATCATAATTCATTGGTCTTTTGGGGTTGAAATTTGGGTGTTTAATGATGGCTTTAACTGGTAGCGTCTGCTCTCCTTCATCCATGAGACTTAAATCATGTTCTCCAGCAGTGATGTTCAGGTAATCGCGTAACTGTCTGTAGGGTAGAAAGTAAACGTTTAAAGAGTAAAAGTAGAAAAATGCGACAATGAAAAATATAGGCACTCTTAGGTATGTCTGTACTGCAATCAGAGGTGAGATTGCAGCATGTGCAGACACCTCCAAGCTAGCTTTACTTTAGGTAGCAGTAAAGCATGGACTTCAGCATGCACAAGCTATCTGGGTAAATACTCAGCATCCTGAGTGGGCTTGTACAGCCCATGCTGAGGCCTGTGCTGTTGCAGATTGACTGCTGTTGATGCTGAAAATACCCGAGGAGCTAGCTTGAATCCAGCTATCACACCTCCAAATGCAGTGTAGACATCCCCTCAGTCTTTATAACATACAACTTTGATAAGGACTGCCATTATGTAGCACTTCCCATCCACAGATCTTAAAGCACTTTACAAACATTAATAGATTATCCTCACAATACCCATATGAAGTAAGCAAAGATGGGGAAACTGAGGCACACAGTAGTGACTTGCTCAAGCAAAACAGCAAGTCAGTGGCAGACCCAGGAACTTGCTTATTCCTAGCCCTGTGCTCTCAATATTAGATCATGATTTTTTTTTCAGATGGGAAAACTAAGCCACAGAGAAACTAACCTGTGACTTCCCCAGGATCATCCAGTGAGTCAGTGGCAGAATCAGGACTAGAACCCAGATCAAAATATTCCCAGTTCTGTGTCCTAACAGTAAGGGTGAAATTCACCACTGTGCAGAGGAAAGCACTGCCCTTCACACTATTTAATTCCCATTTGGACCCTATTGTGAGGGCATAAGTGCCATTAAGTGGTATATCATCCCTGTGCTGGCTCTCTGCATAGAAATGGATTCCATCCTAGATCTCAATGAAATTAGCAATGCAATACAGTAGTTACACAAAACTACTGCACATATAGATTAGACACTTCAGTAGTTAGGAAGTGCTGGTTTCCTATAGAGAAATTCAGTTTTCATCTCCTTAGGCTGGGATTTACAAATGCACCTAAAGGAGTTAGGTGCCAATTCTGTGGCAAGTTAGCACCTAACTCCCTTAGATGCCTCTGAAAATCCCAGCCTAATTTGTTAAAATTATTTACAGGTAGTAACCAGACAAGGCATTTTCCTATTAACGGTCAAAACTGAACCCCCGTCCCTTTGATGAATCTGCTCAGCGATATGAGTCATTCTTAATTTTTTAAAAGTAACTGTTATACATTTATAAGCATTGGTAGCTTTCTGATCTCTTAATGAAAGTGCTACTTCATAGGGCTTAAGCCAAGGGATAGAAACTGAGGCTAATTCAGCTCCTTCCTCTCCCCTCAGCTCCCTTCTGCGCAGGGCTGGCTCCAGGTTTTCTGCCGCTCCAAGCGGCGGAACAAACAAACAAACAAAAAAAAGGCCAATTGGCCACTCCGTTCTTCAGTGGCAGTTCGGCAGCGGGTCTTTCACTCCCTTTCTTCCTCTTCGGTGGCACTTAAGCGGCAGCTCAAAGAGGAAGAGAGGGACTGAGGGACCTGCCGCCGAATTCCAACTGAAGACCCGGACATGCCGCCCCTTTGTATTGGCCACCCCAAGCACCTGCTTCCTTAGCTGGTGTCTGGAGCTGGCCCTGCTGCTGCGGGATCTTTAATTACTATGTGTGACCCAGGGACCCCTTGATGCCAACTGGCAGAGGACACAGGGAGTATATACGGTTTTACAGGGATCCCCTGATTCGGATAGATTCATAATAGTTCACCAAAAGATAATATGTAAGGTCTCTACTGAGAGCCAGTACCTCATAATCATCATTCTGACATGTATGGATGGATAATTAAGGAGTTATGTATCTATACTGAAAATTATGTTCTTAAGGTCTTGGAGGCAGGTCACCAGGAGGTGACATACCTCAGAAATGTTCCTTTCAGGCAGGAGGTAACAGACATTTATCTCCCTGTCTGGCCATTTGGGTAGTGTGTATTGTATGCCTCACAGTGTATGCCTATCTGCATACTGAGCTAAGGGCTAAGTAAGGCTGTGAAAAAACACCTCCCGAGCGACAAAAGTTTTAGCACTGAAAAGTGCCACCATAGACAGCACTTTATCACCAGGAACGCAGCTCCTAGCAATAAAGCTATCACCCCTCATTTGGGGTGGTTATTTATCATCAGGGGCGGCTCTAGGAATTTGGCCGGCCCAAGTACGGCGGCATGCTGCAGGGGGCGCGCTGCCGGTCGCCGGTCCCGCGTCTCCGGGGGACCTCTTGCAGACATGCCTGCGGAGGGTCCGCAGGCATGACTGCGGAAGATCCGCCGGAGCCACCTGCCGCCCTCCCAGTAAAATGCCGCCCCAAGTGCGCGCTGGGGTCTGGAGCCGGCCCTGTTTATCATTGCCAGGAGAGCTCTGACCCAGCGATAAAGCGTGACTACACTGCCCATGTCTCAGAGCTGCCGCTGCCATGCTGTAACATGGGCAGTGTAGACATACCCTAAGTCTGCAAAAATCGACAAGAGAGGAAATCTACAGGATGAAACAAACAGCAGGGGAATTCCCTACTTATGAATAAAAGACTAAGGGTTGTTCTGGTATATCTTGGAGTGCAAAGGAACACACTAGGCCTGTCACCAAGGAAGCAAGTTGACAGCAAGCTTGTCTCAGAGAAGGCCACAGCCAAGCCGGGCTGTAAAGTGCTGCAAGGATTTTGGGTGCTCAATACTCTACAAGACATGATTATGTGTAGGCTCTAGAATGTGTGTTATTTTATATTTTATGTAACCATTTGTTTCCAATACTTCTCTTTGGTACTACCCGAATCTCTACTTTGTTAAATAATCTTATCCTTGATTTCACAATACACATATCTAAGTGCTGTGTGTTAGGTGGAGTCGTGATCTGAGGAGGAACTGGCAAGCTGGGGCATGCTGCTTCTTTGGAAGCAGCAAATCTGTGACTACTGCAAATATGCAGTCAGTGGACCAGAGGCTGGACACTCCAGAGAGATGCTTGGTGGGCTCAAGGGTTGGAGTGTGCCAGTCGCTAATCTATAGAGTGACAATGGAACCTGCAAGCCTTAAAGAAGAGAAAGTGCTTGTGTTGCCCATGGAAATAGGGAACTGATCTACAACAGGCATAGACAAGGCTTCCTCACGCTAAGGGCAGGTTGTAGCGAGGAGCCTCATAACCCTGGGTTCCCTCAAGATGGGTCATACCATGGGAGGCTAGATCAAAGGTATCAATCATTGTTAATTGCGAAGAGACTCTCCAGCAGCAGTGCACTCCCTCGTTCTATAATGGGACCCAGTTTGTACTCAGAGGTAAGAGTGCCACATACTGAGTCTCTAGCTCTCTTCCATTAGCACCCTGGATTTCATTGGACATCTTTCATCCAGCAAGATTCCAGTTTTTGTTAAGGTCTGTTTCTTTTGAAGAGCCTGATCCTGCATTTCAAAATTCCCGGTTATTTCACTGGAAGTTTGTGGCATGCAATTAGGCAGGATTGAGCCCTTAGTGACTTGCATTATGCTGCTTCTAAGGGTAAGTAACCTTTACAGAAGTATTACACTCCATTGGTATAACTGGATGCATATTCCCACCCCCAAACAACACAGCTGCTCCTTACTACTCTTTGGGTGTATTTTCCTCTTTTAAATTGCTTGTGAACTTTTATGAGTTCTTTTCCACACACCACCCCCCCACACACCCAATAAAAATTCAATTTGCAACCAGTATTTTTCAGATGGAAAGGTTATTGGTGTCTGTAAACAATTTCCACAGACAAATGCCATAGCGCAAGCACTTTTACTAGCAATACACTTTTCTTCACTTGCAGCCCTGTAGTGAAATTCCTCATCCATACCTGTCTAAAACACAGTGAGCTGCCGTGACCACCCATTGAGCAGAAACAATGGTGCCTCCACAGAAATGCCTTTGCCATCGTTTCAAGGAAACCTGCATTATAAAGAATGCCTGTCATGTTAAAAATCTGTACATCTGATCTAATCTAGGAGAGAGAGCATTCTCAAAGCCTTCACCACATTACAGTTAACACTGCTTAAGAAAATTCAGCAATACTTCTTGGCATTTGGGTGGGGTTTGGTGTCCTCAGCTCTTAGAATGGTGTCCCATTGAGCCCCAGTAGGTGTTTAGTTTTATCTCCAAACAATTTTGTGACACGAGTACAAATTATATATATTTCACAGAGGCAAAAAGATAGACATATTCAGCAGGGGACTGGGTTGTTTAGACTCTATACATTATTGATCCTAATTCAGACAAGTTGCCAGAAGCCTTCACAGCTGTTTGGGGTCCTATGTGAAATGAGTTTGCGGTCTCAGACCACCAAACAGTACAAGGCACCACCCTCTTCCCAATCACTACATTCTCTGGAGGTATGTGATGGTTCTTTTATTTTCCAAACAAGTTCACCCATTCCTATTTACAACAAACCAGCTACAGACTCCCTTTAAGACCCAATAATAAACATAACAAAAGTTTCTAGGAACTTGGAGAGAGTGGAAATTATTCCTGCCTTCTGTCCGCTTCACTGCTCTTGCTAAAAGCAGCATGGAACTCAACAATAGAGCACCAGATGTGCCAATGAGCACAAAGTACCCCGGTCTTTCTGCTTCTGTTACATCTATGAAAAGTTGGGCCTTTGTTCCCAAAGTGGCACAGGATAAAACCGCATTCCCTTGCGCTAACCTGCCATGGATGCGAGCCTTGTTTCACCTGGTTCCCACCAACAATGCGAGTAAGGTGGTTGAAATTATTCCATGGCTTCATTTCATGTGGCTTCTGTCCACACCTAGAATCTGAACAGTACCAAAACCAAATCAAATCAAAGAAAAAGAAAGAAAGAAAATGAGTTTGTGTGTATCATTCTGTT
Organism: Mauremys reevesii; assembly: GCF_016161935.1. Lineage (NCBI taxonomy): Eukaryota > Metazoa > Chordata > Testudines > Geoemydidae > Mauremys > Mauremys reevesii. The sequence continues at coordinate 94,685,158 of NC_052626.1, forward strand.
CTTGACTCTCTAGCACCAAAGATTTCAACACCAACAAGCATGCAGACATTCAGGGGTAGAATCAAGTAGGAGACATAAGGGACCAATCCTGTAGTCCTCTCATATAATCAACTCCCACTGAACACTCATTAATGTGCTTGGTCTCTATAGGATCAGGAATAATTCTGTGTTTCCTCATTGCCTTTTTATTCTGGATCTAAAATGCTGCAGCTGCACCACTGTAGCGCTTCAGTGAAGTAGCTATCTATGCCGACAGGAGAGGCTCCCCAGTCGGCATAGGTAACCCACCTCTCCTAGAAGCAGTAGCTAGGTTGATGGGAGAATTCTCCTGTCGACCTAGCACTGTCTATACCAGGAGTTAGATCGGTTTAACTGCATCGCTCAGGAGTGTGGATTTTTCCCCTAATGTCCTCATGTAGACCAGGCCTCAGGTTCTCCATTTTTTGTGCCTGCACAGTCAGAAAGAAACTTCAGCTTTCAAGGTGACAAAAGCTGCTCCAGTGCTGCTTTTCTTCAGCCCTGCTTTGAAGTACTCACAAATCCAGGGAACAGTTTTGATATGTTCTAATACATCATGGGACACTGATATTGTGAGATTTCTGTTTGCTCTGCTCTGTATTTCTGAGTAGTGGCATCAGCTTCCTTCATTTTGAGAGGGGAGGGCAGATCTGCATTTTTTCTTACACTATGAAGCCATTTTTAGGCTTTCCCATCTTTTCCTCCGATAGCTGCACTCCCTGTTTTTCAGATTGTAAGCATTTTATGGGGTCATTCATGGTAGAGGGAAGATGGGGACTCATTTCTACACCCCGTGAGACAAAGTGAACCCATCTTCAAGCCCGATCCTCCAATCAGTTTCACACTGGTGGAATACTTCACCTGTCCAGAGCCTTACTGACTTCAGTGGGGCTCTGCTGAAATGCAGGAGTGCAGCTCAGGCTGCGGGACTAGAGCCTCAGAATTTGTCTTACATTCTTGAATTTGCCAGCAAAGTGCACTTTATTGGCTAATTAATGGAGGGAAGCAGTGGAGCAAAAGTCTGACAGAATTGGTTTAACCTGCAATTGGTTATAGATTCATAGAAATGTGGTACTGGAAGGGACCCCGAGAAGTCCTCTAGTTCAGCCCCCACCCTGTGCTGAGGCAGGACCATGTAAACCTAGTCATCCCTGACAGGTGAGTGCCCCCTCATGTAAAACCAGCTCTATCTCTAAGTACTTCATGCATGAGATCAATGACTCACCCCATGGCTATATGTTCTGAGATTTGAAGGCAATCACTAATGTACAGAACTTGTATTAGACCAGCCAAGAGCAACTGTTTACATACTACAGGAGCTCTCCATTTGGGTGTTCTCATGTTTTATTTTTACTAATATGACTTTTCTTCTGCCATGAACAAATATTAGGAGGCAAACAAGGAAAAATATATTTAGAAACACTTAAAACCCCTTTAATCTGAAATTCCCTTTTATACAAACTTTGGGAATGAATCGCTGTTCCACTAACTCCCTCAATTATTGGACCATGCATTTAGCCAAACTTTTTTGCATCCCTCAAAACATTTTGGACAAATGGGGTTGACCTACCCACTACATAGGCTTTGATAAATCAACAATTTATGGGTGGACTTTTCAAAAGCATTCAGCACTGGCCTAACTCTGCTCCCACTCAGCTCGGCTCTCTAAGGCAGAGATATATTTATATTTTTTAAATGTGTGGTACAAAAAAACATTTACAGCAATAATATGAGTTTATAGAGGTTTATTGCAAAGCTAAATGCAATCCTTCCAACTTCAGCAACTACTTGCTATCTGTATTAATGAAAAGGGCATTTTTGATGCATTTTCCAAACCCAGCATATTACCCATAATTCCCATTTTTGCTTTTCTATTTTAAACTGTGTGAAAATTTTCAGTGAAGTCAAAAGTCTCCAAAGCACTTAACAGACCATGTATATAGGGTTATCTCAACTATCTCTGCAATGCAACCACTTGTGTGGCAGAATGCTGCAGTAATATGTGCCATCATTTAGGATACCAAGAGTAGCTGGCTGTATTTGTAATAAAATGCTCCAGGGACACTTTTGACTTCAATATGCGTGAAAACATTAAAATAAAAAAAACATGGGAACTATGGTAATTTGCTGGGTTTGAGCAATGCAACTCCAAAATTTCCCTTTTCACTAGTTCAGTTTTGCAAGCATCTGCCAGAACTGGATAGTTTGCTGCAAGCTTTGGAACTCCACCACCAATAAAACTTAGTCCTATTGCTATCAGAATATTTTGTCTACACACACACACACACACACACACTCTTTACAAAACAACAATTATATTGCTGCCTCAGTGAATCAAGCCTGATATTTAATTTACCCTTTTGCACAAGTGAAATTGAGTTCACAAAAAAAATATAATTGGCCTGATTCTGATCTCATATGGATTTACTGCATTGGAGTTTCTCTGGATTCTCAGACTGTAATTGGAATCAGACCCAGCTGACCACAGGCATATTTTTGTATTCTACAGTAAGAGACTGATAGAAATCCACAACATGACTGTTAACACTTCTAATAATGATTGCCATATTCCTAAACCAAACAACAATTAAAAAAATCATGAAATGTGATTAAATTGGACACAGTTGTGGAAACAATCCAGATTAGTCATTATATTTCTACCTGGTGTGGCTGGAGAGACATTTCCAACAGTGGCTTGTGTCTTGACACCCATATAAAAAGTGAAACAAATAATCTACATAAATGAAATAATTAGGAATATTCAGGATTTTCCCCCCCAAAATTGGTCCAAATGGAGTACACTCTGGGATTTTAAAATACAAGACAATTTAAAAGAGGAGCTAGTCCAAGTCATTTCATTTCAACTGAAGTAAAGACTTTGGGTTGGTAACATACAATTGGCATTGAAATAATGACATCAGTTTTAATCTGGAGACTACATCTGTACAGATTTTGGTGCAAACCTGTGAAGGTCTTATTTTGATTTAATTCAGCTTGTTAAAGGAACAATTAAGCTAAACCGAAAAATACTTTTATTCTCAAGTGTCCACTCATAGACAGGCAGTGACATAACAAAAGGAGTGGATTAAACCTCATACTGTAGACCAGCGGTTTTCAAACTTTTTGAGCTGAGCCCCCTCCCCCTTTGAGTTACAATTTTTGGTTGCGCTCCCCCCCTCAACCACACAAAAAGAGATTAGTCACAGGATGGAGGTGGCGTTCCCTCTCTGAGCCCTGCCATGCCAGGCTGAAGCCCAAGCCACCTGGCGTTGCTGCTCGCCACCCCAATGTTCCTCTGTGTTCCTTTAGAGGGACGCACCCAACAGTTTGAAAACCTCTGCTGTGGACAGACATGACTTAGGGTCAGATTCTCAACTGGTATAAATTAGTGTAACTCCTTTATTTCCATGGAACTAGACTGTTTTACACCATCTGAGAATCTAGGCTTTTGCCTTTAGAAAATGATTAAATTTTGATCCTACCTTTTTGTAGACGCAGTGGCACGGAGTTTCCTTCTCTAAGGCAAACTATCCCAATCACGAATAAAAGCAGCTTGCCTAGGGCTACTGGCATTTTGAGGCTGTAAGTGACCAAGTAAAGATGGGAAGAGTTTTTATAGGGGGAAAGAAGAAAATAACGCTGTGGGAGACCAGCAATTGACTAATTAAAGTGAAGGTTACTCATTAATCCAGCCATAAAGCGTTTACTGGGCACAACTAAATTTTCCAAATTTAACCAAGCATGATACCTTCATAAACCTAAAGTTACTGAGGTCTTTGTTGCTAAATATTTTCTGAAGTCTCACAGAAAAAATAAACAGACAATTCAAGACAAATAGCAGAACTGTAAATTATTGCATGCTCCCCTAACTGATATCTAGCTAATACAGTACACATATAATAGCATCACACCAGAGAAAACCAATTGGTTGTAATTCTAGGTCACTACAGTTTTCACAGTTCTTATTGCTGGTGTATGTGAAGTTCACTTACTGTATTTTATGTTAGCCAACACAGCAGATCTGAGAAATATATTGACTATGGTACGCCCACATCTCCATGGTATGCCCACATCTCGAATACTGTGTACAGATGTGGTTTCCTGACCTCAAAAAAGATATACAGGCACTAGAAAAGGTTCAGAGAAGGGCAACTAAAATGATTAGGGGTTTGGAGAGGGTCCCATATGAAGAAAGATTAAAGAGGCTAGGACTCTTCAGCTTGGAAAAGAGGAGACTAAGGGGGGATATGATAGAGGTATATAAAATCATGAGTGATGTGGAGAAAGTGGATAAGGAAAAGTTATTTACTTATTCCCATAATACAAGAACTAGGAGTCACCAAATGAAATTAATAGGTAGCAGGTTTAAAACAAATAAAAGGAAGTTCTTCACGCAGCGCACAGTCAACTTGTGGAACTCCTTACCTGAGGAGGTAGTGAAGGCGAGGACTATAACAGCGTTTAAAAGAGAACTGTATAAATTCATGGTGGTTAAGTCCATAAATGGCTATTAGCCAGGATGGGTAAGGAATGGTGTCCCTAGCCTGTGTTTGTCAGAGGATGGAGATGGATGGCAGGAGAGAGATCACTTGATCATTGCCTGTTAGGTTCACTTCCTCTGGGGCACCTGGCATTGGCCACTGTCGGTAGACAGATGCTGGGCTAGATGGACCTTTGGTCTGACCCGGTACGGCCGTTCTTATGTTCTTATTATGTGTTCAAGCTGTACAAGACACAAAATAAAGACTGTCCCTGACTCAAAGAGCCTATGTGTAAAATTTTCAAAAGTGCAGAATCAAAGTCCTATTTTCAAAGGGACATAGGCACCTAAGGCCCAGATTTTTAAAGGTATTTCAGTGTTGTTCAACTCAGCGTTGCCAGGTCTAATTGATATAGATGACAAGGTCCCATTTTCAAAAGTGCCCTTGACACTTAGGGGAGAGAGAAGGTGGGTGAGATAATCTCTAATATACTGGAAACAACATGGCTACAGCACCGCAAAACAAACTTGACACTTAAGAGTCTCTTTGAAAAAGTCAAAGGGACTTAGGCTCCTAATTCTTGAAGTACTTTTGACTCACAATGACACTCAAGTTCCTAAATGTTGGTCTCATTTTCAAAAGTGACTTCAGTACTTAGGAAACTAAGTCCCACTGACTTTCAAGGAGACTCCTAAGCGCCAAGGTCACTTTTGAAAATGGGACTTAGGGCAGTGCAACACTTGTAATGCTGAGTGAAGCAACACCTAAATACCCTTAAAAACCTGGACCTTTGGACCTGACATATCACAGGAACCTAAGTCTCATTGTGAGTCAAAGTGTTCTTGAAAATGGGACTTAGGCTCCTAAATCATTTTGCTGCTTTTGAAAATTTTGTACTAAGGAGCCTAAACAAGACAGAGTAGACAGGTTGCACTGAGAAGCCTAGAAAAGAGAATGCATCACCATTTATTCTTTTTTTTCCCCTCATTAAATTAGTAAGCAACTATAGTCTGGTTTGAAATATTTGGAACAAAATAAAACAGATTTGACCAAAATATCAGTATAGCAAAAGTGAACTTGTATAAAATACATAAGGACCAAAATTAGGTATCACCACAGTTTGTGTTATCACTGAAGAAAATAAATAATCCTAGGAAATCTGAAAGACACAAATAAAGGTACAAGTCTTATCTAAACTGGGAAAAAAGATGTACTCTTACAATGATCACTAACAGATTGTAAAATCTTACTGCAGTCAGGGCAAGTTAAAGTTTTACCTCAGTTTAGCTTGTCAACGTAAATCCTAGGCTCCCTCAGCTGTCATGTTGTAAAAGACACCATTTTTCCTAGTGTAGCCATACCCACAAAAAACAAAAGGCAATAACACTCTTCCCTGCACAGGGTGTACATTAAAATCTGAGAAGATATGAGACGAACAATACGTACGTATTTCTATATATCTAGCTATCTAAAATCTTGAGCAAATTCAGAGTCCACCGAAATACACATATCCACACAGGCTCTAAAAAATGACATAACTCCACAATGCAAACAGATAATGTGCCAATTTTTTTCCTTTACAAGAAACAAAAAGGACATTTCATTACTAAGATTATGATTACCATTTTCATAGGGGCACATATATTTTCTTTCATTCACGCTCTGAAAATAAATAATTCCCCACTGATCACATAAATATGATTTTGCCTGTTAACTTCAATCTCTTCCGAACATGTTCTCATGTGCAGTGCACATGCCACTTCCTAATCAGCCATTAATTTCACAATCGCACACTCCAAACTTCACCGCTTCAGCACTGACCACTTGATCCATTATTCCGTTATAGATTCTTGCCATTCGCTTCCTGATTTTCAACCAAACTCAACTGTATACAGATCTTATCCTAGAAATAGCCTTGAACAGCTGCTCTTCTGCTAAAAAAAGACCCCGTTTCCTTGCTGGTCCTGAGGGCTGCCTTTTTCTGACAACTTGTACCTGCTTTGCAAAGAAAAGAATAAACATCAACTGCATATAATGAAGAGGTCACTGATTAGCCCATCACAGTGACATCTTTCAGGATCACAAAGTCTAACAGCTACAGTGTAACTACTTATTTTTCCATACGACACTGAGCCTGACATATCTATTTCTCATTGGTAATATGACAATGTATTCACACAGTGTCACTTACAATAAGAATAAGCAGTCAGCTCGTTTGGAATTTAGAATACAGAGAGGAAACACTTACTGTGCAGTGACCTAGGAGGTCCAAGGGGAACGGCACAGAACAACATGTACTATACACTCTGTCTCTTGTCTAAGACAACAAAAGAGGAGCATAGGCTCTTGCCTTCTCTAACTGCTCTTTGTTCTCTTCTTCCACTGCCTATTTATCTTTGCCCTGCTGCACATTGGATAAGATGCAATAGCAGCTCCAGACAAAGGCACTGATAAACCCATCCTCATTCTCCATTGCTTGGCTGCTGTCGCTCCCATAACTTGCAACCTTGGCAATCAGCATCACAAGTCTCATTCCATACAGACTAAACATGGGCCAGAACAGAAACCCTGAATTTGATCATCCTCTTCTACGTGTTCAGAATCCAAACCCAGATCTAGATTTGTATTTTCCAAATGGTCACTATATTTATAATAGGTCAAACCAAACCCTTGAACCCAAAAGCCCAGGAACTTTGGGATGTTTGAAATCCAGGTCTGGATTTAACAGCTTGAGCCCATCTCTAATCCCAGTATTGCAGTGCTGGCCAATGCCTGACTGCCCATCCTGTCACTTTTCCAGCTGTATATTTCATTTTCAGGTATTATAAACAAGTCTGAATTCCATTGTACTTCAAATGCACCAGGGCCTTGCTTCCTCTCTCTCAGATTATCACACAAAGAACACATTTACCAGCAAGAACAGGCAAAGAAGATGGAAAATCCCTGTCTTTAGAACTGAATCTTATTCAGTTGAAGCCTAAACACTTTTTTAGTATTACAAAATTTGAAACAACTCTGGTTGTTTTGCAGAAGAACAAAAAATACTCAAAACGTTCATTACATAGCAGCTAAAGTCAAACAGCAATGGGCAATTGTCTTTATCTGATCACCGCTTGAGCAAGCGGTTATTTGTTTCAGTGGCATAAAGATTTGGACCCAAGCAAAGGCAGGGCCCCATTTGCAGACATCAGAGCGTCAGAAAGATCAGAGGCTGTGATTTGCCTCCTATTTTATCCCACTACCAGAAAAGGACACTGGGTATGGAGTTTGCCTCACTTCCTATCCAACACAAATGATTAGGTGGTGAGTATGCTCACCCTTTGGTCTTACTGCCACAGGACAAAAAACAAAACAAAGACACCCCAAGCAGTTAATTTACAATCAGTTCCAATGCTGGAGGGTATTTAGGCTGCTAGAGGTCTCACAGGAAAGACTTTTAAATGAGCAAAACATTTTTACAATGAGTTAAAGCTTTTAAAAGGTCACCTAGTCACACTTGTTAAATTGCTCATAAGAGATCATTGGCAAGAATTCAAGTTTTAATGGTTAGACAAAATTAAAACTTGGAACTCCACTAAGTCACTCATCCATAGATATTACAATTTCATTACCCTTGTAAATCCAACCCTTCTTATTTGAAAGGAATTCGATTCAGGATGATTTAGACAGAGCTGCCCCTGGAATTTAATTCCCGAGGGCCTGATTTTCCTCTCATTCCAGTTTCACCCCAGTGTAACTCTACTGATTTCAAACTGAGGGCTTGTCTACACTGGCACTTTACAGCACTGCAACTTTCTCGCTCAGGGGTGTGAAAAAACAACCCCCGAGCACCGCAAGTTTCAGAGTTGTACAGCATCAGCGTAGACAGTGCATCAGCGCTGGGAATGCAGTGGAGGTGGGAATGCAGTGGAGGTGGGGGTTTTAAGAGTGCTGGGAGAGCTCTCTCCCAGTGCTCTGCTGTGAGTACATAAGCCATGTTAAAGCGTTGTCGCGGCAGCGCTTTAATGTTGCCAGTGTACACTAGCCCTGAGTTACTCCTGATTTGCACCTGTATAATTTAGAGGGGACTCAAGTTTGTCCAAAAGAAATAGCTGCAACTATTACATAACATTTACCAAAGAATATAAAAACAGATGGTTTTACAGCTTCTGTTGTTGATTACACACAAGGAAAGAGGCCCTTAATAAAATAAAAGCACATCTGCAATTTCAATAGGCTAGTTTCCTCTTTTAGAGAATATGTACTGTACAACATCTGAGAAATGTTGACCTTTCATCCACTTACATAACCAGACATTCCTTACCATATTTCAGTAATTTATTTATAGGAGGGGGAGTCAAGGAAATTCCCCTCTTGAAACTATCCAATCTTTGGCTGTAAATGTTCAATAACTTTCCAGCCAAGAAATGTACTTTTCCCCTACCTTCCTTATATATTTAATCGTGGGTTGTGTTATCATTTGCTAAGTATATTAAGACATGCAATTTAACTCCATCCATGGCTTGGAGATATTTACATAACTTAGTCCCCACCTCTAGGAAATTTACAAATAAATCACTGGTGTAGTTATGCTGTTTCAGGCAAGAATATAGGGCCTGATACAAAGTCAGTTGAAGTCAGTGGGAGTCGCTCCATTTGGATCTGACCCATAGTTGTGTTCTACAGTTTCTCTTTACTTTTTTGGGGAGGTTTAGTTTTTAATTTATCACACAACAGTCAACTTCAGCCCTCAGCTAGTGGGTGCAATTCTCACGGACTTCAGTGGCAATTGCATCCACTTATGCCAGGGATGAATTTTGTCCACCTGGATTTTATATTATATCACATCTACTATCACAGAGGAGAGTGAAGGAGACACAGAAATGATAACAGCTGCAGACTCCGTGACACACTTTGTGAGGGACCAGGACTGGGATCCTAAGGTGTTGATTAACACTACTAATGATTAAAACAATCATAACATATTGAAACCATGCTCCACATAGCGTATATGGCAGGAGTACTGAAGTACCCTTTACTAGTTGGTTGAATAATCCACCAGATAGTGTGCAGTTTGAACTGACTCCAAAGTATGTACAGTAAGTAGCAGAGAGTCTGGTGACATAAAAAAGGGAATGGGTGAAAATGACCATGAATGTATGATCAGTGGTAATTTATAGCAGTGGGTCAAGATCACAGTATATAGGATTAAAATGGAACAGGCTCAAGCCTACCTACTCTAAGCACTCTCCAGAGATCAATTGTAACCTGGAATATCCTCCTATCACGTGAGGACAAGAATTGCATAACATCAGAGCAGAATCCATAATGTTCAAGATTTTCAGATTGTAAGGCTAGCAGGGGCCCTTCTGATTATGTAGTATGACCTGTATAATACAGGTGATAGACTTTCACTCAGCAATTCCTGTGTCAAGTCTGTGACTTCTGGTTAAGCTAGAGATGTTTGATCATTTAGGTTCATAGACAGAACTGGGTACATATCGCCAAAAGGATTTGTGGACAGTTTTTCGGATGGAAACTGGGAATTTGAACTGAGTATTTGCAATCCTTTTTATTCATTTTCCACAAACATTCAGAACCATGACTTTTAAACTGCAAGGATGTTTCTGGAAAGTGAAAGTCTTGCTGATGCTCAGGCAACTACATATTTGGGCAAAATCTGGTGTCAGAAGTGTTTGTCAAGTGCCACTTTAAAATCTCTTCGATTTCCCTTTGTCTGTTAGTAAGAATTTTAATCATCCAATTAAGAAGAACCACCAATGACTTAAATGACCATAACATGCCATGAATAACAAACGGCAATAACTGAAAACTCACTTCTGGCAAACAGTTTCCAAACAACCTGTGAGATGTATGTTCACACAGAGCATCCATTTAACTATTTGAAATCCCCCGCCTTTTGTTTTGGTGGGATCCACTTGTTTCTTGTTTGTGATGGAATTAGTAACTGCTTTCAGAGGAGGCTGAAAGTCTTTATCTGCTTTAATTAGAACCCTGGGGAACGTACTAGGCATGCTACAGCTTAAATTTCTTAGTTCTGTCAATAACTCATACACACTTACTAAAGGGATCCATAACTTTTAACAGTGTCTTTCATCTTCAACCTTTAGTACTGTTTGCTATTGTTCCTTGCCCCCGCACCCCAATTACTACATGTGGCATTCAGAATGGGCATAGATGTGTTAAGTGAGTGCTTCTGCAAAGAACCACCAAAAAAACCCATGAACCAAACATCTCAGGAACCATAAGAAAAGAGGTCATAGTGCATTTTTCTCTTCCTAATTGTTCATATACTAGCACATATTTTCAGTCTATTGTGTATTATTAACAAAAATTGAGAAGCCCTATGTTAAACCATGGAGACCACATCTTCGCAGCTTGTCCTACTGGCCCCCTCTCTTCCCACCCAAGATCCCACATGTGATTGCAAAATATCCCTGCTCCAATTACTATTGCTTACAAAGAAAAGTAAAGGAGTGAAATCCTGGCCTCACTAAAGTCAACAAGAATTTTACCATTGACTTTAGTGAGGCCAGGTTTTCACCCAAGGTGTTTAGACATTTTAACTTTAACATAATAATCACTTTGTCCTTCTTGAAAATAATTGATGACTCATACTGTCTCCTTTGGTTCTTCCTTTAATCTCTCCCTCCCATCTTTTTTGTTCCTCTGTCCTCCCTTATTCCTCTATACAGGCTTCCTGGTCCCCTTCTTTCCCACTCCTCTGTACCTGCTGTCCGGTGCATGGTTTACCTGGCATGTATTACCTTGCCTCCTGCTCCTCCTCCATATGCAACCTATCTGGCTCCTTTCTCCCATATTCCCCCCGCACATGCTGTCAGAAGCCTGGTCCCATTCACCACTGGACACTGCCTCTCCTGAAGTTTGCTCACTAGCAGTTGCTGGCTCCCCTTCCTCTCCCACTAGCAGCGTTGGTGTTTCTGCTCCCTGAGGCCATGTCTACGCCAGAAATACCTGGATACTAACACCAGCCTAGGGGCCAAGAGGGGCTCCTTGATGTGTCTTTTGCTTTGTATACAACAATAATATGAAGGAGCCACACATAAGCAGAGCCTAAAGTGGTATGTTTACTGAATATACACAAAATGTGAGGTTCAGCTACATATGCACACTGCTATTCTGACAGGGCTCTGGAGACTCCTAAAATATAGAACACGGTGAGCATCACTAGGGCTCACAAACTATATCAAGGGATATTCCTATTCACCAACTCCTCTTTCTGACCATAGCAACAGGCCCTAATATAGCCAGTAGGCTGGCTCCTTCTTGTTTTTCCTCAGATTGATTGCTTACTCACAATGAAGAGCTTAGAGGCTTTAGAAGAACCTGGAAACAAGAAGCAGGTGCCAACACCGTGTGAGCTGCCTGCTCTCTGCAGATTCCCAGGCAAGTGCTCTTCAGTTTGAGAATCACTGCATGAGAGCATTTAGCTATTGAAATGTGTGTTTAGCACTTTATCTTTGATCTGAAATAGTTCACTCTACCTTATCTAATGTGGGGTACATGAAGTGGAGTGCAGAACAAGATCTGAGAGTACTGCATTGTGGTGCAATGACAGAACATTTCCATTCATCTGTTCCTATTTATAACAATAATGTGCTTTTCACCTGGGTCTATTGTACCAAATTTCTTAAAGAAACTCATACTGCAGGAAATAAGATTCTTATGGAGGGAGTGTTGCCTAGTGATCAGAAAGTGTAACTGGGAGCCACGTGTTATGGGTTCTATTCCCGCTTTGCCAATTATTTATTATGTGGTTCTGGGTAAATTGCAGCATGCATATGCCTCAATTTAATCCTCTGAAATATGGGAACAATAACAGCAGCCTGACAGGAGCTGCAAGGTTTACTTTGTTAATGCTTACAGTGGTACTTGGAACTCCCTGGATGAAAACCAGGAAGGGTCTTATTTATTTATTTATTTATTTATTTAAGTAAGGCCCCTTTGGCAGCATTAAAGGAGCCTTAAAATGGGAGTAAATGTAAGTTAAAGTTAGTCGTAAGTCTCTTTTTACACTGCCAGAAAAGACTAAAGTGGCCTTAGTGGTGTAATTGAGAATCTGCACACACACACCCACCCACACAAGTATTATTTAAACCCAAAGACAAATTCTCTTGGACTGAGACTGCTTGCTAAAGACTTGGTTCATTCACCAGTTCCTCCCCCACTACCATTGTGCTCCCACTATCACCTTCTATATAAACTGAAAGGGCTAATGTTCTTGCTTCACATGGCAACATTTAGTTATGCTTTATTGCTTCCAATTAATTAAAGTAAGGAAGCAGATGGAGATAACTGTGTCTAACAGTGTTTTCTCTTGATTTGCTGTACCCTTTAAGTACTTATGCTGACCCTTCAGAGCACAGAAACAGTACAATGGCAAGACAACAGGCTCCATATTCAAAGGGCTGTGCGCTTGCAATAAACACACAGAAATTCCATGGGCACCACTTAGGACCTTTCTCCCCAGGCTTTCAACTTTCAAAGCTAGCTTCTAAAATTGCAACAAGATCAATTTGCTTGCACAAACGGTGGTGCAATTTTTCGAAGCCAGCTTTGAAAATTCCACTACCTGTGAATAGAGGGCTAACAGGGATAATACTCCTTCCCAACTTCACTCTTTTGGGACCACTTCGGTTTTTCCTGGTCTCCAGTGAATTTCTGTTACTGCTGAGCTAGCATGACTTATTCTATTAGGACCGACATGGGCTTCTCTATGACAAATATCAGAGTGAGCTATACTTTGAAATAGTTTATATTTGAAGCTGTTTTTTCTTACCAGTACTGATTTTACTCTTAAGGTTAAGAAACAACAACAACAAACAACCACCACCACCCATACACACATCCTTCTATCACAGAAAGGTGACCAGTGTTAACAAATGCAGAGTAGTTGCAAATGCTATGAACAGTACAAGCATTTGAGACTGACAAAGACCAAAGACTTCCTTTGGGTTAGAAACTGCCCCTAGATTTTCTGCACAACTGAATAAGGAAACAGGTAATAACTTGCACTTATCTACTTCCTTTCATTTGAACATCTCAAAGTGCTTCACAGCCAGGCAGTGCCCCAGCATGGAGAGCCAGGGGCCTGAGCGTGCCAGGCAGCTCCCACCTGCTTCATGTATGCCAGCTCTCAGCAGGAGGTGATGGTTTTCAAACTATGGGGCGCATGACTCCACATGTCCCCCATGCCACCCCATTTTTCCACCCCCATGGCTTTACACCATGGGTGGCTGTCCCACTCACTCCGCCCTGGTTACAGCCCTGACACCCATGTTACATAGGTGTCGTTGACGATACAAGGTAGCACAGAATCAGGCCTCATGTTTCCAGTTAGCCTCTCTGCTGTTTTGCATTAAGTTAATTACTGTCCCATATTTCACACATTTATCTCTGCAATGCTCATTATCCTACACATACAGAAGAGTCTGAAACTGCTTTGCCAGTTAGAAGCTGAATAACATTTTTTTTAAACTTATTTTACACCATACTTGTGACAGGGAAAAATCACTGCTATAATTTCACTGGTTTAGCAAAACAGACATCAGCCAAGCTTAGTAGAAAAAATATGTTAGCTTCATGGACAGCGTGTACCACAATAGTTCTGAACGTGAGAATGACATTTCCATTATGAACACATAAAGAGGGCAGTTTTCTAAGGCAACTAGACAGTGAACTCTCCCTGCCAAGAACATCCTTTACTCAGTTTTCTGGACATATGTTTCTCCTCTCTTGATGGCTCTCATGAGAAGGATTCTGAGGAAGTGATATTGCTGCTCTCTATAAATGTTTCATCCAGATCATGCACAGCTGTGGACATTTTCTCTCTGGGCCTAATCCTGTGAGAGGCTGAGTGCACTCAGAGTCAAAGGTTTTCAGCACCATGCATGATCAAACCCTTCTCTGACAGCTGGGAAGATCAAAATGAATGTCTTTTTTAAATTCTGACTTGAGAGCATGTAATATTTCTTCTCAATTACTTGTTTCTTCTCTTTGTTTTGTAACATCAAGGGAGAATCAGCAAGTCATTCTTATGTGCAATTTTACAAGAGACAGGCAAAGGAGGACCATGGAACATGTTCTTTTCTTGAGCACTTCCTCCTAGGACTTTTCTAAGAGGATATTCTACCTGTGATTTCACAGCTCACAAGTTTGGATTGTGCCAGCACATTTATTTCTACTGAAGTTCAAAACAATTCAGAAGAGGAGCAATTTCTGCTGATGCTCAAATCTACTTAGATGACATTTATATTATAGACATAAATTGCACATGCTTCCATCTAGCCAAATCAATGGGCAACACATTCATGGTTCTACATAAAAATCTAACAATGTGATTATTTTGATAGCCATGATTTTTCATACTCCATGCTGAATGTGTTTAGAATTTAGTTTAATGTGTGACTAAGACTGAAGGAAGGAATCTAAGTTGTCATGAGATAAAAGGGAAGGTCCTTTCATGGACTGAGATCTGGTTAAAGGACAGGGAACAAAGGATAGGAATAAATGGTAAATTCTCAGAATGGAGAGGGGTAACTAGTGGTGTTCCCCAAGGGTCTGTCCTAGGACCAATCTTATTCAACTTATTCATAAATGATCTGGAGAAAGGGGTAAAAAGTGAGGTGGCAAAGTCTGCAGATGATACTAAACTGCTCAAGATAGTTAGGACCAAAGCAGACTGTGAAGAACATCAGGAAGATCTCACAAAACTAAGTTATTGGGCAACAAAATGGCAAATGAAATTTAATGTGAATAAATGTAAAGTAATGCACATTGGAAAAAATAAACCCCAACTATACATACAATATGATGGGGGCTAATTTAGCTACAACAAATCAGGAAAAAGATCTCGGAGTCATCGTGGATAGTTCTCTGAAGACATCCATGCAGTGTGCAGAGGCAGTCAAAAAAGCAAACAGGATGTTAGGAATCATTAAAAAGGGGATAGAGAATAAGACAGAGAATATATTATTGCCCTTATATAAATTCATGGTATGCCCACATCTTGAATACTGCATACAGATGTGGTCTCCTCATCTTAAAAAAGATATACTAGCACTAGAAAAGGTTCAGAAAAGGGCAACTAAAATTATTAGGGGTTTGGAATGGGTCCCATATGAGGAGATATTAAAGAGGCTAGGACTTTTCAGCTTGGAAAAGAGGAAACTAAGTGGGGATATGGTAGAGGTATATAAAATCATGAGTGATGTGGAGAAAGTAGATAAGGAAAAGTTATTTACTTATTCCCATAATACAAGAACTAGGGACCACCAAATGAAATTAATGGGCAGCAGGTTTAAAACAAATAAAAGGAAGTTCTTCTTCACACAGCGCACAGTCAACTTGTGGAACTCCTTGCCTGAGGAGGTTGTGAAGGCGAGGACTATAACGGTTTAAAAGAGAACTAGATAAATTCATGGAGGTTAAGTCCATTAATGGCTATTAGCCAGGATGGGTAAAGAATGGTGTCCCTAGTTTCTGTTTGTCAGAGGGTGAGGATGGGGGTTAGGTTCACTCCCTCTGGGGCACCTGGCATTGGCCACTGTTGGTAGACAGGATACTGAGCTAGATGGACCTTGTCTGACCCAGTACGGCCATTCTTACGTACAATCTTAAACTGCTGAGTAATATACTCATAATAGCAGATGTTCTCTATACTCTGCCTTAGGCAGACACAGCAGCCAGTTAAACTATTACATTTTTGCTTGGAAAGGTACTGAAACTGTTTATGCTAACAACGATGCTGCTGCTCCAGTGAAAATGATACATGTGCCCAGTAGCATGATACCAGTCTCCAAGCCCATACATCAACAAGCTGATATGCATGGACTGTACTCCAGGTGCACAACAAGATCTTGGTATCAATTATTTTGTTTTTGCACAACCCATTTATAAATGTGTCACTGCTGGCAGCCTCATACAGAGATCCAGGTGGGACAGAGTCCAACCAGCCCTATCACAGCTACTGGACCTATCAAACTGGCTCAGGATTCCAGAGAGAGGAAGGGTTAAACCAATCAGTGCATTCTCTCCCAGGCAGTCAACAGTGAATATTTTAGCTATGGCAGGAAGCTGGCATGCAACCAGGGACTATTTGCTCTTGGCTATGCTTGGTCTCCATGGCCAAATAACTCTTACCAGCTAGGACCACGGCTAAAAGGCAATCAGTAGATGGAAGAATCAGACAACAGCCACAATGGACAGAGATTAGCATCATCTTTTGGGATTAATGCAGGTTTGCAGCCCTCAGTTGAGGTAAAGTTTTGTAGCGGCTAAAAGGGATGATGCAAGATAGTTACAATGTTCTCATGGAAAAGAGATACAGAGAATAGTTCAGTGCAATATTAAAAGTTGAGTATTATGATCATAGTGTTGCCCCTTTTCAACTCTAATGGCTACTCAATGTTCGGAGCCTGAGGATGTTCCAGTTGGAAGTATAAATTGATGGAGTCTGGTATTTGCTTTGATGCAATCTTGTTTATTACAAGAAATGCACAAATTTCTGCTTCACAGAATGCAGGAGAAAGCAAGAACAAAGGGAGCCTCTTTAGCCAACAAACCCAGAAGCTTTCTCTAGCTTTTTTCAGGATCATATTGTGTTCACAGGCTACTGCTTGGCCTTCTTGTCTTTGGCCTCTGCTTCTCTCTCTGTTCCAGTTTCTGAGAGTGCTGCCCTCTCTCTCACCCCTCCCCCCCACCCCCAAAACCTTATATCCACTCAGTCCAAACCCCCTGGGTGTTTTTTCAAAGCCAGCTTTGAAAATTCCACTACTTGTGAAGAGAGGGCTAACAGGGATAATACTCATTCCCAACTTCACTCTTTTGGGACCACTCCAATTTTTCCTGGTCTCCAGTGAATTTCTGTTACTGCTGAGCTAGCATGACTTATTCTATTAGGACAGATGTGCTTTTCTATGACAAATATCAGAAGGAGCTGTACTTTGAAATAGCTTATATTTGAAGCTGTTTTTCTTACCAATACTGATTTTACCCTTAAGGTTAAAAACAACAACAACCCATACACACATCTTTCTATCACAGAAAGGTGACCAATGTCAACAAATGCAGAGTGCCCATGCCCATGGGGGGATGAAGGGAGAAGACTTCTTATTGACTCAGCCTGAAAGTTATGCTAATTAAAGAGTCTGTACTCACCCAGTCTCAGAAAGGTTTGTGATCAATGTAGTCACTCATATCTCTCAAATATGACAATACTATTATTATTTATATTGCACTAAGACTCCAAATAGTCACTTAAATCTTACATAGCACTTTTTAACCATAAATCTCAAAGCACTTTACGAAGGTCAGTAGTGCTATCCCCATTTTACAGACAGGGAAATTGAGGCACAGAGTGGTGATATGAATTGACCAAGGTCACCCAGCAGGTCAGTGGCAAGGCAAGAAACAGAATCCAAGGTCTCAGCTCCCAGTCAAGCACCGTATCTACTGAACCACACCACTAGGTGTTTTCCAAATACAGAGGTAGACACTCCCACCACCAAAGACCACACAGTCTAAGAAACAAACAGGAGAGGACTAAGACGGACGGGCAGGAGGAGCAAGGTGAAGGTGCAGACAGTATTTGTTAGCTCCAGGCTAGAACCTTTCAGAGACTAAAGGTAATAATTGGAGATATACCAATCTCCTAGAACTGGAAGGGACCTTGAAAGGTCATCGAGTCCAGCCCCCTGCCTTCACTAGCAGGACCAATTTTTGCCCCAGATCCCTAAGTGGCATCCTCAAGGATTGAACTCACAACCCTGGGTTTAGCAGGCCAATGCTCAAACCACTGAGCTATCCCTCCCCCTGTTGCAGGCAGGGGAAGGTGGAAGCCTGCTGGAGGAATGGTGGAATCTCTGGTGCCAGGAGAATGGGAATGACAGAGGCTGTGATGGTGGCTGCTGCCTGTCTAGATGCCCATGGAACTTGGAGGGGGTGGGTGTCCAGGAGGAGGAGAAGTCTGGAAAGGCCCTGTACTCATGCCTATACAATGCTCCCGTAGCTGCCATGATTTCTCTGGCCACCAAGGAAAACAGGAGTAATAACTTATCTTGTAGCCACCTCTGTGCTTCTAGGTGCATGTAACTGGGTAAAAAGTATTCAGAGCCTTGACACAGCACAGCACTATTAGTACCAGTTTTTGAGTAAACTGCATAACTATGACACTACAACAGACCGTCCCCTCTCACTCACAATAACTGGCCTTCCTGGCTACTGAAAATGTGGTGCAGGATTTGGAGATCATTAGAGGGCACAAACTCCAAAGCAGAGAGGCCCTCCCATAAGAATGTCTTGCTGCCTCTCCTTGTGCCCCGGGAACAGTCAACCAGTGCAGTCCAATGGATTGCAGCTGCCACCAGGGGGCATAGTGAGGGGTGTTTTCAAAGGTAACTAGACTCTAAATAATTTAGGTCAGTGGTTTTCACTTTTTTTGGGGGGGTGGGGGGGAGACCACTTGAAAATTGCTGAGGGTCTCGGCAGACCACTTAATAATCTTTCCAAATGTTGTTTGGACTGTTAGCTAACTTTTGTAAAGCACTTTGGATAAAAGCGCTATATTAAAAACAATTTTTTTCCTTCTACAAATATAAGCACACAATTCATATTTTAATATCAGTAGTCTCACCTTTCTAATGCAATGGATGTGCCCTCTCTCCCCCACTGTGGCAGCCCCTGAGCTAGGGCTGGGAAGGAGGGGTGTCTCTCCCCGGTAGCTGCAGCCCTGGAGCTGGGGAAAGTTGCCTCTATCTCTGGCTGCCACAGCCCTTCATGTCCCAGGTTTCCCCTATCCCCCTCTTCTCACCCCATTGCCCACTATTCCCCCCAAGGCCACCACCTCACCTTACACATACATCTTCTCCAGGGTCCAGGCACCTAATTAGTGGAGCCATGTCTGCGCAGCTCCACTAATTAGGTGGGTGGCCCTTCGTTCTCTCGTGTGCTGCCACCCTGGCCTTCACTTTAGAGGGAACTACCTGTGGACCACCTGAATGGAACTCGCAGACCACAGTTTGATAATTATCTATGAAGACCTAAAATAGGGGTTATCAGCATCCTGAATTGCACCTGGAAGTGAACTGGAAACAAATGAAAGGCAGCAGAGTATGGAGCATCAATGTGATGTGCTCATGCCACCCTTCTCCACTTAGAGGCTGCCAGCCATGATCTTCCCTCACTAAGCCTCTTCTGACTGGTATCCAATGGTTGTGGCAAGCAGAATGCCTTGTGATAGTCTAGCATGAAAGTGACAAAGCCATGCAGAACTGTGGCAAAGTCTTCATTATGGGAGAAAGGGTTACACATTCCAGGCCAGCTGAAGATGACTAAATCCCTTCAGACACTCCCCCAAGCCTAACAATTAAGAGTCTAGGAGCATGGAGGGCTCTCATAAGAGCTCTAGACTGTACCTCCCCAAGAAAAGAAAAAAAACACGTGACCACGGATTCTAGCACTCTCCTCTCCTCTGTGCTACTAGAGGCACAGCAGCTATGACTAATGCTGCAGAATTGCCTCCTACTAGCCCAGGCACATCCAAGCTGTTTGCAGCTGCAAATGCTGAGCTATGGCAGTCTGAGTATTAAGTTAAGGGTATTATGATCTGGGAGTCGTGGTGGGTCAGAACCTCAACATGAATCAACAATACAATGCTGTTGCAAAAAAAGCAAATGCAGTTTTGGGTTGCATTAACAGAGGCATGCAAGTCACTGGTGGGAGAGGTGATAGTACCACTCTACTTGGTGCTGGTTAGGCCTCAGTTGGAGTATTGCATCCAGTTTTGGTCACCAATACATAGAAAGAATGTAGAGAAACTGGAAAGGATCCAGAGGTGAGTGACAAAGATGATCAAAAGGGATGGAATGCAAACCATATGAGTAAAGGCTGAAGGAACTGGGTATGTTTAGTTTTGAAAAGAGGAGATTAAGGGGGATACGTTAGTGGTCTTCAAATACTTGAAAGGCTGCCATAAAGCAGATGGAGAAAAATTGTTCTTTCTTGACACAGAGGGCAGGATAAAAGGCAATGGGTTCAAAACTACAGCATAGCAGATTTAGAATAGATCTTAGGAAAACCTTCCTAACTAACTGTCCATTGTCCTGCTGTTCTTACAGACTGCCTAGGCAAGTCGTGGAATTTCCTTCACTGGAAGTTTTCAAGAAGAGGCTGGAGAGCCATCTGTCTTGGATGGTTTAGACACAACAAATCCTGGGTCTTGGCAGGGGGTTAGAGTAGATGACCCTTGCGGTCCCTTCTAAGCCTATGGTTCTATGATCTAACTGGGACAAGAGCAAAATCCACTTCCAGGATGTGATTGACCATTATTATATTTATGCAAATTAGTCTCTTGACCTACAACATCATTGATACTCTGTTCCTAGGCAGTTATAGAGCAAAAATGGACTACCAAGCCAAATTGTAACAGGGATGAGATCTTCAGATTCCAATCCAGTTGTGACCCAAGCTTGAAGAGGAATCTCCATCTCCAGTTGTGAAAGAAAATTTCATTGTTTCAGCTGCCACCAACACCCTACTGGCAAGCTAAGGGCCCATTCCTGCATTCCTTGTGCACCTACATACCCACTAACTTCAGTGGGCATTTTTGGTACTCATGGAATAGAGGATCAGACTCTGTATGGGCATGTGACCCAATGGGAATTGTGGGTTCTGCCTATTTCAAAAGGGAGTGAGGTTCAATTCAGAGAGACTCCAACAAAGCTGTGTCACTTCCAACTACGCTGAGGTGTACCTGAGAGCACAATTTAGCTGGACATACTTATTCATCCAGCTGCCCCATTAATATAATCAGACTTAGTCATTTTCATTACATCGGAAATAAGAGGTCACTAAAGTGTCTTCATCCTTCTACATGTTTGCTCTGTTTTAAGTTCTGCCATGAGATGGCAGTGCAATACCATGGTGATTGATGTGATCTATATCTGACATCTTCAGACTGCCAAAGACGGAGAGGCGAACTAGTGCTGCAAACAGTTGTTATAACAACACTCCTCTCCCCCTCTCCATATTTAAGAAGTTCTTTAAAACAGCCCCTGAATTTCCTTACTCTACTGCCTTTGATTAAGCTAGCTGGGAGACACCATTCAAACCAGATGAGATATCTGAAATCAATCTAGTTCATAATCCTTTTAATAGATTCTTCAAATTACTCCATTTTTCACAATCTCATGTCCTATTAAAGGGCTATTACCTTCAAATTTCCCCCTCATTTAAATTGCCCACAGGGTGGGTACAATGTTTTAAATAGATTTTTAGGAGAAATTTTAAACTGTTTTCATAACTGCAGAGAGACCAAGTGATTTGTGATGATATAATGCAACCATAAAGCAGGTTAACATTTCATAATGAATAACAGAAGCAACAGTTTATTGTACATTTCTTACTGTATAAACCCATGTGAATTTATAGACTGATTGATTCAGATCCCTGGGCACAAGGGAGTGCAATTTACAAACCCCTTCACTCACATAGGGAAACTGAGCTGGAGGAAGGAACTGAGCTGGGTTTTCCTGCAGCTTGACATTCTACTGTGTTCCATAGACCTGTGGAGGATACCACGGAGATGTATTATGCCCACTGCCTAGCTTTGCCAGACAGCTCTCAACCTCCTGGAGAAAAGGGGTTTGTAGTCTGCATGCACAAATGCAATGTGCTCCAGGAACACATTGCTTAAGTTCTGCTGGCAGGCAATGAATCAAGCTCTGTACAGTTTCCCCCATCAGTGAAATGCAGCCCCTGCTGGGGAGGAACCTGGCAGGCCTTATGCCTCAGTATTTACTACATGACAGGTTTAAAGACAGAAAGGGAAGAACAGCTTTCCAATTGAAACTGAGAGGTATTTAAGAACAGGTGGGATATAATTACTGGGGCTGGCCAGAAAACAAAAATTCTGTTTTGCAAAAAATTTTGAGGTTTCACAATTTATTTTTCACTTTTCTTTTTCTTTTGTTCTAATGACTTTTGAATTACTATTTCTTTTTGACAAAATACATGGAGAGAGACAGACAATCATAGACACACTCCACAACAGCCAATAGCTCAATGGTTAGCGCATTTGCCTGGGATGTGGGAGACCCAGGTTTAAGTCCCTGCTCTCAGTCAGACAGAGCAGAGACTTGGAAGACCCAAACACCAGGCAATTGGCTATGCTAGGGTTTCTGGGTCCAATAACAGATTAAGTCAAACCCATACACTTCTGCAAAAAGTTTCATTTTTGACAAATGGGCATTTTCCATTTAAAAAAATTCCCAATCAGCTCTAGTAGTTATCCAGACTGGAACTCAGACAGGATTCCCACATTAACTTGCAAGTAGACCTTCCCATAGGATCTTTCATGACTGCAAATGGCCAGGACTGTGGTTTTATGGCTCCTCCAGCAGCCTAATGGCTCCCCGGCACTGTGGTCAGCATTGGTTTAGTACTGAATCAGAGGAACGATCAGCATCTAATGAATTGCCAGCACCACCTCTTGTAACAACTGGATTTTACTGGGAGGTCCCCCCATTCAAGTTCTGAATAGGCCTGTGCCTGCATAGCACATCTTATTTATGTTTGTATGGATCCAGGTTTGAAAAAAAATACAAAGACATCTAAAAGAAATCTGTATAGGTGAAAGATCTTGCAGTAAGATGGACACAGATTAATATTCACAAATTATCCTATGGGACTTTATTGGCATGTGAAACAGACACATTTTTACTGAGCGCAGCATTATGTTGATAGCACAATATCTGCTACCAGTTCTACAAGAAAGTAACCAACAGATACCAACTTCCTGCAGAGAAACTGGCTAAAACCGCCAAACAACAGTATTTCTTATGTTGAGGGCACACAATGCACCCCTTTTCCTCTAGGAAAGTGCCATAGCAATCCTCCGGAACACTGCAGCTCACAATTACTACAGAATATCCTAGAGTTGTGTGCAACTCCGTACCAGAATATCACTAGCTGCACTGTTCCTTGCCCTAACGGAATATGCATTGGGTGCATCACTAATTGAAAAGATTGCACAGCTTGCTTGCTTTTTCCTCCCCTCTGTTCTAGAGAGAAGCCATCAAAGGCAAAGCACTTAGTTTTCCCTCAGTAATATTGTCACAACTGATTACACCAATATAAATAATCAAGCAAACTTCTACACTGCTCAAACTACTTCTCATAGAGGGATGACGAGGAAAAAGACAGCTATAGTTATTTCTTTTTAAATACTTGGGAAGTGCTGAAATATTACAGTGATGCAATAGGCTAGAGAGACAGGAGAGTGCCTTTGCATCCCCTGAATAGTAACTTTCAGTGAGGCTCATATTAACCCAAAACCGCTCCCCAGAACCCAGCCAAAGTAATTCCATGTGCTGTGGGGGACAGAAGGGACAGGAGCCATCTCCCCAGGGCTGTGGAGTAGAAGCTTGATCCTGCACCACTGAAGTTGTTGACTTCAGTGGAAGCGCACATCTTAGAAGCAAAGCTGTTCCTTTGTCCTTGGTAGCTTGTGTGCCCTCTGCATTCCCTACTCCCCCAGCCCCAAAAAGCTGCTGCATGCCCCATGGTCTAGAGCCCTACCCTGGCCTTTGGGATCCTGCCCTGCTCCCAGGCAACAGAAACATCTGTGGTGTGGTGTCCTAATCTAAAAGTCCAAATCCTGTCCCTCCTCCACAGTAGGAAATAGTTCAAGTAATTTCTAGTACAGCAACCTTTCAGAAGTGCTGTGCCGAGTCTTCATTTGTTCACTCCAATTTAAGGTTTCGCGTGCCAGTAATACATTTTAACAGTTTTAGAAGGTCTCTTTCTATAAGTCTATAATATATAACTAAACTATTGTTGTATATAAAGTAAATAAGTTTTTAAAATGTTTAAGAAGCTTCATTTAAATTAAATTAAAATGCAGAGCCCCCCGGACCGGTGGCCAGGACCCAGGCAGTGTGAGTGCCACTGAAAATCAGCTCGTGTGCCGCCTTTGGCACGCATGCCATAGGTTGCCTATCCCTGGTCTAGTATTTTAAATATAGTGATTATGACCAGGAAAGCAACCATACAAAAAACTGCATGATCTTCCTCAACAGATAGAGCCTCAGTAATACATCAGCAGCCTCCCATCAGCTCCAGCCCCCGCCCCCAGCACCTCCCAACCACTGGCATCCCCGCCAATCAGCGCCTCCCTCTCCCTCCCCGCACCTTCTGATCAGCAGTTTCGTGGCATGCAGGAGGCGCTGGTGGGGATGGGGGAGGAGCGAGGGCACAGCACGCTCAGGAAAGGGGTGGGGAGCGGTGGAGTGGGGGCAGGGCCTGTGACAGAGCCAGGGGTTGAGCAGTGAGGACCCCCCAGCACATGGAAAGTTGGAGCCTGTAGCTCCAGCCTGGGAGTTGGTGCCTATACAAGGAGCTGCATATTAACTTCTGAAGAGCCGCATTTAAATTGTCCACTGTGTGGGTACAATGTTTTAATACTTTTTGAGTCCCTGGCTGACCTCTCCCTTAAAGAATAAGCCTGACACTCTGCTGTCTGGGGGCCACCAGAAAGGGAGCACCTTGGAATTCACAGGAACGATAGGGGAGAGGGAGTGAACTGGCAGCTGCAAGGGGCTGCTAAGAGTAAACAGCCAGTTTCTGATGCTATGGGTAGCACAAAGGAAAAGGGACAAGGGGAAGGATGGTCCAGTGATGAGGGCACAAAACTGGGACTTAATAGGCCTGGTTTGCATTTGCTGTTCTGCCACAGACATCCTATTGACACAGTCTCTTTCTGCCTCAGTTCCCCATGTGTCCAATGAGGATAATAGAATCTCCTGACCTCACAAGGGTCTTGTGAAGATAACATTAAAGACTGTAAGAGTCTCAATAGCTAGGAAAAGCAGCACCAAGGCTCCATGTAGTCAGCAGGGCTGGGGGGACTGAATCAAGCAACCCCTCCTGCATTAGAACAGCACAGACCTTTGGGGTTTGATAACCTTTCTACAGGTTTGAGCTTTTTAAACCTGCCATAGTGAACCCTACATCATTAACTGTCCAGCCCACTATCCTATAGAATTTCAGAGAAAAAACATATCCCTGCTATAAATTCTATAGGATAGCAAAATAAACAGAAAGGATTTCACTGATTTGCTGTTAAATTCTGTTTTTAGAACAGTTTTTATGGAGCCTGATTCAACTTCTATAGAAGCCTCTTGGTTTTGTTGCTTTTCTTTTCTGTAATATTTCATAGAAGTCTAGAAACCAACAAATCCCATTAGCCCCACCAATATTCATCAGGGAGGAAAGGCACAGGCAGATAATCTATAGAGGGATGCAGGGATCCTCACCCCAAGAATCTAGGTTAAAATGCTGCTCTCACCTCTGATAAATTGTCAAAATGATTGCTAGGTCTCCGATCTTCCCCACAAACCCGCTGTGGGCATGGCTACTCCAACTTCTTTGTTCCCTGCAGCAGGGGGACCTCTGAAGTATCACAGAGGGAGAAAAGACACAGGCTGTGTGCATCTGGAGAAACAGAATGAATCCCCCATGCTCAATACAGGCTGGGAGAGGGGCAAAGGGGTTTAGGCATATTCTATGGAAATAGCATATGTGCTCCTGGATCAAGAAGTTGGGTGAAGGGCAGTGGGAGGAGCAAGGGAGAAACCTGGAAACCTATGACTGACTTAACAGGCTTCTTTATTGGCAATGTTCAGCCTTGGCGACAGCTATGTCTTTCTCCCTGTTTTGCGAGTTCTTTAGCCCAGTGGCGCCTGAACCGGGGTGGGGGTGGTCATAGCCCTCAGACTTTTTTAAAGTGGACGGGCCAGGCATGCCAGTTTTCACAGAGGCGGACCCTGCCCTCTTCCCCTCCAGTGTGGAGCCCAGGCAATTGTGGGAGCCGCGTGGACCCTCCACCTGCCCGCAGTGTGTGTGCGGGGGGTGGGGGGGCATGTGCAGGCTGAGAGCAGCCCATATCCCCACCCTCTAGGCTCCTCACCCGCCCCATGGCAGGTGGAGGATCTGCGACAGCTCCCCGTGCGGCTCTTCCCAACCCAGCTCTGGAGAGCGGTGGGCCTTGGAGCCACAGCCTGGCCATTGTAAGAGTCACGCAGGCAGCTGTGGGGAGTCACAGATCCGCCACCTGCACTGGGCAGAGGGACTGGGGGTGGGGAAACGGGACAGGGGTTGCTCTCTGTGGGCACACAACTGGCAGATAGATGGTCCACATCTCTGCCCCCCCACACACACACACACTGCCCTCGCTGCTCTTATCAAGGCTGGGCTGCGGCTCCAAGATCCTGCCCCCAGACAGAGTCAGGTTGGGGAGAGCTGCACAGGCAGCTGTGGGGATCCTGGGTCCCTCCACCTGCCCTGGATGGGGGAAGGGATACTGGAAGGGGGCTGCTTTTGGCCCCACCCCACCTCGGGGGGGCAGTCTCCCCTCTCTTGCTCTGGCTTCGCTGGGGGTGGGCCCTTGGCGAGGAAGAGAAGGGAAGGGGCCCCCCAGCCCCTCCCCACTTTTGGGAAGGCTCCAACACCCTTGCTTTAGCCCCTCAAGATATGCCTACACTGCCCATTGAAGTGAGCTTCCCAGGCTAGGTTGGCAAACTTGGCTTAGTGGGGTGTACACTAGTGATATAAAAATGTGCAGACAGTGCTTTGAAGCCATGGCTCAGGGGCTCAGGCTCTGAAGCATAGGGAAAAAGGTGTGGGGAAGGGGCTGCACCACTGTAGCACTTCAGTGTAGATACTACCTATGACAATAGGAAGGCTTCTCCCATCAATGTAGGTAATCCACCTCCCTGGGAGGCAGTAATAAGGTCAATGGAAGAATTCTTCCAGTGACCTAAAATGGTCTGCACTGGGGGGTTAGGCTGGTATAGCTAGAGCTCTCAGGGATGGAGCTGCTAATGGCCATCCTCTGCCAGTGCCACCCCACAAGAACTCCCTGGGGTACGGGCCTTCCTAGGTGAGAGGAGTTATGGCCAGGAGTTCCTAAACTGAGTCTTCCCACTTGTAGGAACAGCCCATAGCTAACACAGACAGCCAGGAGGAAATTAGGCTGCTCTAACGTGGTGGGGGGCTGAACTAGCCCCAGCAGAGGACAGGCATAAAGGGAACATGAAACTATTTTTGCCCTCCTCTGCTCAGTCCCTGTGCTGAGTTCAGTGTTACTGAGAGGATGAATTTGCCTCCTCCCCCTTCTCCCACCATGCCTTTGGCATTTGTGATGAACAATTTAAAACAGAGGCAATTTCTGTTTCCATTTTAAGCAAAATAAGAATCATGTATGCAAGTGGGTTTGGGGAGTTTCTGGGAAAGTCTTGGTCCACTCTTTACTGCCCCCAGTGGAGGAGCAGATTGATCTATAGACCAAAGCATTCACTCTTCATTTCAGGAGAGCTGAATTTGGATTTTTAATATATGGAGATATACCTATCTCATAGAACTGGAAGGGACCCTGAAAGGTCATTAAGTCCAGACCCCTGCCTTCACTAGCAGGACCAAGTACTGATTTTTTGCCCCAGATCCCTAAGGCCCCCTCAAGGATTGAACTCACAACTCTAAGTTTAGCAGGCCAATGCTCAAACCACTAAGCTATCCCTCCCCATGAGTGACAAACTCAAGAGGCACAGCCTCACCTCCAGTTACCCACATCAAATAATCCTTCTAATTGCACACATCTGGCAGGTGATGTTTGAGAGACCCATACCTGGGACAAGGACATGGAACATGGTCAAAGGTGAGAAGTACTGGCAGAAACATATATGGGGATTTGCAGAGCACTGCCCAGAGGAGGCCTCGCTGAAGCCAGAGACATTAGCCCCTCACTTTCATGAGCTGTCACTTCACATAAAAAGCCTAAGAAAAAAAGTAGCTGGAAAATAGGAATCCATCAGCAATACAGACTTAAGTGCTTGAAGGGGAGGAAATAATAATGTCTGCCACTGGCCTATGGCTCCTTTTTCCTTATCTCCAAACTGAGACACACCTCTCCTCCATTCTTTACTGAGAATCCCCTTTTGACCAACATGATGCAAAACCGAGTTGCCAGTTTTGCTTACAAAGTCAATTCCTTTTAGGGAATGTAACCTTTCTTCCTGTGTAGCAGGCTTGATGGAGCCTTGTGTTATGTGAAGGGCCCTTACAGGCAGGTAGTCTGGACATAAGGAAGTTGTGGCATCCCAAGGCCTCTGGCACCCCTCTAATTTAATCTGTGCAGGTTATGGGGTGGTTCCACTGACTATCAACAGGGATACAGCTAGTGAAAGGATGGGACCAGGACAAACAGGTAGTGTGTGCTGATTCCACCCATCTCCCAGTGGCTCTCTTACAGAGCCCCTATTTTATGTGCACGCTCACACACACAGAAGAAGGTCAAAGCCCCATTGTCCTAGTGCAGTACAAACGGAGGGAGATAGGGTCACTGTCTACATAGTCAAGACAAATAGTAACAGACAACATAAGCAAACTATGTGATCAAAGACTATTTCATGTCCTTCGTGGTTTATTGATATTCTCAGAGCATTTTGTGTTCAGGACTGGTTTAGTTACTGATCTGAGATGATTTTCAAGGACAAAACTCCAGTCACATGTGAGTGCAGGGTACAAAGAAACCTAATTTACCCTTGATCTTTGTTTAAACTTCCCATTGATAGCAATGCAATGTAGTTGTAGCCGTGTTGGTTCCAGGATTTTAGAGAGACAAGGTGGGTGAAGTAATATCTTTTATTGGACCAACTGTTAGAGAGACAGAGAGAGCGTGCACGCTTGTCTCTCTCACCAACAGAAGTTGGTCCAATAGAAGATACTATCTCCCACCCTGTCTCACTGACAGCTATGGCAGTTTCCAAGTAGACTGAAGTAGTAAGTAGTCCTGTAGCACCCGCAATCCTAATACCAGGCAAACCCCTATGCTACTATTAAAAAAAGTCAGATTTTCTGTGTCCATGAGCAGACCAGGCCTTCATTTTTAAGGGTTTCATCTGTAATGTAGCCACATTCTTAAATCTTTTACTGTACTGGGGCTCCAAGGCCTAATCCAAGGCCTGCTGATGACAATCGAGATACTTGACTCCAATGGGCATTTGGACTGATTCCTTCACCTGTCTGGTTGTTTTCCAATCTATAAAATGGCTGTAATTATATTTCCCCACCCCAAAGGGGGGTTGTGAAGCTTTAGTTAATTAACATTTGTAAAGCACTTTGAGATCCTTGGAAGAAATGAGCTACAGCAATACAAAGTATCACTGGCATAATACTAGTTTAGTACCCCACCAAAACACGCTTCCCAATGTAGGCCTGGATTCTGTACCATTAGTCTCAATAGGAGCAGAGACAGGCCCAGAGTCTATTTGCTAAGTTCCAGCCACAGATGCCAGAGTTTGCCATGGAAATACTGACAGTATCTTAGCCACCGGGGTTGCAAGTGATGTTGCAGGTATGCAAGTTACTTGGAACTAAGCATCAGAATTTCTCTGCCTAGGGTAGGAGAAAAAGCAGGACCAGTGCCAAGAGTTGGGTGTGCACAGTATTACTTTACAGTATGTAAAGGAGATAAGTAGGTGTGCAGAACAATTACACACAGAAGCTATCACAAATAAAATTAAACCTGAAAGAACTGCCCAGCAGTGATGGATCAGTGTCTAGAGTTGCAATTTGCTAGAACATAGTAACAGTATTTGCTTTTCAAAAATAACTATCAAGCCTCGCTATCCGAAATGTTAGATAAGAGCAGCAAAGTTCTAAGAGCAAAAGTGATTTGCACAATTCCTGTTTTTTAACCTTTCCCTCTGGTCTCTCCTACTCTTTCTGTTCAGAACATGAATTCGTCAGTCCACAAGTTCAATTCAGCAGCAGCAACTGTGATGCTGTAATTAAAGCAGTGTCAGCACTTCCACGCTGAAACATCGCTTTGCTGTGCTTTCAATCCTCCTTTAAAACTTAACTCCAGAACAAAGCTCAATACAAACAAATCTCAGTTGGGGAGACAAATAAAAAATAAAATAGCTTTTCCACCAACATGCACAATTTGTCAGCTCCCATGTCTGTGTTCAGCTGAGTAATGAAATCGAAATCCCATATATGGGATGTAAGTGAACATATTGTTTTCCTCACCACTACCACCCCCCGATCCTTAATCTCTTCTTGTTCATCTCATTCACGGTCACCCTTCACCATGTATACAGGGCCGGCGCAACCCATTAGGCGACCTAGGTAGTTGCCTAGGTCGCCTAACATTTGAGGGGCGGCAACCTCAGCGGCCGGATCTTCGGCCACCCTGGTCATCATCGGTATTTCGGGGGTGGGACCTTCCGCCACCTAGGGGCGCCAAAAAAGCTGGTGGCGCTCCTGCATGTATATAAAGTTTTGTGTCAAAGCTTTCCAGCTGAAAGTCCATTTACCATCTGTCAGCCATTCAAAATCCTGGTGATACAAATGAGGGTCCTGATCTTCCAATGTGCTCTGTGTTGTCAACTCTCACTTGCTGCTGAGGAGCAGAGACTTCAAACCTTTATGCACATGAGCAATCATATTAAGTTAATTGGGCTGCTCACATTTCTCTGAGTAACCATTTGAAGGATTAGGCCCTCCAGACATATTCCTTTTGCAAGAAAGCTCAGTAGGGGTTTGGAGAAGACTATCTCTGCAAAAATACTCTAATTTGTCAGCACCAGAGAATTTTTCTGCAGGCGCAATAATTAACTTAACCCTTAAGTAAAAGTGAATCACTATCTTGGAGACATAAGTCAGTGTACAGTCTTGTATTATATCTATGTAGTATATTTCCAGTAGATCTATAATGCTAAGGTTGGCACAACAGTCCTTTAGTTCTCCAAAAGGTATAGGAAACATACTTCCTGTTGCATGTTTTTCATTGGGTCACTTTTGGCTGTTAACAATTAGAACGTCACACGGAGAAAAAGTAGTGACACTGAAAAACTACATATGTATTTTGAAGGTCTGCAGGCAAACTATAGTAAATCCTGAAGATATATTGCAATTAGAAATGCTACTTTTTACACTGCAATGCTTGTCTTTTCCAAAAATGTATCGCCGATAGCCATAATGTAGTATTTACTGTTGACAAAGAAATACAGCTTTAAATCAGCGTTGTCAACAGTAAATACTTTGCCCTCAAAGAGCTACTTGGCTACATCACATTACAGGAAGTGCTATCAATTGTGTGGTAATGTGAAAGAAATGGGTGGTTATGTACAGCAGCTATTTTTTGTTTGTTTTATTTGTTTGCCTTTGAACTCCACAGTAGTGGATTTTATATATATAAAATATACATATATTCAGTATATATATATATAATCCAGTAGTGTGTGTGTGTATATATATATATATATATATATAAAAAAAAGTGGTATGTGTCTCCTGGGGCCGTAGGACTGCAAGCCTCTGTTACTAGAGAACAGAGGTAGGCAACGTATGGCATGTGTGCCGAAGGCGGCAGGCGAGCTGATTTTCAGTGGCACTCACACTGCCCGGGTCCTGGCCACCGGTCCAGGGGGCTCTGCATTTTAATTTAATTTTAAATGAAGCTTCTTAAACATTTTAAAAACCTTATTTACTTTACATACAACAATCATTTAGTTATATATTATAGACTCATAGAAAGACCTTCTAAAAACATTAAAATGTATTACTGGCACGTGAAACCTTAAATTAGAGTGAATAAATGAAGACTCGGCACACCACTTCTGAAAAGTTGCCGACCCCTGCTATAGAACATGCTAATTGCCAAGTAGCACAAATCTGGGCTTTGTGTTTAATACTGTTTCCAATAAACAGTTCTAATCTTTACAGACATTATTTTCTTTTATTAATTCATATAGTAAAGACAGGACCGGCAAGCCTTACAGTTTGATTGGCTAAGGCAGATGAGTAATTATGCATCATTCCTTCAAAACATTGCACATTTTTTCGCTAGTAATCTTACTAATTTCTATAGTCCCTATTGTTATGGCAGCCCCTTATAGGTTTACATTAAATATAGGCATGGCTACCTAGTATCTTAACATTATTATTTGTATTGTTGTAGTACCTTGGGGTCCCAGTCCTGGAACAGGAACCCATTGTGGTAGGTGCTGTACAAACAGAAAATAAAAGATGGTCCCAGCCCCAAAGTGTTTCTAATCTAATACTACAGCACATGCGGTAGTCAAGGATGAAAAGCAGTTTCAATTAGAACTGTCTGCACATGTTCACCCCTTTCAGCTAAAACCTTGCAAGCTGTTCAGTATGGACAGATTCCTGCACAGAGCTCCACTGACTTCACTGGGGCTCT
This sequence comes from Mauremys reevesii, assembly GCF_016161935.1. Lineage (NCBI taxonomy): Eukaryota > Metazoa > Chordata > Testudines > Geoemydidae > Mauremys > Mauremys reevesii. The sequence goes on from NC_052626.1 coordinate 94,717,942, forward strand.
ACATAGGTGCAGATGTCCACCCAAGCAGAACAGATTACCTGATCAGGGCCTAAATGCACACCTACAAGAGTAACGTACATGGCTCGCTATGTCAACTCATATATTATCATATATGATAAAACTCATATATTATCAGCCAAAACACCAGTGTCATACCTTTCACTCCTTTGTCACACTCTTCAATGGCAAGTTTTCATTTGTCACTTCTGGGCAGGTTTGAAAGTAGAGACTTGCAGACATGAATTCAAGAAAAGTAATTTTGAAGTGGTTATGGTGTGATGCTCTGTACCTTGTGGGAACACCCTACACCCCCATGTTCATCTTTATAAAATGATTGTGTGGTCTCCAATGCAAAATGTGTCATGTTGGGTGTCTTCAGAAGGCTCATGATGCACTGAGCATGGTTTTAGTGATGTTGTAGTAACTGTTATAGGTTGTAATTTAATGTATATAGTTATGAGGCTGAAAACGAATCCTCAAGGCTTAAAACAAGCCCATGCAAAAAACTCTCAAAGAACAGAAAAGCGGTTCACATCTCGTTAGGGCATGGATGGGATAAACCCAGCCCAGCTTCACAGGAACAATGGACACTGGCTTAGGCGGGAACAAAAGCATGTTAGACCAGGGGTCTCAAACACGCGGCCCGCAGGGCTATTTTCAGCAGACCACACCCGCGCCCCCGGCCTACCTCCAGGCCAGGGGTGGGCAAACTACAGCTGCAGGATTCTCCCCCCCCCCCCGAGCCCCACACCGCTCCCTGAAGTGGCTGGCATCACGTTCCTGTGGCCGGGGAGGGTAGGGGGGAGAAGCAGAGGGCTCCATCCGTGTGTTGCCCTGGCTTCCAGGCACCGCCCCCCCGCAGCTCCCATTGGTGAGGAACAGGGAACCATGGCCAATGGGAGCTTCGGGGGAGGTATCTGGAGGTGCGGCAAGCAGTGTATGGAGCCCTGCGTCTCCCCTCCCCCAGGGGCCGCAGGGACATTGTTCCACCTACTTCTGCACCCCACCCACCAACTCTCTGCACTGAGCTCCTGCCTGCACCTCAGCCACCTGCCCTGAGCTCCCTGCTGCATTCCTGCCCTGAGCTCCCCCTGCACCTCAACCCCCTGCTGCATCCCACACCCCTTATGCACCCCAACTCCCTGCCCTGAGCCCTCTGCCTGCACCCCAACCCCCTGTCCTGAGCCCCCTGCTGCACCCCACACCCTAACCCCCTGCCCTGAGCCCATTGCTGCATCCTACACCTTCTGCACCTTGAGCCCCCTGCTGGCACCCCAACCTCCGACCCTGAGCCCCCACCACACCCCTTATTCACCCTGTGGGGGCAGGGAGGGGATGGAGTTGGGGTGGGGACTTCAGGACAGGGGTTAGAATGGGGGCAGGGAAGGGGTGGGAAGAGGTGGGGCCTCATGGAAGGGGTGGAGTGGTGGCAGGGCTGGGGGCAGCGTTGGGCTGTCAATGATGCAGCCCTAGGGCCAATGAACTAGCCCTCATATGGCCCTCATGGTCATTTCAGTTTGAGACCCCTGTGTTAGACCGTCGAGGGAGTCACCCTCTTCTTAACTGTGATGAGGTAATGCTCACCTGACTCTGAAAGGGGGGGGGGCGCGCAAAGCCAAGAGGAAAGAAAGGACAAGATAAAAGAGAGAGACGTTTGCCATGTTCTCTCTCTTCCACCTCCATCTACAGACACCGCCACCACCAAGCGACTGAAATGCTAATCAAAGGGAAGAGCCTGACTGAAAAATAATCAGCCAGCCTGAGGTGAGAAGCATCTAAGTTTGTAAGGGCACTGAAAGTGTTAAGATCAGCTTATGTGTTTTGCTTTTATTTCATTTGACCAAATCTGACTTGTTATGCTTTGACTTATAATCACTTAAAATCTATCTTTAGAGCTAATAAATCTGTTTGTTTATTCTACCTGGAGCAGTGCGTTCAGTCTGAAGTGTGTCAGAGGCTCCCCTTGGGATAACAAGCCTGATACATTTCTATGTTTGTCAATTTAACAAAGAAATTGATAAACTTATAGAAGCTTGCAGCATCCAATGGGCATAACTGGACACTGCAAGATGGAGGTTCCTATGGTTGTTTCTGGGACCGGAGATATTGGCTAGTGTCATTCGCTTGCAAGTAGCTGGGAGTAGCTTACATGCCCGAGGCTGTGCGTGAACAACCCAGGAGTGGGGATTCTCACAGCAGAGCAGGGTAAGGCTGGCTCCCAGAGTTAAGGATTGGAGTGGCCTAGCAGATCACTGGTCCAGATAACACCACAAGGGAACGTCACAGTGAGAATTTCAGAAATGAGGTTGATTTATTTATTTTTATTTTTAATTATCTGAGTGTTCAGTTGCCTCTCACATTCAGCTCAGAGGACATTGTTTTTACTGTCTGTGGACAGGCCAATTTTAGATAACCTATTCTGTCTTGACACTGCATGTCTAGCTCATCCTCAGGGATGCCTGACATGAAAAGGTTACCCACTAAACCTGGATGCCAAGCAACTGTGAAGCTACTTTGAGTGAAGGGAGCATCTGTGTTCAGATTCCTCCAATCTGAGTTATATGCCAACTGTACAGATCATTGCTGGCACTGTGGGGACTAATTTCTTGCATTTCAACAAAAGTCCAACAAGCAAAAAATAGGATTTTTCCTAATTCCAAAGTAAGTTAGAGAAATCAAGTGCAATCTTGCCATTTTAAACAAAAACTAAATGTGGATATTTGTCAGTATTGACTTATTGCTCTGACACTGACTGGTTTTAATAATGCCCTGTAGTCCCAATACTTTTATGGTAAAGGTTAAAGTAAGGATATAATTAGAAGCAGGGTTATTTGACAAGAGTTTCCACCACCTAAAAATAAACAAACAGAAAAATAAATAAATAAATAAATAAATAGTGGAAGGTGCCTTTATATGCTACAGCTCTGTGTTTCAGTATTTCTGCTCTGTCTATGAAGTCTGGCATTTGCCCACTTAAAAAGTATTTTTAGTTTACAAACTCATAGAATTTAATTTAAATCAATCACAATATTCCTTTCACATGAGCTCCAAACTAATACTGAACATTAGTTTCTAATAATGATAGCTTAACTATGCTTTTAAAAAAAAAGAATAATTCCTTTTCAGTATATATCTAACCCAAATTCAGATCATTACTAGAGAAGCTTTTATAGTACTCGATTGCACGACATACATTCTGTCACTAAAATACTCTCAGCAACCCGATTCTCTTTATAATTCCAAGTCACATTCTCTGCTACTTAGCCCATTGTACTCCCAGGCACAGGTTGCTTAGCATCCAGTATTTGCTCTGGAATGTAGAAGCCAGCATGAAAGAGTAACTAACGCATCCGGAAACTGACTTATTAGGCTAAGTGCAGCACATTCCTATTAAAAATGAATGGGCTTGGTTTTAAATGAGGGTCACAAACAGTAAAATTTACCTTACAGGCTTCTTTTTCCAAATGAAATATTTAACAGAGGAAAACCACAGGTGTCAGTGTCAGAGAGATTCATTTTGTAGTTTAAAAACTGCAACTGCATATTAAAAACAAGTTAGATTAATTCTGCTTGCTACTAAACCTGTGCACTTTAGGTAAGTACATAGTTTAGAATGATATTTGTTGTAGCCATGTTGGAAGGAGGAATCTTTCATTTGTTTCCAAGAACAATATTAGTCATATTCCTGCTCAACAAGAAAACCTATACCATGTTTTATTTAGTTACTAATGTACCTCAGTCACTACAATATTTACAACCAAAAATGTACTATCTTTTCAGAACAAAATGCTGAATGCTTGGCTCCCCAACCCAGCACAAAAGCCCCAATCCTTAATGTTAACTGAGACAACAAGATTTCAAAAGCTGGCTGAAACAAAGTGCTCCAAAAGAATGCCAAACACAGATTGTGGTGGAACAAGAGAAAGTAGCTCCAGAAATCTGGACCTTCCACTGAGAAAGTCCTATTGCTGAGAAATGATTAAACCAGAAAGAGTGTAGAAGAATCCTGTAGAAAAATGTGGGGGAGAATGGTGCTCTCTCAGATAGCTGGGTCACAGATTATATGAAGGCTTAAAGTTGAGTGAAGAGCAGAGGCTCCCTTGGTATAAAGACAGAAGATTGCAGTTTGAAATCTCTCCATGAATCCTCTACTACTGGATTATTTAGGGGGACTGGTATTCAAGTTTCCAGTTGAGAAGAGGTTACATTTAAAGCTTGAGACCCTGCGCAATGGGGAATTTTTGACAGTGTGCCCACTTTTTATCAATTACACTGGTGAAACTCATGGACTTCAGTGGGGTTGCACAGTTTTAACCAATGGCAGAATATGCATCACTGTACCTTAGTTATTTATTAGCCAGAAATTTAGCACTACAGGTGTATATTGCTGCTTTACAAAACACAAAAAGAGCAACTCCCTTAGCTATACTGCTTAATGCCTATGTTAAATAAACAGGAGACAAAATAGGGGGTCTTGGGGCAAGAGAGGTTTGAAAGACAAAGCCTTACAAAATGATGGGGTTATTTGGAAGGCTCACACCCACCCACACCATCCCAGGAAAGTTACACGGCATTGTTGTTTTTAATATATTTAAAACTATAGTTTAAGCACCTACTTAAATAACTGGGTTTGTGAAGAGACTTGAAAACGGTGGAGGCATAGCAAATGGGTCAGGAAGTGTCATGCCTCCATCTAATCACATGTACTAATATATCTAAAAACTTTATGAGAATCAGGAAATAGTCCCTTACTGTACACATACAAGAAAAGAAATTATTTCTGATTGCTTTAAATCATCTATCTGACCTAGTTTCTCCCATACAAGAGTTGGCTCTGCAGTGTATATTCCCCCCACTCACCCCTTTCTTGTATCATTCTCAAATACCACAGCCAGCCAGCCAAGCAGCCTCCCTTCAGGAAGCCCTCCAACTGTCAAGTTTCAAAGAGAATCTCCCAGAGGGGTAGGGGAACAGCAGCTGGGGTTGCCAACAAGGACTGCAGTGCCCTATCATTAACACTTTAATACAGGCAAGGCACCATCTGTTTCACTGCTTCTCCTCCTCCCCCCAAGTCCTGAAGCTGAAAGTATTTCTGTAGGATGGACAAAGTGGAAGAAGGGCCCATTGGGTTAGCAATGTTGGAGCACATTTACTGATGCACCTGGACTGGGTAGGTGAGGGAACAGTTTTGGGGAAAATTAAAAATATACAAGAAACATACTTATCACATTTTTCTATTTAGATTGTAAACTATATAGGGCAGGAACATCATCTTCCTGGGTGTTTGTACAGCTCTGAGCACAATGAAGCTTTTAGGTGCTTCTATATAATACATGTAATAATAAAAGGAACACTGTCAAGATGTATCGGGTAGCCGTGTTAGTCTGGATCTGTAAAGCGACAAAGAGTCCCGTGACACCTTATAGACTAACAGACGTGTTGGAGCATAAGCTTTTGTGGGTGAATACCCACTTCGTCAGACACATGCATCACAAGAGCTTATGCTCCAAATGTCTGTTAGTCTATAAGGTGCCACAGGACTCTGTCGCTTTTTACTGTCAAGATGGATAAGCTTCCCCTCATAACTTATCAAGTTATCCACCTCACATGCTCATGATCTAACTCACCATTTGTCCCACCTAGAACGGGGATCACCACACATTCCTGTCTTTGGGTTTTCATTTTTTTCTTTAACTTTCAAACTCAGAGTGGGATTTAGAACCTTTCACTGGTTTGAATCTGGATCATGGCTGAAGATATGTAAATTGTTGCTTGCTGCTGTTACTTGCTCATGTGAAATTAACTGTAGTCTCAGTGCAAGCCCTATGCACAAATATAAACACAAGCCATCACTGACAGGATCAGCAGAGAAGCTAAAGCACAAGTGAGCATGAAGACAAATATTGAAGCCTCTTGTTTCTTGGTCACAGACATATTGGCAAGGCGGCGTAGGGAAGTTTGTGCAGTTATCAATGATGTATCTGTTCTGTGCAAAAATATTTTTCTAGTTCTGGTACATTTCACAGGAGCTAAAATTTACTTAAGAACCTGAAAAGCAATTCCTTTATACTCCTGTTTGAAACAGAGTTGTCTCGTTGTAGCCAGTCAAGATGAATGATGTTCAATTCCCCTTCTACTGGCTAGACATGAATTTAGAAATGAAAAAGAATACAAGAACATTAAAATGGCCATACTAGGTCAGGCCAAAGGTCCATCTAGCCCAGTATCCTGTCTTCTGACAGTGGCCATTGCCAGGTACCCCAGAGGGAATGAACAGAACAGGTAATCATCAAGTGATCCATCCTGTCGCTCATTCCCAGCTTCTGGCAACTACATGCTTGTTGACTCCTTCAAAGAATTCTAGTAGATTGGTGAGGCATGATTTCCCTTTACAAAAACCATGTTGACTCTTCCACAACAAATTATGTTCATCTCTGTGTCTGACAATTTTATTCTTTACTATATTTTCAACCAGTTTGCCAGGTACTGAAGTCTGCTTTACTGGCCTGTAATTGCCAGGATCACCTCTGGAGGCCTTTTAAAAAATTGGCATCACCTCCATTAGCTATCCTCCAGTCATTTGGTACAGAAGCTGATTTAAATGATAGGTCACAAACTACAGTTAGTAGTTCTACAATTTCACATTTGAGTTGCTTCAGAACTCTTGGGTGAATACCATCTGGTCCTGGTGTCTTATAACTGTTTAGTTTATCAATTTGTTCCAAAACACGGCTGCTACTCTGAAACCTCAATCTTGGACAGTTCCTCAGATTTGTCATCTAAACAGAATGGCTCAGGTTTGGGAAACTCACGGCTGAAGATGTGGATGAAGACTGATGCAAAGAAACCATTTCATTTCTCCGCAATGGCCTTATCGTCCTTGAGTACTCCTTTAGCATCTTGATCTTCCAGTGGCTCCACTGGTTGTTTAGCAGGCTTCTTGCTTCGGATGTGCTTAGATTTTTTGCTATTATTTTTTCAGTCTTTGGCTAGCTGTTCTTCAAATTCTTTTGGGCCTTCCTAATTATATTTTTACACTTCGTTTGCCAGAGAGTTTATGCTCCTATTTTCCTCATTAGAATTTAACTTTCACTTTTTAAAGGATGCCCTTTTTGTCTCTCACTTTTTTTTTACTGTATTGTTTAGTCATGGTGGCAGTTTTTTGGTTCTGATTATGTTTTTTAATTTGAGGTATACATTTAAGTTGAGCCTCAATTATGGTGTCTTTAAAAAGTTTCCATGCAGCTTGCAGGGATTTCACTTTTGGCACTGTACCTTTTAATTTCGGTTTAACCAACTTCCTCATTTTTATGTAATCTCCCTTTCTGAAATTAAATGCTAGTGTTAAGCTGCTGTGGTGTTTTCCCCGCCACAGAGATGTTAAATTTAATTATTTTATGGTCACTATTACCAAATGGTCCAGCTATAGTCACCTCTTGGACTAGATCCTGCACTCCACTTAGGACAAAATCAAGAATTGCCTTTCCTCTTGTGGGTTCCAGGACTAGCTGCTCCAATAAGCAGTCATTTAAGGGGTCAAGAAACTTTATCTCTGCATCCCATCCTGAGGTGACATGTACCTAGTCAATATGGGGATAGTTGAAATCCCCCATTTTTTTTTTTAATAGCCTCTCTCATCTCCCTGGGCATTTCACAGTCACTATCACCATCCTGGTCAGGTGGTCAGTAATATAGCTCATCTGTCATAGTTTTATTATTAGAGCATGGAATTACTATCCATAGAGATTCTATGGTACAGTTTGGTTCATTTAAGATTTTTACTTGACTTGATTCTTTCACATATAATACCATCCCCCACCAGCATGACCTGTTCTGTCCTTCTGATATATTTTGTACCCTGGTATTACTGTGCCCCATTCATTATCCTCATTCCACCAAGTTTCTGTGATGCCTATTACATCAATAGCCTCATTTAATATGAGGCACTCTAGTTCACCCATCTTATTATTTAGACTTCTAGCATTGGTATATAAGCACTTTTAAAAGTTGTCACTTTTTAGCTGTCTGTTATTACATGATGCAATTGAATGGGACTCTTTCATTGGACTGTTTCTCATCAGATCCTATCCATATTTTTATCGTCTTCCATCCTCTCCTCTTTACTAGGAAATAAAGAATCTCCATTAATAGATCTTCCCCTAAAGGATGCCTCTGACCGAACTACATGCTCCTCCGCACCTGTCAGCTTTCCCCCAGCCCTAAGTTTAAAAACTGCCCTACGCTGGCATTTAAAAGGTCAATCTGGTTCCATTCTGATTTAATTTAATTTAGCATTTCAGAGAATGCTACCATGGAGGTCCTGGACCTCAAGTCATCTGGTCCACCCCAATACAGGATGGTTCCTTCTATGCATTCTCTTTTGCTTCATAGTTATTTAATAGTTCCCAAGCAATAAAGCTTCCACCACTTTCCAGAAGAGGCTTTAAATTTAATATTTAGCCTACCAGTAAGATGTTCCTAATATTTAGCCTGAATTGCCCCATTTTATAATATCACCCATTACTGCCCTTGTACAGTAATTCCTCGCTTAACGCTGTAGTTATGTTCCTGAAAAATGCGAGTTTAAGCAAAACGATGTTAAGTGAATCCAATTTCCCCATAAGAATTAATGTCAATAGAGTGGGGGTTAGGTTCCAGGGAAATTATTTTCAACAGACAAAAAACTATATATTATATAGATATACACACAGTATATGTTTTAAACAAACAATTTAATCCTGTTCACAGCTATGATGATTGTGAAGCTTGGTTGAGGTGGTGAAGTTAGAGGGTGGAAGAGGGAGGGATATTTCCCGGGGAATGCCTTACTGCTAAATGATGAACTAGCACTTGGCTGAGCCCTCAAGGATTAACACATTGTTGTTAATGTAGCCTCTCACACAAGGCAGCACCAACACGAGGGAGGGGAGACAGCATAGCAGAGACAGACACACCTTGTGTGTGGCAGAGAGAGAGATGCACACTGCCCCTTTAAATAAGCTGACCCACTCTTAAGTGCATTGTCTTTTTAAGTGGATCTGGAAGTTGAGACAGCAGCTGCTGCCCCAAGCTCTCTGTCTCTCTCCCTTCATGTCCCCTCCCTGCTCTATATGGAGAAGGGATAAGTGGGGTGCAGGAGCAGGGGGGAGGTGGACACCCTGACATTAGCTCCCCCCACCCCCTTTCCCAGCAAGCGGGAGTCTCTGGAAGCAGCTTCAAGGCAGAGGGCAGGAGCAGCACATGGCAGTGAGGGGAAGGACAGCTGAACTGCCAATTGCTAGCCTGCTGGGCTGGCTGCTGCACAGGGAACTTAGGGGAGCAGGGGAGCTGATAGCGGGGCTCCAGTCCACCCTGGTTCCAAGCCCCCACCAGCTAGCTGCAACAGGCTGCTCTTCCTGCAAGTGGTGGACAAAGCAGGCGGCTGCCAAACAACATTAGAAAAAAGAACATTGCACAACTTTAAACGAGCATGTTCCCTAATTGATCAGCAATGTAAGAATGAAACAACGTTAACCAGGACGACTTTAAGTGAGGAGTTACTGTACCAATCTAAATATTTCCATCTTTCATATGCTTGTAGAGGACTGTTATACTCTCTGCCCCCTTCTCATATTTGCTTAGCTGTATGTTTAGCTTTTAATCTTTCCTTATAAAGCTGCTCCACACTCCACTTTTGTTGCATACTGGAAAAATGAATTAAGGAGAGAGCATTCAGTAAACTGCAAGCCCAGAACTAAACATTATATTCCAGGTGTAATCTCACCAGAGGCATACAGAAAGGGACTGTTTTAGCCAATTACAAATTCACATAAATTACTGTCCAAAGATCTCTTGACATACTATTTTCCAGGTTTATCACTCCAATTGATTACCTGGGTGTAGGGGAAGTTTTGACCAGATGTATTAGCTTGTATTTTACCAAAATGAATCATTACTTACTTGCATTCTTTCTCCTTTCACTAATGCGCCAAACTAGGATCAAGGGGCCCCTTAGAGATTAAACAATGATACTTCAGGGTTTTTTATTTAATGCCTTACTTGCATCATAACATCAACAAGTTTTGTACATTACTGCAACCTTTTAGCTATTTCGCTTATTTTGCATGTGAAGTCCAGTGTACAGTGTACTGAAGTACTATTAAGAAGATTTATACAGGTCAAGTCTAAACAAGTCAACAATGCATGTGGATGAGAAGAAGCAGAGTAAGTTGTTGCTATGTCTCTCATCCCTTTCCAGGGAGACCAAGCACTCACCTAGCAATTCTAGAATATTACAATTCTAGATTTTGTGTCATCTTCTGTTTCACTTTCTTAAAAGGAGAGAGACTAGATTACCCTCAACAATGTTGGGGTTTTAGTTTTTGCTCAGTAGACTGCTATAGAATGCTGGCTATGATGGTCAGAGAAATGCCACATACTGCACTTTTTAAAAAATAAGTTTTTACTATCTGTATCTCTACAGTGCCTATCAGAATGAAACCCAACAATAAAAATAAAAGTGTATTCATTTTGGGGAAAATCAGAGTGTCCTTCCAATTACTGCCCTGAGAGGAACAGCCATTCAATTAGTAAGTGAAATTAAAGGCCACTGTTAGCAGCCACCATACTAGAAGTTGATAGGATGCAATTAGAAATAAGAGAAAAATCCCACACATTGCATTCAAACCACCATTCTTAATGCTTTAAATTTTATCTCAGTACATTTCTAAACTAATCAGAACTTTTAACCTCACCAATTAGTCATTATTTTCATTTTCCACAGTAATGCACACAGTTAAAATTGCTCAAAGCTGTCATTGTTTCAGCCCTTCCATATCGTGAAAAGACAAGATGGTAGTACAATTACTAATTATCTATCAATATGAGTCACAGATCTGTTGAAGGGTAGAGAAAGCCAAAGAGACTGCCAACCTCATACCACAGAAAGTAACAAGATAGTGTTGGAGGAAAAATGGGTTTGAGCTTATAAATAAATCCTGAAAGTGGAAGCACTGTTAAAATTTACCTTGAGGGGACAGAGAAATAGGACTGGTGGTCAAGTTAACTAACCTTTTATTTATCCAGTCATCTGAAGCAGACAAAAGAAACAGCAAGCTTCTTCAAACAGACAAAGCCAAAGTAGATGCATTGCAAGAGGCACTATAATAAATTTAAGAAAAGCTTGAAGTTAAAAAGGAAAAAATGAGGCCCTCTGAACCCAGTTTGCCCTCTCCCTTATACAGATCACTACACTGCAGATTCGAAGCAGGAGTGGGTAATTCACACTTACACTGTTCACTGAGCTATTGCATAGCTTCTAGCAAGTCACAAGTACTGTGAACACTTGCTTTAATCTTTTCCATATTAAGCTTTTTTTTTTTTTAAAAGGACAGCATGAATAGAATATATTTTAAGCATTTTCCGACATTTGTCTACAGCAGTATCCTAGCTTCGTTTCTGTATTAAATTATCAGTTTGTCCCCCAGTATCATATGAAGTATGCAAATTTAGTGCTAGTTAATATTTTATCTACACCTCTCATCTCTCCTATATAACAGGATACATGTTTCCTTAGATCTGACATTTACTTCAGTCTGACACAACCATCCCTGTACATTATTGTAAATACTAGATCAGGAATTTATGAAGGAAGGTTATCAAATTTGGTATATTGTTTATAGTTTCCTGCAGTACAAATATCTGAGTCTTAGACATTAGAAAAGTGTGTGTGTGTGTGAGAGTGTGTGTGAGAGAGAAGAATTAACAAATCCAACCTATCATGCTTACCAGTGTAATCTTTCAAAGGGCAAGTGAAAACAGGCATGAATGTCATGCCTTAGCCCTGGTGAGTTATGAACACTGTTTTTGTACAGAGCTACACTTCCTCCTGCATTCTCCTCAGAAGTTCCAGGTTTTCCGTCTCTGTGGTACAGTGATTGCAATTCACTCACGCAAACTTAAAGACTACAGCTTATTGCAAAGCCACGGTGTACTGCACATTTGGTGGGAATAAACTTGCGGTGTTAACTAGTATTTCCTTAGCTTTCATATTTAGGTTCATTTTCCTCCTAACCTTCAACTCTTTTACCTGCAAAAGGAAGTATTTATGCACTCAGATATACAGAAATTGACATTACCAACAAAGAGATGGTGATAGTTAGTAACAAACTTCAATATAACCAAATATTCCTAGCTATGCACTTGAGCAATACCTCATAAAAATCTTAGTCTGTGCTCTGTCCTCTTAAATAAAAAGAGCATGAGAGATACCCTTACCAACTAGACTTTCTGTAAGAAAACATAAAAATGCATATGTAACTACAAAGAGCTTATCAAGATAGTATAACCTTGAATTCTGTAAATCCTATTTTCAATTAAGTATTCCACACAATTTAACTTAAAACTTGAGAAATTCAGTATATGTAAAGATGCAATAAATATTATAAACGGCATATTTAAGGGATTTGTTTATTTTTGGTTTACAAACAAAGGCACCCGATGTTTCTATTGATGTCTTATAAAAGCTTACAGATTTAACATTTCTTTTAGAGTATCTGTTCCTATGGCAGAAAATCCCATTATAGGAAAAAAGCACTTTTCCCTTGGTCCCATATTTTAAATACCGGTATACCCGTTTAATGACCATCAGTTTTCACACTGCTCTTCCTCCTACTTAACATGTCAAATTTCACTGTTATTTAGTGAGTTACAGGACACGTTAACCTTACGGTATCAAAATATAGATCCAGTATGTTCTGATTAATATTTATAGTTCTGGAAACAGAAAACTGCAAACATTAATACGAGAAAAAAAAAGCAAAAATATAGTGTCCTGTATGGGAAAAAAAGTGCCTTCAGATAAAATTTTAATGGCTGATTCATGTGGAATGACAGAATAAATGTACTTAATGTGATAAGTCACTATCATGAATTAAACAAGGTGACTGATGAGTTTGTGTATGAAACAAAAATAGTAATCCACAGCTAACCATAGTCTCAATTATAAAGAAAAGCCTGGGGTTTTTAAATGGTTAAGTTTACATGGGAAAGATTAGAGATTCTTATGCTCAAAATGATGCAATTACTTCAATCATTTATTCATTCAATAGCAGAGATTCCTTAAAGAGTGCTATGGACAAGAAAAATCAATTCAGTGGCTTCATAGTTCTCAGTTGCTCAGTTTAAAAGAATTATGTAAAAAACAAGTTATTGTTACAGAGAGAAAAATTTGTTTAACTATTAATTTCACAATCTTGATATATTTCGGCCTCTCTCCAAGTTCACCCACATACCAAGACCAGAAAAGGTGGTTCATTAGATTCCAGGCACTTTCTGCAGAAAATCTACATTTCATTAACAGTATATTTTCAAATCCAACAACTGAAGATGCACAGGGAGGCAGCTATGACAAATACATTAGGAATATTACAGTTAAGTGTAACACTCTGAATCACAAAAGCCAGAATTTATTGTAGTTTCAACCATTGTCAGAGGTCTCTCACACTTCATGGTATGGTCCTAAACCATTATAGTTTTGTATCACTGTAAAGAATATACACACAAGAATCTTTAAAAGGAGGCAAGGTTTTAAGTACTTACTACAGAGTATTTAGCTTCAACAAAGGAAGCTGTTCTCTTTCCAAAATTAGATATACACCCACGTGAAATAAAGTGTTTTCCTTTCAAGTTAGCTTTCCACAAGAACAGCAAAATAAGCTCATTGCACATTTACTTCAAATGGGAAAAGAAAACAAATATGCATATATGTATGTAATTTTTGTATGATTAATTCAAAATTTCCCTTTCCAGGCATATTCAAAAACACATACTGGATTTAAGTACAGCATAAACTGATCATTTTAATGAGAACATATCATGTAGGTGTGCAGGTCAGTGTGTCAAATAAAAGCAATGTTAAAAATGTTTTAAAATAGAACTGTAGGCAATTGAGATATAAAGGGAAATTCATTAAGTGTTACATCAAAATAGAATTCAGCTGTTTCTTGCAGTTAGTCAATACGTATTTCTCCTGCTAAAACAAAATAGACATGCAGAAAAATAGATTTCTTCAATTTTAGCCAAGAGTTTGCTACTAAATATTGTAAACTTAAAAAAAATTCTTAATTTATTTAAGATGTGTAGGATTCCTCTTCTCCCTACCTCCCCAGTGAAATGCAGGTTTGTGTTGGATCATTATTTAATGTGTTTCTTGCAAGTATGTTAACTTCAATCCTTCACCTAGTAAGATAATTTTGTTGGGATTATGATTATGGGAGATAGCATACCTTGCTAAACCATTATTGACTGAGAATATACAATTTGTTTTAGCCAACCAGAACTTAAAATATATTCTATGAATAATATAAATAGTAGCAAAGACTATGGAAATTCCTCTAGGAGAGGTTATTCTTGAACTAGGTGTGTAATTATTGTCTCTGTGTTCCTGATCTAGCCATCATCTAGGGCGAAGAAATTCAACAGCTTGCATTTCTGTTCTTTTCACGGTTATTGTTCCTTTTCTTTTATTTCTTTTTTCAATACAAGGATTGATTTTGCTTTCAGACACGCAAATGGTTCTCACTAACTTTAATGGGAGTTTCATGACAGTGTATAAGGGCAGAAATAATCAGTGTGTGCATTTTGAAGACTAGATCAGACAACTAGCCTTTCAATTAAGAGAGATGCATTTCTTTTAATGAAGGAGTCTTCATCATATCCTTACCATCTTTGAGGAAGGAAGTGAGGGAAAGGTGATAAAAGTCAAGAACAGAACAACATAAGGAGCTATCAGTAATTTACAAAGATCCACGGTCACTCATATGGGCTTGTAAGGGCACAAAAGTCACTAATCTAGAAGAGTCTCAAATAAATAGGTCTACAAACTGAGTCAATATTTTGTTCTTACTGAATGTGCCTATTTACAGTAAATATTAAAACCAGAAGTTAATTGTTAAGGCAGATTTCAATCAAATGCATTCCAGAATTGCACAGTTATATTGGTCAATAATCCAAATGTTTCTGCCCAGGCCAAAGAGTTAAACTTGCTGTGGATAAATTTTTGTTTGTAATGCTAACACATTTGTCTAATGTCAATTTGATCCAGTATTCAACTGTTTTATTCTCTAAGTTTTCATGGAATACACAATTAAACATTACATATACTGTACTGTATATTTCACACTCCAGGTCTAAGATGATTTCATGTTTTTACAAAAGATGAGATGACTAAGTACATTTTACAGGCTTTGTGCAGTTAGACCACCATATGCATAGATGTCCTAATGCTAAAATTCTTCTCTTCAGTATCTCATAGTACTGGATGCTCTAAAGTAGGAGAGGAACTTGTAACACAGACTAACCACGAAGTACCAGATGTTTCTCGCCATTTGTGATCTTGCAATAAAGATACGCCAGATCAGGATCACAAGGACTGTATTGAAGCCATAACGTATGTTCCTTAACCTGGGAAAGAATTAAAGAAAATGTAAAAATTGTAAGTGTTGAGAAAACACTGAGCTGTGCAGATGCAAGATGCTATAGAGTGCAACCTCTAATTGATTATGGAATACAAGGCATTCCACGCTTTTCACACCCCAAGTAGCACTGTGGGCCAAATTAACTGAACGAAGGGGCAGCAGCTCATCTGCAGTTATCCCAGAGGGCTGGGAACAGACTTAATCATTGAGAAAGGGGCTTGGCAGGAATGGAGAGGAAAGCCACATAACTGGGTTAGTGACTGTACTACAGAATAAACAAAAATATAATATGCCAACAGTAAAGGATATTTATCAAGCAAATTCAAGGCCAACACATGGTTGTTTTCCCATGTATTTTTAGAAAGGACACTAATCCTTAGTTTCCAGAACATGCACCATTCATTTCTTTAACAGGTTTAGCATACACAGTACTGACTGACTGTGGCTGACAAAAAAAATTGTAGGTTTTTCAGCTATGGGAACCCTAGAACGCACCTACAACTTTAGATGTACTCCTTTTGAAGACAGAATCTCAGACCATTTTTTTTTAATATTTAATTTTCTTTGTAATGCATCTCTGAAGGTAGGTAGTCTTCACAGGTGTGAATCCAAGATGGTGGCCCTAAACCATGTAACAGGACTTTGTAGCTTCTCTAATCCACGGTCATTCCGTTTTTGGTCTTTTTTATTTAAAATAAGCACAATAAGTATGAGTACTGCAGACATAGCTCCAAAAAAAATGAAGTCAACTAGCAGACACGATAGAACTACTTCACTCTCTAGATTGGCTGAATCATTTCCCTGTTTGCAGCCTCTTTAAAAAAATAGTTATAACACTATTTGTATCATATAAAAAGTGTTCTCTTGCTCTCTGACTGGAGAGAGATCTGTTCTTAAGGTAGACATATGTAATTAAATTGATTCTTCTCTTTACAAAGCTAGATAAACTGCTTAGTGAATTTTAAAACTACTCTGTTGGCCAAACAGACTTCTTCACACCAAACGAAAAAAGACATTGTGACTAAGTACTGTAAAAGTTGCACTGAAATCTACATATGAAGACTAAGTTTATGAATTTCCAGAGCACATATCACTGTAGCATCTGGACAAAAATATTTAAAATGTTCTCATAATCAGTGGTGTAGGATTTACGTATGAAAGTAGTGGAGATAACAATACAACTTTATACATGGAGATACTATGGGACCTCTATAGTAACACAGAAGAAAAGTTACTGACAAAGGAAGCCATTCAGTTTGTGATAAACAAGTGTTGCTCAGTATCAATGTGAGAGATGCTGAAGACAGTCAAAGCTGCCTTAATGCAAGTGATTTAGTGGCTTTTTATTTATTTTCACGTAGTGTCCAATTCATCTAAGCGCCATAACTGTAGCTACTAAATTACTGCGCTTCCAGACACTAGATGACACCAATTTCTCTTCTCACTCTTCCTTAGTAACTGGCGCCAGAACTGCTCAATAGACAAAGCTCTGGTGATCTTTAGCTGGCTCTTCTGCTGTGCAGCTTGGTCTTTTTTTAAATCTTACTAGAGAGACAAGACACAGTAGCACACTGCTCTTCCCATTCTCTGCCAGAATGGCCAGAAAGGGTAAAAATGGTTTTACTGATTACAAGCTGTGTAGAACTGGTATGTTCTGCATGCAGATTGGTCAGACCACTCAGAAAGAAAGTAGGCCAACCTCTCTCATTCACTAAGTCCTAACAAATTCACATATTGAAAGTGGTAGAATTCACTGGCTACCAAATGTTGACAGTAACCCAGTTGGCACTGTGAAAGCAGATGGAAGGATCCCAGCCAAAGCTCAGGCACCCAGGAAACAGACGAAATTGTGTTGCATGCCATTTTTTTCCAAAGCTGGTATTTGCCCACCTACTGCAGTGCAGTTACTGTTTCATGTCATAGCCAAATGTCTCTCTCTACAAAACTAAATCCAGGCCATTCTCTTACTCCCACACTGCCAAAGCCTATCCATCCTTCATCCAGGGAAACAGTTCTACACAGTAGTAGTTTATCTAAAAAGCCAATCCTCTGCTAAGCCCCCACATCAGTTCTAGATTCAAGAAGTAGATTCCTTCAAACTCTAGGCAGCTGGTGGCTGTATATGGCTAAACAGGCTCCCAGTCTGAACTGAACACCAGACCTGAGAAAAAGGACATTCCAGAGCCCAAACCTCTTTCAGCTCAGAAAGAAAAGTTTAATATAGAAAAGTCTACCTCTAACTGAAGCATGCTTAATACTGAACTGGACAGAACAGTTCTCATGGCAACAATGCATTGCCCATTGTATGGGGATGGGAGGGTGGGGGGCGATGTCAGGGGGTTTAGGAGGGAGAGCAGAGGAGCTACAACAGAAGGACTCAGCAGACAGCAGAACCAGTTGAGAGAGTGGCTCCTCTATTCCAAAGTGAGGGAATACAAGACAGACCCTTTCATTTCCACACAGAACCAGTCTTCCAAAGCATTACAACAAACTCTGATAAGAATGGATTGATCACTTTGTCAGAGGGGGAATAGATTACTCCATTAGAATTATATTAAAAAAGCATGATTAAGCCATAGGACAAGAAGGGACAGAGATAGACAAGGAAAGGAAAAACAATATGCAGAAAGGGTAATATATGAAGAAATCACTGAAATGCAAACCTACTTCTTCAAGTGTTTCCTAGCTGCAGGGAGACCAGACATTTCCTCATTCAGTACATATTTCTTAGTTCCCATACAGTAGTTCTCCATGTACTCTGCCCAGTGTAACTGTCGAACATCAAAATTAAACACCTACATAAAAAGAGAACCTAATGGTTAAAACTTTTAAGAAAAAAATCATTACATTAACTTTACACTTCAGTCTCATAACGCAACAACAAAAATTGACATGTCATGGTCAGATATCTCCATCACAAAATGATGGCAAGAAAATAATTGTGTCCCGTGCTTTCATAAAAAAATACCCTGAAGTGCAAAGATCTAGATTTTATTTTCTGGCTCTACCACAGGCTTAATGTGTGACCTTCAGCAAGATAGCTAGTGACTCATTTTCCCCATCTGAAAAATTTCTTATAAGTGTGTTGCTTGGTCTTACAGAGTTTGTGGGTATGTCTATATTGCAATTAAAAACCCATGGCTGGCCCATGCCAGCTGACTTGGGCTCACAGGGCTCAAGCTAACAGGTTGTTTAACTGTGATTCAGGCGTTCAGGCTGCAGCCTGGGCTCTAGGACCCTGTACATCTACACCACTGTGAGCCCACGTGTAGACAAACTGTCTAAATATCAGAGGGGTAGCCATGTTAGTCTGGATCTGTAAAAGCAGCAAAGAATCTTGTGGCACATTATAGACTAACAGACAGTTTGGAGCATGAGCTTTCGTGGGTGAATACCCACTTCGTCGGATGCATGCATCCGACGAAGTGGGTATTCACCCACGAAAGCTCATGCTCCAAACTGTCTAAAGAGGCCTAGGCATTTATACTACTGTTTTCCATTGTGAGGTGTTCAAATTGATGGCATGTACGTTATTCTTTAGTATTATTTAACGCCACAATAGATTGAATGGTCTAAGATTTTGTTATTTTAGTCCTTCAACCATTTTCTTTGTTACCTATGCAGTTCTTTTAAAACACTTGTAGAATACATACAGAATGTAAAGTCCTATGTGGTTACCACTAAGGAGTTTCTTCATCACTCTGGTAGCTTTAGGAACTTAATTTTTCAGTGTGGATTTCTGGATTCCCTAATATCAAAACAGTCTGTGATGTCAGTCATGACAAGTCTCTTAAAACACTACAATTTTCTAGAGGTTTTAACCTTACAAATGCTACAGATTTCCGAAAACAGAACTAGAGAGATCATGACAAGGGCAAAAGAGTCAAGTAAACAGTTCTGTAAGCTGGAAAAATGTCCTTGGTAATTTATCCAGATTCATAAAGTTGATATTACATATGCTAACTCCTTAGCATCCATGCTGCCAATTCACAAAATAAGCAGCTTCACAGTTCACTTGGATCACTGGAAAATATCAGGAAAAATAAACCTCCTAGAACTGAGGAGACAGTCTCCTCTCTCCTAACAATTTATCTTCTTTCAATATTCAAAATATTGAGAAGATTAACATACATTTCAAGACATGCATATAAAATGCAAATGTACTGACAATCTAGAAATAAAACTTTCTAGTGCCAATATGAATTATGCTCGAAAGCTCTCAAAATTAAAAGTTTTAAATCATAATGTTTAAGATATTATATTTTCATTTCACATCAAGAAAGTCCATTATTTAACTTTCAAATTGTTCAAAAATTACTTTGGGCACATTCTTCAATTTTAGGAAACTTCTCTGTAGGCAAAGGCTATTTGGTGGCTTTGCAACAATCCAAAGTATATTCCTATTCCCCTTGAAGATCAGAACAAGAGACTAGCAGTCCAGAATTGCTTAGTTAAGGAAAATGATCTGGGATTAAGTTTGAAAAAATAGATACCAACTGGCTGTTCTGTTTGATCAAACAGTATAAAGTGCAGTGTGTCCACTCTCCCATTAAAACCTGCACAGCCTTCAAACTTTAAATCAAAACACTACCACATCTCTAGTTTAATGGAAGAAGTAGCTGCACTAGGTTTTTATAGTTATTTCAGACATTTTACCTTGAGTTTTGGGATGATTTTAACTTTTAATCATGATTCCAAAACCTATTCTTTTCATTTGCTTTTTCTAGGTTACTTTCATTTAGTGTCACTCAATAATATTTCCAGGATATTTTATATAATATCAATGTTAATCAATGTAATACTGTTTTTATTTTACATTGCTTTACTCGATGCATGTTTATCTTGCTTTTTACTAATTGTTTTAATTAACTTTCACATTTTGCACCTCACCATTCATTTATGAATGCATACACATGCTCTAGTCCACCTTCATCCAGAATGAGCATGCATGCACACACATCCCCATCAAAGGAGGAGGAAGGAATAGAAGAACAGAGCTTGATTTTTAATTGAAAAAAGAAATGGGGAAGGAAATCATCAGTTCAAAGCCTCCAAACCAAAATAAAACATTTTTGACAAATGAAAGTGCTTCCATCTAGGTGCGTGTATATGTGTTTTAGTTGTGCTGATGCCTAGGTACTATGGATATGAACCTATAAGATTCTGAGGAACAGTATCTTCTGAGGACTTTCAATGGGCTTGTTCAAATGGGATGGTCTTCTAGTGAAGAACTGTATTAGCATCCACAATGCTGGCCACAACTGATCAGGACAAACAGGTTTTAAGCATCATGTCTGCTAACACAACTCTTCATAATACCATTTAAACATGATGAAATCATCTAGTAAAGACCAGCCCAAGGTGAGTTGTAGGTGTTCAGCATCAACCAGTATAAAATAATGCTACTTCTGTTCATGGTAAATGAGGCTTAGTTACCATTTAATAAAAAAAGTGTTTGGAGTTCCTCAGATAAACTCACTATAAAGAGTGCAAATTATTATAATTACATTTTCCCCTCTCCATCTTAGATGTACTTTTTCAGAGTGAATCTTACCAGTTTACAAAGTGCTAGATTACGTACTTAAGATACATGTACTCCACAAATGTATCCTTGCTGTAGAAGGCATTCTACAGGTAAAAGAACCATATATTCCTGCTTTAGCAACATCTTTCACACTATCTGAAGACCACTTGGTAACTCAGGAAGAAGACAAGAAACTTTGCATAATTTTTCCCTCAGTGCAGAAGACTGGGTTAGGTTATGCCAAAACTTTACTTATAGAGAAAGAACCAGCTGCCATGTTTGGCTTCTTCTGCCGCAGTCTGAGTGTACGTAATCACATTAGTGAGAACAAAAAGGCCCAGACACATACTAAACAAAGACACCTGTGTCAGAAGAGACACAGGGCAATTAAAGTTATTTAGTTTTAACTGCACTTCCTGAATTTTGGTCCAAGAGCCTTATTACTGCTATATAAAGCAGTCCTTGAAAGAGATCAACCCAGGGCTGATAAAAAACCTGGAGCTTGTTTTCTTTGTTCCTGGATTTATGTACTTTGTACAAAATGAGTAAACAAGCATATATCTGTGGTCTCAAAGATTGCTCTGAGATGCTTCTCAAACGTTTTCTTGTTTTGGAAAAAAAGACTGGGATTGTAATAGAAGAGTGACTCCTGATCTTTTTCCAGGCCCTGTCCTTTAAGTCCTTTAAAGACTGTGCTTTAACTATTATTGTTGCTAGCAGATTTCAGGATGGTTTTCCCTAAATGACGTGGATGTGGATTTATTTTTGTCTGAAAACTATATTAAAGCTCAACTAAGGCATTCACCCACATCACTTATTTTAATCCATGTTAGAAAAAAGTTCTTAGACTCAAATTTAGGTTTTTTTAAAATTTGTTTGGACTAGACTGAACAGGAAAGTATTGAGCCAAGTCATTTATACAGGCCCTGGCAAAGGTCTGCAATCCCTGCGACATTTCATTGACAAGCCTCTATAAGGTGGCCCCTGCATTAAATTAATCCAAAAGGTGTAACTCTACACTCCTATAGGCCAGATTCCACTATAAAAGCAAATTTTTCTTGGGCATCAGCATACAAGAGAATTTGCCAATTGAGAGAAGTTCAGAGTGCTTATGAATTTTGCACTCCCCAATAGATCCAGCAGGTCCTCTGGTCAGGTTGTAGGATATGGGTCAGGTTGGGTAATAGCATTTAACTTCCTAAAGTCCACACACAACCTCATGGTTTTTATCCTTTTTAGGTACCATCACAATAGGAGATGATGCCAAGGAACTTTTTGATTTAGTAATCACCCCCATATCCAGCATGCTTTCCACTTCCTCCTGAATTTCCTTCTGCATGTCTCTGTTAGCATGAGATGCTTTGCTACGAGAAGGGCATAGCCCTGAGTTTCAATGGAATGGACAATCTTGTCAGTTAAACCTGGCTGGTTGGAAAATACCTGTCTGTGGTGCTTCAAAGGGGCTAAAATCAGGGCTGGATTACACAATAGGCAGACTAACCACGTGCTTAGGGAACCAGCAAAGCAGGGGGCACCAAAAAATGAGGGTTTTTTGGGAAAAAATTTGGTATTTGATATTTACAAAAAAAGCATAGAAGTAGTCATCATGGGAAAAAAAAATCAGAACTTTATTAGACTTCCTTACACTCCACAACACACACTTCCCCCGTTTTTATGTTCTTTTTATTACTTATCCCCACCTAAACCGGGGGGGGGGGGGCGTCCTACTAACGTAGATCAAAATAATGCGAGGAAATCAGATTGTTATGTACTGCCATAAATTTGTTTTATTATTGATATATTCTTCTGAGTTATATGTATGTGATTCTTTTTTCTTTCATATATATTGTTGAAGTAGAGAAAGAACTGACAGGGATTTGTAAGGGATCTTAATGCATGACAGTCTCTGTTAGCAAGAGTTAGGCTAACTGTAACCCTAATAACGCAAGATTTGTAGAAGCGAGGATTGTGTGAGGCGAGTGGAAAAGAACTGTGTGAGAAGTTGTTACGACCTTGTGTAGATAAGAGACTCCAGTCTACATTTTGTATTAAGTGAGAAAAACAAGATATGAGGATGACCTATGTATAAACAAAATGCAGCTGTTGCTTATTATTGTCTGTTACAAAAGTATAAATGCTTGCTGTAATTGTTTACCTGTTGAGAGACCGGTCTACGAAGGGGAGACCCTATGTCCTAGTGCACTCTCTCCCTGCTGTAGCTGCTAAACAGAATAAAGTATCTGACTTTGCTGTACCCAAACAAATAAGTGAGAACTAAGTTTTTCTCCATTTTATTTATATATACATACACACACACACACACATACACATACATACACATATATATAAATACATACACACACACAAAAATAGTGTATGTTGTGTAATTTTTTATTTTATTTTATTTATTTATTTTTTTTAAGTTCAGGTAACTGAGATAAGGGGCAGTAACCAACTGAGTGGAGCACAGAAACGTAAACTGGCGGAAGAAAAGAAAACAAACAAAAAATTAGTGAAATTTTCCAAAATCTTTCAAAACTGACATCATTTTTCAAAGCAAATCCATCAGAAGCAACATCTTCTTTCAGTAGCACACACATTGTTTCAAAACCTGTAGGTGTTTCAGAGACTGACCCTTCTCCTATTGGTGAAACAAACACCATTCCAGAACATGTGGATGTGTCAGAGACTAACTGATCATCCTACTCCTGGTGGTAAAACAGACATTGTTCTAGAAGGTGTGGATATGTCAAAGACTGAACCGGCTCATGCTGTAAACACTAGGAGAAAAGATCCCGGTATGTGAGTTGATTTCAGTACCGATGTAGCAGCTTACTGGATAGATCGTGGACCAAATGACTGTCAACACCACACTGGGCCATTTGAGAAATCCCATCGGACTTTTACCAATGGCAAACAAACAAGATACTGTCCACAAAAAATATTTTTCGGCATGAAAGCGAATGGTGAGAAATACACTCGAGAATGGCTACCGTATTCACCATCAACAGGGTCTGTGTACTGTTTTGTTTGCAAACTTTTTGCATATAAACCTTCAACATCCCGGTTTGCTGCAGATGGATTTAGTGACTGGCAGAATACTGTTTTAATTGTGAGTAGTGCTATTTCCATGTTGTTCAGAGATTCAATGTTGACATATTTAAATCGAAGACAGGGATTTGGATTGACACAAAAATGGGAAGAACAAATTAAAGGGGAGCATGAATACTGGCAACCTGTCTTGCAGCGTGTTATAGCTGTTATTCAAACATTAGCTGAATGTGGTCTGCCTTTCCGGGGATCAAATGACACATTTGGATCATTGCAGAATGGAAATTTCTTGGGATTGTTGGAGCTTGTGGCTCAGTTTGACCCATTTTTAGCAGGCCATATCGCAAAATATGGGAATGCTGGCAAAGGTAACCCATCATACTCATCCAAGACAATATGTGATGAACTCGGTCTAATGAGTGACAAAGTTCATTCAGCTATTGTGCATGAAATAAGTACTGCTGGGTACTTCAGTTTATCTGTCGACTCTACACCTGATCTTTCACATATTGATCAACTGAGTATTGTACTAAGATGTGTGTCTCCCACAGATGGAAAACCAGTTGAACGATTTATAACATTCCTCAATTTGAAAAGCCACACTGTGAAGAAATAGCAAATCAAGTGCTGCATTATCTGTGCCAAGTTTGCAAAATAGATTTCTCAAAGTGCAGAGGTCAATCTTATGACAACGCTGCCAACATGTCAGGGTGTTATCAAGGAACGGAGAAGCAGCTTTTAGAACAGAACAAATATGCCATACTCATACCATGTGCTGCAGACACTCTCAATCTTGTTGGCCGCAGTGCTGTTGATTGTTGTCTGGTGGCAGTAAGGTTTTTCTCAACAGTCCAGTTACTTTATACATTTTTCTCTGCCTCAACACACTGATGAGCAGTTCTTAAAACATATTTGGGCAATGATCGTGTGTTGAAATCTTTCTAATACTCGCTGGGAGGCACATGCAGTGGCAACAAGTGCAATTCTGGAGTCCTACTCAAAGATTGTGAATGCAGTAGAAAGTATAGCTGAAGACCAATCACAAAAGGGAGAAACTATACGAGAGGCAGAAAACACTGCAAACAAGATGCAGGAACTAGAGTTTGTATTCATGTTGACCATGTGGAATAAAATTTTACAACACTTTTACCACACAAGTCAAGCTCTCCAAGAAAAAGAACTGGATTTGAAAACATGTGCAGACCTCTGTCAATCATTAGCAGACGACTTACACACTTTGAGGAATGATTTCAAAAGATTTGAAGATGTATCAAAAGATATCTTGCCTAAGTACAAAGCAGCCGTCATGCAAGCGAATCAGGAAAAAACAAGCAAATGATACAAGTGCAACAGAAACGACACTGAATCCTAGAGACAAATTTTGCATATCTACTTATTACGCTATAATTGATACACTTGAAGCTCATATGAAGAGGAGAGGTGAAGTGTACAAAGAAGTATCAAGTAGATTTTCTTTTCTAAATGATATGTACTTATTTGATGAGCAATATTCACAAGGTTCTCAAAAGCTAGTTGACTCATACCCTGTTGACTTGAACATGAATCTCTGTTGAGAAGTACGGCAGTTCCACTGTTATATGCGCGCAAAGTTTAATGAAACAGGAAAAATGAAATTCAGTCACATTGATCTTCATGACACAATATTGAAAGATGGAATACAATGTGTATTTCCAAATGTAGAGATCTCACTATGTATTTGTCTAACATTGATGATTATTAACTGCTCCGCAAAACACTCTCTCAGCTGAAAAGAATAAAAAACCCTCAGAGAACAACGTATCAGGGCAGACTGGATTCACTTTCCCTATTGTGTATGGAAGCAGACATGCTTCGTCGAGTCAGCTTCGATTAACTTATCCAGAATTTTGCATACATGTAAGTTGTGTCATTTCGAAAAATAAAATTTTATTTTATGGTATTGTTTTTATTTTGAATTACATATGGGGGGCACCATAATCTTTTAGTGTTTAGGACCTCTAAAGGTTTTAATCCAGCCCTGGCTAAAGTCTCCTGCTTCTGGATTGGGATCAAACCCTCACACATCTCAGTGCTCTCCAAAAGAATCTCTTCCTTACCCTCCCTGACCAAATCAATTGAAGGGGCAGTAAATGTTCCCTCATCAGTACAACAAATCATATTCACTAGCATCTCCCTTTCGTGGTAAGCTTTCAATCTATTGACATGTATAGTTTGTACAGCTCCCCTGCCATGGCACTTCCTTACATCATAAATGACCTCATTCACTCAATCATCTGAAAAGGTCTTTCCCCAAAATCCTGCAGACATAGAGGGCAGTTTTTCCTCACTGGAATCAACTCTAACACCAAATCTCCTAAGTCAAAAGATCTTTCTTCAGCATGCCTGTCATACCAAGAGGTCTCAAAAGGCTGATTCCTTTCAAAGTTCTGCTGCACAAAATCCATCATAGCCTTTAAATTCTCTTTAAAATGAGTGACTACCCCGCTACAGGCTGGCCTATCTCCTCTGTACTGCCCTCCCAAGAGCTTTGAATAAAATCTAGGGGTATCCCCGCATCTCCTATAAAGTAGATTAAAGGGGACAAAGACGACAGATTCTTGGGGAATGCTTCTATATGCAAACAACAAATAAGGGAGTAACTCATCCCAGTCACTCTCTCAGCTGGTAACATACATCTTCAACATACTTCTCAAAGTCCCATTAAATCTCTCCACTACATCATTAGTTTCTGGATGATAGAAGGCAGCCTTTGTATGCCTCACTCCATACAATTCCCATAACCTTTTGAAAACTACAGACATGAAATTTGCGCCCTGCTCTGACAAGATTTCCCTGTGAAAACATGCTCTGCTAAAAATGGTTTAAAAGGCAGTAGCCGCCATCTCAGCTTCGATATTCACCTCATGTATAATCAATTGCTTCTGGGCCACCAAATCAAACAGTTTTTCATATCTGCCTTCAGTCCCTGCCCCCCTTATCCATTTTCTTACAAAATTACACGTTTTACGCACATATTCAACAAGTGATACTGTCAAACATCTTAAGCTTTCTATATTTCAATTGATAGGACTCAGATGTAATTTTAAACCTTTTCAATAGATTTTCTTTTACATCTTAGCATCACCTTCCTCCATATAATTAAAAACTTCTCTAGCTTTCCTGATTAAGCTGGTCAAGAGGATAGGCATTCACTTATCCTCTGCGATCTTGTGGATACCATACAGTCTCAAAACGTGGACAGGAACTCTTCCACACAGTCAGTCTCTTTGTAAGTCAGGCAGATTTTCTCCTACTCCCTGGTGCTGGGGGCAGTGTAGGGGGAGGGATTCATTGGCTGAGGATGCCCCAGTATTTTCAGTTGCAATGTGTGAGCTCTCTCCTCAGCCTCCTATTGTTCCATGAGTCTCTAGTAGGCTCTCTCTTCAATCTGTTTGTTGGCTGCTGCCATATGTTCCATCTGTCTTCAGTGTGCTCTCTCCTCAGCTTATCTAGTATCCCTGATCCACAGCTCTGCCATTGTTCTCTCTTGCTCACGTACTTCATGAGCTGCCAGGTACTGCAACTGGGCCTGTTCCCCTGCAGCATCTGGGGAGGGCACTTGGACCCCTGGTCAAAGCTTATGAGCAAAGCTCTCAGTTCCTAATCTGAGGCTTTTAATGGGCTATCCCCCTATTTTTACATAACTTTCCAAGGCCTTGTGTGTCAAGACCATGATATGGCTGATTCACTCATTGCAACTAATCTTTAACCCTTAAAAACTCTCAAAAAAGTTTAAATTTAAACTTTTAACAGCACTGGCGTTATGATCTAGAAGCCCAATTGACCTGTGGCACATGAACCCTGCAAACATTACACCAATTTTCACACCGTCTGGAGTGACCCATGACTATGCATGCCAACTGCAGGGTGGAGTGTTAAAAAGCAGGGCAGACACCCCAAATTGGTGGTATGTTCTATAATTAGAATTCACCAACCCAGTAACAAATGTGACCTCCTAAACCACTATAATAGTCTTATCTGGCGTTACAGACAGTCCCCTTGGGCATTCCAGTCTATCTTGCCACTCAGACATGCTGGACTTAGTGACAGTTGGTTGCAATACATCACAGATCACAAAAGATTCAGGTGTCTTCCAGTCCCAACAGACCAGTCATTTACTCCACGTCAATTTGTATCTCAGACCTCAAACTAAGACAATGCTTATAGCCAATCCTATAGTAAACTAACTATGGATTTGTTAACTAGGAAAAAGAAACGAGCGTGTTATTTACAGGTTAAAGCAGACAAACATATACAGAAATGAGTTACAGTCTATGGTTCCAAAAGCTAAGAGTTGTAGCAATCTGTCAGCACTGAATGTCTTTTAGGGCTAACCGATGCCAAGCAGCATGGGGATCTCTTACTTATGTTTAGGAATCTTTGACCCCCAGAGTCCAGACCGCATAAAAATCCAGCTGCTCCTTGTCAGGAATTTTTATGTACCCCCACCCGCGAAGCTAAGCTTATGGGACGAGTTCATGTGCAGATCTCTCCTTCCTGGAGGGAAGTTAGAAATGCAGTCAAAGTCTCTGTTCTTTAATGCTACACAATATATAATTTGCCTTCAAAGGTCCATCCTGTCTATAGGACAAGCACTTTACCTTAATCAATGCTTCTTTTATGCTACACAATTACAGAGGTTTACAATGCAAGCACTCAATATAAGTTTATACCATGGGCTACAGAGATAAGTCAGATCAATACATGCAGCATCCTACAAGCATTTCATGAAGTCTAAATACAAAACACATTGTTATAAATCCAGTACCCATCTTAACCATGCTAACACATAGGGGAACTAGATTGACAAATTCCTGATGCTAAAACAATGTTCAGCTGAGGCCTCAAGCCCTGGAAAGAGTTGGTATCTGGTCTGCTACTTTCATAAATTGTTTCAGCAAGCATAGCTCCTTTCCCCTCATATGAAAAGGGCATAGTTATTTAAAAAAAATCATCAAGTTATGCTGCTGCCTAATATTTTAAAAACTACTTTGTCCATATTACACCTTACCACACTGGGGCAAAAAAATTTATGATAGGTGTGTGTGTTTTCAAAGACCATTTCACCTACCTTATTCATGGTGTACACAAAAATCAGACAGTTATAGTTAAACAACCAGTTTTGTTTTGTTTTTTTAAAATTAATTAAATTAATTTATTTTAATTAAACTTCCATTACCCAGTCTTAAGTAAATAGATTCACTTCTTTTAAATCCTTAAAATGATTGATAAGAGGTGTATTACACGAAGATTACTTGCCTTTTTGTCTTCAGGGCTTAGTTGGTTCATTAGCATATTGACATTCTCAGTGTTCCAAATCCAAGAATTGCTTGTAAAGTATTCTATTAACATCATGGCCTTGTGAAGACGGGTTATTGTTTTCATCATCCTATTGCCCAAGGAAAGGGATTTACAGATTACAATAGCAAAAAAACATATCCAAAACGAACATACCCATACTGTCCAAACCACCTCTCAATTTCCCCATAACACAATGAATTAATACCAACACAGGAACTCCCAAATCACCCAGCAAACCAAGCATGTCCACCTTTAACAGATAAATAGAATATTCCTGCATATTTTATATTTTTAAATGTACTGGAGATCCAATCTTTGCCAGCTGTTGCAATCTGAAATTTTGATTCAGCAACCTAAAACGGTGTTCTAATGGTTCTACCTTTCAAAGTATTTAGAAAAGAAATGTAACAAAAGACGACAGATATTAGAAGAGCATCTTCCTACTAGCTTTTCTTGCAATTCTAAAACATTAACAGGTTGAAAAGACTTATTATTCGTAATAAAAATATCTATTCTTATGCATAATAATTTAACTTGATGAGAAGTATTTACAGCCAAATTCTATGGTGTGGCTGATGGGGGGCAGGGAGAGAGGAGGAAAAGGAGGAACATGTATGCAAAGAAGTTTGTATTTGCACTCCCCTAAGTCTAGTGGCAGCTCAAGTTCAGGGGAACTGGCCCAAACTATAGCAGCCCTATTATGGCTAGAAATAGCCTCAAGTAGCAGAGGACTGACATAGCAAATGCATGGCCTGGCCCTGCTGCCAGTCCTTGTCTCTACTTTGCTGGCCACAGAGTGGAGAGTGGTTCAAGGAGGGTCCCCCTTGAGAGGGGCGATCCATTCCTAGCTGGCAATGCCTACAGAGCAGTGCAAAGCAGCCACTCCGGAGGATCTAACCCCAAATATGCAGAAATATTCTATCATCCTTTATTGCCCAACTTAAGCCACTTTGTAAAATATAACATTTGGAGTACAGTGGGATTCAATTATAAGAATCGATCTGGGCAAATTCCTTGTTGACCAGAACAGCTGAACATGGATCCATGAAACAATGAGTTTTGCCCAGAATGGAAGTGTGCATAACAAGCAAGTTCTGTCTTGCCAGGACAGCGAATTCTGCTTGGTATTGTAATGCCAAGGCTAGTAAGTCAAGTTATATCTGGCTCCAAATGGCGCTTATACAATCCATCATCCTTTACCTTACTGGCTCACAAAAGGATCCATTTCCTTCCTGCTTTTGCAGACTCCCAATAAATCATTTCCAGTCCGATCCTTATAACTGAATACACTGATCAGTGTAAACAAGGGGAAGGAGAGGAACAAGAAACAAAACCCACCACCAATATGAAACTGCTTTTGGACCATAACATTTGCTTCAGATAATTGAATGACCGTTCACAGTGAGCAACAAAGGTCACTTACAGGTAACTGTTCTTTGAGAGCTGCCTCTGAGCAGTCACACTTATAGGTGGGATATGGTGCTCCTTGAAGTTGAGTCAGGGAACCTCAACCAAAGCAGAGTCCATTGAACTATATGAATGCACCCCTTAGTGAGGTCAATGGCCAACATCAATGTATAAGGGAGTTCAGCTATTACCCCCTCCTCCTCCCTGCCCTCAGCTTTTTCTCCTGGACCATGGAGCCCCAACATGTGAAGAGAATTCTGAGATAGAAGGGAATGTGGGCAGGAAGCATAAATGCACAAAAGAGATTCAAACAACAGTTACTAGTAACTTTCCTTAAGGACCTCTGTGCATTCCCACTTGTGGGAGAATCATGAACTTCCTTGTCCACAGGAGCTGAGTGCTTGAGATCTTGTGCTCTGATTTTTTTTTCATGCCCTCGGAAATGAGGTGCTAGGAGAAAAAGGAAAAAATCCTCTATTGGAACTGGATACATCTGTAGTCCCTGCAGGAGACGGCTGGCAATGAGAAGGGTGTGAGCAAGCTATCTACCTGAATTGAGCAGGAACTTTCAGATAGGGAGAAAAAGTCCACCCTTCAGTTTTGGTTGAAAGATATCAAACAGGCAATCCTGCTGCAGTCTGTGGGCCATCCTGTTCAGTGGCTCATGGAACTGGTGGAGAAACCATTGAAGGGTAAGTGTTTTCATCTGCTGATGTCTCATTAATAGGGAGGTCATTGTCATCATCCTGTCTGAAGCTGAAGTGGCAATTCCAGTAAGGATAATGAAGCAGGTACTGGAACTGATGGATTTATCAGCAAGGCTGGAGTTCAAGGTGAGGCTTCTGGTTGCATAGTTGCCACTGCCAGCAGAAGTGAAAGTTGTTGTGGCAGAAGCAAAGTCACTGGGACCAGGTGCAGAGACCATGCAGATGCCACGTTTGTGCGGTGAGACAGTCTGACAAACCATATCAAACTGAACAATTAGGGCTCCCTAAAGCACCCCATAGGGAACCCCACCAGCTGGAGGAACCCAGAATTATTCAGATGAGGAGGTGGGGTGTGGAGATCATGAAAGTTCCTCTTCTGGCTCACTGTCAAAGGGAGTGGCCTTGCCCAAACCAATCAAATAGTGCAGATGTCTGATTCTCAGTAAATGAATGAGCAAGTAGAACTTGGCTTAATGCCTTAGGCTGCTCTGAGCATTCTGAGACTGCAAATGGGAAAGGGCTGCTCTTTCTTCAGACAAGAGAAACTAAAATTAGACTAAGCTAAACTAAACAGGGAGATTATACTAAGCAGAAGTAGCAAAGTTCCTAATGCTCCTTGTTGCAGAAGAGAAGGAACTGAGAGAGATAGGAATACCCTTCCTTATGTACAATAAGACGTCAGTAGTTGACATCACTAGGAAACACTAGTGCAGCTCCAGTGGACACAGCTTTGGCAGAGATTCTGTAATTCGACTTCAGGGGGCACCATCCCCCACCCACAAGTGGGAATTCAGAGAACACAAAGAACATCAAGTTCCACTGTGACGACATTAACAACCTGAAGTGTTCTTTAAAATACATATTTTAGATTGTTGCAAAGACAATTGTTAGACATATGTAAATAAACATAACATACACAAATAATGAGGCAATAGAACAATATGATCAGATAATATTGCATCACACTTTCTCCTAGCAATCATAAAATGGTTAGAGTTTTTCAATATATTTCTTTATCTCAAAGAACTAAATGCCAGCCATGGTTAATGAGGCACACAGAGAATGTGCCAATAATTTGTAGAGGTTAGCCAGTGCTACTCATCCCATACTTTCATGAGCTCAAAATTAAGTAAAAGAAAAAATAGAAAATATATTAAATATGAACAAGGATTTAAAAATAAAAACAGTTAATATGTAAAATATCAAAAGTACAAGTTTCATTCAAAGTTCCCTTGCTTTATTAAAGTTTTGCACAAAAAATAAATCAATAAATCTAGAAAACATCTCCACGTTACAAATAATTCTATTGAAAAATAAGAGCTAGTGCCTTCATTAAATCATAGCTCTGCTGATGTATAAGCCTTTGGATAATCTTTTATTGCTATTGCTCTTAACTCTTTGTGGGTGTTTGCATATGTATTCTACGTACAGAAAAAGTTACTGAGAGAAATCTGCCACCTTAAATAGGGCATAATTTTTGCAGTTTCTTCATGAGGCATGGAATGAAAGTGCAGGAGAGAATTTGTAATAAAACAAATATTTATATCTCCCAAACAAAATAAGGACAGAAGATCTCAAACAATTTCTTAAAGCCCTTATCTAACTGCTTTTCTGCTAGAAACTTAATTCACTGCTTCTATATGTTCCATTAGGTAGACCACTGGTAGGTCCTTGGCCACAAACACCGCAGTGCAGTTCATCAAACACCTGCAGTGTTACGATCATGACTGGAGAACATACCTGTAAAGTTTTAGTGTGCTGTGGAACATAGTCATATAGAATGGCATATATTCATGCCTAAGTACACAGCAAAGAGCTGCATCAAAGGAACCCATAGAAAGGAAAGGCAGATATATGTGGTGCTGGAATGTGCCATGCATCAGTCTCTTATTTCCTTCATGGCTGCTCAGTATGTGAGTAGTAGGGAATGGTGCAGCTGGGCAATACGCTATGTTCTATGCTATGTAAGGAATTGGGATTAGCTAAATATGCTATACTTCAACGGAACTCCAATATAAGATGTGGATGAAAGAAGCGGCAATAATTCCCTCTTACTGGCTTTTATACGATACAGAAGGTGTATGCATGCACAGATGGGATGGATGTCAAAAGGGAGACAGCTAAGGCATCACTTCAGGTCAAAAACATGAGGATGGGGATTCAATACTCTGGTCACACTAAGGCTTGAGCACCACAAATGCCTTTTAAAAACCGAAACCAAAAACACACACAAAAACCGAAGGAGAAAAGTACCAGAGACATGCGATAGAGTTGTAAATGCAAAGCAGTCAGGCCAGGCCTGCTACAGTGGTGATGTTGGAATACATCTTATAACCTTCCAGATCATAGACACTGTGCTCTCTCCTCTAAACCAGTTGGTATACAATAATGATTTCACCAGGACTCTTGAAACATTAGCTGTAATGATAACTGTTGTGCCATTTGACAGCCTGTTTTAAGGTTCAGTTAGGAAGAAAACACCAAGAGAACAGACCTGGAGGTGACTGAGGACAGACCTGAATAATTATAGCATTAGTTTCTTAAAAAAATAACAGTTTTAAAAAGTGCCCAGTAAGCTTTTAAATTCCTTGTTAAATTATGTCCATTTTTTGGACCAAAATTCCAATACAAGTGTACAACATTTATGCATCAGTTGGAATCCTACATATCTTTCCAACAACTCTGCAGTCTTCACAGATGCATCAGGCTTGGAAGGGAAAGTTTTCATGCCCAACAGAAAAATACACCTCCATTTTCTGAGTAAATGTACCCTTCATTCACTCATGGTTTATAATACATCAACAACGTGTGGGGTGTTTTACAGGCAAGTTAAAATAATCCCTACTCTAGATAACCTGGATTTGAAATAAGATCACATAAAATGATATTTTTACACAATTTATCACTTCATTTTTTATTAAAACTACTTCAAACAACAGCTTTTGGATAGATCTCTAAATTCATGACTGCCGTATCTTCCATCTTTCTACAGGGATACTGAGAAGCTTTAATGAGTTAGTGTTTGTAAGAGGTTTGAAATCCTCAGATAAAAGATGCTGAATTATTATTTGTAATGCCTAGAGGACAGGGCATTATTGTGCCCTGTACAAACATACAAGTAAGGTAAGTGCAAAGCATTGTTAGATTTTTGGGGTTTGTTTTGTTTTTAAATAGAAGTGGTCAGATTTCTTCACACATAGCACATTCTGAGCTAAGGATGTGCTGCCAGTAACACTGCCAAGGATGATTATTATACCATTTACCAAAAAGAACAGCATTTGTATAATTATAAAAATCAGACTGGTCTCACATCAATTCCTATAAGAAAAAATAGAAGAATTTAAGAACAGCCATATTGGGTCAGTCCATCAAGCCCAGTATCCTGTTTTCCAACAGTGGCCAGTGCCAGGTGCCCCAGAGGGAACGAACAGAACAGGTAATCAAGTGGTCCATCCCCTGTTGCCCATTCCCAGCTTCAGACAAAGAGGCTAGGGACACCATCCTTGCCAATCCTGGCTAATAGCCATTGATGGACCTATCCTCCATGAACTTATCTAGTTCTTTTTTGAACCCTGTCATAGTCTTGGCCTTTACAACATCTTCTGGCAAGGAGTTCCACAGATTCACTGTGCATTGTGTGGAAAAAATACTTCTGTTTGTTTTAAACCTGCTGCCTATTAATTTCATTTGGTGACCCCTAGTTCTTGTGTTATTAGGAGTAAATAACACTTCCTTATTTACTTTCTAACACCAGTCATGATTTTATACACCTATAGATACAAGGCCTACAGTAATACTGTTTGCACAAAATCTGGGGCAAGTGTTAAACCCCTCCACCATCCCTACTTCTTCCTGAAGTTTTTGTATGACACTCTATCCTAGGTTAACCTAAGAGTTTTAAATTGCTTTTAAATTTTTACATAAGAACGTAAGAAAGGCCGTACCGGGTCAGACCAAAGGTCCATCTAGCCCAGTATCTGTCTACCGACAGTGGCCAATGCCAGGTGCCCCAGAGGGAGTGAACCTAACAGGCAATGATCAACATTTTCTAACATTTCCTCCAGATGCAGAAATTCTGATAAACAAAAACAGACACCTCAAGAATAAAAATGTTTAAAGTGCTGACATGATTAAATGAAGCATGTCAGAAAACATGATTTGATCATGTAAAGCAAGACTAAGAATTTGGAAAGAAAATTCTGTGAACACAAAGCTCCTGCTGTTACTTTGATGAACAGTTTGTAGGGAATGTCATACAACTTGTCTGAACTGTAGGAGTAACCTCAAGAAAGTTTTTCTACTTCTGTTAAGATTTTCCTTCTCCTTTGGCAGTATCATACATCAATTACATGACAAAGCATTGCAGAATAAAAATTATAGTGGATTTCTCATTTATAGTATGTCATTATTTGCATATTAGATACCGCAGTTGAACACACACTTCAGAAAATCATTTTAAGTGTGTTAATACTCCAAGACAGCATAGAAATAGCACATAAAGGACAATGACAAACAAAACACTACTGTGAAGTAGTTACAGGGAGAACAATATTGATGTCAGTTTTCACCATGTTTGGAAGACTCTGGACTGCTCTAACTTGTGCCATCTAGTAATGGAAGCCAAAGGCTAGCCAGATGGAGTGGAAAGTTACTAAATGTATACATCATTAATTATTATAAGAAATTATTATTTGTCTTCTGGTAGCACATAGAGGCTAGAGCCCCACTGTGTTATGCCTTGTACAAACAAAAAAAGAAAGATGGTTCTTGCCCCAAACATATTACAGTCTAAGAAATGTTATTGCATGTTATGTGCAAACGGGAGTGTTTTCTTCACTTTTTGCCAATACCTTTTATTGAGACAATTCCACAGTCAAGCAGGTCTGGCATATGTTAAAAAAATCTTAAAATATTCCTACTGGCCAATTAAGAGTCATTTTTTTTAAATGTACTGATGAAAAATCTTTGTTTTTCCCAATAATAAGATCTAGATTCTGGGATAGTGAATGACTCATTTATTATATACACTATTTCAACTCTCCACTATGATTGCAATGTAGTTGGAAAATAAATATTTCCAAAAACAGGCTTGCCATATAAATGCAGCAGAGAAGTCTAGAGGATTGTACTGCTTTTGAAGTCTGGAACAATAGAAAGGAAGTAGTAGTTAGACCTCACTCTGTGTAATTTAGTTTTTATTTATTATTTAGCTAAAAATTATATCATTTTCCCACTTCAAAAAGTTAGCCCAATAAAGAAATTAAATATTATAAACTGAACGGAATGTTGAGACAATGCAAGTAATTAATTATCTGGAAAAGTCCTGCATAAGATATGAAACTGCATCATCCACAACAAAATATAAAAATTGTGTGCCATGTTTGTGGAATTCTGTCTCCACATTCAGTTTATAATAGCAATAACGACCTCAGAGCAGGACATTTCTTAGGGCTTAGTGACTGACTAGCATTACCAGCCTGAGGCACAGCTCAAAGTCAACTCTTCCTAGACAGTCATTAATCCTCTCGGAATACCCAGCCAGTTGATTGTTATTGCTTATATTAGTAGATCCAAGGTAAAGCTCATGCGATTATCATCTCTACAAGCCTCCACCACCTTTTAGCACTGTCCTTCTTACCACGGTTTCTGACCTGTCAACCTGAGAACAACATCGTGCAATAATGCAGGTAGTATATGGCTGACCGCAGTCCAATACTGATGCAAAAGGGGGTTGGAACGGATATTAACATTGGGGCGCCTTAGTGCTTGTTCTAAAGGATTCATCTTGAAACTCAAATTTAGGTAATACTCTGTAGGAAAAATAAGGATCAAAATATTTTGAATATTTATTATTCCGAGAGAGCCTGTAGTTAGGTCTTGAATTCAAGTTATCCCAACATCACAATGATTATTCAGATCCCACAACAAAATAAAATACCCAAACAATGCATTCTCATTACTGGCAGGGAGTGAAAAAGTCTTGAATTCAAGGATCTCTTCTTAGTTAGAGATGACTCGACCTTAATAAGCAAGCAAAATCTGGAAAATAATTCAATATTAAATATACATTTTCATGTAAACATGGGTTTGTTTAAACAGAGGAACAGGTAAGACAGCGCTAGTCACCATTACCTTGGGCTTCTTCCAGTAATCCTGAGGTAGATATCATACAGGAATGCTGGGGCCTTATGGCTTACAGCAATCCAGTAATGATATAAAAGGTGATTGGAGGTTAGATTTACATTGGGCCGTCTGAAGGCCTGTTCGAGAGGATTCCTCTTGAAAGTGGAAATTACATGGTATTCTGAAGAAGAAAAGTTGTGTAATAGGTTTGATGATAACCATGTAAAATTTAATGGTTTTCAAAGTACATTACAGTAAAGTACTTACTCTTAATGTTACTTCAAATATAAAAACTTTCCTAACATTTCTGCCACCCCCCATCAACTAAAACAAAATTATGAAACTGTTCAACTTGAATTGCTATTGGACTGTCACTCTTTGTCCCAAGAGGTACTTCATACACCCACAACTCTATTGTTTGTTTTTAATATTGTACTTCACTGTAGCGTCTCTCTTTCTGTTCCTCTTTCTTACTTAAGAAAAAACACTATTCAATCTTCTGGTTGTAAACAATTTAAATAAAATAGCTTTGTATACTATATATTTAGCAATAATCCTAATCCTAATCTGTTATAGTACAAATTATGTTAACCTTCCTTTTAATCATATCATAGGCATTTCTAAACATTTGATCTGCATTTCAAAAGACATTTTAACAAATGATTCACTTCTTAAACATTTTACGAAAAAACCTGTATTAGGGTTTTATTCTGCATTTCTTGCACATCCAACACTCACTGAGGTCAACAGGAACTTCAGCTGTGAAAGACATGCAGGATTGGGCCCTTCAGTAGGTACATGCATATTTACTTCAGCTTTCTAAACATCTCCCATATTTTTACACATTTTCTCCAAGGAACCAAAGTAAATTGTGATTTAACTAAGAACCAGTAGTTCTCCAACCAATTTGCTGGGAAGATTAAATGGTTGAAATGGGGGGGGGGGGGGTGTGTGTGTGTGTGTGTGTGTGTGTGTGTGTGTGTGTGTGTGTGTGTGTGTGTGTGTGTGTGAGAGAGAGAGAGAGAGAGAGAGAGAGAGAGAGAGACTGCATAAATAAGAACAAACTCAGTACAGAGAAAATCCTTAGAACTAATTTTAAACTAGCTACAGGGCAGTCTGTGAAATGAAATATATAAATATTTGGAATAAATATATTCCAAACCTATTAAAACTTCTGATCATAAAGATAAAAACATATGCATTAAAATGTTAGAAATCTTACATTTTCATATAAGAAAATAAACATTATATGTCTAATATTAAAATACTGCAGAAACAGATTAGACTAATTCAAAGTATGTTAAGAGTTGAAAATAGGTGGCCAAATTTAAGGATTATTTTTCTGTATTTGATACCTCATGTAACTACCTAAAGGTAAAAACAATAACTACATCAATCTGAGTACTCAAAAGCAAAGTTGCCATCATACCTCTCAAGTGTGCTGCTCTGTGCAAAATCCATCTCACTTTTGGACTATTGTTCTATTATTTGTTACTTGTATTACTGTAGTGCTTATGAGTCATGGACCAGGACCCCACTGTGGTAGGCACTGTACAGACACAGAACAAGAAGTTCTAGATGCATTTAGCTAGACTACCGCTAAACCCAGCGGTGAATACCTTGCCAACATCATGGGGTCTCTACTGCTCCCTGTGATCAGTGCTTTACTCACTCTACCCACGAACTGCAGGCAGATTAGGTTAGAACATAAGAACATAAGAAAGGCCGTACCGGGTCAGACCAAAGGTCCATCTAGCCCAGTATCTGTCTACCGACAGTGGCCAATGCCAGGTGCCCCTGAGGGAGTGAACCTAACAGGCAATGATCAAGTGATCTCTCTCCTGCCATCCATCTCCATCCTCTGACGAACAGAGGCTAGGGACACCATTCTTACCCATCCTGGCTAATAGCCATTTATGGACTTAGCCACCATGAATTTATCCAGTCCCCTTTTAAACATTGTTATAGTCCTAGCCTTCACAACCTCCTCAGGTAAGGAGTTCCACAAGTTGACTGTGCACTGCGTGAAGAAGAACTTCCTTTTATTTGTTTTAAACCTGCTGCCTATTAATTTCATTTGGTGACCCCTAGTTGTGGGAACTATTAGGAAAGCTGTAGGACTTCCACATTTCAGATGAAGGTGGGACTGGGAAGAGCTACTACCAGGAAAATAAACAGTGAATGGAGGGGGAAGAAACAGGGAACAGAGGATAAAATTAAAAAGTGATAGAACACATTGCAAAGTTGAGAGGTATGACAGCTGAAGTTCGGATTATAAAAATGCTAACATTTTAAAATCCATGCTCTCAAGTCCTTTCAGAGAAGTTACTAAAGTTGATACAAGGGCTTTATAAAAATACACATTATCTAACGGCCACATTTCGGGCCTTTTATTATTCAATAAAAAATTTCTATTGAAGTTTACAGAGAACACGTAAAGAAAGAACACAGCATACCAACTTCACCCCAGTGGAAAGGATTGGTGCCACCTGTTGTGCAATTGTACACCATGATGTTTCTTGGTCTGAAAAAACCATCACATATAATTAATTAAAAATAAACTAAAATTTGGTACACAATAGCCCAAACCAGAATTATTTATCCAAATCACTCTTGTCCCCTGAATTCTGGAGTTTGGATAAAGTGGGGGGGGGGGGGATCAATCTAATCACCTTCATTTTATCTCCATACTTCAAGTATTTTTCTTCCCAACAGCTGTTGTAATAATTCCCCTCTCTCTCATGAAACAAATATTTAAGCTTCAACTCTAATATTTATAATTTAAACTGACAGCTATAAGGATCAGGAAGGAATTTCCCCCTCATCTACAGTATTACACAACTGACTAAACACATTATCAGATACTGGCCATTTGCTTAATGGGCTAATATGGTGAATCCTAAATTCCATAATAGTGTGGGAAAAGCAAACTATAGACGAGCAGTTAATAGATGGTTAGGTTTATAAAAACAACACACAACCACTTTTGGGGCTAATTAAAAATGAACTGCAT
Source organism: Mauremys reevesii (assembly GCF_016161935.1). Classification (NCBI taxonomy): domain Eukaryota; kingdom Metazoa; phylum Chordata; order Testudines; family Geoemydidae; genus Mauremys; species Mauremys reevesii. The sequence continues at coordinate 94,758,562 of NC_052626.1, forward strand.
TGTCACCTGCTATACCTATTAACTCCAGAATACCAAGCTGCAGCCAGTGTTGTGTTGACAACTACATCTACTGGAACAAGATCTGCAACTGCACTGTTGGAGGCTCTCATTGTTCGAAGAATTCCTTTTCCTGCCTTAAATAACAAAAACAGAAGAGACACCAATAAAACATTTCAAGTAATGTGTTTCCTTTCAAAGACAGTTGTATTAAAATGTTTACTTACCGCAATAAAAAGACCACTGGGCCCATTAAAGTTATCAATCCATCCCTATTGTGTAAAGAAACCAAAAGCAATTTCAGTAGAAGTTTACTGAGTTCAACATAGAGTTTGTATTTAACAAACATTTACTGTTACAATTTAAAGGAGACAACATTTTACTTCCTCACTCCTACTTTTGTTTCAAATATAAAAGGTACTTTCAGTTTGCATACCTGTGACAGCATTTAATTAACAGCTACAACTCCTCCAGCAGAAGAGCCACACGCAATTTAACTAGCTCCTCAAAATGAGCTGCTGTGTATTCATTTCTTACCAAATAAATGGTGGGATTAAAATAATTTTGTAACACACTTTTACAGTTTGAAGGAAGTTTCCTAACAGCAGCTATAAAGTCAAGACATACTTTACTTCTCTGGGTCACTGGAAGTAGCTCAGGTCGGATAAACAATTTTGCTGTCCCTTATTAGATTTCTTCCACTTTCTAGAGGAGTCTCAATTTTAAATGCCTACATTCAGTACCAAAAGGAAGGACAATTCTGATTTTGGTGATCTGTAAGAGCTTGAGAAAGATTCTCCTGAGTTAGGAAAACAGCCCCGAAACTAGTCACAAGAGGACTAGCCCAGATTGGGAGAAATGTCAGATAGCATTCAGCTGCTAAAGCAACATCTAAAACACTCCCTTTCCTATGGCTGTCATGTAGGGTGGCTACGAACAGGGGGCGCTCCAGGGCATCTCTGTGCTCTGTTAATCCCCAGTTTCTGTTGCAAGTTGAAGGGGAAATGGGTCAGTAAAGGCATCTCCAGGATCAGGAAGCACAAATGTGGCAAAGAAAAATAAAAGATCAAGGCTTTAGTTTTGCATATGTTTTAGTCACTTAGAAGTCATGGGAACTAACTGATGAGAGAAACTTCAGTTCTTTATAGATACACAGAAACTCACTGAAGTCAAAACTACTTTCCTCAAGGCTACACTATTTAGTCTCCTTATCAGAAAAAGTTCTGGATGAACAGTTAAGTGTGTAAAGTGTGTGTGTATATAGTGAAAAATATCACTTTAGGAAAGCATCATATTCACTCCAGTAGTTCGAACTAAATATACACTTCCTGCGTTTTAACAAATATTTCTTAATTCGCTTGATAGGCCCATACAATCCAGAGGTCAGAGTAATTTATCCTTTAAATCTATGGGTTTCTTATACAAAAACCTACACACAGAAAGCTGTCAACCAAATTAGGCAGATTTGTAACTCAGTTTGCTATCCACAAGTGACTAAGTTTCAACTTGGATTTCTATAGACTTCTGAACTAGATCCCTAGCAATATAGGCTATCAAGGATGCATGCACAGGTTACAGGTCAAGAAACATGGATTGTAGAATATTCAGAGGGAGGCTCAAAAAGACTTACAGGGAAAGGCTCCTTCCAGCTGGCACCAACAATTGACGGCCGTATAATGGCTATGTTTAATTTTGCACCTTCCTGCTGCACAACATATTCTGCTAAGGCTTTTGTATATGTGTAAGTATTAGGTCTGTCTCCTATCAGTTTTGGAGTAATGTCATTCACTAGACCATCATCCATCCACCTAAAGAATCAAAAAGGACAATTTAAATACTGTACAATTCACTTAAAAGGAGTACATAAGTCTGAAAGAAAGCAGAGAAATTAAAAACAAACTTATCAAGAAAAAAATGCTTATGACTGCCTCATTTATTTCAAAGCAACAATCATAAGAAACGGAAGCTGTAAAGTTCCACAGAAGCAATGTAGACAAAGAATGGCATAAACACAGTAAAGCAAGGAATTTTGCTGTAGTGTTTATTGGTAAGTTTTACAAGTTGCATTAGGAAAAGCTTTGGAAGTAATTTAATACTGCCACTCCAAAGCTCTGTAACAGCCCTAGTGTCCAATACCAGATCATCAATGAATTTTAAAACCCAATAGCCTTATTTTCAGAGATGCGTAGCACCATTTTGCACAAAAGCTAACAAGCATAGCACCTCTGAAAAATCAGTCCTCAGATAAATCAGCACTTTTGACGCTGGTATGCAAGCACATATATGTAGGTTGTAGGACGTTCTGCAGACAATTTACACCAAGCTCAGTTCTGCAATCTGTACAACTCCCTCAAATTTCACTTATGAGAAACAGTTTCCTTTATTTAGAAGCCAAAGCCTGATCTCATTAGAAGCAAAAAATAACAGTTGAACACTAACAGTATTTAGCCCTTAATGCTCACTCTGTTTAATAAACAGCTCTCTCAGACTGGAGGTGAGTAAAGTGTGGAAGAACTGTACTGAAAGAAGAGTTTGATGTCAATTTCAGGAGACTAAGGGCTGGTCTATATTAGAAATCTTGCACCAATAAGGCTAAATTGATTTAAAACCCACTACACTTAAAAAAACAGATTAAAAAAAAAATCACTTATCCCAAAGCAACATGGGTACAAGCAATTTAAACCTGCAAGTGTGTCTAAAAATAAGGGCTTGCACTGGTGTCGCTTATTTAGTTATTCAGGTTAAAGTTTTCTTATACAGACCAACCCCATTATGTTTAGAAACATTGCAATGTGCTAAATAAAAGTTTATTTTATGAATTGAGTTAAAAATCTGAAGGGTTATTTTTGAAGGAAGAATAATTTACAGGAATTATTAAATGGCAATATAAAAAGAAAATGGATACAAATTGATCTCTGATCAATACAAGATTTCTCAAAAGCAACAGATCACTGCACAAGAAAACCCACAACTGAATGTACTATGCACCACCACATTTCCAGAAGTTCAATTGCAACACAAAAATTGATAGGACAAGATAAAATAATATCCAGTAAAATCCCAGAACTGCTTGCAAACTTGGTTTAAAATAAAAGCAAAACATACTTTTTAACACATCAATTCACAATTACTTCTCCCCCATTTTTCTGTAGTGCATTAATTCATACCATATTTAAAAAAAAAAGTGAGGGGACAGTGCATATTTGATACACAATTAGTGGACTTGGTCCATTAGTTATGGCTAATGACGAGACTGCCATCTTCAAGATTTTATATTGCCACTTTTCTGCCTACCCTCTTCTCATTTAATGTTTACATTTTCTGCTACATGCCAGCTATATATGTTAAGTTATTTCCCAATTTTCTTGGCTCTTCCAAGATGATGTTAAACATAGTTTTTCCAAACAACATAGTGAGCAAGGTGAAAAACCCTCCTATAGGCATAGGCTCAAACTGAGAGAAGTCATGTTAGTTGGTGTGTAATGAAGGCCTGTCTGAGCATAGAAGTATTACCAGTTTAAATTAAATCAATTTTTTAAAAATTTAAAAAGACACACCTTTAGTTAAACCGGTGCAACTGTGTGCGTGTAGACAAGGCCTGAAAGCTTCCTTACACCTACTTAGATCACCTTACAAGGGAGCCTAAAATGGTGTAAGTTACATACTAAACATTTAGAAGGTGAAAACTGAAATAGACTACTTCTTACACCTTGTCTAGACTTGCTGAATATATTGGTATCTATTAAAAATGAGTTTTAAACACCTTTAAAAATCAGCTAGTATTGGCAAAATCAGGGGAGACCGTAACCAGCTATCATGTTTTTAAAAGGTATTAAAAGCTGTTTACACCAGGTTTTTCATAAATTTTGAGCCAGAGAAGGGACCACTGTACAAAAAAGACCACAGAACATTTAAACAACACTTAAAACACTGAACACTCTTTTTAGACTAGGAAAAAAGATGTTTAAGGCCTTTTCTGTACACACTCCTCTTGCTTTACCCTTCTCTTCTGGCTCCTTAGTATTAGTTACAATTTAGGTCCCCTTACATTTAGTGAATCAAATCCAGATATGATGTGCAAGGGTGTATGTAATTCACACTTCGGTAGGTAGGCCTGGATCTACAGAGGGTTAAAAAAATAAAGCAATCTAAAGGGAACCTAATTTGGTGCATTTTAAATGTTTTTCAAGGTGCGGGGCAGAAAGTTACAGTAAACTACAACTTAGTTTAGCCCATAAAGATCCCTTCCCATGCTTTTATATGCAGTGCTCTCCAGCTCGTCTTTGCAGAGAGCACTGAAAAGGTAGTAATCCCGCCACACTTGGGCCCAAATTCTGCCTTGCCATGTACACATGCAAACCCCTAATATATTTAATGAGAGCTGCACACACATCGGGGGAATCTCATCCTTATTTTCCAACCCTTTACTTCATCTGAATGCTTCCCCTGTTTTTTAAACTTAACCTAGTCCTGAAGATTCTTGCACTGTAACAGCATACTGCACAAATGGGATACCACCCTTCCTTCAGGGGAGGGACCTGGAGAGAAAACCACAAGTAACGTTTCTAAGGGAAATTATGGTAGCACCGGCTTATTAACAAGCGGCTCACAGCCCATCCCCTGCTTACAGATCTTTTGGATGCATGTTTCTCTGCACCATGTCACAGAACAATGGCTGCCAATGTTTTTTGGTCCATTTTCTGTCCATCTTATTTGTTTAGCACCTATTTAGGGTTTTTTTGTTTTTGTTTTTTTTTTTAAAAAGAACCAACTTTTATACCTTTTCCTGTGTTTTGTGGCCCCGCTTCTGTTTCCCATTCACTAGTAGGCCACACACAGTTTGAACCAGGACTGTCTCAGTGAGTCTGTTGTGTTCTTGTAGAGTCACTGAGTGCTGCAGGTTCCCTGGTTGCTGCCTTCACTTTTAGCCCAATTTACATGAACTACTCCTGTACCCACATTAGTGCCTGCTGTACATTCAAGCAGCCGTCAAAAAGCTACTCACTCCTTGACCCACATCCACTAGAGCACATTTGCAGTATGCACGCATAGGAGAGCATGTTGCACTGCCAGTCAAATGACCCCATATTCTTTTCCCCTTTTCAACACCCCCAGTGCTTTTCTCCACATCCCCAAGTTTGTCCTTCAGCTGAATTCTGCAGGCAATTGTCCAGGTTTTCAGACAGTGTTTATATGCAGTAGCAAACCAGCAGAAATTACACTGAGTCCTCCTCTACCAACAATACTCAAGTAACAGTAAAGGAATTGGTTTCTAGCTCTGCATTTCTGAAAAACATGATTTTCAACCAATATATAACTCCCATAACTAGTTATATATTTATAAGTGTGCTGTTAATTAAGTATCTTGTTCTGGGTGCCAAACAAAGAAAGGGGTAAATTATTCTTTAACGTACCCATCTATAGTTCCAGTTGATTACCTGAGGAGCACATATGCATGTGCTATAAAGCCGAAATGATAATCTGATCTAATCCATTTGATGTGAGTATTCCAGATATTTTCCAGAAGAGTCACACATCAAAAAAGGCCAGAGATTGTGTGACACTTGTGCTGCCTTAGTATCATCAAGTGGTTAGGTTCCAACCAAACTAGGGGTTGTGGCAGCTGGTGGAATGTAACATCCATGCTTCACTGCAGTGTAACTATTTTTTTTTGTGGTGGTATGTTCCTAAATTTATCTTGAAAAATAACGCATTCTCCTTCCTTCCAAGCCACGCAATGCTTAGACTTCTTATGCTTTTAATAAGCAATTTCTACTGTATTTCACACAAGAAGTGTTTTTATTTACATAGTCCCAACATCTAACACATCAAGAGGTTGCTGAGTTACTTCCACATTTAAATAGCTATCACAAGGAGAGGTACTTATGTCTAAGCCTCTGAGTACCAGCCTCAGGAACATGGGAGTAACTCCCCTTTATACAAAATGACATCTGGCAACAGGATTACCTAACGCTAACATTAAAAATGAAGGAAGTTATTTATTAGAAAAAGTACCAGATGCACACAGTATTCATTTTGACATGCATTTGTATACAGGGTGAAAGGATTTAAAATTAAAGTGATTTAAGTCACCAATTTTAATTATGGTTTAAATCAGTAAGTAGGAAACCTTGATTTAAATTGATTTTAATCTTGTTTTGCATTTGAATTTAGTTATTTACCCTAAAAGAATGTTTAGTCTCCTGGTTGGTAACCATTAAAATGAGATTTGCAATTAACTATAGCCTTTATAAAAATTTTGTTACTTTTTGATTACCAGGATACCTTACATTTAACTCCATATTTTAAGCAATTATATAGTTTTATATACATTTAGTCTGTCTTAATTTTTACTTTATTTTATCATGTTAAGAAATGCATCATTCATCATTTTCTATTTATTCAATTTTTTTAAATAAACTCCTGACTTGTGTCAAACTCCATTTGGATAGAAAGTAAAATTCAGTTAAAATGTACAAACAACAACATTTTAAAATTATGTATTTAATAAACAACATCAAATGCACCGGGTACCTAAGAACAAAATTTATTAAAATATGTTTTGCATTTAAAATTGATTTTTACAAAAAGAAAAGATGATCTGTAGTTAGTAAATTGAATTGATTCTTGAGGTGACTAGAAACACTTCAGCACTAGGAGATCTCATCCTTTCACACCTCTGTTTTATGCACAGACTAAGAGAAAAAAGCTTTCCTACCTGTTTTGATTCTCAAATCACTCCGTTTCTTAATTTTGAATCAACTGGTCATGAAACTGAAGTAGTTGCATAAACTGAAATGAAGAATATTCTCTCTGCCCTTGCAGAAGAGAACACTACTGTAAAAAACAGGTTTAGCATTTCAACTAACTGTAATTTCAGGTGCCGAGTGACTATCACCAGTTCAGCAGTATGACTTTCTTTACAAGGTCAGTAGCAAACATTGTACTGCTTAATTTTTCTTTTTTTGATTTGTGCTTTTAAAAATATTACAACAAATTGGCAGTAATAATTTCAAATTAAAAATTAAATGTTTATTTTTAAAAAGGAAAAGTAAATAATTTTTAATACCATTTTTTTCCACCATGCTTTTACAGCATCTCTCATCTGAGCATTTCAAAGCATTCTACAAAAGGCCAAGCATCATAATACCTACCTCACCGATGTAGTATCATGACCAGTATACAGCTGGGGAAACTGAGGCATTGAAAGGCTAACATGTATCGTCATGGTCACACAAAGCAGCAGCAGAACCAGAAATACATTTCATCTCTCTCAATATCCTTCCCATATTCTGATGCTGCCTTCTTTTCACTTTAGATGCATATATTTATTCATTAAACCTAAGCATCAGCTTTGAAATATCTAGGCTTCTGGAAACAGGTTCAAATTCTGTGAAATTCAATTCAGGCCTTAATTCTTTAAGATAGATAATGGAGTATCATTAAAATGTGTTCTATAGAGGACTTTTTCATGGTAACTTAACACTGAGGTCTTACCTATTCTACCTGGGCACTGAAGACCCCTGTTTGGGTCTTAAGGAAGAAAGATTTATACAACATTTTGACAACTGTTGTTAATACTAATTATGCAGTCACTTGTGATGCCACAACATATGTTGCCTTATCAGTTATTAAAATAAAAAAAGTCTTTTCCCACTCAACCAGCTTTTAGTTTTGCCAAGTTTTTCACACATTAAATTAGTTACATGCTAGATTCCTACCAGCCCAACACCTTTTTCCCTGTATAGGCAGTTAAAAATTTTAAAAAAGTAATTCTACACTTCCATGTGTAAGCTCCCAAATAGTCAACTTCTATAAACTGATGTGAGGATTAAGCTCATTTCAAGACTCTGATTTTACAGAGGAAGTTAGTGCAAAGAGAGTACAGTGATCATTTAGATATATTTAGTTTTTTCTAGTTGGTAAAGCTAAATTTCTAACTTCATAACTCAATTATCCATATCCTGTCTGTCCTTATGTTATTGGGTTAATACATAGTACTTTTATCTGTAGCTTCAGATTAGCCCAATAATGCACGCAATCAACTTACTTCAAAAAGGATTCACAATCTTTCATTACCCAGGCTTCTAGTTACTTGGACAAAATCCAGCAAAGCTGCAGTAGAAAGCAGTGTCTTATTTCTGCATTTAAGTGCATGCTTGTCTGAACTCTGATCCAATGGCCTTTCAATCAAGTGCTAAACAGACTATCCAACCCCTAACTGTCTATGAAGTATTCACAGCACAGTTAATCCATGCCTTCAGATTCATAAAAAAAATCTGAGAATTTCTACAAGTGTTTCTTGATGCTCCAAAAGAAGAAAAATGGCAAATGCATTCCTGTGAAAAAAAGTTTTCCTACACTATATTTATTATTTCTATTACTTCTGCCATAACAGACAGCCTTTTTGAAAGGCTCATATTCTACCCACCATCATCCGCCACTTTACATTTAAGAGATCAAGTTGAGATCCAATTAATTAGAACCTAATAAAAAAAAATTTGGACAGTTACCTTAAAGAGAAAAATTGCCACAAAAATTGATAGGGGAGTCAAGGACAGTTACAATTCTTGAAATTACTTTGAGGAAAGATATCAACTTGAAATCTTTTTGGACCTACATTTATTGTAGAAGTAAACAGTGAAAATGGTCAAGAAAAACTCAAATTTATCTTCAATATTTGTTACAGTAATCTGAGGTTACATACAGCAAAAATTACACCTTTGTGAAATTTATTACACGGATGTCCCTTTAATTACTATCCATGGGTATTCTTTATTCTCTTTACTAGAATCAGATTCTCTTTTATCCCCTACTGAAATCCAGGCTACTAAACCTTACATTTTATTCCAACTCACTCAAGCTTTTTGTCTATCCTCTGCAGCAGCTTGAGAAGATTAACCCACTAGAACCTAGGACTAGATACAGTTGGCTAAATGAAATCTTTTGTGCACCTTACAGATGGGCAGCTAGTTTTGGCTTGTTTACTGCTTTTCCCACTTGATGCTAGGACTCAAACTTTACTGTATTTGCCACAACTATACCACACATCTGAGTCAGAGGGAGTTTACCCTTCATATAGTTTTGTTTTATTCATTGAAGTTTGTTGGGCAGGAAGTATACTGTATTTTCACAATTGGAAGGGGGCTCTGTCTGTCTGCTCTCCAGCTATCCCCTCAGAGTAGTCAGAAAAACAGCAAGGGATTAATGAAGAACAAATTTAGTTTTGGCTATTTCTGACATCAAGAGGTTCTCATACAAAGAGCAAGAGGTTACCCTTCCTTTGCAGTCTCCATCTCAGTCCCTGTTGCAGTCACACTTGCCCATCACTATAACTATTCATGGCCAGGCAGACTGCAAACAAAGTTTGCCTCTGCTGACTATTTTTATTGTAATGCAGTGTTCTGAATCCAGGTTCAATTCTTGAGTCCAAATTTGATTTTTTTTAAAAACTACTCTTATTTCAAATACAAAAAAAAAACCCCACTGATCTTCAATTTCTTTTAATGAGATGATGCCTTAGTGAATTGGAAACTGAAGTTTAAAGTATTCCAAAGTTGCATGGCTTTAGGAAAACAAAGATTTGTTTGGTTTGAACTTTAAGTTTTGCTATATTTTATGTTTACATGCTAGAGTATAGACATTTAACTTTATACTGAATTGCTAAATAACAGACACTATCTTTTTATTAGGACTGCTTGAGGGGGTTTTATAGGGTTGCTAGGGCTTTAGGAAGTTTTAACTTTTGGCATCTAATTGTATGTTTAGTTTGATATATTCAATATTTATCATTTGGCTTCGAGGAGGTAGTACTCTGTATGGAAAAACAGACATTTCTCTCAATTCTTGAGTAAGTGATCTAAAATAAGTCACGACCTTCCTATACCTTAGTTTCCTCATCTGTAAAATGGAGATAATTGCCTCACCCATGTTGTAGTTTTTTTATATTATGCTTTTCAAAGCCTTTTATCAATGTGTAATAGTACTGGAAAAGAGAACAGCAAGTGGGTGTGGATTAGTCAGGAAAAAACTATAAAGATTCAAAACATACTCTAAAGAACCTATCAGTTTCTTGGGATCAACAGGGGGTGGATATATGATTTCTTCAATGTGCTTTCGATTGCAATAAGCATATGCTGTTGAAACATGCATGAACACCTCCAAATTCTTCATTCGCTGGGCCAAGATGACGAGCTGTTGTGTGGCAATCACATTTAACTGAACAGCATCTCTGTTAAAGAAAATAGACAAATGAAGATGAGTAAGAGTAATCATGTCAGAGAATCATAAATTGAGGTGAAAAGTCTCATGTGGTCATCTATTCACATCCCCCTACCAATGCAGACATAACATTTTCCCACATCTTGTCCAGTTGATTTTTAGGTGTCCCTAGAAATGGCTTGCACCACTTTCCTTGTAAGACTGTTCCAGTCTTAGAACCCATAATATGGAAGTTTCTAAGTACTCAGTCTAGTTTTCACTAATTTCATGCCACTGTTTTTAGTTCTATCCTTGTGTACCATCTAAAAAAAATTCCTCTGCTTACATAGCATACACTCTAGTCAAGTTATTAAACTTCTTTATTTTCCTAAAATAAAATCCTTCTCAACTAAAAACAAGGGAGTGAAAAATGTGTACATGACAATCTATAATGCTAGACTCTCTTGCTTCCTTCACCTCTCACCCTCACACAAAGTGTCTAACCCGGTATCAATAGATATTCATATATAAACCTGCAGAGCCATCCACATCAGGCAGTTAACACATCAAGCTGGGCAAGATCTGCCCTGGTCAATACTTCAGTGGGAGGTCTCCAAAGACTTCATGTTGGCAAGTCAATAGGTGAAACTCTCCCTTCTGAGTCAGTGCTCAGATAATAACCAGATATGCGGGGGAGGGTTGGGGGCAGGATGGGCATTACGTTAGTCATGGGGGTCTTGTATAGAGGAAGGCAACCAAAGATACCAAGGTATTGATTGCTTCTTATTAAAATTTCCATGGCACTTTCCGAAAGGCTAGGGATGAATCCAACTTTAATTTAGCTAGTATCTGGGCTGTGACTTTCTGGACACACAAAATTTCACCTATAAAATTTCACATAAGTAAGGTGTTCTTTCCATTTCTATTATATTAGTATGGGCTGTTTCCTTCCTCCCCTGAGTGGCATTTCAGTAATACTGGTGGACTATTTATAAGGTTGTCAAAATTCTGTTGGAATAAAGTGCTATATTAACATTGAATACAAGTTTGAGGGTTTTTCGGTTTCTTTTGCTTTAACATAAGTAGAGTTACATAGAGATGAGTTTTTCAGTAATCTCATATCATTTTTTCAAACATTGCACCCCACTGCAGCAAAAGCACAATCATTTTACAAAATAATAATAATAATAATAATAGGAGATATACCTATCTCCTAGAACTGGAAGGGACCTTGAAAGGTCGAGTCCAGCCCCCTGCCTTCACTAGCAGGACCAAGTTAAATGTTATCTAAACAAGTATTAGATTTTTTCATAACCTATTTTGGCTTCAATCTTCAGCGCTTTCAAAAGAATTGACCCATGAAAAATTCCCTGCATTTCTAACTTAGGAAATGGAAAAAGTTCTGAAACAAAGTCCAAACATGTTCTGTGCTTGCTTTTTAGTTCAGAAGATGAATATTTTGAGCTTGAGTTAACTCTCTGGGTGCAGGAGAGAGATGAGGCAGAGACTCAACAGCAGGGAATTAAGTTCTGACCAAGGGCTTCCTAGGGGGACTTGTCAGCGAAGACTGCCCAAGAGAAATATCAGTTCAGCATACTTCCAGTAGCCCTTCCCAGCCAGCCCCGTTCACTTGTGTTCTGCTTCAGGAGATTCCAGACCTGCCAGCAGAGTAGAAATTACAGGAGGTTTGAGGCATTATGTCCCTAATCCAGAAGGATTTTTCACCACTAAAGGCCTCTGTAAACTTAGCTTTAGCTAATTCCTATGTTGGTGACACAAGGGAACTGCTTAATTAAAAGAATTTGTGAGAAGGAAGTATAGAAAGGGGGTTTGCTCATTTTCATCATGTAGCATTCCCAGAGGGCCATGATCAGTATTTGAAAGGACTCAGAAATGAGGGGGTCCTAACCCTGCCTTTCACTCTTATATAGAGAAGTTTCTTTCCCTCCTCCTCCCTGAAGAGATTTCTCATATAGCAATAAAAGTCAAAAATGTACTGTAACATTTCAACATTAAAAAAAATTTCTACTAAAAATGGATATACCAAAGCTTACTTTATCTCTTTTGCTTTTGTTAGTCCTTTTCTTCTACAAGAGTCTTTTCTTCAAGCTTTCAGTAGTTTTCCCTCAATCTCTTTAGAATTCTTCCTAGTAGTTTTCGCCTCACTCTTCCCCTTATTTCTTATTTCTCCCCACACTTCCTCTAATGTGTATTGCTACCCCTCTGCCATTACTTTCTCCTTCCACCTCACCACATACATCTTCTCTTCCCCTGCACCCACCCTTAGCATATATTTGATTCTCTGACCCCACTGTCAGATGAAGCAGCAAGAGCTAGAATTTTATCCCCATACCCTCAGAATGAGAACATTTTTGTTCTCAGTACACCCTTACCTTCCAAAAAGGCTGACCATGAAATTACATATACCTGTGCACTCTTTTTATGACCTGGTTCATAAAATGGGTGGTGGTTCAGCTCAACTGCTGAGCCAGATGAATCTTGCTCTAGCCCATCCACATCTATTTATTATCCACCAGCTAGACATATATCAGGAGCCATCACAGCAGGAGCTCACAAGACACACGAAGTTGCCAAGACCAGTACAAGCAGCAACATTACTTAACTTTCTGTACACCTTGTACCTGTCCTAAGCCTGGGGCCCGGCATAATCTTCATATTGGTCTTTCCGCAATGATGGACCTTTATATTTATCCTTTAAATTCTAAGGGTTAAAACCTTCTTGGGGAGTTTCCTTATACAGAGGAAAAAATTAAATTGACTCTATATGCAGTGAAAGTCAAGAAAAACCAAGGGTTTTTTTGGTTTGTTTATAAAATTTTGCAGATAAATGTTATTTTCAAGCTGGTGTCCCCTTGAGGAATACACTAATATAATTAAATTACATTAGGGTTTTTTTTTTTCATATCAAGCTTTATACTCACCTCAGTGTTTCATTGAATCTGACTGTAGCAGCACAATGGAATACAATATTAATGCAGTCTATGAGCTTTTCTTTGTCCTGCTCACTAAGGTCCAGTTCAGACTGCGTAAGTTCACTAGGAACTGCTATTATTTTCTCTTTAAATTCGGGCTGTTCATCTCTTAACCTGTCAAAGAGCTGTCAAAAGAAAATCAGGACTAAAAATAAAAATTCACACAAAGATTTCAGAAATGAGCTTTTTTTTTTTTTATGTAGCAGGAAAAGGGGCAATTAACTAAAAATATTTTCTGCCTATAACATGGAGTTATACTTCCCTCAAACATAATGGATATTAAAAATATGATTGTAAAATTTCATATCACATATCAGTACGAGTTGGGATGGGCAAGTTATTCAACTGGCAAAGCAGCCAGTGAATTTTGCAGGTCATTCCAAGTTAATGATAAAGCTGAACATGCATGATGCTTTTTTTTTTTTTAAACTTTATTTATTGGAACTACTTTTCCTGTCCTTAAAGCTAAACTCCTTAAGCTCCCACAAGTCCAAATGCTCAGGGCTCCAACAGAGCCATAGAAAGCATCTAAAAATTAACTAAAGTAGCTATAGTCAACTTACAGTCTACTATCTCTGGCCCATTCAGGGCTAAAAAGCAAAACATTTTACCCCATCTTCCACTGTATAATACTGCAGTCTAGAAGTGAGATGATTCCAGATATCATTCTTTAATCCCATGACATTTAGGTCTAGAAGATGTGTTGATGACCCAAGAATGAACACACGCCATGGGCTTAAGCCAGGTGTCATTCTGGGGAAAATTTCACAATTGAGAAAGAATGAATAAAAACCCCACTTCTCTTGCAGTTAGTTGCAAAAGAGACGGGAGGATTTAAGATTGCTCAATGGGTTGGAATGTCAGCGTAAATCCCAGGAACAACAATTTAGTAGGCAGATGAAAAATGAGGCTGTTAGAGAGGCATAATAAATGTGTTAATCACATCTGTATTTTAAATCGCATGGATTACCACCATATATTTGGTGTATTACATACAAATACAAAATCCTTGTATTTTTTCCCCTCCATTAGATGCCCAGAAAATTTACAGGGGTAACAAACTAACAGCAATGGAAGTTCCACATGCTATGGTTTTAATGTATCAGTACAACAGAACCTTAGCATTTATGTCAATATCCCAGTCAGACAGGAAATTCAGTTTAGATTAACATCAGTTTGAACAGAACACCATATCAAAATGTTTTAATCCAACATCACATTAACAAAAATGAAAGAAGCCTCCAGTTAGGTAGCAGCTACTACTACTGAAAGTGTTGTTTAAAGACTGAGCTTTCAAGGTTGTGCTTTCTATGAAAAGGGGGAATAACTTTGCTAAGACACCTAATTTTGCAAAACAAGTAATGGTGAAGTCTATGCTTTTCAAATACTACTTTTTGAACATATAAAGTGCTACTGGAAATCAGAGTTAAAGATGTCAGATGCTGTGTAGCAAAGAATGTCTCTAGACTAGTGGTGAGAACCATGCGGCCCATTGGGGTAATCTGATTGCAGGCCGTGAGGTATTTTGCCGATGTTGACTGTCCACAGGCATGGCCCGCCACTGATCCCAGTGGCTGCAGTTCGCCGTTCCCGGCCAATGGGAGTTGTGGGAAGCGGCAAGCCACAGGGACCAACGCAGATGGTCAACGCCAGCAAAATGTCTCGCAGCCCGCAACCAGATTACCCTGATTGTCTGCAGGTTGCTCACCACTGCTCTAGACATAACTTTGTGCTGAGTTCTTCACATTTATACAGACATATCAGAAGTTATTTGGTCAATCTGAGACTTCGAGCTTAAAACACAACTGCTATTCTTGTCTATACCATTATATAGGTCAGTGCATGGTAGAAGCGTAAAGCTGAAAAGAATAAAAAAGGAAAGACTCCTTAGGGTATGGCTACACTGGCGATTTGCAGCACTGGAAAGCCTCCACCAGCGCTGCAATTAGTAAGTGGCCACACCTGCAGGGCACTTCCAGCGCTGCAACTCCCTGGCTGCAGCGCTGGCCGTACACCTCACTCAGCATGGGGAATAAGGATTCCAGCGCTGGTGCTGCAGCGCTGGTCATCAAGTGTGGCCACACACCAGTGCTGTGATTGGCCTCCAGGGTATAAGGTGTATCCCAGAATGCTTTTATAAATTACTCTGTTTTGTTATGCAGCCTTCTCTTTGTTTTGTTGTGAACGAGCTCCGCGCGGAGCTCCGTTGCCGTTGCAGTTGCCGCTTATCTAAAAAACAAACAGAGCTCCTGTTTGCTGTGATCATCTGTACCTGGCTGTAAACAATCAAATGAGATTGCAGGCAGGGAGGGAATGAAACAGCGGGGAGTCATGTTGGCTGCAGGCTGTTTGCAATTAAGAGTTAAGACTAAGGGGTTGGAAACATGTTCTGATTTTTCAAGTCAGGAAGCTAAACACACAGTGTTGGCTCCAAAAATCCACTCTCTCTCTCTCCCCCCGCTCCCTGTCACACTAGACCCCACTCCACCCCCCTCTTTTGAAAAGCACGTTGCGGCCACTTGAATGCTGGGATAGCTGCCCATAATGCATCACTCCCAGCAGCGCTGCTAATGCTGCAAATGTGGCCACACACCAGCACTGCTCCTACACAGCTGGATGACCAGCGCTGCAAACTACCAGCGCTGCAAACCGTAAGTGTAGCCATACCCTCTGTTTCTATAACCAAATGGCAATTGAAACAGTAAATGAAATCCAGTGAAGTGGCTAAGCATCTGACAAGGATTTAAATGCTCCTGAACTCTTGATTCCTGTATCCCCAGAAGGAATTGAGAACAACAGCCATGCTTCTGGATTTAACAGAGGTTCTTTGTTCCTCAAAGTTACTTCAATTGGAGTAGAAGAGAAGTTGGCTGAATGCCAATATAGTTACACTGAAGGCATGAACTGATAGTAAATCAGTTTTGTTTAATCAGTTAAAATGGGGAGGAACTGGCTGAGAATTTGAAAGTGGAAGACAGCTTAGGTGAAAGTTTTCATGAAATGGTAGAGCTCATGATTCTAAGGAATGGTAGGAGGGAAAACAGCACAATAAAAACAATGGATTTCAAAAAGGCAGATGTTAGCAAACTCAGGGAGTTGGTAGGTAAGATCCCATGGGAAGCAAGTCTAAGGGTACGTCTACACTTACCTGCCGGTTCAACGCGGAGAGTTCGACTTTTTGGAGTTCGAACTATCGCGTCTGATCTAGACGCGATAGTTCGAACTCCGGAAGCGCCATGGTCGACTCCGGTACTCCACCTCGGCAGAAGGAGTTGGCGGAGTCGACGGGGGAGCCGTGGAGTTCGACCCCGCCGCGTCTGGACGGGTGAGTAGGTCGAACTAGGGTACTTCGAATTCAGCTACACTATTCACGTAGCTGAATTTGCGTACCCTAATTCGAACCCCCTTCTTAGTGTAGACCAGGCCTTAGGGGGAAAACAGTTCAAGAGAGTTGGCAGTTTTTCAAAAAGCAAACTACCCCACTGAGTAGGAAAGTTAGAAAGTATGGCAAGAGACCACCCTGGCTTACCCAGATCTTCAATTTTCTGAAACTCAAAAGAGTCCCACAAAAAGTGGAAAATAGATCAATTTACAAAGGATGAATGTTAACAACCACCACAAGTATGTAGGACAAGATTAGAAAGACCAAGGCACAAAATGAGATTAAACTAGCTAGAGACATAAAGGGTAACAAGAAAACATTCTACAAATACATTAGAAGCAAGAAGATGACAAAGGCAAGGTAGGCCCACTACTCAATTGGGGTGGGGGAAAGGGGTGAGAGACAGACAATAACAGAAATTGTGGAAATGGCAGAAGTACTAAATTATTTTTGTTTCAGTTTTCACCAAAAAGGTTAGCAGTGATTGGACATCTAACATAGTGAATGCCAGTGAAAATGAGGTAGGATCAAAGACTAAAATAGGGAAACAGGATAAAAATTACTTGGACAAGTTAGATGTCTTCATGTCACAAGGGCCTGATAAAATACATCCTAGAATATTCAAGGAGCTGACTGAGGAGATACCTGAGCCATTAGTGATTATCTCTGGAAGATGGAGAGAATCCAGAGGACTTCAAAAAAGGCAAATATAGTGCCAGTCTAAAAACATAAGGTCTGTAATTCCCCAGGTTGTCCAGTCAGCTTAACTTCAGTACCAGGAGCAAATAATTAAGCAATCAATTTGCAAATATTTAGAAGATAATGAGGTGATAAGCAATAGTCAGCATGCATGGTCAAGAACAAATTGTCTCAAACCAACCTAACAACTTTCTTTGACAGGGTAACAAGCCTTGTGGATAGAGGGGAAGCAGTAGACGTGGCATATCTTGACTTTAGTAAGGCTTTTTGATGCTGTCTTGCATGACCTTCTCATAAACAAACTAGGAAACACAACTTAGATGGAACTACTGTAAGTTGGCTGCATAACTGTTTGGAAAACCGTTCCCAGAGAGTAGTTATCAGTGGCATATCCAGTGGGGTCCTGCAGGGATCAGTTCTGGGTCCAGTTCTGTTCAAAATCTTCATCAATGATTTAGATAATGGCACAGAGAGTACACTTATAAAGTTTGCAGACGATACCAAGCTGGAAGGGGTTGCAAGTGCTTTGGAGGACAGAATTAAAATTCAAAATGATCTGGACAAAGTGGAGAAATGGTCTAAGTAAATAGGATGAAATTCAATAAGGACAAATTCAAAGTACTCCACGTAAGAAAGAAAAATCAATTGCACACATACAAAATGGGAAATTACTGCCTACAAAGGAGTACTGCAGAAAAGGGATCTGAGGGTCATAGCGGATCACAATCTAAATATGAGTCAACAGTGTAATACTTGCAAATAAAGCAAACATTCTGGGATGTATTAGAAGGAGTGTTGTAAGCAAGACACGATAAGTAATTCTTCCTCTATACTCGGCGCTGATTAGGCCTCAACTGAAGTATTTTATCCAGTTCTAGGCACCATATCCCAGGAAAGATGTGGACAAATTGGAGAAAGTCCAGAGAAGAGCAACAAAAATGATTAAAGGTCTAGAAAACACGACTTATGAGGGAAGATTGAAAAAAACTGGGTTTGTTTAGTCTGGAGAAGAGAAGATTGACCGCAGATATAAGAGTTTTCAAGTACATAAAAGGTTGTTACAAGGAGGAAGGGAAAAAATTTTCTCCATAACCTGAGGATAGGACAAGAAGCAAGGGCAGTTGAGGTTGGACATTACGAAAAACTTCCTATCAGGGTGGTTAAGCACTGGAATAAATTGCCTAGGGAGCTTGTGGAATGTGCATCATTGGAGATTTTTAAGAGCAGATTAGACAAACACTTGTCAAGAATGGTCTATAATCTAGATAATACACCTCAACCTCAATATAACGCTGTCCTCGGGAGCCAAAAAAAAATCTTACCGCATTATAGGTGAAACTGCATTATATTAAACTTGATTTGATCCACCGGAGTGCGCAGCCTGCCCCGCCCTCCCACCCAAGCGCTGCTTTACCTCATTATATCCAAATTAGTGTTATATCGGGTGGCGTTATAATGGGGTAGAGGTGTAGTTAGTCCTGCTATGAGTGTAGGGGACTGGATTAGATGACCTCTTGAGGTCCCTTCCAGTCCCATGATTCTTCCCATAACCCCTCCAACTGTACTGGGGCAGGGAGAGGCTGGAACCCACTAGTCATAGAATCATAGAAACATAGAATATCAGGGTTGGAAGGGACCTCAGGATGTCATCTAGTCCAACCCCCTGCTCAAAGCAGGACCAATCCCCAACTAAATCAGCAAAGTGTGCCCAGGAAGCCCCCTTAAGAAGGGTCCTTCAGTCATTCCTCCCAGCTGCCACTAATTTCTCTATACAGGAAATTCTTTAACAAAAAAAAAGAGTTCATAAACAAGGGAGCCAATGCTATTTAGCTGCAAGTACCTTGTAGCCTTCCAGAATGCAGAAGTTGACAGCCAAAACACAAACCTGTGGGATCCAGCAAACTCAAACACCTGTTAAGATAATGCCTGATACACGACAGCCCCACAGAGTCTTAACTCAGGCCTTCCAATTGCTTCCCTAGGGAGTCCCTCAGGGAGATTACAGTTACAACTGTGTGAATAACTGATTTGTCAGTTTGCTGGCAGTACTGGAAGATTGAACTGAACTTAAGGTTCAGTGAATTGAAAAAAGTTAAAAAAAAATTTCATTTCAAGCTTGTTGTTACTGGTTGTGTCTTGATATAACCTTTATCCCAGCAGTTAGGGCACTCACCTAGGACATGGGAAACCCAGGTTCCAAGTCCCTGCTCCAGAGTGGGGATTTGAACACAGGACTCCCTGATCCTACCTGAACATCCTAACCACATGGTATTCTGGGGTGGGTGTCTCAGTCTCTCCTGTTGAAGCTATTTCACTTTGTATAAATACATATTCAGTGAGGCTTCATGCAGTCACCTGGGAGGTGGGAGAGAAGGACACGCCCAAATTCTTGTCTCTGCTTCTATTAATATTTAGTTGTGCTGTGTTTCAACATTTCTCAAGTTTTGTTTTGACCACAACAATGCAAACTAGACACAAATTAATGAAATGTTTTATTTAACCCAAATTCTTATGGGGGGGAAGAGGAAGAGAAGAGATTCAGACAAAATAAATTTGCCCAACTAATTAGAGTACTACATCTATTCCCAAGATATGGACATCAGCAGGGAGGATGAAGAGGAGCAATTCAGGGGAAACTTAAGTTCTTAAAATCCATTGATCCTTGCTCTGAAGAGTTCCTCAGAGCAATTTACCTTAGCTCTCAAAATGTGACTCATTGTCCCGGGTGATGTATACCATTTACTGTTAGCAGTCCCTAGAACAGTGGTGTAACACAAGACAGGAAGGCTTCATGGGAGTGTTTGAACAGAAGTACAAATGTGGAGTTGTGCTGGACACAGAGGAGATGCCAGGTAATATTAGGATGAGGTCAGATACTACTATATTGCCAGTTATTGCTACGTCCAAGCCTCCTGAGGTGCAAGTGGGAACTCTGGCAGCCAACCAGGGTTGATTTTAATTTAAATCACTAGTCAGGAAGACTCTAATCATGGATTTCTACATAAAAGTGCATTCTTGTTGGTTGTTATAACCTTAATACATGTTCTTCACAACTCTGAGATAGATGAGATAAAAGACTCAAACTGGGTCTGCTTACAGCCTGCTGCCATTAAAGGTTTTCCTTTCTAGTGAGAGAATAGTATGGTAGATCTCAAATCAATGAAGGCTACACTCAGAAAGATCTCAAGACTTCTGAAATATGCTGCTCAAACGGTTTCACTTTTGTTTCTACTGCCTGTCCCTCCCTTCTCACATTTATCTCCAGACTTCTTCTCCTTGCCCAGATCTATTCCAGACCCAACAATCTATTCACTGAACTTTTTGAAACTTTGCACTTTTAAACAGCATCACCAGCATTATTTACTTTCATTAGCCCAAAGCACCAGGTACCCAGGGTAGCAAAATATTAACAGTTACTTTGTCAAAGAGAAATCACTGAAATTCCAAAATTGAAAAGAGGTTTCATAGTAGGCTCACATTGTAATGTAGATTACTAACCAACCAAAATTCATGGGAAGTGGGGGGTGCTAGATCTCCACAACTGTATTATAAAAAAAAATCTACTGAGAATATTTTGAAATGTGGGTATAGCTTATTTTGGTAAGTTTAAAGAAATAAGCTATATTGATGAGCACCTCCTCCATACAGTATAACTTCATGCACACTAAGGGGTTGCACCAATTTGACTGTATTTCTAAACTACAATAGTTAAGTGGTACAGAAACTGTAGACAAGGGTAATTTAATTTCACTGTAAACCACACATTTAATTTTACATCTTCTGCAATATTTTCACACCGTCTTCCAGCTAATTCACCTTGGGGAAGCTCTAATAATAATAAATACTACCTAGCTCTTTCTTAGAGAGTGCTTTCCTCAAAGCACTTTAAAAAGAAGGGATTTTTCTCCCTATTTTACAGATAGGGAAACTGAGGCACACAAAGCTGAAGTAACTTGTCCCAGGGCATACAGCAGGCCAGATGCTGAACTGGGACTAGAACACAGATCTCCTGAGTCAGTGGTCAATGCTCTATCCATAAGGGAAAACACTACCTCCCTACAGGTGACTACACATTTTATTAGCAGACTATAAAACACAAGTCATTTACATGACAACCATTTGACATTTCAACACTGCTTTGTACTCTAACACACAAGATAGCTGCATTAAAAACAAGACCTTTTAACAAAGCTGAAAGTGGGTAAGACGCTCCACTTGAAATGTACATCATCTTACCCTCATTGTAAAACCTATCACTGGGCTTTTCATTTGAATGCAAATCACAAAAAAAATGTCATGAGCAAAACTTAAAAAACCCAAGCATATAATATGGTATATGACATTCTAAGAATGCGCATCAATCCGCAAGTTTAAATGGCAGAAAACAAGCTTCATTATGCTCATCTGCTGTATGTGTCCCTCTGTCTCCAGAAGGGAGATGTCTATTTTCCTTTAATTTGTTACAAGTCAATGCAATCCTGATATTTAGTTATCAATACCACAGCAGTCAGTTATCTGGAAGTTTGTACAGCAAAAAACCTGTTCCAACATGTTGACGGTTGCTCACTATTTCAGAAGTTTCTTTACAATGGGAAAAAGAGGTTTGTATCACTTCTTTAGTCAGTTAACGCAAAGAGCTTCCAGAGACATACCTTACAGCTGATCATTTCTTCCATTCGTTCTTGAGGCGTCTGTCCTGCTTTATGTCTCACCAATATATAAACTGCTTTCACTTTAGGGCAGGACCTCAGTAGCTTTTCCAGAAGCACCTTTCCCATGAAGCCAGTAGCTCCTGTGAGGAGGACATTCTTTCCTTCATAGTATTCAGGGATGGATACCATTATGACCTTAAAGTTTAATAAGAATACATTAGAAAAATGTCACTTTATGCAGGCCTTTAGATCTGTACCTCCTTCATTATAATGCAAAGCTATGAACAGTCAGTCCTGTGGTTGAAAGTAGAAGCTCACTGACCACATTCTTTATCTATCGGTATCCCCTTCCTTCTTACACAAGTAGGTCTTAAGTTTAAGCAAATGCCATAGGTTTTAGAAGCAATTCACAGAATACCTTTTAAATCTTTTACACGATCTGGATCCATGCTACTGGCACAATTCAAGATTTCTCCCTCTGCCCCATCCCAATTTCTCCCTTAGTTTTTGGTTATTTAGAACTGGCTCTAAGTATTTAGCCAACAATATTTTCTTTCATTAAGTGAAATAAGCCACCTGCTTTGCACAGCTAGATAGATGGAGTTTTAAAGAGACTGTACAATATAAACAAAAATTGTATATACCCACTTTAAGTAACCACTCATAGGACCAATAAAAACTTGGTGGCTGCTACAGAAAGTTTAAGGTAAGTTTGTTGTCTGTAGTGTGTGTGTTTGTGGTATCCTTGCTGCTGGACTGGTCACGTGGTCTGTTTGTTTGGGGAACTGTGTGCTGAACCTAGCAGCCTGCTAGGCAAGGCTGAGAGCTTCTTAATGAGGCTTTGATCCCCAAGTCCGTTAGCATCCATCAACCCTTACCCAGGGGGCGGGGCTACTCAGGAAGACCAGGGCTTTAAAAAGCCCGCTCCTAAGCGGCCAGAGGAGCTAGTGAACAGGAGCGGCTAACAGGGGAGTTTTGCAAGGGAGTTCTCAAGGTGAAGGAGGAGCACTTATGTGACCCTTGGAGTAAGTTTGTTGGGGGTGGGGGGCAGCTAGATATACTTAACATTCTTTAAATTTAAAGCCAAAACCACCCCCTGATAAAAACGAAACATCAAAGAAATGAGCTACAGGAGTAAAAAGAGAATGCAGGTAGAAGTCCAGCAACAGAGTGGGGGCTATTCAGTTTATTGCACTGAACCAAGCATGTATGATATGGGCAGGTAGTGTATATGTGCATTTGGTGCATGGAGCTCCTGGCCCTCAGAGACTGTGTACGGGCTTTGGAGACCAGAGTGGCTGAACTGGAGGAGCTAAAACAGACAGAGAGGTACGTATATGAGACTTTTCAGGACACCGTAGAATTGTCCCACCTCCAGTCTGACAGCCTTTGTGCTGTTGAGGAGGATGAAAGTGTCAGGGAAGGAGAACATCCAACTGGAGCAGAAAAATGATTCCATAGTTCAGACCCTCCTTCCAGATGATGTCGCAGTATCCTCTTGCACTGAGGATAACTCTCCAGGGAAGGGAACTCCAGTTATTATGAAGATACGGGTAATAGTTATGGGTGATTTGATCATTAGAAACAGAGATAGCTGGGTTTGTGATGATCAGGAGAACTATATGGTTCCTTGCCTGTCTGGTGCGAAGGTTGCAGATCTTGAGACATCTAGATAGATTTATGTGTAGTGCTGGTAAGAAACCGGTGGTCGTGGTAAGGTACCAATGACATACAGAAGGATAGGAAAGAGGTCCTGGAGGCCAAATTTAGGCTGCTAGGTAAGAGATGGACCTCCATGGTAGCATTCTCTGAAATGTTTCCAGTTCCAAACGCAGGGCCAGTTAGATAACTGCAGGGTCTAAATGTGTGGATGAGATGATAGCGTGGGGAGAAGCTTAGATGTGTTAGGAACTGGGGAAACTTTTGGGAAAGGGGGAACCTATACAGGAGGGATGGGCGCTACCTAAACCAAAATGGAACCAGACTGCTGGCACTTAAAATTAAAAAGGTCATAGAGCAGTTTTTAAAAAAAGGGCTGGGGGAAAGCCGACAGGTGCAGAGGAGCATGTTGTTCGGACAGATACATCTCCTAGGGGAGGATCTATTAATGGAGATTCTCTGTGTCCTAGTAAGGAGGAGAGATGGAAGATGTTAAAATACAGGTAGGATCTGATGAGAGACAGTTAAACGGGGGTAAGAAAAAGAAAAAGAAAAGTCCCATTCAATTACATCATGTAACGGCAGACAGCTAAAAAGCGACAAGTTTTTAAAGTGCTTATATACAAATGCTAGAAGATAATAATAAGATGGGTGAACTAGAGTGCCTTGTATTAAATGAGGATATTGATATAATTGGCATCACAGAAACTTGGTGGAATGAGAATAATCAATGGGACACAGTAATACGAGAGTACAAAATATATCGGAAAGACAGAACCAGTTGTGCTGGAGGGAGAGTGGCACTATGTGTGAAAAAAAGTATAAAAACAAATTAAGTAAAAATCTTAAATGAACCAAAACGGTAGCATAGAATCTCTATGTATAGTAATTCCATGCTCTAATAATAAGACTATAGCAGATAAGATATATTACCGATCACCTGACCAGGATGGTGATAGTAACTGTTTCAACTATCCCCATATTGACTGGGTACATGTCACCTCAGGACAGGATGCAAAGATGAAGTTTGACACCTTAAATGACTGCTTCTTGGAGCAGCTAGCCCTAGAACCCACAAGAGGAAAGGCAATTCTTGATTTAGTCCTAAGTGGAGAGCAAGATCTGGTCCAAGAGGTGACTATAGCTAGAACGCTGGGTAATAATGACCATAACATAATTAACCTTAACATCCCTGTGGCAGGGAAAACGCTACAGTGCTAGGCTTCTGGAGTATTTAATTTCAGAAAGAGGGACTACACAAAAATGAGGAAGTTAGTTAAACCAAAATTAAAAGGTACAGTGTCAAAAGTGAAATCCCTGCAAGCTGAATGGAAACTTTTTAAAGACACCATAATTGGGGCTTAACTTAAATGTATACCTCAAATTAAAAAACAATCAGAACCAAAAAAGTGCCACCATGGCTAAACAAAATAAAAGCAGCAGAGAGACACAAAAAGGCATCCTTTAAAAAGTGGAAGTTAAAATCCTAACGAGAAAAATAGAAAGGAGCATAAATTCTGGCAAATGAAGTGTAAAAATAGAATTAGGAAGGCCAAAAATAATTTAAGGAACAACTAGCCAAAGACGCAGAAAGTAGTAATAAAAAAAATTGCTAAGTACATCCAAAGCAAGAAGCCTGCTAAACAACCAGCGGGGCCACTGGACGATCGAGATGCTAAGGAGCACTCAAGTACGATAAGGCCATTGCGGAGAAACTAAATGAATTCTTTGCATCTGTCGTCACATCTCAGGGGGATTCCCAAACCTGAGCCATTCCTTTCACATGACAAATCTGAGGAACTGTCCAAGACTGAGGTGAGATTAGAGGTGGTTATGGAACAAATTGATAAACTAAACAGTTATAAGACACCAGG
Source organism: Mauremys reevesii (assembly GCF_016161935.1). Taxonomy (NCBI): domain Eukaryota; kingdom Metazoa; phylum Chordata; order Testudines; family Geoemydidae; genus Mauremys; species Mauremys reevesii. Next base: position 94,784,018 of record NC_052626.1, read on the forward strand.
ACCAGATGGTATTCACCCAAGAGTTCTGAAGGAACTCAAATGTGAAATTGCAGAACTACTATCTATTGTTTGTAACCTATCATTTACATCAGTTTCTGTACCAAATGACTGGAAGATAGCTAATGTGATGCCAATTTTTAAAAAGGGATCCAGCGCTCATCCGAGCAATTACAGGCTGGTAAGCCTGACTTTAGTACCAGGCAAACTAGTTGAAACTATTAGTAAAGAACAAAATTGTCAGACACAGAGATGAACATAATTTGTTGGGAAACCGTGCCTCACCGATCTACTAGAATTCTTTGAGGGAGTCAACAAGCATGTGGACAAGGGGGATCCAGTGGATATAGTGTACTTGGACTTTCAGAAAGCCTTTGACAAGGTCCCTCAAAGGCTCTCAAGCAAAGTAAGTGGTCATGGGATAAGAGGGAAGGTCCTCTCCTGGATTGGTAACTGGTTAAAAGATCAGAGGGGCAATCATGTTTGTCACTTTTTATAGATCCAGACTAAGAGTCCTGTGGTACCTTATAGACTAACAGAAGTATTGGAGCATAAGCTTTCATGGGTGAAAACCCACTTTGTCAGACGCACCATGCAAGGCACTGCATTTAGCCGTGTGGAGTGGAAATCCATCAACCCATGCGTCTGACGAAGTGGAGCATAAGCTTTTGTGGGTGATTACCCAATACTTCTGTTAGTCTATAAGGTGCCACAGGACTCTTTGTCGCTGGTTAAAAGATAGGGAACAAAGGCTAGGAATAAAGTATCAGTTTTCAGAATGCAGAGAGATAAATAGTGATGTCCCCCAAAGGTTTTTACTGGGACCAGGCCTATTCAACATATTCAGAAATGATCTGGAAAAAGGGGTAAATAATGAGGTGGCAAAATTTGCAGGTGAAACAAAACTACAAGATAATTAAGTCCAAAGCTGACTACAAAAGGATCTTGCAAAACTGGATGACTGGGCAACGAAATAGCAGATTAAAGTCAATGTTGATAAATGCAAAGTAATGCACACTGGAAAACAATCTCAACTATACACATTAAATGATGAAGCCTAAATTAGCTGTTACCACTCAAGAAAGATCTTGGGAATCATTGTGGACAGTTCTCTGAAAACATCCACTCAATGTACAGCGGCGGTCAAAAAAGCAAACAGAATGCTGGGAATCATTAAGAAAGGGATAGATAATAAGACAGAAAATATATTGCTTCTATATAAATCCATTGTATGCCCACATCTTGAATACTGCATGCAGTTGTGGTTGTCCCACCCCCAAAAAAAGATATATTGGAATTGGAAAAGGTTCAGAAAAGGGAAACAAAAATGATTGGGGGTATGGAATGGCTTCCATAGCAGGAGAGGTTAATAAGACTGAGACTTTTCAGCTTGGAACAGAGACTAAGGGGGTATATGATAGAGGTCTATAAAATCATGACTGGTGTTATTTACTCCTCATAACACAAGAACTAGGGGTCACCCAATGAAATTAATAGGCAGCAGGTTTAAAACAAACAAAAGTATTTCTTCACACAACACACAATCAACCTGTGGAACTCTCTGCCAGAGGATGTTGTGAAGGCCAAGACTATAACAGGGTTCAAAAAAGAACTAGATAAATTCATGGAGGATAGGTCCATCAATGGCTATTAGCCAGGATGGGAGGGATGGTGTCCCTAGACTCTGTTTGCCAGAAGCTGCGAATGGGCAACAGGAGATGGATCACTTGATGATTACCTGTTCTGTTCATTCCCTCTGAGGCACCTGGAATTGACCACTGTCGGAAGACAGGATATTGGGCTAGATGGGCCTTTGGTCTGATCCAGTATGGCTGTTCTTGTGTTCAGATCATTAATACACGATCACATGTGGATACTTGAAAAATGTTCAGTGAAAACAGGACCCTGGTATGCCAACTGCTGGCTCTAAAAGATTCCATACTAAGAATTTCTGCTACAAATTAAAGGCTCATCAGTTGGAAGAAAACAGGAGGAAAGAGACCTGGGTACACTGCTCAATCACTGGCCAAATTCAGACCACTGACGTGATGCGGCTGCAAAAAAGGCAAATGTGATCCTGGGATGCATCAGGTGAGGCATTTCCAGTAGAGATAGACAAATATTAATGCCATTGTACAAGGAACTGGGTAAGACCTTGAATATTTTGTACAATTCTGGGCCACCCATGTTCAGGAAAGGTTAACTCAAATTAGAATAGCTGAAGAGAAGCGCTACTAGGATGATTATGGGGATGGATAGCTTATCTTATGAGGAGAGAGGAAGAGCTCAGCTTGTTTAGCTTAGCAAAAAAAGCAGCTGAAAGGGGATATGATTACTGTCCATCAATACATGGGGGCGAAGTGTAAACAGCAAGAAGGGTGAAGAGCTATTAAAGCTAAAGGACCACACAGGCACATGAAGAAATGGGTATAAACTGGCCATGAACAAATTCAGGCTGGAAATTAGAAGAAGGTTCTACCCATCGAACAAGAGGGAGGTTCTGGAACAAGTCCCCCCACCCCCCGGTTGTTTGCCTACACAACTCCTCACTTTTAAGAGCGAGATGGACAAACTGATTAATTTAACTGTATGATGGGGTTGCTTGTGATGGTAAGGACAAGGCTCAACAGCCCTAGAGGTCCCTCCTAGTTTATAGCTTATTTTCCTAAAGCTCATGCTTCAGGGCTTCAGACAGTCACCTGCAGTAGTCAGGAAAGGATCCCCCTCAATGCCCGCAAGGATAAGTTTTAGGGGGAGGTCGCCCTGGTCTTCTTCCCTCTGAAGCATCAGACACCAGGAAATCAGACAGTGGATAGGGTAGCCTCAGACACTGGTGCACTTCAGTCTCTCCTATTCTCTGTCTTGGTATATAATAGTATAGTGTCCAGTGGGCAGTAATACTGTGGTCTAATTTCAGTTGTTAGGATTAGCGTGTGCGTGCTGGTGGCTTGTGATAAAGGTGGTCACACTAGATGATTTTGTGGTCCCTTCTGACCTTCAATGACTATGACAGTATACACCTCCCTGTTGCAGCAAAGTCCCTTATACCAAAAAGCACAAAGAGGGCAGGGAATGTTAGGCTAGGTCTACACTGAGCACCTTACAATGGCGCAGCTGTGCTGCTACAGCTGTGCCCTTATATGGTGCACAGTGTAGCGTCTGTCGCCGGGAGAGAGCTCTCCTGGTGACAAAATATAGCCACCCTGCACGAGGGGCAGTAGCTTTGTCAGTGGGAGAGTGGTTCCCACCAACAAAGCACTGTCCAAATCAGTGCCTTTTGTTGTCAAAACTTTTGTCATTCGGGATGTGTTTTTTTCACAACTCTGAGTGACAAAAGTTTTAACAACGAAAGTGCAGTGTAGACATGGCCTTAAATAAGTACCTGTAAAAATAAGAATTAGTACTTACACCTCAAAGATAATGTAATAATTCCTTACAATATCATCACTTGTGTATTGGAACATGCATACAAGGCAAAGATTTGGAAAATTCACAAAATTGCACTAAAGAATTCCCCCCAAGAAAAGAACAAAACCTGGGGCCTGCTGTGAAAGGTCAAGTGTTACTCCAAATTGCATAGTACTCACAGGATAGCATGGAAGTGCTTTGCTTCGGTTTTCAGAGATACACGAACCTTTTCAACGATCAACTAAAATTCTTGTTCCTACCTACATACCCACTATCACAATATTTCTCAGTCTTTATTGTAGTCCAATCTTGAACCTGTTGGGAGTCAATAGGTGTCCCGCTCATTTGGCAAACATTTGGTTGAATCCTTTAATATATTTCAGGAAGGCAACAGAATTACAGCTTCACATAACTGAAACACCTCCCCATTCCAACCCCTCACACACAAAAATTGAGGACTTGAAAATAGAGGTGGGTGAATTTTGGCCAAAAAACTGTTTTTGCCAAAAAACAGATTGACTGACCGAAACATTGTGAATGTGTGTAATTTTGCCAAGTTGTTTCATCTGGAAAAGCTAAGCGTAAAATAAATAAATAAATAAGTTTGGTTTTGACATACTCTCCTGAAAATTTTCTAATTTTTTTATTCAACATTTACTTCAGGTTTATTAAAAACAGAAAATTGTTTTAAAAAGCTCAAATTTAAACAGTTCATTTAACCCAAGACTAAATTTTGATTTTTCAAAAGGGCCAGCAAAAATAAAATAAAATAAAATTTAAAAAAGTCAGTTATTCATACAGTTCTATTTGCAAGTGCTAGTTAACAGTATTAGTTTTGGTATGGCTTTTTATTACTTGCAATAATTTAAAGCTAAACAAAGCCAATCCTAGGTTCCTGAGGAAAAATTATTCTTCAAGTTCTTAATAGCAAACAGAAATAAGCAAGCTGTATCAATATGTTGACAGCATCAGCTGTTTTATGGACGACATTAACCTTTTGTTACAGCCAGATACTGATTAGCTAGAGATACTTAATGTAGTACTTTCCCCATAAGTTCCTTTTTTTTTTTTAAATAAAGATTCTTACTATCAAATATAGTTGCTTGGATTCAAACAGAGCACAACAGAATTTATTCAGTCTAGTCTCATTCTCTGTGCTCCTGTTATTAAACTAGTTACCAAACCAATAATTAGAAAATGTCTAATTAATTACCTGTTAGTTTTTCAGCCATTTCTTTACAAGCAAAGTTGGAAAATATTGAAATTTTTGCAGGAAAATGCATGTAACTTTTAAAAATATATTAAAACTAACAAAAACCAAGATTTTTTTCTGCTTTGGGTTTACAGAAACTAAACCAAGACAAGGAAGTGAAAGTGAACAAAAGGAACAAAGTCAGTGAGAGGAGGAATTAAAATTACAATTAAAACAGATATCTAGATGCATACACATCTGAACTTGGAAAATTCACATAAAAATCCAAACTCACAAGGTTGGGCCCATATTTAGATTATGGTACTTAGTATTTAAGTAGTACATTATTTTTTCAGCATCCTGTACTGACATCTATCCTCACCACTATACTTGGACAAAATTAAGTAGTATCCCCCTTTTACAGATGAAGCCAAAAATTCTTCCCCAATGCTATCATAGTAGTCAGGACAGAACCAAATTTAGGATTTACAAGTTCACTCCTTCCAGATGAAAGTTAAAGGCATCCTTGTTGCAAATTAAGTTTAATTGAGTCAGAAATGGACACAGGGATAGTAGGATGAGGCAAAAGAATAAGATATCCACGTTGTGTGCATTCTAACGTCTGATCATAATACATTCCAAAGCACAAATCTCACCATGATGTGACAAGTATGCTGCACCTAGTAGATGTATGTACTATTCTTTATCCAAGGCCCATGTGTTATGGGGGACTTGCTGTATAATATATGAGGTGCAATACCAAAAGGCTAGCAAACCCAAGAGACCTAGAGTATTCTTTGGTTTCCTGCTATAAGCTGTTTAGCAGCATACGTTTTAAAAGTCACAGACTACAGATTTTACAAGAAAGCACTTTAGCATAAGCGTCACATAATACTCACACACACACACCCTTGTTTTGAGTTTCAGCATGCTCAAGGTGTGGCTGAAGTAAAGACCTCAAAAGACTATTTGACTTTCTTAACTAGCATTTATCCAAGACCACAAAGGAGGAAGTCATAGGGAGAAAGATGGCAACTGAAAAGTCATGTCAGAATCTCAAGAGGCAATCCTCAACATTCATTCCACTGACCCTGACACATTAGGTCAAATTTTAAAGCATCTCTTTACAATTAGTTATAGATGCAGAGAGTAAGTTCTAGTGACTAAAGAACTGGGCTAGGAAAAAGGAATATATCTTGAGTTTAATTCCAGATTTTTCACTAACTCTGACTGTGATCTTGGAAAAGTCAACCTTTGTGTTTCTGCCCTTTCAAAATTATTTGGTGAAGTTTAATATACCAGACAGTCCACTGCTCCTGGAACATAATTACTCCTACTATTTAAGGAGTATATCTTTAAAATAAATACTATAACATGTGGCTTTATATTTTGTTACGATGAAACAATTCATGAATACAGAAATATCTACCTTAACAGGAAGGTTACTTATTAGTAACTGGATTTTGTATACACAATTGCCTATGAAGATCTGCACTACAGAATTTGTGTATCAAGCCATTACAACCAGAAAGTCATTGGTGGGGGGGAAAGAGGGGAGTTAGTGCAGATCTACACAAACAGTATATTCAAAGAATGTTATTCTCATAGCTGACCCACACTTCTTACTCAACTAATGATTACCTTACTAGAACAGCTAATGAAAAGAGGAAGGTTTTAGAGTAGGTGGAAGAAGAGGAACTGAGAATGCCACAAGGTAGACTTTTCTAACTAATCTGAAGCATTGATCTGCAGTTCCATGACTCATCTGAACCACTGCAAGCAGTAAACTGTTAAGACATGCATGAAACATGACACTGCCTACTCCAATAGTGAGGAACTGCAGCATAATTTTCCACACAGGAGAAGATCTAGCGCAGGGGTCAGCAACCTTTCAGAAGTGGTGTGCTGAGTCTTCATTTATTCACTCTAATTTAAGGTTTTGCGTGCCGGTGATACATTTTAATGTTTTTTAGAAGGTCTCTCTCTACAAGTCTATATATTATACAACTAAAGTAGTGTTGTATTGTAAAATAAACAAGGTTTTCAAAATGTTTAAGAAGCTTCATTTAAAATTAATTTAAAATGTTGATCATACACTGCCGGCATGCTCAGCCTGCTGCTGGTCTGCGGTTCTGTTCACCTAGGCTGGTAGCGGGCTGAGCGGGGCCTGCGGCAGGGACCCCAGCTGGAAAGAGTCCGGCAGCCAGAACCCCAGATCGGTAACAGGCTGTGCGGGGCTGGCGGCCGCGACCCCAGACTAGCAGTGGGCTCAGGGTTCCATCCACCTGCTCCTACCAGCCAGGATCCCAGCTGCCAGACCCGCTCACCCTGCTGCCGGTCTGGGGTCCTGGCCCTGCCCACATACAGTGGGTACCTACCTTCTCCCTGGTTCTGGCCCATTCTCTTCCTCTCTCTGCACTGAGCTGAGGGTGGGAGTGCACGGAGCACAGGGCTGGAGGTGAAGGGTCTGGCCAGGAGCTAGAATGAGGGAAGGGGCTCAGGGTTGGGGTGGGAGGTTTGGGTGTGTGGGCACTTACCTGGGCAGCTTCCATTTGGTGTGAGGGGTGCAGGTGGTAATGTGCGGGAGGGGTGCAGGAGCTCCCGTTTGGTGCTCAGGGTGGAGGTGAGGATGGGAATGTGCGGGGTGCATGGGATGTGGAGGGGTGCAAGAGTCAGGGCAGGGGGGCTGGGTGTGTGTGGGGGTGCCAGAGTCAGGACTGGGGTTGTGCGGGGGGTGAAGGAGTCAACAGAGGGCTGGGTGCATATGAGAAAGGTACAGGGCTCAGGGCAGGAGCCGGGAGGGCGTGTGGGGGGGGCAGGGCTCAGGGCAGGGGGCTGGGTGACTGCCCCCCTCAGAACCTCCAACCCCCACACTCCTTGTCCCCTGACTACCCCCTACCTGTCCCCTGACTGTCCCAAACTGCCCCCCAGGACCCTATCCCCTATCTAAGCCTCCCTGCCCCTTGTCCCCAGACCCCCTACCTGTCCCTTGACTGCCCCTAACCTTATCCACACCCCCGCCCCCAGACAGACCCCCCCGGACTCCCATGCCTATCCAACCACTCCCTGCCCCCTGAGAGGACCCCCAGAACTCCAGACCCATACAACCCCGCCTCCCTGCCTGCCCCAACCCCTCTCCACACCCCTGCCTCCTGCGGCTTGCCGTGCCAGCAGGATTTTTAATAGCACACTGGAGTCCCGGCAGGCCACAGCGTGCCATTAAAAATCGGCTCACGTGCTGTCTTTGGCACGCGTGCCATAGGTTGCCAACCCCTGATCTAGCACTAGAGTGATAATTATGCCTGCTTTTCATCTTCAAGATTCTTTACAAATAATCCTCACAATACCCGTGAAGTAGGTGACTAAATAATATTCTTAAATCAATATCAGGCTGTGTAGCAACACCACCAGTATCCTTGATACTGAAGTCATTGTCCAACAATATTCTACAGTGCTTTTCTGCCCATGCTTCCTCAGAGCCTCCTCTTGTATTGAATTATGAGCCAAGTCATTTCTAGCAAGCAGTCCAGCTACCTGAGTAGGCTAGGTTTCAATTCTAGATGTTCAGGCAGCAAGGCATACGGCTTGGTAATTATTTGCTAAAGATTCTTATCCAAGAGCAGAGAATGAGAATATGAATTCTTGCACTGTACACATATGAAGCGCCTAAAGCCACACCCATACACCTGTGACAGTCCCTGAACAGAACAGCACTTAAATCTCCAACTGGACAAGTATTTTGACCAAGTTATCATCTGATAGAATTCATACTGGAAAGAACTTGGAGCAAGTAAGCTTTTGAAATAAGTTCACTTGAAAAGGCAGAGGGCAGTATTGTCTAATAGTAACTTGAGGCTACACTCTCATCCTTAATTACTATGAACTTAAAGAAAAATGACTAGCCCATTGACTTTATAAGTCATTTCCCCTTTCAGCTTTGCATTAAAGCACAAGCTTCTTGTCAAGTGACTCATGTCCAACATTCCTGCTTTCACTCCTACCTTCCCCATCTTCTCCTATGGGGTAAGTCTACACTGCAATAAAAGACCCAAGGCAGGCCCAGGTCAGCTGACCTGGGCTCATGGGGCTCAGGCTGCAGGGCTATGAAACTGCAGTGTAGATGTTTGGATTCAGCTATAGCCTGAGCTCTGGGGCTGCAAGGGGGTAGGGCCCCAATTAATAACTATTTTATAGTCCTGCACCGTGAGCCCAAGTCAGCTCACCCAGGCCAGCCACAGTTCTTTTATTGCATTGTGGACATATCCTCAAGCACTTCCGTGATTTCTCTTATGTTCCCCTTATGCATGACAGTGGGCAAAACAAAAAAAACCCACACAGCCATTATCTTTTTTCAAAAATCGCTCCTTAACACTCCCTTTTGCTGCTGAGCCTATAAAATCCTGCCTACTAATGATTGCTAGGAAGGTGAAAAATTGTAACCATTTCTCTCTCTCTTCCTTCACTACTCTTATTCTAAGTTCTAGCTCTGCCATTTCCTTACCCTACCTCCATCACAACATAAAACTGAAAACTGTACTAATTCACCAACATCTTCAGATGCTTTAATGCTTTATCCTCATCCCCAAACCTTTGTACACTTGTGTTTTTTATTCTAAATTATATGGAGGGTAAGAATTGCCTTTGTTGCTATTATTTATTTCTAATGTAGTGTCCCAAGGTCTCAAACAGGATTTCAGCCTGTTTGTATAGCACCCAGTACAAATAGGATTAACATATTTTAGTCTCTCAAAAGAAGCATTTTGTAATGATACCTATTTTAGTAAACAAGAGATATAGCTTATGGCAGAGTCTGATACTAGAAAAGAAAAAGAAAAGAAAAAGACAGCAGAGGTCAAGAAGTTCCCAGGCATGATTGTTTTAGATTGTGGCCATCCAAGCCTCTATTTTGTTTTATGAGGTGTTACCTATAGTGATTTATCAAGTCTAAAATAACTCAACTGCAATGCTAAAACTTGTACAGTGCCACTGAGCCAGTAAAAGCCGTAACAGTGCAGCAAATTCACACAGTTTCTGTTTTTGCTGCACACGGTATACCATGTCCACAGAGAGTGCTCCTTGCAAACATTAAACCAGTGCTTGCTGTCTACGCAGACACTGAACCAAAGCAGAGCAAGCAACACTAATGGATGACATGGTGCTTAGGGATTGCACTTGCTCTGAGCAAGGCTAAGGGTGAGTCGATATCAATGCACTGTACATAGCAACTTCTGCACTGACTGTGTTACAGGAATACTTATGGTTGCAATAGTGCTTGCAAAAATCATACCCGTTAGCATATGCAGGGACTGAAAGCCAGCTCATGAATAATCTGAGGTTATCTGAAGATGGACGGTACTTGTATTAAAGATGTAAATTCCACTGGCTAGCCATGACATTTTTGACGTTAATTAAAATTTTAAGGAAAAAACTAAGATTATCTAACACCATGGTTCTCAAACTTTTTTCTTCGTGGACCACTTGAAAATTGCTGAGGGTCTCGGCAGACCACTTAATGATCTTTCTAAATGTTTGCACCATTAGCTAACTATTGCAAAGCGCTTGGGATAAAAGCGCTATATTAAATAAAAAAAAGTGGGGGGGTTTCTGTTCTACAAATAAAAGCACACAACTCATATTTTAATATCAGTAGTCTGACCTTTCTAATGCGATGGATGTGTCCTCTCTCCCCTGCTGTGGCGGCCCCCGAGCTGGGGCTGAGAAGGATGGGGGGGGGGTCTCTCCCCCTTCTCCCCCACCGCGGCAGCCACAGAGCTGAGGCTGGAAAGGAGGGCCATCTCTCCCTGGAAGCCTCAGCCCTGGAGCTGGGGAAAGTCGCCTCCCTCTGGATGCTGCAGCCCTTCATGTCCCAAATTCCCCCCACTCCCTCTTCTCACTCCATTGCCCTCTATTCCCCCCACAAGGCTACCACCTCACCTTACACGTGCATCTTCTCCAGGGTCCAGGCACCTAATTAGTGGAGTCACGCCTGCGTGGTTCCACTAATTAGGTAGGTGGCCCTTCATTCTCTTGTGTGCAGCCGCCCAGGCACACGTACCTTAGAGGGAACTATCTGCGGACCACCTGAATAGAGCTTGCGAACCACAGGTGGTCCATGGACCACAGTTTGAGAACCTTTGGCCTAACACTTAAGGGATTCTTGTTACCTTTTCTTCTTAGAAGCTCCCACCATCATTGTTTGCAGCAGGTCATCTTTGTCTGAAAAATTCCTTTCAGATTTGGATGAGATACAAAGTGCTAAAAATCACCATTAAGCTAGAAAGAAGTGCTTTTTTTCCCTGGGTTAACCAAATTATTTATATAAAACAGCTATTTCTTTTACAAACATCCAGATATTCCTGATCGCCTCAGTGATGTCAAATCTAGCACTTGCAACACCAAAATTCTTATAAAGTAGTAACTAGTCACTTGGAATCTGGCAGACTGACAGTTGCCATTATTCACAGAACTAGTAACAAGCAAGAGTGGGAAGAGATTATGCAAATGGTTTTTTTTAAAGGTTCTTGATTTAAAGCAGAAATAATTTAAACAGTTGGGTGACTAGCTTATTTCTGTACTGTTTGTTCACATAAAAGACCAAGACAATTTTTTCTTAACTGTGTATTTCTGTATCCTCCATGGGAAGCTTCTGCTGAACACTTTTGGAGAGAATTTATGTCAGTGAAGTTTAGCCCAGAATTCAGGGCCTGCATTTCATGCTGAAAATTCAGAGATGCTTTGAATAAGATGTTCAATAAAAGGTTCCTTCAGCCCACCTCCGATGGAAGTTAAAACTCCCCAGGCACTTTAAAAAAAGACAAATGGGGAACAATAAGTCTAGCTTCTTGGCCAATATTTCCTCTTTCAGTAAAAGGTTCTAGTGTCTAAGGCTGAGCAAGTACTATTGTAGGGCATATAATGACTGCTCTGTTTTTCTTCAGTGAGTGCGGCAAATATTTAACTCATTGCTTTGTTACACACATTAAGATCTCTGAATCTCTAGATAAAAGATGCTTCTGAAATCTACATTGCTATTTTATAGCAATTGTTTTGCTGAATCAGAAGGATATTTTCTAGATTTGACTGGACACAGAGGATTTGGCTGCCTTAGTAACAAAGTTCCAAAGGGAGGATCATCCCTCTATTGTCTGACGCTTTCTTGAAATTCTGCATTAAGAGTTTAGCTCCAACAGATGTTCAAGTTTTAGTTTAAGTCCAATAAAAAGAGACAAGAGTGGGTATAAGAAAGATGAGATGGGAAATAAAGGTACATAATGCTAACAAGTGGACCATTTAAGACTAGAAGCATACCTAAAATCTGAGCTGTGGCAAGCACAAGTAGCAGGTATGACGTTCCCATTATCTGGGCTGGTGATCTGCTAGGTCACCCCAATCCTCAACTCTGGGAGCCAGCCTTAGCTTGCTCTGCTGTGAGAACCCCCACTACTGGGCTGTTCACACACAGCCTCTAGAATGTAAGCTGCTCCCAGCTACGTGAGTGAGCACTTTTGGCCAGCCGCTGCTTGGACTGTGCAACCGAATGACATGAGCCAATATCTCCGGTCCTAGACACAACCCTAGGAACCTTCGTCTTGCAGTGTCCAGTTATACCCACTGGATGCTGCAAGCTTATGAGTTTGTCAATTTAACAAAGAAATTGATATGTACCAGATCAAGAGGAGGCTGACATGCTTCAAATCAAACGCATTGCTTCAGGTAGAATAAAAACAAATACATGTATTAACTACAAAAGATAAAATCACTTAAAATCTAAGTCAAAGCACAAGAAGTCAGATTTGGTCAAATGAAATAAAAGCAAAATGCATTATAAGCTGATCTTAACACTTTCAGTGCCCTTACAAACTTAGATGCTTCTCACCACAGGCTGGCTGGTTGCCCTTCAGCCAGGCTTTCCCCTTTGATAAACGCTTCAGTCACTTGCTGGTGGTGGTGTCTGTAGATGGAGATTGGAGAGAGAGAGAGCATGGCAAACATCTCTCCCTTTTATCATGTTCTTTCTTCTCTCTTGGCTTTGCCCCCACACCCTTCTTTCAGAGTCAGGTGAGCATTACCTCATCGCAGTCCCAAACTGACCAAGGGAAGGTGGGGGGTGACTCACTCGAGAGTCCAACAGATCCTTTGTTGCTGCCTAGGCCAGTGTCCTTTGTTCCAGTGAGGCTGGACTGGGTTTGTCCCATACATGCCCTGAAGAGGTGCGAACTGCCCCTCTGCTCCTGAAGAGTTTTGCCTGGGCTTGTTTTAAGCCATGAGGACACATTTTTCAGCCTATATACATGAAATTACAACCTATAGCATTACTATAACAATGCTCAGTGCATCGTGAGCCTTCCGAAGACACCCGACATGACAAACTTTGGATTGGATACCACACAATCATATTATAAGGATTCACTTGGGGGGTGGAGGGTGTATATAGCCCCAGACTGGGTAAGGACAAATGGACATAGAGAAGAAAAACAGAACAAAAAAAAAAAATTACCACCCATCAGCCTTAAACCATGTTACCTTGCAAGAACACTAAAACACACAATCTATGGCAGATTGAGGTCTGGTGCTAGACTAATGAGTACTGAAGAAACTAAAGGGATTCAGGATAAATTGGCCAGCCAATGCTTTTTCATTAACTTTCCAATGTGGCCAGACAAGGTTATTGTCAGAGGAGTCTGAGCATGGGTTGGGTCACAACATGTTTTGCTGTGGTTGATATTTTGTTCTCACAAAGAGAAGTTAGGTTTCAGCGCGATAGCTGTGTTAGTCTGTATCAGCAAAAACAACGAGGAGAACTTGTGGCACCTTATAGACTAACAAATGTATTTGGGCATCAGATTTTGTGGGCTTAAACCCACTTCATTAGATGCATGGAGTGGAAAATACAATAGGAAGATATATATAGCAGTACATGAAAAGTCTCAGACTTAAATGTGGCAATTCTTAAAAACAAGCAAACAAACAAAAAATACACCTTAAAAAAAAAAGACTCCAATGAGAAACTGCAGAACTGGAATTAATTTGCAAACTGGACACCATCAAATTAGGCCTGAATAAAGACTGGGAGTGGATGGGTCCCTACAAGAATAGAAAAAAAACCTAATTTCCCCATGCTAATTTGCCCCTACTGTTACTCACACCTTCTTGTTAACTGTTTGAAATGAGCCACCCTGATTACCACTACAAAAGTGATTTTTCATCCTGTTGATAATAGCCCACTTTAATTGATTTGTCTCGACCCCCCACTTGTAAGGCAACTCCCATCATTTCATGTACTGCTATATATAGCTTCCTACTGTATTTTCCACTCCAGGCATCTGATGAAGTGGGTTTTAGCCCATGAAAGCTTATGCCCAAATAAATGTGTTAGTCTATAAGGGAAATTAATGAATCTCAATAATTGGTCCACATGCTTTCACTAACCCTGAGGATCCAGGATCTATTTTATTTGGACAAAACCCACCCAGTATATCCTAAACTTCTGTCAGCAGAACTCCTCCAAAGAGGGGTGGCATGTTGTCTTTCTGTTCTAATGTTAGTCAACGGACATAACCTCAACTGTGAAATAAATCTTTATGGTAGGAGAGGAGAATAGAAACCCTGCATCAACAATACTCTGTCACCAAGCTAAGGCCATCTGGATCATTTGAGTAGCCCATCATTGATTCTACTAACTGCATTTAGCCAAAGGAACATAATCTTAGGCTTCCTACAACTACAGAATAGCATGTAAAAAGTAACTATCTGTAGTTTTTTAGATTTAGAATGCATCTTCTTCCATTGCATTCTAGCCTTCTTCCCCACAAGGTCAACTCATAGGCAAAGTGTAAACCACAGTAATCTGCAGGAGAGATGGCCTAAACCAGTGGTTCTCACAATCCCTTTCACACAGCAAACCTCTGAGTGCAATCCCCTCCCCCCTTATAAATTAAAAACTTTTTTTTAGGTTTAAACACTATTATAAATGCTGGAGGCAAAGCATGATTTGGGGGTGGACGCTGACAGCTCGCAACTCCCCACATAATATCCTGACGGGTCACAACCCCCAAGTTTGAGAACCCCTGGACCAAACCAACAATGCACTGATCCAGTAGCTGGACAGTATTTATATCTCCAGCCTTGGAATTCAAATGGATCTGTTTGGTTCTGGATAACTATCAAAACAGGATCTAGGAAGGTCTTGAAGTAAGGCTGATGTAAGTGTTTGCCAGACCATGACAATGTTATCACTATACTCCTACCCAGTCAGACCCTAAAGTTCAGTGTATGCCCACCTAAAAGAAGTCAGAAGCCACCAGAGAATTCCCACAGTTGTCAAAGAGGCCATGACATCCCAAAACAAGTCAGTCAGCATTGTCAAAAGCAATAAAGGGTTGGTCTGTACATCACCAGAATCCCTAAATTAATCTAATCCTGAAGAACAAGTATCAGAAACAATCCCATTAAGTCAGTTTGAATGGGATACACCCACATCGCTACACCAGCAAGGTGAATACCTTCCAACAGACTACGTGAATATGTAGGCAAGGCGGGGCAAGTACGTTCCCAGGGTTTCTTTCAATTACAACAGGCTAATTGTGTATTCCCACAATCTGATATGATCAACTAACCTAATATACAACTACTAATGGAAAGAAACCTTGTCTATTTTTTATATTAGTCCAGAACTGTAAATCGGTTTAAGCCAAATTAAAAAAAAAAAAATATGCTCAGCTAGAAGCTTACATGGCTAGATGAACTGTAGTCTGATGATCAAGAGGCATAACAGGCAATAAGCAAAGTCACTTCCTCAAACCATTTTCAATTCCTCCTAAATCCTTGCTCTTTCTCCCCACCTTGACTTGCCTTTAAGAGCTTATTACATACTGACAATTTTTGTCATGGTTTGTACATGACATGACAGTCATGAATTTTCTAGATAGATTATCCTTTTTACTTTGAGTAAAACACCTATCTGAATGAGGCTGTGAGCACTAGCTTTACAATTCTGAAGCAGCACTGCTATTAACCCTGCTTGCTATATATCTACTCCTGGGGGAATTCCATACCAAAAATTTAAGAATTCTGCTCCAAAAAATTAAAAATTCTGCACACAATATTTTAAAATTCTGCATATTGTATTTGTCAAAATAACACAATATAATCACACTGGTTTCAATTATTTTGGCAATTTATTTAAAATATAATATAATGGATGGAAAATGGGAGTGAAGAACATTAAAGGAAATCCCCAAACCTTGTTTGTCTAATAATAATGTAGCTAGGTTTGACACTTTATTTCTAGTTATTAGTCAACAAATATATGCAGCCATATGCTCAGTTTTACATCATAGGCCACTGAAGAGCAAGTGAGGGCTGGTGAATCAAACTCACCAGGAGCAGCCAACCGTGGCCACTGGGAGTTGCGGGAGGCTGTGCCTGTGGACAGTCAACATCAGCAAAATGTCTCGCGGCCCACAATCAGATTACCCTGATGGTATAGTTCATTGGTGGGTAACCTGCGGCCCATTTTTCAGGGTGAGACACTGCTTGATTCAAATCCTGTTTAGTTTATAGAGCTTAAATAAAATAAATTCAGTCTCTTAGGTAACCAACTTTGATCTCTACACTTGCTCAGGGGTGAAAGTAACTTACAGGATTTACCGGTACTGCTGGAGTCCCGAGGGGGCGTGGCCTCAACCGGAAGGGGCGTGACCTCAACCGGAAGGGGCGTGGCCTCTTAAGATTTAATGGCCCTGGGGCAGGGAGCCCAGAGCCCTTTAAATCCCCGACGCGGAAGCCGGTGTGGTCCGGCACGGCATACTGGCTCTTGCGAGTACGCCGTACCGTATCGGCTTACTTTCACCTCTGCACTTGCTACTTATAATCACTTAAAATCCATACATCTTTCTGTAGTTAATAAATCTGTTTTAAAATTTACCTAAACAGTGCGTTCTAGTTGAAGAGCTAAGGAAATCTCAGTTCAGTTTACAAAGGCTAGCGTGTGGTCCCCTCCACATCAAGGGGGAACAGACTAGGTAATGAACTTACACTGGTCAGGTTTCTGACCAGTACAAGATGGTACAGTTCTGGGGTGCAAGACTGGGGAGCTGGAGAGAACTGACTGGAGCCTCACTACTGTTGGTTCATGAGTGGCTGGGAGAAGCATTCATGTTATTCAGTTCGGTATGTCTCTGCCTGTGGATGTCTGTATAAGTGCAGTACCTGCCACAGGTTTGTAACTTGGCAATAGGGTCAGTGTGAGAGGCAGCCCAGGTCAGTTTTCATACCTTCTTTTCTTGCCAATCCATATTTTCCGCCATAATGTATTAACATTATATAAGGAATTATGGATACTCACCAATTTTACACTTTAAAGTCTATGACCAAACAAAGGAAGAGATACACGTTCTCCCCTAGATAGGAGGGAGACCGCTACCTACCTGTCTCCTCTGTAAATTAAGCATGATAGAATCCAAACAATGAAAGCCCCATTTACTTATGAAGTAGCAGTGGGAAGGGAAGTCCTCAGAAAGAGAACAGAAGCATGAGGTCATCCAAAGATTTAAGGAGAGAGTCAAAAACATCATGGCATCTATCACTGCACGGACACATGGAGCCAGAGCTCTTGCAAGCTGAGAAAGATAGGTCCTTCAACCAACAGTGTTGAAGTCTCTGGGGACTGCATATAGGTGAGAAACCCACAGACAAAGATCTTTCACCAACAAAGTCAATGGAAACCAGCACGTGACAGAGAAACTCAGCCATGGCAGGAAAGAAAGAGATTGGTAAGACATCTACCTTGAATCAAGTGTCGCTTGTTGAGTTAAGCCTAAGGGCTTGTCAATACATAAAACGCTACAGTGGCACATTTGCACCACTGTAGAGCTTCAGTAGAGACACTACCTAGGCCAACCTGAGGGATTCACCATCATCATAGGTAATCCACCTCTCCAAGAGGCGGGAACTAGGTTGACAGAAAAATTCTTCCATCAACTACACTGGGATTTAGGTTACCTTAACTATGCCACTCAAGGATGTGAATTTTTCATGCCCTGACCAGCATAGTAAACTAATCTCATTTTCTAGCTTAGACCAGGCCTTAGCCACTAGAAAGCATATTTTACTTTTATTTGCTTATAACTATTTTCTTTATCCCTTGTACTTAAAGTAATTTAAAACCTCTTTTTATTAATACACTTGTTTTACTTTCAGTCTAAGCCAACCAACCCAGTGATGTGTTGGAACTGAAGTGATTGTTAACTCCAGTTAAAGCAACAAGCAGCTGTTCTTTTGTCTCTTTAAAAGGAGCAAAGAACCTTAGTCTTCCCTGAGCATCCCAGGAGAGGGATGGACACTGCAGGGCAAATGATTTGGGGGAAATTCAGGACTGGGGGTGTCTTGGGGTCACCCTACAAATAGTAACCAAGGCTGGTGGAGACCAGGGCAAGGCTAATGTGTCACAGGCAAGCTGCTGGGGTCACAGTGCTGAATCAGGACTGCAAAGCACACAGACATTCAGGAAACTGCAGCACACTTGTCTGCTGGCTGTCTAGGCTGTGAGTCACAGCAGCAGAGCATCTAAGGTACCCAGGCTTACAGGGCAGGTGGGGACAACCTCTCACTAGTCTGGAATGCACTCAAGAACATGAAACCAGCCATTGGGTGAGCAAGAAGGATAAAAATTCTGGCTTTGCTGAGGATAAAGTGTAGCTCAGAACATCGTACTAATTGTATTGCAACCCAAAATATTGTGGTCTACCCCAGCAGTCTCAGTTACACTCATACAAACAGGCTTAAAAAGATGAAACCTGGCAGTTTCTCCCCAAGAGAGTCATGGGAAGTATGAGCAATAGCCAATCACTGCTCTTTCAGAAGCTGTCCGAGGAATTAACAGAACCAAAATACAGTAACCTCTTCGACCCATGTCATACATAGCAACACACACTCACTATTGTCCAATATAGATATATATTGATTATATGACTGATTTCGTTTCCCTAATTAGCACTCTGAAATCTGGTAGGTTCTTGTCCCAAGATCAGGCCTAGCATTATCAGAATTACTGTTGGGAGCCCCAGTGTGCACACCAATGACAACACTCACATCTAGGGAAAACCTTCTGTAACTAATAGTTTTATTAACACATTTAGCAAAGTTACAAACATTCCAACCCAGTAAGGTAGGTAAAGATAGCACAGAATGATCTGAGCATCTATATACTTACAGAGCAACCAGAAGTTTTAGATATCTTCATCTTCCCCCTCACCATCATCATTAGTCATCATTCTGGCATCTCCCAGGGTACACTGGCCAGGATACAGCTTTTATGGTGTGTTATACTGTTGCCATTATGCCTAATGCATATGCAGTAGGGATATCAGCCCCTTTACCTTATTTGTAGTTCACCTGTCTCCCATCAGTTATTAATCCTTTTACCTCAAGCTTATTAACATGGATACCCATTAGTTACTATGGCATTCTTGTATTCAGACATCTGCTAATGTTCCAAGATGGTATGAAGTAACATCTTGTAGTTACCTGTCAGCAGTTAAGTCATTATAGAATTCTATCTTGTAATATCTTAAAATCTAGGGTTACTCTTGGGGCTTGGCTATACTTGCAAGTTAGAGCAAGTTACAGCCCCAGGTGCCCTAACTCCAAACCCAGTCACACTGGCAAGACACCTAGAGCGCTTGGACTCTGCAGCTGGAGCGCTCCTGGTAATCCACCTCCACAAGAAGCATAACGCTTGCTACACCTTGGCTGAAACGCCCGGGCGTCAGTGTGAATGAGGTGTTGCATTACTGCGCTGTGACCGGCCTCTGGAAATGTCCCATAATCCCGTTAAGTCAAGTGGTCACTCTTCTCATTGTTTTGAACTTGGAGCTTTGAAAGGGGATATCCGCATTCCTACAGCCATTTCCGACTCCGGCATGCTTATCTGCTCTGGAACAAAACAACCATTACTGTGGAATGCCGCTTGCTGTGAGCATGTGAGAGAGAGGCGATAGGGAGGGGGGGGGTGTCTGCTGCTGTTTGAACTTATAAGACAGCATGCTGACACTCAGCACCCCAAAAACCCCTCTCTCCCCCAAATACACACAACACACTCCCTGTCACACTGCTCCCCACCTCACCCATTTGAAAAGCACATTGCAGCCACTTGAACGCTGGGATAGCTACCACAATGCACTGCTCTCTGTGGCATTGCAAGAGCTGCTAATATGGCCACACCAGTGTGCTTGAATCTGACAACGTGAACACACTGCAGCGCTTTCCCTTCTGCGCTCTCCGAGGGCTGCTTTAACTCGCAGCGCTCTACATCTGCAAGTATAGCCATGCCCTTGGTTAGCTTATGCTTTTGGGACCTTATGCCTTGATTAATTTAACTAAGCTAGGCCTTGAAGCTAGTAAGCTCATTGCATTATTGCCTTACTTTATACCTATGCCTCACCTAGCAAATATCTATACCTATAGGGTACCTCAGGGAGGGCAAACTTTTTGGCCTGAGTGCCACATCGGGTTTTGTAAATTGTATGAAGGGCTGGTTATGGGAAGGGGTCGTGGCCCCCACCTCCTATCTGCCCCCTCTCCCAGAACTCCTGCCCCATCCAACCCCGCCCTGTTCCCTGACAGCTCCTCTGGGATCCATGCCCCATCCACACACCCTGCTCCCTGTCCCCAGACTGCCCCTGGACCCCCGTTGCCTCATCCAACCCATCTTCTCATTCCTGATGGGACCCTGCCCCATCCAACCACCCCTTCTACCTGTTCCCTGACTGCCCCCAGAACCCTTGCCCCTGACTGCCCCCTGCCACCCCATCCAACCCCCTCTCCTTCCTGACTGCCCCCAGGACTCCTGCCCCCATTCAACCCCCTGGTTCCCCCCCCGACCACCATCCACACCCCCACCCTCCGACCACCACTCCGACCCCCCTTGCTCCGTGCCCCCTTTCCACACTGCCTGGAGCACCAGTGGCTGGCGGTGCAAGGCCACACTGCCACGCAGCACAGAGCACCAGATCAGGCCAGGCTCTGCAGCTGCGCTGCCCCAGGAGCTCGCCACCCAGAGCAGTGTGCTGGCAGCGGCGTGAGCAAGCTGAGGCTGCGGAACAGTGGGCGGGGGGGGTGTGGAAGCCTCCCAGGCCAGGAGCTCGGGGGCCGGGCAGGCCGGTCCCGCAGGCCGGATGTGGCCCGCGGGCCATAGTTTGCCCACCCCTGGGCTACACAGTCAACAATATCAGACTGCTGAAAAATCTAATAAACCCAACATAATCATCTGACCATTGTTCAATCCAAAGATGAGATAATAAGACAGAAGACTCTATGCACTCTCCATATCAACATGAAATAGTTTGATTATGCTAAATACTTAGACTGGATATTGGCATTTAAAACTAAAAGCACCATGCTTTCAACTTTTAGTCTGTCATTGGTGTACTGGCATTTTCCCCTGGTAATTTTCGGGATGGCTTCCTCAAGAAATGTCAGAACAGCAGACACATGAAGAAAGCAATTGATGACTGGTGTCCTTCACATGTTAAAACATACTACGGATATGCTTGTTGTAAACCTAACAAAAAATAAGCGAGTTATGGATTTAACAAGGACCACATAGCCAGGGATTAAGAGAGCAATTCTAATCTAAAGAGTGACTGAAGATGGTACTGTTTTACTCAACAGATCTGATCCCTGTGTTCAGAGTCAAACATGCTTACCTTGGCAATTAATGTAAGCTTTTTATTTTATTTTATTACACCTTAGTTAACAGTAAAATTTGATTTCTACATATGAATAGATGGATTAGATGCAAGTGAATCCCTACGTAAGCCTACAGAATTTATTACTGTTGCTGCATGAGAACAAAAACAGTCTCATTCTTAGATTTTAAAAAAAAGTCTATCAGCCTATGATCTTTCTACTTGTAAACTGAGGATACTTGAGATAGAGTAAGTAGACAAGAATAGAACCTCATAAGGCCACTTTTAGAGTGTTATATTTCACAGTCAAATCATACTTGACTTCATTGTGCAGTCTCCGGAATCATACAATTCTCAGACTTCCACCATACATCACTCAAGCAGGAAGAGACAAACTGCAGGCCAAACAACCAAGTCCCAGATGAGCAAGGCAGAGACCTATCACAAGTAAAATTAATGAAGATCTGGACCAGGAACATGATACCTCAGTATCCCCAGGGGCATAAGGTGCGTGGGGACAGATTGGCCTACAAAGGCAACCACTTTATCATGAAGGGGAACTGGTGATAGGAGGTTTAGCACTTACATCCACCTCCTAAGTCAGCAGCTGACACTCAACAGCTCCTACCTCCTCTTAGTGCTGCAGGGACAAGAACTGCAGTCCCAGGAAGGAGATGGAGTCTATTTGAGCAGCAGTTGCTATAGAGGAGAACTAACTCCTTTCAAGTGCAGGTCTTCATCCACCAATAAAAGGAAATTGAGTGGGGGAAGTGTTGGTGATGAACTGGTGGTGAAGAATTGCAAAAAAAAAAACTGTAAGAGGAACAGAATGGGGAAGGGGAAGGAGGAGAGGGTAAGATTTTAGAATCCCCCTTATTCAAAATTGTGGAGGCGAATCCTCCCTCCAGAAAGGCAGATTCCTGATTACAGCCAGAGGAAACAAAATCAATTATGTTGATGTTGACCATGCAATCAGCCCAATTAAGCAGCAAGCCATGTTTAGCAGGGTGCGATTAGGTACAGTATCAGAGGGGTAGTCGTGTTAGTCTGGTTCTGTAGAAGCAGCAAAGAATCCTGTGGCACCTTATAGACTAACAGACGTTTTGCAGCATGAGCTTTCGTGGGTGAAAGTAGTTTTAGGTACAGTAGTTTTTCCAAGCAAGCTACAGAACATGTCTTCCCCCCGAAATCCTGTTAGGAATGCAGACAGTTCAAGAAGTTCTGCCATTACACTCAGATAACTTCATTATTCATTCTAAACAGCCACTATTAGTCTATTAATTTGTATTTGAAATCCATGTGAGGGGGTATACAAACCCCACACCAGGATGGGGTAAGAATCTGCTTTGGGCTACAGATGGCCCACCCCACCACATCTGCACATCATGTAAGGGCTGAAGGAGTTAAAAGGAGGGACCTCCACACAGATGGGGGAAACCCTGGGCAGAAAATAGGCTGTTGAGCTCACCAGAGAGATCTGTCAGCCAACATAGCCTCTACCCCTGAAGAAAGGAGAACACAGATCCTCTGGGCTAAGAGGGAGAAAGACAGTTATACTGGAGACCCAGTGAACCCTGGAGCGTACTGTGATACTTCCAAGGCTCTCTGAAGTCAAAGAGACCAATATCCTTACTGAAGCTGCCTACAGGTTCTCATTTTTCTTTTATGCTTTTATTTAGCCTCATTTGCCGACTCTGGACTGGCTTGTTTGTTTCACCTGGGACCCTGGAAGGGGAAGAAACATTCAAAAAACCTTGAGCAGAGGGCAGTATGACAGCCCCTCTAGACTGACACATTCTACAGCATCCACAAGGGTGAGGATGCATGTGCACTCCCTATGTAACCCCTAAAGGGGAGTTATGCCAAGGTCAGATTCATGACAACGCAGTTATTACATTTATGTTTAAGCAAAGATTCATTAAAACCATCTCTGCAGTTTCCATTAAATTTACTTACTATTTTCATAGTTTTGAAGCTGGTAAGACCACACCACCCTTTTAAAGCATATATTCACCTTTTCAGTAAGAATGTGATGGTTCATTTAATTGTCCCACAAAAAGTTACAGCATAAAAATATTCAGGTTGCAAGTGAACAAGTTATATAAAATATATGAACCCCTTCTCTGACTCACCATCCTCCCAAAAATATTAGATTGCTTTTCCCTTTGACAGAGTCATGCAGAACCAGTGCAAGCACGTTGCTGGGGTCTCCAACCCAAAGACCCACCTCTAACAATTAGATCCATTACTTAGAAAATGATGCCCCCTCCCAAAAAAGAACTATTATTAATGTAATATTTGTATATGAGTGGTATCACTCCTGAATTGAACAGCTACAACTTTTACTGTGGCACTGGATTTTTTGTAACCTTACCTTCAGGTATTGTTTGCCTGAGATAATACTTCCTCAAAACTTGCTTCTGAAGTATTAGAGATGACACTAGAGCAAAAACTGACAACCTATTCTCCTTAAATAGTATCTGCATGTCTTGGTGGCATAAACAGGACACTAACCACTAAAGTCTAACCAACCACTAGCAAGTAGGAAACATTCACTAGTAGGAATGGGCCCCCTAAAGCATCTTTCTGCATAATTTGGACTATATTAAAAATAAAATTTATAGCCTTCGTGATTATGAAGATACACTGCATTCACATTTGGAAGACTAAGTGATACAGTACTGCTTTTCTTTGCTCACAGACAAGTCCTGTTCTGCTGCTGCTACTCAGGTAGCTTTTCCAAGCAGCTTCAGAATCAAACAAACAATACTAGTAAATGGCACAGCTGCTACCCAGAGCCAGGGAAAAGCTGTGAAACTGACAGTGTCAGTTTCACACTTCAGATGCTCAGAAAGGCTATTAAACTACAGCAGAATCAAGAACTAGAATTATTCACAGAGAAGCCTAAAAAACCAGAGTCTGAAAAACAGCAAATGAAAGAGCGCCCTCTGCTTACACCAGCCAAGAGACTGGATAGACATGCCCTCTCTACAGCTATGAAGCTCTGTAGTGGGAGAGCAACAGAGAGCTCCTTCGCCTTTTCAGGAGACAGAGGTAAATGGTGGTACCTCAAGTTTACAAGACATGCATCAGCCTCTGCTTACCAAAGATAACAGGTGTTACCATCTTAGGGCTTGAAAAATTTACGAACATGTCCAGAAAACCAAACCCATTACTGTCCCACAACATTCAAGTCTCCTCACCACTCCCCAATACTAAATGACTAGAACTGAGATAGGAAGGTTTTTCCATCTTTAGAGAAAATTATTTTAAATTTAAACAGCTACAATGTGTTCCAATATCACAAAGTTATGCCTATACTTACCTTGAAGTATCACTTATGACAATTAAGTATTAGAATAATAAAAATCAACTGTTTGACATCTGTTCTTTTCAAAGTAATGCTAAAAACATATACATTTTCTCCCTAATGCCTCAATCTGGCTCTAACCTAAAAAACAAAACCAAAAAATTATCCATCACTGGAAAATCAGTTTCTCCTATGTGTACAAAAGCTTTTCAAGGGGAAAAAAGTGGTATATGTCAAAGCCCCATTAAAGACCAAACAAACATAAGAAGAAATTGTAACAAGGTTTCTCACTCTTAAAGCTCATGACCAGATATTGCAATACACAGAGTAACACTGCACATTACTTTAGCCCCCTGCATTCATAGTTCAGACACAATATGGATGGCAGAGATTAATGAAACAAAGCACTGATTAAGATTACATTTTATGCCAGAATCTCTTATTTTAATAGTTACTATTAACATGCTTAAGAATGCATACATATATGAACCTTTCACCAAAGCATTTCATGCTGCTCAGGTTTCAGAAAGATTTTGTTTCACCAATTTCATGCTAGCTTACTATGACTATGAGTTCACCATTAACTTCTAATGTATTAGGGGATTCACACTAAGTGCAATTAAAAAACCTCTCCAAAAGGTACCTATTGCACAAAGGCAACTAGGCTTTAAAATGTTGTACATAATAGGTGCCAGCACTTTCGTCAAGCCTCAGGCCACATCTACATTATGGGCACTACAGCAGCATAGCTATGGCACCATAGCTATGCCATTGTACTCTGGAGTGTAGACACAGACTACAGCAACAGAAAGGGATTTTCTGTCACTGTAGAAACTCCACCTTCTTGAGTCAAACATTCTTCTGTCAACCTAGCTACATTTATGCTGAGGGCTAAATCGGCACAACTACGGCACTCAGGGGTGTGTAATTTTCACATCTGATTGCAATAGCTATGTTGACCTAAATTTTAATTTGTCCAAAGACAGTTGGACAAATTAATGAGTGAAACTTTATGGGAGGGCTGCTTGTGATGGAAGGAGGTAATGCTCAGCAGCCCTGAGGGTCACTTCTGATTTATGTCTTAAGATCCTAGAAGCTCATGTCCCCCAAAATATTCTATGGGGAAGGTTTGATCATCTTCCTCTGATGCATCAGAGATAGCCACGACTCAAGATGGGAAATTGAACAAGGACAGCCAGGGCTCTGAAGTAGCACCAAACATTCTCTGTCTTGGGTGCTTGGCTGTCTGGGTCTTACTCACATGTTCATGGTCTAACTCATCACAATATGCAAGGTCAGGAAGGAATTTTTTTCCAGGTCAAACTGGCAGTGACTTTGGGGTTTTTTGCCTTCCTTTGCAGTGTGTGGGTTCTGCACCACTTGCCAGTATTATCTAGGTATCTCTCATTTAATTATTTCCCTATCGTTGTGGGGCCTTGAGCACCAATGCACCTTGGTCCCTCCTATTCTCTGCCTGTGGCATGTAATAGTTTAGTCCTCTGTGGGCTGTAATACCTTGATTTAGTTTCAATTGTTGGAATTGGCATGTGGGTGCTGGTGGCTATGATATCTAGGTGGTCAGCCTTAGTATCTAGCCTTAAACTGTATGACCAGACCTCAGGCAAGAAAGTCTCCCTTTGTTTCCACTCAGCAAGAGCTGTCAATACAACACTTCAGAGTTCCACCTCCATCAGCTCCTGGCCTATGGCAACCTAAAGCCCTGGGGCATCAGAGCAATTATAACCCCATCTATGCCTTTCCCCACTCATGTGGAAGCACTGGACAGAAAAATCTTCAGATGAAGAAGTGGTCAGTTTTAATCCCCATCCTCTCATAGACTCTTGGATTGCAGGAAGTGAGGTTGTGTCCCCTTCATTGAATGCTACTCTCTGCTTCCCATCCAGTAGCTACTACTTCTAGCAGCTTCCCTTCCCTCATAGCTGTTTTAATGCTGCTATGACAAGAGCAGCAAGCTACACTGGAGGGGGGAGAGACAGAATGCCTCTGAGAAGTGGTTGCCAGGCAGGGTGCAGAGAGCTGCTTTGTAGGGAAGGACAGTGCTTTACTCCATGCAAAGAGGCCCAACCAATAAGAAAACACTCGTAAGAGAAAAAGTAGGAAGTATATGATGATGAACTAACGGTAGAGTGCGTGTGTTGCTCTCTCTGCAATACCCCTCTTCATATACAAGACTACCAGGAGGAGGTATGGGGGAAAAAATCCCCCTTCCAAAAGAGACTGAAGTCCAAGAAATACACAAGCTAAGAGAAATCATTTAACAGCAGGCATGTAGTCCTACATATGCAAATGCAGCAGCATTATAGTGTCACATTATAGGGAACAGAGCCATCAATCCACATAGCACAAAAAAGTTTATACCTAAAACAAGATAGTTAACGTTTAGGACGAACACACCCATGGCATCATGAGGAATGCATCTACAAAGCTCATACAATTTGAGGAGGAATCTGTGTTGATCCCCCTGCTGTCAGACTGGAAACCCCAGTACTGCCCCTATACCTGAGATAGCCTCAGCCCCTGTTACTCCTTGGCAATGCTGCCCCCCCTCCCGTGCTCCCCCAGCGCCAGAAGCGCCTCCCCCACCTGCCCAGAACACCCACCCGAGTAGTCCCCGCACCTCCCACCGCGGCACCCAGCCCCAACACCCCCTGACACCGCCCCCAACCGCCCTGCCCGGAGACAGCCCCCTCCCCCCGCAGCGGGGGAGGGGGGACTCAGCGCTTCCGCCCCCACAGGGGGCCCCCCGCCCGCCCAGGCCCGCTCACGGGCGGCGCCCCGTACCGTTGTGCTGCCGCTAGCCCCGCTGAGCCTGAACGTCCCCCGCGTCGGATGCTCCCAGCGGCAGCCGGCTACTTCCAGCCCCGCCCGTCGCTTCTCACCCTGCCGCCCCGGCTGCCTGCTTCCCAGAAACCCAACAGGACCTGGAACAACCGCTGTCATTGGCCGCTGCGCGGCACGTGCTATCCACCTTCCTATTGGCTCCCGCGCACGCCACTCTCCGAGCGAAAAGCGACGCTGATTGGTAGATTCTCGGAGCCATCGGTAGCGAGACACCTGCCCGCGGGCTGAGGTCGGACAGAAGCCAATAGAGGGGGGCCCGGCGGAGGCGTCGTTGGTTGGCCGGTAGCGGGCGCGTGACGCGCCCTTGCGGGGCCCCTATAAGCGGCTGGGCCGAAGTTCCCCGGCCCGTCGGTGCTTCGCTGGTGGGAGGGCGCCCGCCGCTGGGCCAGGCGGTACCGCTCCCCCAGCCCCCCCCCCGTTCCGCATTGCGCCCCGTCCCGCCACAGAGCCACAACATGCCGCAAAACCTCATGGCCCAGCCACACGCAACTGACCAGTCCCCTCACTAGCCACGCTGCCGACCCCACCTCACACCATGGCCCTGCCATCGTTACCACAGCCCCAAATGCCCCTCGCTACAACTCATACCCAGCCCGGCTCCCTGCCATTGCACACAATCCTCCCGCCTGCACTGTGTCCTCAAGCACCACCCCATCCACACCAGAGCCAGTCGCACCAGCCTACCCTGCCAGCCAGGGGCGGCTCTAGACCCCAGCGCACCGGGCAGGGCGCCGGCGGCGCCTCGGGGGGCGCATTTGGCTCCTCTGAGCCTCGCCCCCATGCTCGCCGGGGTCCACCGGAGCCCGAACCTGCGGGCGACACCGCGCAGGCATGCGCTTCCGCGCCGCCCGCCGCCCGGCTCCGCGCCGCCGCGCAGGGCAGCAGGTCCGCTGGCTCGCTCGTCCCTCCCGTGGGCGTGGCTGCCGCGCAGCCCGGCCGGGCAGCGAGCGGACCGGCGCGGAGGGACCAGGAAGACCGCCGCCGACGGGAGGGCCGCCGCTTGGGGCAGCGCTGCGCCTGCTGCCAGCTACCACAAGATCACTTCCTACCGCCACTTCTTGGCCCTGCCGTTCACCCCACAGTCCCAGCTAGAGTTGCCAGGTGTCCGGTTTTTGACCAGAACGCCCCATGGCAAAGGGACTCTTGCGGCTGTTAAAAGTCCAGACAATGGCGCAGCGGGACAAAGCAGGCTCCCTGCCTGCATGCTCTGCGTGGCTCCCAGAAACAGCAGCATGTCCCCTCGCTGACTCCTATGTGTAGGGGTAGCCAGGGGGCTCCGCATGCTGTCCCTGCCCCAAGCACCGCCCCTGCAGCTCCCATTGGCCGGGAACCGCGGCCAATGGGAGCTGCGGGGGCGGCACTTGTGGACAGGGCAGCGCACACATCCGCCTGGCCACACCTCCGCTTAGGAGCTGGAGGGGGATATGCTGCTGCTTCCGAGAACTGCTTGAGGTGCCAGAGCCTGCACCCCAATCGTCTTTCATACCCCAACCCCCTATCCCAGCCCTGATCCTCCTCCTGAACCCCAAATCCCTCATCCCTGGCCCCACACCAAAGCTCACAGCCCAGAGCCACCTCTCACACACTGAACCTCTCATTTCTGGCCCCATCCTGGAACCCACAACCCTGTCCCACACCCCAACCCCCTGCCTCAACCTGGAGCCCCCTCCCATACTCCAAACCCCTGCCTTGGCTACACCCCTCAGTCCGGAGACCCCTCCTATACCCTAAACCGCTCATCCCTGGACCCACCCCAGAGCCCGCACCACCAGCTGAAGCCCTCACCCCTTCCTGCATCCCAAACCACTGCCTCAACCCGGAGCCCCCTCCCACACCCTGAACTCCTCATTTCTGGCCCCACCCCAGAGCCCGCACCCCCAGCTGGAGCACTCACACACACCCTCACCCCAAGCCCCTGAGCCAGCCCAGTGAAAATGAGCGAGTGAGTGAGGGTGAGGAGAGCAATGACAGAAAGAGGGTGGGATGAAGTGAGCAGCGGAGGGGCTCTGCTGAGGGGCGGGGTAGGGGACAAGTCAAGGGTGTTCAGTTTTGTGCGAGTAGAAAGTTGGCACCCCTAATCCCAGCCTGCCTGCCACCGCACCATAACCCTGCCATTATGTCATAGCCCTGCACAATGAAGCCACTGTTCTGGGACACTGTAAGGTCCCACCACCTCCTCTTGCACCATTATTCCATTTTACAGAACGGTGGTCTTGCCATCATGTCACACACCATACCACTCACCATAAAAACACTTCCCACTACTGCACCATGACCCTGTGGATCACATCATGGACCCACATCCAAACACCACCAGACTGTCCATTCTGTGCACCTGTAGTTTGGCCCTCTAGCACATTTGTAACATGCAAGCTTTAGTTACATGATCAGATTATTATTCTTTTCCAACAGGACCCTGCTTCATTCAGGGTTTACCTAATTATTATCTATTAAAAATGTTGTTTTCTCCTCATTGTTCAGTATGTGGTCCCGGGCTTTATTTATTGCACACTATACAAACCCTTCTCTAAACACAGTATTATAAAATTTCCTTATGGGTCTTTCTATGATGCTTAGTACTAGGGAATTTTTCAACAAAACATATTTCCATCTGAAAATGCCAATTTGTTGAAACCCAAACAGGTTCAAGTCTTTGCTCTACCTGAACAGCCCAGGTAACTAGCATAACCACTGGGCTGTTGGCTATTCTGGGGTTGTTTCTCTCCTTTTCAGTTTTGTTCTGATGCAGAATCAGAACAAATTTTGAAATCTCTAAATATTTTGCTAAATGGAAAATTAGCTTGCTGTACTCATCACTACAGTGTCTGCGTACTTTTCACACTCCATTTTACACATAGGGAACTGAGGCACAAAAATATTAAGATAAAAATTTCCACTAATTTTGGGTGCCCAATGAGGCAAATTGTGCCCTGTTACACCAGAATAACTCAGTGTTTACACTTGTTTACACTGGTGTAACTTAGAGCCTAATTTGGTCCACTGTGTATGAGAGCATCAAATTATTTTTGCAGTTTTTATATCAGTTTCCCTTTAATACCTTATTTCTCTCCCTCTTGAGATAGGTAAACAGTGTAGGATTCATTTAGTGTGGGTCACAAACTGAAGCCTTCATTATCCGTTTGCAGAGATTAGCACCTACAGACTTTGAAATCCTGTTGCACTTGTCAAAGATCTAGACAAGAGTACTTTTTTGGGAAGGAGGGAGGGCTTTCTAGAAACAGTATCCTCTTCGATACTTCTCATGAGGCAGCGTTCATGTTAGATTGCTCTATTTTGATCTTTAAGGCCCAAAGGAGATTTCAACATGAATGCTCACCCATGAGAAATATTGAGGTGGATGCTGTTTCCAGAAAATTCTACACTAAAAAGTTCTGTCTCCTAGGAATTAAGTTAAATCAAACTACCAAACTGGGATGGAAGAAATCATCTCTATGGGGAACATACTCAGTGAACACAGTCTTCAGGACAACCCAAAAAAGACAGAAGCTATTTTTCAGATGGAAACCCCATAGGACAAAGTAGCACTTGAGCAATCCATTGAGATGACCACATATATGTGTATATTCACTCAAACTTGTCAAACTCTACTCCCACTATTTCCTGACAGTCAATTGGATTTAGTGCAACTGCAAAATTTAAATAAATCCTGTCATACTAACTTGATATCTTTTTTTATGAGATTACAAGTTTGGTTGATAAAGGTAACAGTGTTGAAATAATAGATTTCTGTAAGGTGTTTGACTTGGTATTGCATGACATTTTGATTAAAAAACTAGAACATTATAAAACTAACATGGCACACATTAAGTGGATTAAAAACTGGATAACTGATAGGTCTCAAAATGTAAATGGGGAATTGACATCAAGTGGGCATGTTTCCAGTGGGGTCCTGCAGGTCACTGATTCAGAGCCATATGGATCTCTTGGTAAACTGGGCCAAGCAAGTAAGGTATGTTTTATTATAGCTATATGAATATATATACACATCTAAGAAAAAAAGACTGTAGGCCATACTTTCAGGATAGAGGACTCTATCCTGGGAAGCAGTGACTCTGAAAAGATTTGGGGGGTTGAGGTGGGTAATCAGCTAAACATGAGCTCCCAGTATGATGCTGTGGCCAAAAGAGCTAATGTGATCATAGAATCATAGACTTTAAGGTCAGAAGGGACCATTATGATCATCTAGTCTGACCTCCTGCACAACGCAGGCCACAGAATCTCACCCACCCACCCACTCCTGTAATAAACCCCTAACCTATGTCTGAGCTTTTGAAGTGTTGAGTAGGAGTAAAGAGGTTATTTTACCTCTATATTTGGCACTGCTGCGACCGCTCCTGTAATATTGTGTCCAGTTCTGGTGCCCATGATTCAAGAAGGATGTTGATAAACTGGAAAGGTTCAGAGAAGAGCCACAAGAATGATTAAAGGATTAGAAAACATGTCTTATAGTGATAAGCTAAATAGACTGGGCTCTTTGAGTCTAACAAAGAGAACAATAATGTTTTCTTCCAGGTCATTGACTTGATTACATTCTATAAGTATCTACAGGGGAACAAATATTTAATAATGGGCTCTTCAATCCAGCAGAGAAAGATATAACACGATCTAATGGCTGGAAGTTGAATCTAGACAAATTCAAACAGGAAATAAGGCACACATTTTTAA
This sequence comes from Mauremys reevesii, assembly GCF_016161935.1. Classification (NCBI taxonomy): domain Eukaryota; kingdom Metazoa; phylum Chordata; order Testudines; family Geoemydidae; genus Mauremys; species Mauremys reevesii. Next base: position 94,816,161 of record NC_052626.1, read on the forward strand.
CAGTAAGGGCTATTAACCAGTGGAACAATTTACCAAGGGTTGTGCTGGATTCTCTATCACTGACCATTTTTAAATCAAGACTGGATGTTTTTCTAAAAGGTATGCTCTAGGAATTATTTTAGGGAAATTCTTTGGCCTGTGTTGCTCAGAAGGTCAGATTAGATAATCACAATGGTCCCTTCTGACCTTGAAATCTGTGAATCTTGCTAAATTCTTGCCCTTAATGACATACCTGTGGTGACAGTTCCACAGCCTAATTACGTGACACGTAAGAAAATATTTGCTTTCACCAGTTTTTAATTTGTACATTTTAAATGTATTTGAATATCTCCTTCTTGTGTTATGAAATTGTTCTAAAAATGCACTCCTTTCAAAATGAGATATTTATGTAAAAAAGTCAAATGTTTCTTTTTGATCCCAAGCAACTGTTAAATTCTTTTTTTCTGGTCATCCTGACACTTCATAGCTTTGTATATTTGACTCAGGTCCAACAATATATGAACATGTTTAATCTGTTGTCAAATGTTTCTGATCTCACATTTGGAATACTGACTGAGTACACCCTCTCTCTTTCCAAAGCTGAACTGAGGACTGTAACTCATACCTTTAGAACACTTCGGTGTACTGCTAATTGCTAAACTGCCTGCCAAATTGGCAGAGGTATTTATTCAGGATTAAGCCAGTTGAATTTTACCTACAGTTAGGCTCACTCAGCATATATCTCCTGTGTTAGAGTCATTACACCTAGTTTTTGTTGCATTGGTATCAAGATCTTCATCTCTATAATATGCAGATATTAATTCTCAACTCCACAATTAAGATTGCATTCTAAAATGGGTTTAAATAGGGTATAAATTCTTCTTTTCTCCAGATATAGGTGGCCTCACTGTGAAATTTCCTTGAGTTTTGTCCTTTGAAATTGTTATATAGTTTTTTATTTCTTTTGATGTATTACAATGATCAGTGCAGACAGCACCTTCATCAATAGATGGTGCTCTATCTTTATTTTAGTGTTAAGCTGTTGTTTTGTTTTGAGATAATGTGTTGTCTTGCTGGGGGGACAGGAGGGATTAGAAGGAAGTTTGAATCCTGTCTGTGTGTACTGAGTTGTTACTTGCAGTATCCCTATAAATGTATTGGTTTCTGTAAGCAAATATTACAACTGGTGGCAATGGCTTCTAGATGCCAGAAGTAACCGAACTGATCCACACAAGCCAAAATCTCAGTACTACTGACTTCAAAAGATATGTAGAAACATGATGGAACAGCTAACTACTCATGTTTAAGACAATCAACAAGCAGTGGGAAATTTTGACAGAAAAGGGGGATACTCAACTCATTGACCTCATTGATAGCCTTGACCACAACACCTTGAGCATCTTAAAAGAGATCCTGCAGCCTTCAAAGAAGCACCAGAAATGCTAGAGCAGTCAACAACAGCGCAGTCTCCACTTGGTGCCCATTTGGTATGAAAGGCTAAAAAAGCATCTTCATCCTTCTACCACTGATGAAGATAGTCTAAGTCAACTCAAATCCAAAGCCTTGCAATGTCTCATTGAAAAGTTTGAAATCAAGCCTTTGCACTGAGTAGCAGTTTTCCTACGCCCATGAATGAAGAGGATTAAAGTTTTCACTGAAGAGGAGAGACAGGAAGTTTATCAAGAGACCAAGAAGCTTGTCTCATTGCAGGAGAAAAATATTCTTCTTTTGTCAGCTACACAGACACCATCACCAAAGGAGACAAAATGGTCACATACAGAGTTTGAGGATTTGGCTAGTGAGCATGGAAGTGACAATGATGAAGTGTCAAAGTATATCACTCCGAAGCTGACAAAGAATGAAGATGTGCAAGTGCTGGAGTGGGGGGATACAACACAAGCATAACTTTTCCCTTCTCAGCTGAGTTGTACGGATTGTGCATTCCATCCCTGCATGTAGTGCACCCTCTGAGAGCGCCTTCTCAGTCTCTGGTTACACAATGAATGAGAATTGTACTTTACTTAAGCCAGAAACTGGATGACTTAATTTTTTTTTTACACAGTAATATTTTAAAGAAAATCAGCTGTCCCGAGGAAGACATCTAAAATGAAGTCTCACAATTCAGGGTTGGTATAAGTCACAAGTTAAATAGACAGCCAACTTTTTTATTTTATAGTTCAGTTTGTGATTTTGAGCATTTACTTGAGACGTTTATTTTATTATTTTTATATAAAAGGCTATTTGTTCTGTTTCCTGTTGTATAATAAGACATGTTTAAAATAAAATAATAATAATAACAATAATAATAATTTGCACATTTATTAAGCCATATAGCTTTCTTATATAATACCCATGCAGGCACACAGATGCTCCTCCTCACAGGCGCAGTGAGATAGGGTTCTGGTGCAGATGCGGATACATATAAAGGTGGAGTGTGGATCACGAGTCAGAGACAAGTTAATTATCGCAGATGTGGATCAGGTGTGGATCCAAATTTTTGTATCCACAGAGGACTCTACCTATGGATTGTCTTAGTTATGCAAAATGCCTTTTGTATTCATGAATGCACAAGGGACATTTCAGAAGGTAGTAATGATCTAATCCAAATTTTGAGAGCTGAAGACATGCACACGTACTCAGATGACTCCATGTTTCCATAAAACATGGGAAGAACATCTGGTAGTAGTGGAAAGGATTCTACAGATTTTTAAAGAGTCAGGGTTAAAACTTGCAGGAAACAAATGTCAATTTGCAAGGAGTTCAAACATATAGTACGCGAAGATAGGTTGGAGCCCCAACTCTAGAAGCTGAACGTTATAAAGGATGGGAGGTTCCTACAAATCTGAAAGAGGTACAGAGGTTTTTAGGTTTCTGCAGGTTTTACAAGAGATTTGTACTAAATTTCACTGAGTGGACAGTATCATTATACTAGCTAAGAGTGACTTTGTCTGGACAGAGGAACACAAAAAAGCTTGAGAATCACTGAAGGAGAAGGGTTTCTAAACTATGCTGTGCTATGCTTAAAATTCTCAGACCCATCCTGTCCATTCATGGTAACCTGTGGTGCCTCAAAGATTGCTTTTGGATTGCATTTGAAAAATTGATGAGTATAGTAGGTACAGAGCAGTGGCTTTGGGAGGTCAGGAGAAATATTCAGCTTCAGAACTGGAGTGTCTGGCTATTGTGGAGGACCTCAAGTTCTGTTTATTAGCTATGAATTTCACACTGTACAGAGACCCCAGTACTCTTCTGGGCTCCTTACGAAGCACAAACCAGAAAGGTGGAAAGTGATTCACAAACTGTCTGAATATACATTCACTGGTTGCCATAAACCTTGAAATCAAAATGTGTTTGCGGATGCTTTCAGCTGAATGAGGACAGTGAGAATAGATTTTGCCAATTCTACACTTAATCAGGCATTGGCTTCTCAATGTTTCAATGTATCAGTTTCTTTAATATAAAACAAATACCCCATTATATCTTGTGGAAGATTAGGTTTCTTGTTGAAGATTAGGTTTCTAAATCACATTTATAGTCAAAATAGACAGCATGGTTCAAACTATCTGTAACACTTCTTGTGTTCAGGTTACCTCGGCAACAGAATTTACTGAAACTGAACTGGTCTGTAAGCTTTAATTTTTTATTTAGTTTTTTAAACTTAATTGACACCACTTTTTATTTTCTTAATCTAATCATAAATGTATCCTGAGTTCTGGCTGGGAATTTTTCCATCTACATTTTTGCAACAGAAAATGCAGTTTCTCCATAACTGAAGTTTCTTGCAGGTACACTGCTTTTGCTGAAACTTTTCATCAGGAAATGTTGACCCAAATCTAGATACTTCAGTTTGCCCAACCAAATCAAAATGTGGTGTTTCAGGTATTTCAACATTTATCTGTGTCTGCCTGAGGTGCCTGATGAGCAGTAGTGCTGATGTTTTGTGCCCCCATTTGCTTCTACGGACTGGGCTCTCCGACTGGACTACCTCTCTCATGATGCACCACAGGCTCACTTCTAGTTGAAAAGACACTCTGCATCATAGACATTCTCATGATGCGCTATGGACAGATACACAGTCTGGCTGGGGAGCCTATTAAATAGAGGAGAATGGGGGCAGAATATAGTAGAACTACAACTCCCATGGCAGCATAGGGTGACAGATCAGTGTCAGACCAAGGAAAAATTAAACATTTTGTTTCACTTCAACCAGCTGAAACATAATACTTCAGGAAAGTTGAAGTGTTTAATTTTCTTCTAAAAAGTGTTATGCTTTTGACACTTCTGAATAGAAACTTCAGAACTTTCTGTTCCATAAAAGTTGTCTATATTTTGACTTTGTCCCAATTCAGGACTAAAACTTCAAAATATCAGAACTCCCCCTAGATAAAAAAAGCAGAATTCATTCAACTCTAATTATACTTTACAATACCATAGCAAATACACCTTGATCTGCTGTGCCATTGTGAACTTATAGCCATAAAGCATCAGAGAAATGAAAAGGGTATAAGAGGAAATTATTTTACAACTTAGCAAGAATTTGTGGTTAAGTTTGGCTAGTTATTCAACCTGCATTTCCTTTGTCTGAAACACAGAAGCAGCATCTGACATGGTTTTTAAAGGCTTAGGCCTGAATTATGCCAAGGATTCTACTCCATGTATGGAGGTATAACATTAATTCTGTCAGGTTTCAGAGTAGCAGCCATGTTAGTCGGTATCCAAAAAAAGAACAGAAGTACTTGTGGCACCTTAGAGACTAACAAATTTATTTGAGCATAAGCTTTTGTGGGCTACAGCCCACTTCATCGGATGCATGCAGTGGAAAATACAGTAGAAAGATATATATATACACACAGAGAACATGAAACAATGGGTGTTACCATACACACTCTAATGAGAGTGATCAGTTAAGGTGAGCTATTACCAGCAGGAGAAAAAAAAATGTTTTGTAGTGGTAATCAAAATGGTCCATTTGCAGCAGTTGACAAGAAGGTGTGAGGAACAGTAGGGGTGGGGAAATAAACATGGGACAATAGTTTTACTTTGTGTAATGACCCATCCACTCCCAGTCTTTATTCAAGCCTAATTTAATGGTGTCCATTTTGCAAATTAATTCCAATTCAGCAGTCTCTCATTGGAGTCTGTTTTTGAAGTTTTTTTGTTGCAATATTGCAACTTTTAGGTCTGTAATCGAGTGACTAGGAAGGCTGAAGTGTTCTCTGACTGATTTTTGAATGTTATAATTCTTGACGTCTGATTTGTGTCCATTTATTCTTTTATGTAGAGGCTGTTCGGTCTGGCCAATGTACATGGCAGAGGGACATTGCTGGCACATGATGGCATGTATCACATTGGTAGATGTGCACCTGAACGAGCCTCTGATAGTGTGGCTGATGTGATTAGGTCCTATGATGGTGTCCCTTGAATAGATATGTGGGCAGAGTTGGCAACGGGCTTTGTTGCAAGGATAGGTTCCTGGGTTAGTGTTCTTGTTGTGTGGTCTGTGGTTGCTGGTGAGTATTTGCTTCAGGTTGGGGGGCTGTCTGTAAGCAAGGACCTGCTTGTCCCCCAAGATCTGTGAGAGTGATGGATCGTCCTTCAGGATAGGTTGTAGATCCTTGATGATGCGCTGGAGATGTTTTAGTTGGGGGCTGAAGGTGATGGCTAGTGGCGTTCTGTTACTTTCTTTGTTGAGTCTGTCCTGTAGTAGGTGATTTCTGGGTACTCTTCTGGCTCTGTCAATCTGTTTCTTCACTTCAGCAGGTGGGTATTGTAGTTGTAAAAATGCTTGATAGAGATCTTGTAGGTGTTTGTCTCTGTCTGAGGGGTTGGCGCAAATGCGATTGTATCATAGAGCTTTGCTGTAGACAATGGATCGTGTGGTGTGGTCTGGATGAAAGCTGGAGGCATGTAGGTAAGTATAGCGGTCAGTAGGTTTCCGGTATAGGGTGGTGTTTATGTTAATTCTGTGTTTTCTATGTTGTCAGTACATTAGGCAAGTCACAATTCTGTTCCACTTGCCCCATCTCTAGAGTAGATAAGAGATACCTGTCTTAAATGCTAGCAGCTGTATGCTTTTAATCAAGCACCTGAAAAGTACTATTAATAATTGTATTGGTCAAGATAACCATCCATCCTATCTTGGAGCTTATAGGATAAGATCCTTCCATACTAGAGCAACATTAGTAATTGTGAGTAATACCATAGTGAATTTCTCCCTGAAGATGTCTGCTTACTAGGTCCACACCTACAATAGCTAATAGGCTACTTGGGCACATGAACACCCTAGCCACACCCTTTCCCTCTCCAGCCACTCTTCTTGTACCAGAAGCTCTTGCAAGGGATGGATGTGTTTGCCAGGGAGGGACTTCCTTTACATGGAGGAATTCCACACAGGCCATTCTGGTATCTTTGCAGCTCTCTTTTCCAGTATGAAAAGACCATAATACATCAATAAACTCAAACTGGTCTGAGTGTGAAATGAGCAGGCCAGGCAAAGCTTCTGTGGATTGAAATAGTGGATCACGCTGAACACACAGAAAGTAGTTTGTACTGTGGAACACTTCACAGGCTTTGCTTTCCCTCATCTACCCCATGGCAGGGGAATGAGCCTTGGCTGGAGGGCCGGAAGGGTTACAGTGATAATCTCTGCACACTAACTCTCTCCCATCCAGAAAAACTGTTCTATCCTTCCTTTTGTTTGTTCTCACTTAATATTACCTAAAGGACAGAAGTAGCAGGCTGCAAGAGCAAGTATTTCCACTTTTAGTGAATACTTGGTATTGGTGCAGAGAGCTTCATTCCTTAGACAAACACTGATTGTGTAATGTCTCTGCCAGGACTATGACAGTCTGTTAATCAATCAATTCTCATGCTAGGTCTCAGCTCAGAATTTAAACTTGTGTAAATTGCCAGAAAAACTAGGTGAGTGGTTTGAGTTATCCAAAAGATTGGGGGGATTTCCCAAGATTCCAAATGACAGTTCTACACTCCAATAGTCTGTTACTCCCAAAACTTCAAATCTAGTTCCCTTTGTAAATCTTGGTGAAATGTAAAACTAAGACAAGTTTGAAGAAAATGGATTCAGCACTTGTAAAACACTAGATATTTTCAATTCTGTAGTGTATTCTAGAGTGACTTGAGGATACAACTTTTATGGATTAATGCCACGGTCTGGGGTACAGGTCAGAAAGGCTGTGTTACTGCTTATATTATAACCCTGAGTGCCCCAAAATCCTTTTGCTACTTGAGGCTCCCTGCCTGGCACACAATCAGGATGCACTGCGTGTTCTGTACAACTTTGATTTAACCTCTTTGAATCCAACAGCCTATCAGCAGTTATCAGAGACACACTTTTATCTTTACCAGACTTGGTTAACGTTAGCAGGTGACCTCAAAACACCCCAGGTCCTGAACTTTCCCAAACCCACGTGCTCTGCAATTTTCAGCCCTCTCCTGCAACATTCAGAGGAATAATAAGGTTCATTTTCTCCTTTAAGGAGACAACACTCAATAGCTTCTCATATTAACTAGCATTAATGTTGACTGTAATTCAAACACAACACTGTTGATTTAGATTAAAAGTAAAACAAGTTTATTAAGAAAAGACGATCGCATTGTAAGTGAGTTCAAGTATGAGATGTTAGAAATGGTTGCAAGCAAATAAAAGTCAAGCTTTCTAATTACTAAAACTTGACCTAGTAAAATAAAGTCTTTGTACAGGATGTTTTTTCTCATCCACAGTCATCCAGCAATATGGCTGACCCCTCCCACTGCCGCGATCTTCTCCAGAAGCCTGAAGTGCTGGTTCCTTTGTCTTAGGTGAAAGAGATAAGTTGGGATTCTTTTCCCCTTTCTTTTATAGTCCAGTAAACCTTTGAAAGAGATTCTTCTGAAGGTTATCCCTCAAAGTAAAGTTTATTCAGGCCATGAGGAAGGCAACATGGAGTCTGGTGGTCAGGGCTGGCTCCAGGGGTTTTGCCGCCCCAAGCAGCCAAAAAAAATAAAATAAAAAAAAAAAGCCGCGATCTGCGTCAATTCAGCGGGAGGTCCTTCACTCCGACCGGGAGTGAGGGACCCTCTGACGAATTGCCGCCGAATACCTGAAAGTGCCGCCCCACTCCGGAGTTGCCGCCCCAAGCACCTGCTTGATAAGCTGGTGTCTGGAGCCGGCCCTGCTGGTGGTGAAGGAAGCTCCATGCTGTTGTCTTCCCTCATTGGTGTTTGCAGGAAACAGAACAATTTGCATTTTAGCAATCTCTTCCCCTTGATGGCCCAGTTTACTGGTTATGTGTAAATTGAGGTAAACCCACATTCCTTTGTTTAGGATAGATCTGTTTAACACCTTTTACCTAGGTAAGGCTCTCTGGTCTTGAACATGTGCTAGTAACATCATACAGAGGAATTCATAACTTTACATAAAATGTTACTACATACTATGACAAAGTTCCTCCTCCACCTTGGTAGGTCCTGCGGATTTGCTCGCCTCAGAGATCTTCCCCTCTGGTGGAACCCACAGTCCGGGTCAACTCCTCCTATGACTGATCAGGAGTTGGGAGGTTTGGGGGCAACCCGGGCCCGCCCTCTACTCCGGGTTCCAGCCCAGGGCCCTGTGGATTGCAGCTGTCTATAGTGCCTCCTGTAACAGCTGCATGACAGCTACAACTCCCTGGGCTACTTCCCCATGGCTCCTCCAAACACCTACTTTATCCTCACCACAGGACCTTCCTCCTGGTGTCTGACAATGCTTGTACTCCTCAGTCTTCCAGCAGCACTCACTCTCAGCTCCTTGCGCCTCTTGCTCCCAGCTCCTCACACGTACACAACAAACTGAAGTGAGCTCCTTTTTAAACCCAGGTGCCCTGATTAGCCTGCCTTAATTGATTCTAGCAGCTTCTTGATTGGCTGCATGTGTTCTAATCAGCCTGTCTCCTTTAATTGTTTCCAGAAAGTTCCTGATTGTTCTGGAAGCTTCCCTATTACCTTACCCAGGGAAAGGGGACCTACTTAACTTGGGACTAATATATCTGCCTTCTATCACTCTCCTGTAGCCATCTGGCCTGACCCTGTCGCAATATATTTTACCAGGATATTATGGATCCTAGTATTAGTTATTCGTTTTCAAATGATACCTCACAAGGCATATTTTGTACAAAGGGGTGTTTAGAGTCACAATTAATCTTAAGAAGATACCAGTTAAAGACATCTTAATCTGCTTGCAAATCCAGTGGACCACAAGTTCCCTAGAACAGGGATTTCAAACTCTCAGCCCACGGGCCATCTGCAGTCCTCGAACCTCTCCAGTGTGGCCTGCAGGGCTCCAGCAGTTTTGGGGCCGGGTCTCTCCCTTGGCCCCATCTGCCGCCCTCGGGTGCTCCCCCCTTAGGGGCCCTGGCAGCGCAGTAGAGCTGAGTGGTGTCTGCCTGCTCACTCCAGTGGTTGCCGGCCCTTCCCTGCAGCCCAGGGGCAGGGCGGGACTGTGCCTCTATGCGCTGCTTCCACCCCAAGCAACCCTGTGGCTAATGGGACACTGGGGGTGGTGCTTGGGGGCAGAAGTGTGCATGAGACCCCCCCCCACTCCGCCTTGGAGCCCCAGATAAGCACCACCCCCTGACTCCCCCCCCCAGCCCTGCCCCCCCCCTCCCTCCCGCTCCCTCCTCCCCCCCAGCCTCCCTTCCCCTGCACTCCCTCCCACCACCCACCCCCCACCCCACCCCCCATCCCCCCCCCCCCCTGCCTCCCCCCCCCCCCCCAACTCACTCTCCTCCCCTGCACCTGCACCCATCCCCACTCCCCCCCACCCCCAAACTCCCCCCCCACCCCCCACCCCACACCCCTCCTCCTCCCCCAAACCCCCTCATCCCTCCCAGACCCCTCCCTCCCCCCCCCCCTGATTGTTGTGACCAACCTCTGAGGGGTGGCAGGAGGAGGCTGAGGCCAGGGGATTGTGGAGATTGGGGAGGAGAACAACACAAACACACAAAGTTAAAAAGTTTTTTAATAATAAAATAAAAAAATAATAGTGGTGTGTAGAGATGGTGTGCTCAGAGAGAGGAGAGGAAGAAGGAAGACAGTGTTAGTCCAGAACACTTTCTCCACTTCACACACCACACACATTCAAGGCTGGCCTGGAAGGGGCCAGGTGGGAGGGGAAGGGGGGAGGAGGAGAGTTGAGTCCTGGGCTGGGGTTGTCCGAGGTCCGCTGTTCTGATCTGCTCTCTCTCTCTCTCTCGTTCTCTTTCCAGTTCCTTCTGGGGGGGTCCTCTTCCTGTCTTCCCTCCTTCCTGCTCTGATCTCCTTTCTCTGCTCTTCTTCCTCTCAACTCTCAACTCCTCCTCTTTCCCCAACCTTTGTTTTCTCTTTTCTTTCCTGGCTCTGTTTTCTCGCTCGCTGTTTGGGCTTGCTGCTCTGCTCTGTCTCAGCTTCTGCTTCCTTTCTTTCATGGCTGTTTGGTGGTCTTCTCTCTCTCCTTTCTTGGCAGACAGCCAAGAGTCGTGCTGTGGCCTTGAGCTGGCTGCTGGCTGGTTCTTCTTGTCTTAGTCTTAGCGCTAACTGAGTCGTTCCCCTCTCTCTGTCTCCTTCCTTCTCTCTCCTCTTCTTCCCTCTCTGCCTCTCCTCTTTCTTCTCTTCTTTGGCTTACTCTTCCCTTCCCTTCCTCCTTGGTTTTTTGCTTAATGGTCAGTGTGCTATACAGTGCTGATTGCAGGGCCCAGGGGAGGGGACCTGGGAGGGAGGGGGCCTGGGTCCCCCCCCCCCCCCCCCCCCACCCCTCCCAGAGCCTGCCCCCCCCCCCCCCCCCCCTCCCTCCTCTCCCTCCTCCCAACCCTCCCCACCCAAACCTCCCCTCCCTCCCTCCCAGACCCTCCCAGACCCCCCTCCCACCCCCCCCCCAGGTCACCTCAGAGATGGGGGCAGGGGGCAGAGGAGGTGGGGCAGGGGGGGGGGAGGAGGGAGGATGGCCTGGTGGGAGGGAAGGATTTGAGATGTGGCGAGAGGTGGAATTTTGATTTGAGACTTGGCCATGAAATACTGTATCAAAAATCTTCTGTACTGCCATAGGTTATAAATAGATAAAGATGTTTTGTTTTAAAGATGGCTGAACTTTGATAACTACTGGAAAACTTTGGTTTATAAAAAAAATCAACTCAAAAAAATAAAATTCCGATTTGCATAAACCCAGAGTTAAAGCTCTTATTAGCATATAAACAGCATGTTAGCAGCATAGAGTAAAAAGTAAAAGAGGCAGAGCAGTAACTCCAAAGGTTTTAGTTACAGGGCTGGTGAAGCTTTCATGGACCAACTCTGCAAGCTGTCAGCAACCACCCGCACAGGGCCTCCCCAGCGGCCAGCGGCAGACTCGGCAGGGGGGGCGGCGACGTGGGCGTGGCGGCAGGCGGGGCGTGGCGCGTGGAGGGAGCTGGTGGCGGCCTGGTCCACTGGGTCAGGTCTCCTGTGGAGGAGCTGTCCCGGCTCCGCCGGCGGTCCTGCTGGAGCATCCGCAGCACGCCTGCGGGAGGTCACGCGGGCAGACCGCAGAGCACCCCGCAGCCGCCGCGGTCGCAGGCAGGTCCACTGGGCGGGCGCCCCTCCACGCGCCCGCCCCGCCTCGCCCGCGTGCCCCCTGCCGCCTGGTTGCCCGCCGCGCCCCCCAGAGTTACATGTACCGCAGTTTGTGAGAGAAGGTAAGAAAGAGAAGAGAGAAGGCAAGAATTTACAGAGAAGTTGAAGATAAAGCAGTAGATAACATATTGCATAAGAAGATCTTTTACATTTTTTATGTAATCCAAACCAATTTTTCTTAATGAAAAGATGACCTACACAGATCACATTGATGATTCAATTTGCAGAGGATTTCCCTCAGGAGGTCAGTATTAGTTCATTAAAAATACAATACATTAAAATGTCAATCTTGTTCTGGATGTTTTTTCTTTTCTTTGTCATTTTCTTTGTTTCTCATGTCATTTTGAGAGCTTTAATGTTTTGAATGTTTGAGAGTTGTAATTTCATCCATTTGGGAGACAGGAGGGAAGGACAGGAGGGAGAAAGAGATTGATGAGCTTAGTGCTGACAGGATCAGGATGTGGATTAATGAGAACAGGATGCAGGTGATGAAGTATCAGTTATAATTGAGGAATAAGTGTGAAGTCAGAAAAGATATGAAGTGAAAAAGAAATTAAATGTATTTAGAGGTGAGAAATTAAGCAGATTGTTATGCTCATTTGCAAGTCAATAGTAAGGCAGTTGTCAATGAATTCCAGAAGGTTATTAGATATTTAGTTTCCAGATTCCAGTGCTTAGGTAGTGTAGGTAACAATACTTACTGCCTAAAACTTCTGCTAAAAATGATAATTGACTGTACTATCAACTTCTAAATCACTGAAGAACAACCCTCTCTCAACTCATTAGTAGACTGCCCTGGGACCATAAGAAATCAAACTAGTCTATCATTACTAGACTGCAAACTCTTCAAGACAAAACTTCAGAAGAGAAATGGAAATTGTCTTAAGAAAGAGCTACAAAAAATTTGAAGAGCCTACTGTTCAGCTCAAAATGAAGCAGAGAGCTAGAGCATTATGAAAGAGATTCTGGGTAGGTCTAGAAGATGGAGTCAGAGACATCAGTGTCCAGTCCACCAGGAGTCCATCCCATCCAGTCTCCTCAGGAGGCATGGTTGATCCAGCCATATAGGGCAGCATCCACTAGAGGTTAGTAATTATTGCATGATCCCAGCAGTGTGTTTCCCCAGCAGCTTTTGCAGTCAGTCTCCATCTACACATCCCACAGAAATTTTATCCTCCAATTAAATTTTCATTTATTTTATTTTCCTTTATCTAGTTCTTCTAGTTTTTTTTCCCCTGCAGGACATCCTTTTGCATATAGTGTTGCAAGGTTGTGCAAACATTGTGCTGTGCTGTGCTGTGTGTGTGAAGTGTTTCCTTATGTTGGGTGACTTCTGCTTCATGTGTTATGTGAAGGGAATAAATAAAATTTCTTTATTCACATTCTCCACACCAGTCATGATTTTATGGACCTCTCTCATATCCCCCCTTAATAGACTCTTTTCTAAGATGAACAGTCCCAATCTTTTAATCTCTCCTCATTATGGAAGGTGTTCCATTACCTCTAATCATTTTTGTGGTCTTTCTCTTACTTTTTCCAATTCTAATATATCCTTTTTGCGATGGGGCAAGCAGAACTGTATGCAGTAGTCCAGCTGCAGACGTACAATGGATATATAGATAGTGGCATTATGATATTTTCTGTTTTATTATCTAGCTCTTTCCTAATGATTCCTAACATTCTGTCCATTTTTTTTAACTGCCACTGCACATTGAGCACATGTTTCCAGAGAACAATTCACAATGACTCCAAGATCTCTTTCTTGAATGGTAATAGCTAATTTAGACCCCATCATTTTGTATGTATAGTTGGGATTATTTTGCATTACTTTGCACCTATCAACATAGAACTTCATCTGCTGTTTGGTTGCCCAATCACCCAGTTTTGTGAGATCCCTTTGCAACTCTTCATGGTTAGCTTTGGATTTAACTATCTTGAGTAATTTTGTATCATCTGAAAACTTTGCCACTTAACTGTTTACCCACTTTTCCATATCATTTATGAATATGTTGAACAGCACAGGTCCCAGTACAGATCCTTGCAGGATCCCACTATTTATCTCTTTCCCTCATGAAAACTGTATTCCTACCCCCCCCTTTTTTTCTTCATCTTTTAACCAGTTACTGATCTAGGAGAGATCCTTCCCTCTTATCCCATGACCGTTTACTTTGTATAATAGCCTTTGGTGTGGGGCCTTATCAAAGGTTTTCTGAAAGTCCAAGTACATTTGATCACCCTTGTCCACATGCTTGACACCACACTGAAATAATTCTAATAGATTGGTGAGGCATGATTTCCCTTAATAAAAGCCATGTTCACTCTTTCCCAACATATCATGTCCATCTATGTGTCTGATAATTCTGTTCCTTACTGTAGTTTCAAGCAATTTGCCTGGTACTGAAGTTAGGCTTACCAGCCTGTAATTTCCAGGATTGCCTCTGGAGCCTTTTAAAAAAATTGGTGTTGCATTAGCTATCTTCCCAGTCATCTGGTAAAGAGTTTGATTTAGGCAATAGGTTACATACCACAGTAGTTAGTAGTTCTTCAATTTCATGTTTGAGTCCCTTCAAAACTCTTGGGTAAATACCATCTGGTGACCTCTAACTGTTCAATATATCAATTTGTTCCAAAACCTCCTCTACTGACAACTAATTTGGGTCAGTTCCTCAGATTTGTCACCTAAAAAGAATGGCTCCCTCACATCCTCTGAAGTGAACACCGATCGAAGGAATTCATTTAACTTCTCTGCAACAGCCTTATCTTCTTTGAGTTCTCCTTTAGTACCTTGATCATCCAGTGGCTCCGGTGGTTGTTTGGCATGCTTCCTGCTTCTGATGTATTTTAAAAAAATTGCTTAGTTTTTTTAGATTCAAATCACCTAACCATTTATTAGTGTTTAACAAGTTAAATATATGTGAAAGCACCTGTACAACCATTGTAAATAATATTTTTAAATGTGCTATTTGCAGATATAGGACATTGTTTGCCCTTTCCATTATTTATGTTGTGGGTGGTGACTGATTACAAACCTGCAGTTCCTGGTTACTCCTCTGATAGTATTTGAATGGCTCCATTCTGTGCACAGGTATTATATATTAACAGAATAAAATAAAGATGGATACTTGCCCATGAATATTTGTCACCCTAAAGCCTGAGTACTAATGTGATATTCCCCAAAGGAATTCTGGCCCTCAGTCTTCATAGTGGTACAAAGCAATAGCTTTTCATCAATGAGGGCATTTCATAGAATTGTAGGATTGGAAGGGACCTTGAGAGGTCTTCTAGTCCAGACCCTCATGGCAGGACTAAGTATTATCTAGACCATCCCTGACAGGTGTTTGTCTAAAACCTCTTAAAAATCTCCAATGATGGAGATTCCACAACCTCCCTAGGCAATTTATCCAGTACTTAACTATGCTGACAGTTACAAAGTTTTTCCTAATGTCCAACCTAATCTTCCCTTGCTGCAATTTAAGCACATTGCTTCTCCTATCCTCAGAGTTTAAGGAAAACAATTTTTCTCCCTCCTCTTTGTAACAATCTTTTATGTTCTTGAAAACTGTTATCATGTCACCTCACAGTCTTCTCTTCTCCAGAATAAACAAACCTAATTTTTTCAATCGGCCCTCATAGTCATGTTTTCTAGACCTTTAATCATTTTTGTTGCTCTTCTCCAGACTTTGTCCAATTTGTCCACATCGGTCCTGAAATGTGGCATCCAGAACTGGACACAATACTCCTGCTGAGGCCTTATCAGACAAGAATTGCTTGTTGTGGCTTGCTTACACCACTCCTGCTAATAAATCCCAGAATGATGTTTGCTTTTTTTTTTTTTGCAGCAGTGTTATACTGTTGATTCATATTTAGCTTGTGATTCACTATGACACCCAGATCCCTTTCTGCAATACTCCTTTCTAGGCAGTCATTTCCCATTTTGTATGTGTGCAACTGATTGTTCCTTCTTACGTGGAGACCTTTCCATTTGTCCTTATTGAATTTCATCCTGTTTACTTCAGACCATTTCAAGATCATTTTGAATTTTAATCCTATCCTCCAAAGCACTTGCAGCCCCTCTGAGCTTGTTTCATTCACTCTGATATCAATTTTTCAGGTTTTCATTTTGGTCACTGAACCAAAAAATGAATTATTCACCCAGCTCTACTCACAATACAACTTGTGAACCTCATCCTCCTTTCTCTACTAACCTTAACCTTCCACTTAGTTTAGAGTGACAGTTATGTGTGAGAAATTACCCCTCACAGTATGAACCTCTGCCTCTAATAGTAAAAAATAAAAAAGTAATAATAAAAATCCTGTGCAGCCTACTAAAGTATCTTGAGACAGTAGATATCTCAGTGAAACTATGGAGAATGGTTTGGATTCTTCCACAATGACAAGAAATGATAGGGTCATAAAAAAAGTGTGAATCTGTGATGCACGTAAACTAGCTCTTTTCCTAATTCAATATTTCTCTTAATAATTATGCTTATTAAAAGCAATGTGGTGAAGTGGTCTGAGCACAAGACACTTTACATTGGGAATGCCTGGCTTCTCATGTCAATTGAACAGATCTGGCAAGCAGTGATTAAGTGAGAGGTCACTGTTTCAAGAGTCTTGAAGTCAAACTGGTATAACTTGGTGTTTCACAACTCAGTCAATAGAAAACAAACTGCCCTCAGTCCAAGCATTAAAGTTAGGGTTAGTGTATGTACTGCTGGGGAAGGTGTCATCATTTATGTTGAGCATGGTGATTTTCATGTCCCAGAAGCTGTTAAACTGAGTTTTTTGTTCAAATGGGAAGTATAGTTCTTCTGAAACACTGACCTCTAACACATTTTGAAAAGTTCTCTTTCTTACAAATTCTCCTTTGAGAAGTGACAGAAGTGTAAAGTAAGTTAGAGATAAAGCCTGCAGGAGGAGAGCTCTTCTTTCTGAGATTTTCTGGGGCTCATAAAAAGGGTGTGGTGGCAGGAGTCTACCTGTGTGAAATATGGGAGTACCCGGTAGTCGGTGGAGCGGGCCTGAAGGAGATGGGAATGCTTTTATCCACCTGGAAAGCTTTAAGCATTTTGCCTTTCCCTGTCCACCTCTATCACCTCCACACATACAACTCCTTTCACGCTCCCTTTATGCTCCTCTTCCTGTCTACTCTCCCCTTCCCCAAATACCAAAACGTCACTTTTCCTCAGCCGGACAAACCAAGTGTGGGAATTTCTAGGCCAAGCTATTTGGGAGATGACACACAAGATGTTAAATTTGTTGAATAAACTACCGATAATTTATTTTTCCAAAGCCAATGTGTCACAGTTTAGATCAACTGCACCAGTATTTCCCACTCCGTGGTCCTGCCAGCGGACCCACTTTAAGGTTTATGGCTCTCCAGCCATCATTTCTCCTCAGCAGAGACATGCATTTCTCTCCCTCCGGACCAGGGTATTTCCAGGCTGCACAGTTCCCTGCCTACAGTGTAAATTATCCAGCAAGTCAAACTGCTTAAGCCAGCCTGCTTTGCCTGCTCCTCAAAGGCTATAAACAGTGTAATTGCCCACAGTTAAGTTCCCACACTGCTCTTTCTAAGCAAGCATATTTATTTTTAAAGTAAAAACATTAAAAACAATAAAATAACCTACACACATGCTAATGAGCTTAGCACAGGTTACTTCAACTCCACCAATGGGTCTGGCAGGTGAACAATCCTTCAGATCCCTCACAGGGGATTTTCTGTGGTTACAACTTTATAAGACCTTTTGCTTAGAACAAGAACACTGATAGAAAGGTTTAGTCCCTCCTTTATACATCTTGGACCTTTTGATCTGGGAATAGGTAATTCATAAAAAAATGGCTTTCTTAGGGCAGAAGGTTGGGTCAAGTGGTCAAAATTGGCATTCCCTTCCTCTCAAGTATTTCCTTGGCATTCCACTCAATCAAAAGTTTATTCTTGTCTGGCCCATTGTTTAAAATAATCCTTTGATGCTCATAACACTTCCCAGGGTTTACATTAGTCATGTCGTCCCTGCTAAAAAAAGCCACAATAATACATAAACTTTTGTCCTTTTAATACATCAAGTAGTTGTGGCTGAGTGGTTAAGGGGATGGACTAGAAATACACTGGGGTCTTTCCACCCCTGCCCCCTCCATGGGTTCAAATCCTGCTAACTATGGAAATGTTAGTATATTGTCATTGTGGGGAGGGATAGCTCAGTGGGTCATTGCCACAAGTATTGGGGACCAGAGGGACCTCTTCCTTGATGAGCTCTGACCTGAATAATACTCATCTGAATTCTGGGAGGGGAAACTTAAGAATGAGGAAAAAATGTTAGTGCAGCCAGGAAAAAGAGAGAGAACACAAAAGATAAAATGCCATACAGTCACATGAACCAACAACAAACAGACTTATCTCTAATCTCAGGTGGGGCAGTGTTCCTCATGAGAGATGCCAGAGATAGGAGATTTGCAGTGTTGCAGTAGACATGTTGGTCCCAGGATATTAGAGAGACAAGGTGTTGAGAATATATCTTGGATTGAACCAACTTCTGTTGGTAAAAGAGACAAGCTTTTAGAGCTTACAGAGAGCTGTTCTTCAGGTCTGGGAAAGGTACTCAGTGTCACAGCTAAATACAAGGTGGAACAGATTGTAAGGAGTTTTGTTGTAAGATACCATTGAAGTGGGCAGTTAACTCCTTTGCAAGTGTAGGACAAAGGAGGGTTAGTGGGTTATAGATTGTTGCAAGGAGCCACAAACCAGTGTCTTCATTGAGTCCATGTTTTTTAGGGTCTAACTAAGTTATGAATGTAAGGCTATGTCTCCACTACATCCTATATCAACATAATTTATGTAACTCAGGGGCATAAATAAACCACCCCTCGAGTGATATAAGTTACACTGACATAAGTGCTCATGTGCACAGTGCTATGTATGTGGGAGAGCTTCTGCTGCTTGCCAAGGTGGTTTTATTATGCCGACGGGAGAGCTCTCTTCACCAGACATGCTGTAGCAGTGCAGCTACACTATAGACATGGCCTAAGACAGGCTCATCTCTTGAAGATTTTGTACATATTTCCTTTGAGGATAAGGACTGAGAGGTCAGATATGGAGTGATTGTTTTTGAAAAGCAAAGACATTGTTATGGGCTTCTGCCCTGGCACGTGAGCCAGCGTGAGGGCACTGAGCAGGAGCACTTAGACACAGATCTTCATGAAGGATAGAATCAGCAATGGAAACCATTCTTGGAAGAAGCTGCTTGGATTTCACTGATAAATCCCCAATGGCATAATCTTTGCACACATGCCATTTATGTCTTGCCCTAACTTGCTAGTTTCAGAATAGCACTAGTTGTGCATATGGCTATGCTGGTGACTATGAGGAAAGGGCTTCAGCAACCTGGCACAGCAATGGTTAGAAGGAGTGAGGTGTGAGGACAAACTCTGCACCACCCTTACAGAAACCAGCCTGATAAGTGAGGACTCACTGAGCTGTTGCAGGAGATAATAGTTCTGAACACACTTACCTCTACCACTTCCCCATGAAACAGACTTCTAATGTTTTCCCTTCTGTAAAATGGGGATAATAAGATCTGCTTGACAGAGGTATTGTGGGTGGTCTTTAATGTTCATAACTTGTTGAAGATTAATTGAATTCTATAAAAGTGCTGAGTATTAATTCAATTCCAGATCTCCCAAAATTATGTTCCTCAGAGCGTCTGAGAGGTGCCATTTATATCTGTATAATTAAATTTGGAGCATAGGTAAATATTCTTGCAGCAAGTAATTTTCCTGCCTTTTTTTTTAAAGGGTCAGCATCAATAGTGGGGAAATTGTGGTGTTACATAGAATCATAGACTATTAGGGTTGAAAGAGACCTCAGGTGGTCATCTAGTCCAATCCCCTGCTCAAAGCAGGACCAACACCAACTAAATCATCCTAGCCAGTGCTTTGTCAAGCCAGGCCTTAAAAACCTCTAAGGATGGAGATTCCACCACCTCCCTAGGTAACCCATTCCAGTGCTTCACCACACTCTTAGTGAAATAGTGTTTCCTAATATCCAACCTAGACTGCCCCCACTGCAACTTGAGACCATTGCTTCTTGTTCTGTCATCTGCCACCACTGAGAAAAGCCTAGCTCCACCCTCTTTGGAACCCCCTTCAGGTAGTTGAAGGCTGCTATCAAATCCCCCCTCAGTCTTCTCTTCTGCAGACTAAATAACCCCAGTTCCCTGAGCTTCTCCTCATAAGTCATGTGTCCCAGCCCCCTAATCATTTTTGTTGCCCTCTGCTGGACTCTCTCCAGTTTGTCCACATCCCTTCTGTAGTGGGGGGACCAAAACTAGATGCAATACTCCAGGTGTGGCCTCTCCAGTGCCGAATAGAGGGGATAATCACTTCCCTTGATCTGCTGGCAATGCTCCTATATACAGCCCAATATGCCGTTGGCCTTTTTGGATATGAAGGAAAGAGCACCATCTAATGGCGAACAATCAGGGCACATATTGGGTCAGGAGAGAACCAAGATTTCAATAAACTACAAAAGGACAATACTTAAAGATCTTTTTGCTCTTTGATTTTAATTGGAAAATGTGTTGACAACACATCATCAAAGTATTAAGGGGGAAATGCTGCCCTCAGTCTACATACTACTGTAACACGGAATAAATTGGTTTGAGATATTCAATGGCTTTGTACTGAGAATATGTTCTGCTAGAAATAAATTATCGTCAATAACATGTGATCATGATGAGATCTGCCTGGCCCCCATGTCTGAAACCGAGGAGTCTCTTTTTCCATCACTTTTGTAACAGGGCCTGGGTACAGTCTGTCTATGGCCTCTGCTGCCAAAACCATAAGACCTTTGTATTCCCCAGTATGAAAAAAGGCAGATCCCCTATTAATGTAATGAAGTAAATTATTCCATATTAATTTAATAATTCCTTATTAATTATTCCCATATTAATGTAATGAGATAAATTAAAGGCGGAATAATTTACCATCTTTGATGGCAAAGTCTCCTCTTGTGCCAGCCCATGACATTGGAATACTACTGTCTTTCAGTACACACCAACATATATTTATATAATCTTTTCAGGGACAGCACAAAAAACATCCATTTTCCTTTTTAATCTTATGTGAGTGATGCTTTATGTATTGACTGTTTGGCAGGGATTATTGGGGGCTTCTCGTTCATCTGTGCTAGGATTTATTGGGCTATAATTCCTTTGTCTCATTATGTTTGTTAGACAGTTAGAGGCCTTTGGAGATGGGTGCCCCATTGTGGAAATCCCTACAGGACAAACTTCACTTGGGATATTTGTATGAGGGACGTATGAAATTCTTGGTAGTAGAGTAGTAACTTTATTTCAAGGATAATTGAAGGCTAACAACATTAGGAGGTAACTTTAACCAAGGATATGCTTAGAGTCAACCTCTATCCTTGGGTGTGCATTTGGAGCTCTGATGGCTCAGTGAAATCAACAAAAAACATATGTAAGCAAAATTTTACTCTCAGAAATATTGGGTTTCTGTTGGGGATTTAATTATTGAAGGGGTGGGAGAAATTACTTTAGCATAGGTCAGTGGTTCTCAAACTTTTCCATGAACTACTCCACCATCTAGCCCCCTATTGCTTAATAGGAATGCTTCCCATATCAAATATCCCTGTCCCTCCCCCAAACAACTAAATGACAAATTGTAACAAGTTTCTTGAATTTATAATGTTCCTTGAAATATTTCATATCGTGTTCCAAACAGCATAAAAGTCTTTAGTTAGGTAAAAACAACCTATTATTATATTGTCATTCATCTCGGCTGTATTTGCTGGGTATATGTATGTGGGTGAAGCAAAAGACTGCATTGCTACTGCAAGACTTTCATAAGTTCTCTATCATACTTCTCTATATTTAGAAGCTGACACAGTTTAATCCAATCTACCTTAGTTATGAGCACTGTCACCGCTGTATCAATGAGCAGGTCTTCAGAAGTGTGTTAGTTTGGAGGCTGGCATTGTACTGTAAGAAGATAACACTGCATTCAGAAAAGTGCTATATAAGAGCAAGGCTCCATTGGTAACATCTTATTTATGCCTTTTTTGTATTCAGAATTGCACCTGTTTTATTTCAAATTGACTTAAAAACTGATTTAGTTAAACTGGTGCAACCTGTGTATTAACTCTATTCAATTTAAGTATCACTTGTGTTAATTTAACTCGTGTTAAGATAAGCTGATGCAAGTTTAAATAGAATAAAGAGTGTTTAAACATAATTTTGCACCAATTTAATGAAACTATCTTAAAAATCACAGCTTTAATTAAACTGGTAAAAACCTTAATTTAAAAAGTATTTTTAACATCATCTTTTTATCTGTGATTTCTGACAGGATGGCTCTTGCAGGTCTGCCACGGATGTGTACATGCGCATCTTAGTGAGAGTCAAACGTGGCATTCAAAAACCGTGTCCTTATCCTGTCAGATATTTTCATTGTAAAAGCAGAGGAAAAGCAAGAATGTCTGACAAGAATGATTTCCCAGGAGACCATTTTTTTGTTTGCTTTGCAAACTAACTGTAATGGTTAAATGGATTTCTTTGGTGGTCTATACAAACAAGAAACATGGAGTTAATTATCAATGTTAACTTTGAATACAACAGTACCAGCTGACAAAGAAAAAACTCCATGCATGAACTATAAGAGTAATACATGCCATTTATCCATGCTGCTATTTCCTCCTTCTACTTCTGTTTGTGCTAACTGATGTCACACTGGAGAGAGAGCCAAGTGGTGTGATCAGAACATCTCTGAGACCCGTATTTCTCTCTTCTCTTATGTGTATAAAACAGGGGTCGGCAACCTTTCAGAAGTGGTGTGCCGAGTCTTCATTTATTCACTCTAATTTAAGGTTTTGCATGCCAGCAATACATTTTAATGTTTTTAGAAGGTCTCTTTCTATAAGTCTGTAATATATAACTAAACTATTGTTGTATGTAAAGTAAATAAGGTTTTTAAAATGTTTAAGAAGCTTCATTTAAAATTAAATTAAAATGCAGAGCCCCTTGGACCGGTGGCCAGGACCCAGGCAGTGTGAATGCCGCTGAAAATCAGCTCGTGTGCCGCCTTCGGCACTTGTGCCATAGGTTGCCTACCCCTGGTATAAAAGATCACAAAGGTTTAGAAATCTAGAGCAAGACCCCTGAGTGGCTTTTCCATTAACTTGCTGTGTCATCTTGGGCAAGTCACTTAAGCTTATTTTAGCCTCAGTTTACCCACCTTATTTACTTTCTCCACACCAGTCATAATTTTATAGACCTCTATCATATCCCCCCTTAATCATCTCTTTTCTAAGCTGAAGATACATGAGTCAATTACCTCAGCACCATCAGCCAGCAATGGGGAAACTGTAAATGCTAGACCCATCATTCCAAATCCATCTCTTCTGGCCTTAGACTCTATTGACTACACTGGAGTTACATCCAGGTTGAACTGGGTCCAGTCTCTTCTGTTAATACAGCTTGTTCTACTGATGGCCCCAGTATCTTTCATATGGTCAGTTGTCTGCTTTCTTTTCTTAATAGAAGGCCCTTTGTTAATCCATTTCCTTCCTCGCCCACATGATGGGCTTGTCCCTCCAGTAACAATACTTAGGTGCCCTGTGTTATTGCATTTAGTAGAGGCAGCAAATCCATTCAGTGCATTCTTGTTAGTGATTGGATGGACATGATTAGATAAATTAAATCTGTTTATGAAAATGTTCTCTCCTTCTCTCCACTTGATGGCAGTATTGCAAATAGGATACTCAGAAAGTGCATCACTGCAGAGCAGTGGTTGCACCCAGATACCTTATTTTAAGCATCTCAGAAATTAGCGATATTTTTGTCACACTTTGAAGCACTATAAAGAAAAGCTTATTTAGAACTAGGGACAGAGCAAAGAGGTTTCACTACGGGTGTTTTACAATCTATAATTATAGCCTTTCCCCAGTATTGGCAACCTAGACAATCATCATTTATTGCTTAATTTATAAATAAATCTGATTGGGTTGATTTCCATTTTTGATATGTCAGTCCTACATTTTTCTCCTTCTTCATGATCCAGCTGCTAATGTGTATTAAATCCCTTTTCAGGAAATGTTGTTGAGGATGGTAGTCTCACAGACTGATAGAACTCCACACTGCTCCCTTGAGGAATGAATCAGAAAGCTTTTATTAATGAGCCGCACTTGAACTGAAAGTTAAAAATGAGGGGAGGACTAAATGTGAGTCACACAATAAGCACATTGGTGCAAATGTCCAATTAGAGCCTTAAGCCATCTCTGGTAGCTGATGGTCACATTCTATCTACGTGCTGAAGGCCTCTTCACCCTTTGAGATACTTGGATGAAAGGCACTCATAAAGTTCAAAGTATGTATTCATATGAGGGCAGAGTTAATGTTATTGTTAGGTGGAGGGAGGTCCGTCTACCTGTGAGGCGGGTTGCTGCAAATATATGGAAGACATGAGAGAGACGAGGTGAGTGAGGTAATATCTTTTATTGGACCAACTTCTCTTGGTGAAAATGACAAGATATCACTACGGTTAGCTGTGGGCACCTTAACTGAGATTTTCCTAACCCTTTTTTTTTTTAATTCCTACCTTTACCACTAACAATATTGGAGATTTTTTGTTTTTGATTTTCTCAACAATTAAAAAAATACTTTGAATTTCTATAGCACTTCTATCTGAGGTGCTATAGAACATGTAAACATGAATCAGTTAAGCTTCACATATCCCCTGGCAGGTAGGGAAAAACCGAATTAATATCTTCCTTTTACAGCTGCAAGCATGGGGTGCTCACCACCTCTAATGATCAGGTCATTGGCCAAGCTCACACAGTAAATCTGTGATAAAGCCAGAAATAAAACCTGGGTCTCTTGGGCCCAATTCTCCATTGCCTTGTATTTTGTGTCTCCATTTACACCCACGCAAAGTGCACCTATTTGAGCATAAAATTCAGACTTGTTAGTACTTTACAGACCCTTTGCACAGGTGCAGGGCCGCCCAGAGAATTCTGGGGGCCCGGGGTCTTCGGCGGCGGGGGGCCCCCGCTCAGGGGCGGCTCTAGACCCCAGCGCGCCGAAGACCTGCGGTGGCTGGGGCCTCTCTTGAGCTCCCCCGCGCATGCCTGCGGCAGGGCGGAGGGCCCGGGAAAGGGACTGCGCGCGTGTGGGTGGTGTGCGGCGGCCGGCGCTTGCCGGCGCCATGCCAGCGGCCACAGCGGCAGCCCCGCGGACGGCGCCCCCAGTCCCCCTCGCGCCTCATGCCTGCGGCGGGTCCCCGGGTCACTGCGGACCTGCCGCTGCCCGCAGCCGAGCTCAACCGAAACAACGGCCCCAGGCCCAAAAAACACTGGGGCCTGGGCCCTGGGGGCCTGGGGGGGGCCCCCCCCCTCTTGCCCTCTCCCTCCTGCACAGGTGCACAACTCCACCAAGGCAAGGCAGAGGAGAATTGGGTGCTCTGACTTGCAGTCCTGTTCTTCAGCTACAGGACCATCGTTCCCGGCATACTCCCAAGGCCTTTTTCTGCAGTGCTAGTGTCAGTGTTGAACCACTTATCTCCCACACTACACTCTGTATTTCAGCCTCCAAAATTGACTAATGTGATTCTGCCCTTGTAGAAAGCTCACTTCTGTAAATCTCTGCCCTGCAGTTTAGAAGCTTGTATTGAATGTCTGAACTGTTTTCTATCCCCAGTGGCTTGTGCTACATACTGCAAGAAACAGAGAGGGGAAACAATGATTATTTACTCAATGGAAAGGAACAGAGCCAGTAGGGCAATAAATATGATTTTGATGCTTCCAAGAGAACATTACAAAAACAATAGATGCTAGAAAATTAGGACTGTTGATTAATCACAGTTAACTCACACAAATAACAAAAAATTAATCACAATAAAAAAACTAATTATGATTAATCGCAGTTTTAATCGCACTGTTAAACAATAGAATACTGATTGAAATTTATTAAATATTTTTGGATGTTTTTCTACATTTTCATATCTATCTATTTCAATTACAGCTCAGAATATAAAGTGTACAGTGCTCACTTTATATTATATTTGATTATAATATTTGCACTGTAAAAATTATAAAGAAAAGAAATAGTATTTTTAATTCACCTCATACAAGTACTGTAGTGCAATCTCTTTATCGTGAAAGTGCAATTTACAAATGTAGATTTTTTTTGTTACATAACTGCACTCAAAAACAAAACATTGTAAAACTGTAGAGCCTATAAGGCCACTTAGTTCTACTTCTTGTTCAGTCAATTGCTAAGACAAACAACTTTGTTTAAATTTATGGGAGATAATGTTGCCCACTTCTTATTTACAATGTCACCAGAAAGTGAGAACAGGCATTTACATGGGACTTTTGTAGCCGGCAGTGCATGATATTTATGTGCTAGATATATTAAACATTCGTATATCCCTTCATGCTTCGGCCACCATTCCAGAGGACATGCTTCCAGGCTGATGATGCTCGTTAAAAAAATAATGCATTAATTAAATTTGCAACTGAACTTCTTGGGGGAGAATTATATGTTTCCATCTCTATTTTACCCACATTCTGCCGTATAATTCATGTTATAGCGGTCTCGGATGATGACTCAGCACATATTGTTCATTTTAAGAACACTTTCGCTCCAGATTTGACAAAACGCAAAGACGATACCAATGTGAGATTTCTAAAGATAGCTACAGCACTCAATCCAAAGTTTCAGAATCTGAAGTGCCTTCCAAAATCTGAGAGGTAAGAGGTGTGGAGCATGCTTTCAGAAGTCTTAAAAGAGCAACACTCTGATGCAGAAACTAATGAACCTGAACCACAAAAAAGAAAATCAACCTTCTGCTGGTGGCATCTGACTCCGATTATGAAAATAAAGATGCATCAGTCCGCACTGTTTTGGATTGTTATCGAGCAGAACCTGTCATCAGCATGGACACATCCTCTGGAATGGTGGTTGAAACATTCATATGTCCCTTCATGAGAATCTTTAGCGCATCTGACATGTAAATATCTTGCGACACCGGCTAGAAAAGTGCCATGCGAACACCTGTTCTCACTTTCAGGTGACATTGTGAACAAGAAGCAGGCAGCATTATCGCCTGCAAATGTAAACAAACTTGTTTGTCTGAGCGATTGGCTGAAGTAGGACTGAGTAGACTTGTAGGCGCTAAAGTTTTACATTGTTTTATTTTTCAATGAAATTATTTTTTTGTACATAATTCTACATTTGTAAGTTCAACTTTCATGATAAAGAGATTGCACTACAGTACTTGTATTAGATTAATTGAAAAATACTATTTGTTTTGTTTTTACAGTGCAAATATTTGTAATAAAAAATAAATACAAAGTGAGCATTGGACACTTGGTATTCTGTGTTGTAATTGAAATCAATATATTTGAAAATGTAGCAAACATCCAAAAATATTTTAATAAATGGTATTATATTATTAACAGTGCAATTAATCACACGATAAATTGTGATTAATTTTTTTAATCGTGTGATTAATCATGATTGATTTTTTTAATCACTTGACAGCCCCATAGAAAATTAAGCTACTTGATAGTTTCCCTTTCAGTATGATCAACTTTTTTTTGTCAGAAGTCCTTGCATTCATGGCAGGAGGAAATCAGAACACTGATCAGCATTATTAGTGATGAGGGAGAGTTGTGAAACAAAATGTATGCAAGAGGCAAAGCAGTAAAAAATGTTTTTATGGTTGGGTGGAAAGAATAATGCACTTATTAATTATAAATAAATTGGATCGCTTCTGACAATCATAGGGTCTGCATCCTTTGTCCCTTCTGCAAATAGCTCTGTTTCTAGCATGGTTTTCATTTGCTTCCAGATGTTATCTTAGGATTTTTGTTTTCTTTTATTTCTAGTTCTATGAATATCTTTGGTCTGAGAGGAGGCTTTAACTGTGGGTTAGAAAAATTAGGTCTATCAGGTTGCATAGACAGATCTAGTCAGATCACTGTAGATTTGAAGGATGACATTCTTACTCCCAATTTATAATTCAGTGCTGTTATGGTTGCTGCATCTCATCTGTTTTTGGATCAGTTTGACAAGAAGGTGCTGCAGAGTGTCTTTAACAGATGCAAGAATCTGCAGGCAAAACAATAGTATGGCCTGTCCTCACCTGCTTAGATTTTTG